>NC_090446.1:1095500565-1096125565 GCF_031143425.1 Pleurodeles waltl | reverse complement strand
GGAGGGCTGTGGCTATCTCCAGGGCGCATTCTGTAGGCTAGGCCCCTCCGTTAGGCATGGCCCCCGCCCCCCACCTCTGTAGGGTGCCAAGTACAGCTATCCATGGTCCGGCCTCACCCATGTGTGCATTTGTCGTCCATAGACCTGTAGGCCTAGTCACAATAACTGAGTAGTGTACCCCGATTGCGCGGCCTAGTGCAGGGGGCTTCTGTGTCTGTCCTCTCCGACAACGGTGTTGCCAATGCATGCACTCAACCTGTCTTCATTTCTCCCCCCCCACCCATTTTCTTTGTCTTTCTGTTCATGTGTGCAATAGCATCATCAGGCGGAGGAGAAGTGGCATCGGCGCACGAGGGAGCTGCATCTCACATGGCCCCGGAGGGCCATGCAACAGACTCCGAGTACACCAGTGAGACGGAGGGCGAGTGGAGCTCCACAACGGGGACCCGTGGAGACGTCAGCGACACCGACACGTCCTCGGAAGAGAGCTCCCTTGCGGTGGCGGCAACATCCGTGCCCACCGCCACAACAGGTACAGCCGCCACCCAGCGCACCAGCCCCGCCCTCCCAGCAGCCCCTCAGCCTTCACCCCGTGCCCGCTCGGCCAGGAAGCCGGGCATCTCCTTCGCCCCAGGCACCTCAGGCCCTGCCCCAGTTACCCCTGCTGCCCTCAGTGAGGAGGTCATTGACCTCCTGCGGACACTCATTGTTGGGCAGTCTACCCTTTTGAATGCCATCCAGGGTGTAGAAAGGGAGGTGCATCGGAGCAATGCATACCTGGAGGGCATTCATTCTGGTCAGGCTGCCAATCAGCGATCGTTCAACACTCTGGCCTCAGCATTGACGGCAGCCATTGTCCCTGTCTCCAGCCTCCCTCTTCTGACTCCCTCCACCCAGTCCCAGTCTCCTGTTCCTCTGCCTATCCCATCCACACCATCAGACCAGCCTGCACACACCTCTACACCCAAGGGCAGCTCATCCAGACATAAGCACCACAGATCCCACAAGCAGTCACCCAAGCAACATCCAGACGCAGACATGCCAACAGTCACTACCACCTCTGTGTCCCCCACCTCCTCATCTCCCTCCTCCCTCCCTGTGACGTCTCCACTCACACCTGCATGCACACCACCATCAGCCAGTACTTCCATCACCAGCACACCCTCCATTACAGTCCGCACACGTGCAGTCACCACCCCCACTGCCATTTACACGTCCCCTGTGTCCTCTCCCAGGGTGTCTGTCACCCCCTCTTCCAAAGCACACAAACGCAGGCAGCCACCCACCCAACAGCCATCCACCTCACGACAGCCTCCGTCACAAACACCTGCACCCAAAGACAGCACACTTGACTCTCCTACAACCACATCCTCTTCCTCCACTCCCATACCCACTACACCTACCCGTCCCTGTCCTTCCCAAGTGCTTTTCCTTTCCAACCTTGAGCTCGTTCCAATCACTGACCCACCCCCTCCATCTGGTAAGAGTAAAAAAAGCACCTCAGCCACCACCAGCCCTGCATCTACTATGACCATAGTGCAGGGCTATTGGAGTCCACCAGCTCCTAGGGCAGGAACATCGGCCAGCAGCAAGGGGACAGCCAGCCCACCCCCTGGGAAGAGGACAAAAAAAACTAAGGGCCGGCGCGACAAGCATGAGACGGCTGCCACCAAGGACAGTAGCCTTGCCCCGTCACCTGCCACATCATCAAAGGGAGGCAAGGGCCACAGAGCTTCAGCGAAGGAGGGCAAGGGCAGCAGGGTGGAGAAGTCAGGCAGCAGGCGAGCTGCCCAGGAGGGCGCCACCAGCCCCATTCCGGTTGTGACGGACGACACCCACGGGCCCAGGACTCCATCACAGGAGGGCCCCGCGACCGCAAGGTCGGATGGCGACTGAGCGGGAAGTCTTGGCCAGGTCTGGCTCCCTAGAAACACAGGACAAGCACCGCTGAACAGGGCCCCTCCGTGAGAAGAACCGCTGAACAGGACCCCGCCGTGAGAAGAACCGCTGAACAGGGGCCCACTGTGAGAAGCACCGCTGAACAGGGGTCCGCCGTGACAAGCACTGCTGAACAGGGGCCCGCCGTGACAAGCACCGCTG
Organism: Pleurodeles waltl; assembly: GCF_031143425.1. Lineage (NCBI taxonomy): Eukaryota > Metazoa > Chordata > Amphibia > Caudata > Salamandridae > Pleurodeles > Pleurodeles waltl. The sequence continues at coordinate 1,096,123,465 of NC_090446.1, read as the reverse complement.
AACAGGGCCCGCCGTGAGAAGAACCGCTGAACAGGGGCCCGCCGTGAGAAGAACCGCTGAACAGGGGCCCGTCGTGAGAAGAACCGCTGAACAGGGGCCCGCCGTGAGAAGAACCGCTGAACAGGGGCCTGCCGTGACAAGCACCGCTGAACAGGGGCCCGCTGTGACAAGAACCGCTCCGCTGGGCACCGCCGTCTCAAGCACCGCTGAACAGGGGACCGCCGTGAGAAGGACCGCTGAACAGGGGACCTCAGTGAGAAGAACCGCTGTACAGGGGCCCGCCGTGAGAAGAACCGCTGAACAGGGGCCCGCCGTGACAAGAACCGCTCCGCTGGGCACCGCCGTCTCAAGCACCGCTGAACAGGGGCCTGCCGTGACAAGCACCACTGAGCAGGAGCCCGCCGTGACAAGCACCGCTGAACAGGGGCCCGCCGTGAGAAGAACCGCTGAACAGGGGCCCGCCGTGAGAAGAACCGCTGAACAGGGGCCCGCCGTGACAAGAACCGCTCCGCTGGGCACCGCCGTCTCAAGCACCGCTGAACAGGGGCCCGCCGTGACAAGCACCGCTGAACAGGGGCCCGCCGTGACAAGCACCGCTGAACAGGGCCCCGCCGCGAGAAGAACCGCTGAACAGGGGCCCGCCGCGAGAAGAACCGCTGAACAGGGGCGCGCCGTGAGAAGAACCGCTGAACAGGGGCCCGCCGTGACAAGCACCGCTGAACAGGGGCCCGCCGTGAGAAGCACCGCTGAACAGGGGCCAGCCGTGAGAAGCACCGCTGAACAGGGGCCCGCCGTGAGAAGAACCGCTGAACAGGGGCCCGCCGTGAGAAGCACCGCTGAACAGGGGCCCGCCGTGACAAGCACCGCTCCGCTGGGCACCGCCGTCTCAAGCACCGCTCCGCTGGGCCCTTCCTGTCAAGCACCGCTCCGCTGGGCCCTTCATCTCAAGCACTGCTCCGCTGGGCACCGCCGTCTCAAGCACCGCTCCGCTGGGCACCGCCGTCTCCAGCACAGCTCCGCTGGGCCCTTCCTGTCAAGCACCGCTCCGCTGGGCCCTTCCTGTCAAGCACCGCTCCGCTGGGCACCGCCGTCTCAAGCACCGCTCCTCTGGGCCCTTCCTGTCAAGCACCACTCCGCTGGGCCCTTCCTGTCAAGCACCGCTCCGCTGGGCCCTTCCTGTCAAGCACCGCTCCGCTGGGCACCGCCGTCTCAAGCACCGCTCCGCTGGGCCCTTCCTGTCAAGCACCGCTCCGCTGGGCACCGCCGTCTCAAGCACCGCTCCTCTGGGCCCTTCCTGTCAAGCACCACTCCGCTGGGCCCTTCCTGTCAAGCACCGCTCCGCTGGGCCCTTCCTGTCAAGCACCGCTCCGCTGGGCACCGCCGTCTCAAGCACCGCTCCGCTGGGCCCTTCCTGTCAAGCACCGCTCCGCTGGGCACCGCCGTCTCAAGCACCGCTCCGCTGGGCCCTTCCTGTCAAGCACCTCTCCGCTGGGCCCTACCTGTCAAGCACCGCTCCGCTGGGCACCGCCGTCTCAAGCACCGCTCCGCTGGGCCCTTCCTGTCAAGCACCGCTCCGCTGGGCACCGCCGTCTCAAGCACCGCTCCGCTGGGCCCTTCCTGTCAAGCACCGCTCCGCTGGGCCCTTCCTGTCAAGCACCGCTCCGCTGGGCCCTTCATCTCAAGCACCACTCCGCTGGGCCCTTTCTGTCAAGCACCGCTCTGCTGGGCACCGCCGTCTCAAGCACCACTCCGCTGGGCCCTTCCTGTCAAGCACCGCTCCGCTGGGCACCGCCGTCTCAAGCACCGCTCCGCTGGGCCCTTCCTGTCAAGCACCGCTCTGCTGGGCCCTTCCTGTCAAGCACCGCTCCGCTGGGCCCTTCCTGTCAAGCACCGCTCCGCTGGGCCCTTCATCTCAAGCACCGCTCCGCTGGGCCCTTCCTGTCAAGCACCGCTCCGCTGGGCACCGCCGTCTCAAGCACCGCTCCGCTGGGCCCTTCCTGTCAAGCACCGCTCCGCTGGGTCCTTCCTGTCAAGGCCCGCTCCGCTGGGCCCTTCATCTCAAGCACCGCTCCGCTGGGCACTGCCGTCTCAAGCACCGCTGGCCCATTGACAGTGCCGGTTCTGTGTCGAGCAGGGCTTCACGAAGCACTCTGGGCACCATGCCTCCTCCATTAACAGTGGTGTCGGTAATCCATCTGATGGACTGTGGCTTGGCACTTCCCAGGATGGAACAGTGGGCAAGCCACACACTGTAGAGACTTGAGAGACTGTGGCTGTGCACTCCCCAGGATGGCACAGTGGGCAAGCCACCCACTGTAGAGACTTGTGAGACTGTGGCTTTGCACTCCCCAGGATGGGACAGTGGGCATGGAGGCCCCTCGTGGATCTGGCGTCGTGGACTCATGTGGCTGAGGTGCCCCCCTTTCCCTTCCCCCTGAGGTGCCTGTAGTTTTATCATCTGATGCCCCAGCAGTGTTCTCTCCAATGGTATCTGGTCTCCTGTGTGGGCTTTGCCCATGTGTTTGTGCACATTGGCCCACGGACTATGGAACTTTGACAGAATGGGCAGGACTTATTGCCTATGTATATATTTTCAACTATTTTCATTCCTTATTTTGTATCTTTCATATTTCATATTTCCCATAACTTCAATGGAGCTATTTATACATATATTTTATAGATCATTTTAATTGTGTCTTTGCATTATTCCGGTGGGTTTGGGGGATGTCACTCTGGGGTGTAGGTATTTGGGGTGGGGGGGTGGGTGTATGGCGTATGTGTGTGCCCGTAAGCTTTCCTCCTCCCCCCCTCCCCTGTGTCGTAGGTGCAGTCCTCACCGTTGTCGTCAGCGCCAGCGTTCGTACTCCTGGTAGATGAGCAGGTAGACAATAGCTGGTAGGATGTTTAATTCGGGCTCCATGCTGTCCTCCTTCCTCGTGGAGTGTGTAGAGGTGAGCGTTTTCCCGTTCGTAGTCTGTTTCCGTCGTGTTTTTATCGGCGGGGCTCCCGCCCCGGAAAAGGTGGCGGATTGGTGAGTTGTGATAGGGTGGACGGTACATTGTCTGCCGCCTGCCTGTTGGCGGTGACCGCCGCGCTGTTTGTCTGTCCCGCCGTGGCAGTCGGAGTGTTAAAGTGGCGGGCTGTGCTGGCGGTTCCCACCAGGGTCAGAATTCCATTTTTTTGAACGCCTGCCTGTTGGCGGGGTGGCCGCCGCTTTATCACCGACCGCCAGGGTTGGAATGACCCCCTAAGTTCTTCCCTGGTGGGTCCTCCTGCACCTAAAAGATCAGCTGCATCAGCTTTAAGGTCCCCCGGTGAAGGTTCCACCCAAGGAGCAGGTGTCTCTCCCTCAGGAGTGGGAGCCTAATTGGAAGTCTGAATGAAGCGGGGGACCTTTGACCCTGCCTGCCTCTCTTTGTGGGAGCTCCTGGGCCATTTTCCCAGGCTCCAGTGCTCCTTGCTCTCCCTGCTTCTTGGCCAGTGCTCTTGTTAAAGCAAAGATGTGTCCAGGAAGACCCAACATTGCTGCATGCTTCCAACTCCACTTCAGGCCCAGCATGAAGTCTCCAAATCATTACCTAACAGACACCCAACATGTAGATCAGTGGATACCACAACTTTCTTTGGACCAGTAACTCCCCAACTAAAGTCAACCACAGCCATGGGATTGTACTCAGTGCTGTTGTAAGTGTCTGTAACTTGGTAAGTGTAACCAAATAGGTGTTGCTCAGGTGACACCTTTTTTTCAGTCAGCATTGTGACACTGGCACCTGTGTCTCTATGAACCTCAGCCTCATCGCCATAAGTGGATGCTGCCTGTATTAGACCATATTAAGGGGACAAGCAGCTAGGATGGCAAGGTCAATGCCACCAGCAGAGACAAAAACTGCCTCAGTGGTCTCTCTGACTAACCAAGAGCCCACTACAGTCCCCAGTGTGAGCCCATTTGCACTCTTTGACTGATTAGTACTACCATTGCTCTTACCACTGCTAAGGGCACTAAGGGCAGAAGTGGTAGTGGTAGTAGTGGTAGTAGCAGGCTTGGTGCTCTTTATAGGACAGGTGTAGTCACCTGCCCTATGGCCTTTTGTCTACATATGTAGCACCAAGGTTTGTTGTGGGAAGATGAAGATGACTTAGACCTACTGTGAGAGGAGGCCTCTTTTTGCATGGTTAGTCCCCCTTTTTGCCTGATGTTTATGTGTCCTAGAAGTTATAGTGCCCAGGGCCCCTGCTAACTATGTTCTCTGGGCCAGAGCGCTTTCCCTAAATCTGTTGTGATGCTTGGTACAATTGGATACACTCTTAAGACCCTAGTAAATGGGTGCCCCAGTACCCAGGGCATGGGATAGTATGAGTAGGGCCCTGAGGGCAGCAAAACTGATTGTGCCACCTTATAGGGCCTTGCAGCCAGATGCACCCAGCACTGCCAGAGCAGGCTGAGTGTACTGGGACAAACCTAAAAAGGCAAACTCAACATGGCACCCTCCTTGTGTGCCCTGTCCACCCTACACTGCAAACTATATGGGTAAGTCACCCCTCTGGTAGGCCTTACAGCCCTAAGGCAGGGTGCACCATACTATATGTGAGGACATAATTGCATGAGCAATATGCCCTCACTGTGTCCTTGACAAACCTGGGACATAGTGAGTGAACAGAGCAACCATTTTAAGTACTGGACACTGGTCAACATGAGTTCCTCAGTTACATGATGGCCACTCTGAACCCTGGGTTGTTTGGAATCAAACAACTCAGAATATTAAATCCAAATTGGTACAAGTATTGGATTTAACCCTAACTGTATCCAGGGGTCACCTTAGAGGTGCCCCCTGCAAACGCTAACCTACCTGGCATAGTTGCTAACTTGTTCCATCCAGCCTGCAACTTCCAGACAGCCAATATACAAACCTGAGTGAGAGCCATGGCTCTCTGGTTTGTTTAACAATGTGTTTCTGGGTGGAGGAGCTAACACCCCCTCCCTCAGGAATGTGCAAACCCCTGGCGATGAGCTTCAAAAGGTTACTGGCCCTGAAACTTGAGACTACAGGCTTGCTGCTAACAGCAGATGGCTTCCCCCTTTGCAAACCCCCACATTTGGTGTAGGAGTGGCCTCACTGAGCATGCACCATCCCTAGAGGCTTGCAGGCGAAGTGGACCCTCCATTTAATTTTCCTCCATGTTTGATGGTAGGAAAATAGCCAATGAGGTTTAGGGAAGTTACCCTTCCGACAGGAAGTGGTCACTGTAGTGGGTGTAGTCACCCAAGTGTAAGTGTCCCATTGGACACTACCAGGTTCCACCTAAAACGCCCACTAAATTCAGTATTTAGTGGGCTCCTCTAGACCAAGAAATTTGATTCATCCGGAAGAAAAGAAGATAGCACCAAAGAACCCGCGAGGACGAGAACAGAGGACCTGTTGCACCAGAAGAGGCTCCAAGAAATCTGCTTGCTGCAACAGAGTACCGACAATGGCCACGGCAGAGGAGCTGACCACTGGACTGACCTCAAGAGACCCCGAGGACCTCCAGGCTTTGCAAATAGCCCAAGATCTCCATCCTGAGTGGAGGCACCACTCAAGAAACTAAAGGAACCTGCAAAGAACCTGCAAACCGGGAAGGGACACTTCACCGACTGGACGATATATCAGCAACCAGAAGTCGCAGTCGGACCCGACAACACACCAACAACAGCCCAGACAAGATCTGAAAATGTGCCAAGGTTGGTGGCACAGCGCCCTCCCATGGCTGAGTTGTGTTAATACCCCAGGTGCTGACCAGTGCACGTTGGACATCACCAAAAACAGTTCTCCCAGAGCTGCAGCCTGACCAGGAGGAAGCCCCAGTCGAGGGACTTCAGTGAAACCCCAGACCTACTGCCAGAGTGCCCGTGACGTCTTGCAAGACCCCAAGAAGAAGACTTACCTGCAGCTCCAAAGTTTTCCTTTGTGCACTATCTAAGACATCCAAAACGCCTTGCACCTGGACTCCCTGAGCCTTGCACCGCAGGGTCTGTTCTGTGTTCCAGGTCAGCAACCCCTTGCAACCTTCACAGCCCAAGGGGACCCCAAGACACCACCTTTAAATCTGCAATCCAGCTTCTTTTTCAAGTGGCCCCTCAAGGTGTCCCTGTGCCTGTGCCAAGAGACTTTCCAGTGCTTTCAACTGGAAGCCGCCAGAGGTTCTCGATCTGGCACCGGGAGCCCACCGACTGTTGCGACCATCTTGTAAAAGAAGAGACTGGTAACCCAACTGTATGATTTTTAATGCATTTTTAAAAGTGACTGCCTATTGATTCCTATGGGCGTAATTATGCACAGAAAGACTAAGGTGGTCATCATGACATTGATGGTCAGTTTACCGCCATGCCAGCAATGTCGGTAGTACCGTCGCCTGGCCGGCGGTAATGATCACCAAATAATGACCATGGCGGTGATCCCTCCCATAGAGAGCCAATGTACCACACCAACCACCAGCGTGGTATGAACACTGAACACGGCGGTAGCCACCTAAAGGCAGGTGGAAGACATGGATCCGCCCACATATAATAACATAGGTAATCACCAGGATTTCCGGGGTGGTAGCTATGACACCAAAAGTCTGGCAGAAATACATCATTTAAAAGGAGACACTCACTTCCAGGGATACAGAGGAGTCCGCAACTGCCATGGAACCAGAACTGCGAGCCTTCCTGGTGCTGTACCACGCCATGGCCATCCTGGAGCACCAACGCTGATGAAGACGATGACTGTGAGTAAAGCCACCTAGCACACAAGGGAGGGAGAGAGGATTGGGAGAGTGACACACACACCCACAAAACACCATAGACACACCACACACCCAGAACCAGCTGCAGAGTAAATCAACTGTAACAGGACCCACAACCAAAGAAGGCCAGGACACATACCTCTGTTCCAACCACTGTAATCATGTTGGTTGGCAATTCAAATAAAAAAAAACATACAACTGCATATGTACATGCAGGGCCAAAGGCCAGTTTAAAGTCTCTAGGGGCATATTTATACTCTGTTTGCGCCGGAATTGCGTCGTTTTTTTTGACGCAATTCCGACGCAAAACTAACTCCATATTTATACTTTGGCGTTAGACCTGTCTAGCGCCAAAGATCTTGGAGTTTGCACCATTTTTTAGCGTGGACACCTACCTTGCGTTAATGATATGCAAGGTAGGCGTTCCCGTCTAAAAAATGACTCAGAGGCATGTGCGCCGTATTTACACTCCCGGGCAAAAATGATGCCCGGGAGTGGGCGGGTCAAAAAAAATGACATCCAGCCGTTTTAGCGTCATTTTTTAACGCCTGGTCAGGGCAGGCATTAAGGGACCTGTGGGCTTGGAAGGAGCCCAGAGGTGCCCTCCCATGCCCCCAGGGACACCCCCTGCCACCCTTGCCCACCCCAGGAGGACACCCAAGGATTGAGGGACCCATCCCGGGGAACTTAAGGTAAGTTCAGGTAAGTATTTTTATTTTATTTATTTTTTGGCATAGGGGGGCCTGATTTGTGCCCCCCTACATGCCACTATGCCCAATGACCATGCCCAGGGGACACAAGTCCCCTGGGCATGGCCATTGGGCAAGGGGGCATGACTCCTGTCTTTGCTAAGACAGGAGTCATTTCAATGGGGGTTGGGAGTAAAAAAAAATGGCGCAAATCGGGTTGAGGTGAAAATTTGGCCTCAGCCTGACTTGCCCCATTTTTTGGCGCCCAAGCTCCATTTTCCCCTACGCCAGCGCTGCCTGGTGTAAGTCATTTTTTTTTACGCACACCAGGCAGCTCCGCCGTCTAACGTCATTCCATAAATAAGGCGTCCGCATGGCGCTTTGGAATGGCGTTAGCCGGCATTAAATTTTTTGACGCACAACTGCGTTGGCGCAGTTGTGCGCCTTAAAGTATAAATACGGCCCCTAATGCCCAGAGGGAAATGTCCAAACCCCAACTTGACTCCTGACAACATTGGGTCGCCACTGTTTAGGGGCATCATGTTGGAAATGGGCAGGCACATCATGGGGTAGGTTGAGGTGAGTGGGGGTGCATCTCATTGGGAGGGGGCTCCTTACCCACTTGTTCTGGAGGGGCTCCTTACCAACTGGTTCTGGAGGGGACCCTTGCCAACTGGTTCCGGAGAGGACCCTTGCCTACTGGTTCTGGAGGGGGCTCCTTGCCACTGTATACTGAGGGGGCTCCTTGTCTACTGGTTACTGGGGGGCTCCTTGCCCACTGGTTCTGGAAGGGCTCCTTGTCCACTGGTTACAGAGGGGGGGTCCTTGTTTTTAGTTCTGGAGGGCATCCTTGCCCACTGGATACTGAAGGGGCTCCTGCCCACTGATTCTGGAGGGGACATTTGCCCACTGGATACTTAGGGGTCTCCTTGCCCATTGGTTACTGAGGGGGCTCATTGCCCATTGGTTATGGAGGGGTGTACTTTGCCAATGGTTCTGTTGGGTTGTCCTTACCCACTGGTTCTATAGGGGCGTTCTTGGCCACTGGTACTGGAGCGGTGTCCTTGGGCTTTGTTTTTGTAGGGACCTCCTCAGGCTTTGTTTTTGTCGGGTCTCCTTGGGCTTACTTTTTTTTGTAGGGGCCTCCTTAGGCTTACTTTCTGTAGGGGCCTCCTTGTTCTTGGTCTCGGGAGGGGTCCCCTTTGCCCTAGGTTTTGGAGGTGGCTCCATGCTCCTGGTTGTCTGTTTGGGAGTGGGTGGTACTTTAGCTCTCCGTTTTGGGGGTGGAGAAGTGTCCTTGGGGTGGGGGGTCGGCATCACACTCATGTGCCTCTTAGTGGCTGCTGGAGTTTTTGGGGGTGGTTCAGTGTCAGACTGTGTGTGCTTGAGGTACTGTCCTGGGGGTGGGACCTTCCTCTTACAAGCAGAATTTTGGGGAGGAGGACGGAAGAGGCCAAGACGGGAAAGGAAAGGTTTATTAGGGCCAATGGGGAAGGATGTGGGAAGAGGGATGAGAGTGGAGGTAGAGGGAGTGGTTGTAGGAGGAGGAGGTGTGCTGGACTTGGGTTCAGGTGCATTGACAGTATGCGTGTGTGAGGTGGATGTCTATTGGGGGTCTGAGTGTGAGCATTTGTGTGTCTTTTGAGCGGGGCAGACAGGATGGGGAGGACAAACAGGACGTGTGGATGGATGTTGTGGTAGTGTCTGAAAGTGAGGTGGGTGTGCTGCATGATGTGGTGATCATGGAGGTAGTGAGTTGGGTGCATGTCTGCGGGTCTTCTTTGTGGTGACTGGTGGCAAGAATGTGTGGGTGGCAGGTTCAGGGACTGTTGATGCAGTGCATACAGGTGTGAGTATGGATGTGACTGTGAGGGAGGAGGAGAAGGGGGAGACAGTGGAAGCAGTGGATGATGTGTGTGGATCTGTCTGATGGCTGTGTGAGTTCTTGTGGACTGAAGTGTGCTGTCTGCGTTTGTCTGTGTGAGTCTTGTGTGATGTTTTGTGTGCATGCTTGTCTGAATATGTGCGTGGGATGGGTTGGGGGTGAGGAGACAGGGAAGTGGTAGTTGGAGGGGAGACAGAAGAAACAGGGACACTGGATGCCATCAGAGAGGAGGTCAGAGCCCGAAACAATCTTTGTAGGGCTGCCAAGCCACCGTGAAAGCCATCCAGGAAGGCATTGCATTGATGCATCTGGGATGCCAGCCCCTGGATGGCATTCACTATGGTTGACTGCCCTACAGAGATGGATCTCAGGAGGTCAATAGCCTCCTCAATGAGGGCAGCAGGGCTGACTGGGGCAGGGCCTGAGGTGCCTGGAGAGTAGGAGATGCCCACCCTCCTGGGTGAGCGGGCACAGGCAACTCAGTGGGGGGATACTGGGAGGGTGGTGCTGGTACGGGGAGTGGCAGTTGAACCTATAGCTTGGGTGGTCCCAGAGGGGTCCGCCACCACCAGGGAGCTCCCAATCGGAGGAGGAATCAGAGTCAGTGGTATCACCTCCTGGCCCCACCGTGGTACTCACCTCACCCTCCGTCCCACTGGTAACCTCAGCATCAGTGGATGCTGCCTGCTGTGTCCTGTGGGCTGCAGCTCCCTCACTCGCCGGTGCCCCTGTTCCGTCACCAGATGATGCTAATGCACACATGGACAGGATGACAAAAGGAGCGAAAGAGGGGAGAAAGAAATGGAGCACAGGGTCAATCACAGCACCAACAGCACAGATGGCATACACATTACTGTCAGACAATGAGACTGAGAATGGGCAGTATGGACCACACTGGCATTACATTGGCTAAGTACCACAGCAGGCAGGAGCCAAACACTGCAAGCTACACACCCACTGGGACCAATTAAGCCCTGTCTGCCATGGAAAGCCAGGTACCTAGCTATCAAAAACATGCATTTTACCCTATTCACCTCAGCTGGAGCAGGCAGCAATGTCTAAACTGGCATATTGTGGCATCCACTGACTAGTACTTGTACGAAAGTACCACCTTTCTTGGCATGGTACCCCTAATTATACATGTACGTCAGTATGTTCTTGCCTGTCTCACCTGGATCTTACTAGCCAGGCTCCCAGTGCTCATAGTTTGTGGCCTAAATGTGTATGCCTGTGTAGTGACTAACTGTGTCACTGAGGCTCTGATAATCAGAACCTCAGTGCTCATGCTCTCTCTGCCTTTAAATTTGACACTATAGACTAGAGACTACATTAACCAATTCCATTTGGCATACTGGACCGTCCTTATAAGTCCCTAGTATATGGTACCCAGGCCATTGGTGTTCCAGGAGATCCATGTGGGCTGCAGCATTTCTTTTGCCACCCATAAGGACCTCAGACAAACCCTTACACAGGACTGCCACTGCAGCCTGCGTGAAATAACACACATATTATTTCACAGCCATTTTCACTGCACTTAAGTAACTTATAAGTCACCTATATGTCTAACCTTCACTTGCTGAAGGTTAGGTGCAAAGTTACTAAGGGTGAGGGCACTCTTGCACTAGCAAAGGTGCCCCCACATAGTTCAGGCCCATTTCCTCAGACTTTGTGAGTGCGGGGACACCATTACACGTGTGCACTGCATATAGGTCAATGCCTATATGTAGCTTCACAATGGAAACTCCGAATATGGCCATGTAACATGTCTAAGATCATGGAATTGCCCCCCGTTCCAAATCTGGTATTGGGGAGCCAATTCCATGCATCCTGGGGGCTCCTCTATGGACCCCCAGAACTGCCAAACCAGCTCTCTCGGGTTTCCTCTGCAGCTACAGTTGCTGCCACCCCACAGACAGGGTTCTGCCCTCCTGGGGTCTGGGCAGCCCAGTCCCAAGAAGGCAGAACAAAGCATTTCCTCTGAGAGCGGGGTGTTTCACCCCCTCCCTTTGGAAATAGATGTTAAAGGCTGGAGAGGGGTATCCTCTCCCAGCCTCTGGAAATGCTTTGAAGGGCACAGATGGTGCCCTCCTTGCATAACCCAGTCTACACTGGTTTAGGGAACCCCCAGTCCCTGCTCTGGCGCGAAACTGGACAAAGGAAAGGTGAGTGACCACTCCCCTGTCCATCACCACCCCAGGGGTGGTGCCCAGAGCTCCTCCAGTGTGTCTCAAACCTCTGCCATCTTGTTTTCAGAGGTGTGGGGACACTCTGGAGGCCTGTGAGTGGCCAGTGCCAACAGGTGACATCAGAGACCCCTCCTGATAGGTGCATACCTGACTAGGTAGCCAATCATCTGAGGGCTACTTAGGGTGTCTCCAGTGGACTTCTCTTCAGATTACGACTTGCAAGAATCCAGCAGGACTCCTCTGCACTTCTCACTTTGACTTCTGCCAAGGATCGACTGCTGACTGCTCCAGGACGCCTGCAAAACTGCAACAAAGTAGCCAGAAGACTACCAGCGACCTTGTAGTGCCTAATCCTGCCGGCTTTCTCGACTGTTTCCTGGTGGTGCATGCTTTGGGGGCTGCCTGCCTTCATCCTGCACTGGACACCATGAAGAAATCTCCTGTAGGTTGACAGAATCTTTCCCCTGATCCAGCAGGCACCAAATTTCAGCTTCATTGGTACCCTGGATCCCCTCTCATCCTGACGAGCGTGCCTCCTAGAACACAGGTGGTGGACGCAAGTGACCCAGACTGTCCAGTGGTCCAACTGTCCGAATTTGGAGGAGATAAGTCCTTGCCTCCCCTCCCCAGACAGTAATCCTGTGCACCGTGTGATCTGCAGCTACAAGGGCTTCCGTGCACATTTCCAAGAAATCCTGCATGCACAGCTGAGCCTAGGTCCCCAGCACTCTGTCCTGTGATGCTCAGCTGCCTGAGTTGACTCTAGAGTCATATTGTCACTAGAGTCAATAGCATGTTAAGCTCTAATTCTGCCCTTCAGGTTCCCCTGGGAAGACATCATCCCCCATACCTGAGCAAAGGCCTGAAGTCTGAAGAAGCAGCCATAGTGTTCCGCAATCAGCATACAGTCGTGGGTCTCTGGCTGGAATCTCCCTGTAACGTATAAGGGACAGAGAAGTGTTTTTATAATAAAACAGCTGATGTTCTGAGACAATATCCCTACATAAGGATGTGTGTTTTTTATGAATGTCAGAGACAAAACTTGTACCACGTTCACAGGCAACCTATCTTACTGCAGCCTTGAAAGAAGCACGGAGTGAGCAAGAATGTCTTGTTTGAGAATGCAGTGCTGGCCTAGGTAAAAACAGCTAGATAGAGAGAATTAAAATAAGACCAAAAATGTGGCTATTGTAAGAATAATGAAATGAAGCTGAATAAAATGTATCTAGGTTAAAGTGCACAGCAGCAGGTCTAGTATGCTTAAGTAACGTGCATGGAGCTATATCTAAAATGTCTATACAAGAGTAGCAACTGGCTCTTTCCAGATGACAGTGGCTTGGCTGCAGGAATGTCACAGCCAATGTTTTCTATTGTGCTTGCAAGGGTTTTGTCTGCCATGCTCAAACACATGTGCAGCTAAAGGCTGGATTATATGCAATGGGACATTTGCCACATGTAATTGGGGCCATGGATGGGACCCATATTGCCTTAGTCCCCAAAGGGCCAATGAACAGGGGTACAGGAATAAGAAGAGTTTCTACTCACTCAGGCCCATATTTATACTTTTTGACGCAAACCAGCGCCGGCGCTGGTGTGCATCAAAACTTTTACCGCTGGCTAACGCCATTCCTACGCTCGATGCGGGCACCTTATTTAAGGAATGGCGTTAGCCGGAGCTGCAGACTCGTCTAAGTAAAAAAAAATGACTCAAACCAGGCAGCGCCGGCATAGGGGAAAATGGGGGCTGTTCATCAAAAAATGGTGCAAGTCAGGTTTGAGGCAAAAATCATGCCTCAAACCGGACTTGCGCCATTTTTTGACGCACAACCCCCATTGAAATGACTCCTGTCTTAGCAAAGACAGGAGTCATGTCCCCTTGTCCAATGACCATGCCCAGGGGACTTCTGTCCCCTGGGCATGGTCATTGGAAGCAGTGGCATGTAGGGGGGCCCAAATTAGGCCCCCTATGCCACTTTAAAAAAAAAAAAAAATACTTACCTCAACTTACCTGGGATGGGTCCTCCCATCCATGGGTGTCCTCCAGGGGTGGGCGAGGGTGGCAGGGGTGTCCCTGGGGGCAGGGAAGGGCACCTCTGGACTCCTTCCATGGTCAGAGACCATGGAAGTGAGCCCACAGGTCCCTTAATGCCTGCCCTGACCCAGGTGTTAAAAAACGGCACACATCAGGCTGTGCGCCGTTTTTTAAGGCCTGCACTCTCATGTGCGTCAAAATGGCGCAGGAGTATAAATAAGGAGCACAGCCCTTAAAGTCATTTTTTGGGCGGGAATGCCTACCTTGCATGTCATTAACCCAATGCAGTTTCCCGCATCCAAAAAATGACGCACACAGAGGAATTTTGACATCCGTGGGCTCGGGCGTCAAAGTTTAAATATGGTGCATGGTTTGCGACGAATGTGCGTCAAAATGTTTGACACACATTTGGGGCAAACAGAGTATAAATATGCCCCTTTATGTCCAGATGGTGTGCCTTGCTGACCAGTACATCTCCCACACCACTGCCAAGTACCGTGGATTGGTTCATGATGCCTATGTCCTGAGGAATAGCAGTGTCCCACAGCTGATGGCACAACTACAGAGGCACGGAGTGTGGCTTATAAGTGAGCCTGAGTCCCCACCCAATGTATGTCAGTGTATGCCTTCAGGAGTCATACCCTAGATCATTGTGCAGGGCGTACCAGGAGGATTGTTGAAAGGACCTTTGAGCTCCTGAAAGCTAGGTTCAGGTGCCTTCATCTGACAGGTGGACTCCTATGCTACTCCCTGAGAAGGTCTGCAGGACTGTTGTTGTGTGCTGCATTTGCACAATTTATCCCTTAGATGGCATGCACTCTATCTGCAAGAGGAGGGAGGTGACAATGCAGCTGTGGCAGCATTTGACACTGAGGACATTGAGGAGGAGGAGGAGGAGGATGTAGACAAGAGGATACATATAATCCAGCAGTTCTCCAATGGCACTCTGGTAAGACTGTTGAACTAAATATTTCCTCAGTTCAGTGTTGTGCTGTGTGGCTGTAGCATAATGCTACTCATTGCCTTTGCACCCCACCTGACTATCATCTATGCCTTCCCTTATTGCAGATGTTGCTGTGTTTACAACAGTGTAATGCTGTGATGTGAACAGACTGCTGAAAGACATTTGTAGGACGGAACAACATATAACTGGACATTTATACAGGTTGAAGCAGTTCATAACAGTTCTGTACATTGTACATTACCTTCAGATAAAGCACTAATACTCAAGTTGTGTCCAAGTATGTTTATGAAGAATTGGTATACAATGCAAAGTGCAATAAAGTAGAGTGATGGTTGGGAATGGTCCACTGGAACACTAGCGGGACATTCAGGAGGGACTTATTTCCTGGCAGTGCTCTTGGTCTTGGCAACTGTCTCTAGTGTCTGTCTGGTTCGCAGGGACTGTTTGTGGGGTGGTTCACCTTTTGCAGGGGGAAGGGTGCTGGTGGCCGGTGGGTCCTGTGGCTGGGCCTTCTGTCCACTAGCTGCAGCAGATTTGGAGGGCTGGTCAGTACACTGGCTAGTGGAAGGGGCCTGCTGGTGTGCTGTATAGTCCCTCATGATGTTGGCCATATCACCTAGCACCCCTGTAATGGAGAAAATGGTGGTGTTCAGGGCCTGCAATTCTTGCTTGATCTCCTGGTGGTGTTCTCCCTGCAGCCGCTGGTTCTCCTGCAAGATGTTTATCACCTGACCCATCTTGTCCTTGGATTGTTTGTAAGCCCCCACGACATTAGTGAGTGCCTCCTAGGCAGTGGGTTCCTTGGGCCTGTCCTCCCCCTGGCGCACAGCTGTCCTCCGATTGTCCCTGGCCCCCAGTGCCCTCTGAAAGGTGTGCCCACTGCCACTGACCCCAGGACACTCATGTTCTTGTCTGTGAGGTGTGAACTGGGGTCTCTGTACAGGTGGGCACACTACTGATTGAAGTGTCCTGGGGGCCGAGGTCTGGGAACATTGGGTGGCTGCTGTGGTGTTCTATTCTGAGGGGGGAGGCTCTGTAGTGCACTAGGTGTGGGCTAGGGTAGCCGACTGATCAGTTGTCCCTGATGGGCCAGGGAGTTCATCCAGATCCAGAGGTCCAGAGTTGTTGTGGGCATCTTCTGGTTAGGGAATGGGTAGCCATGGCACCTCCTCACCGCTGAGATTGGCTGAGGCACCTGTGGGGATGCAAGTGTTGTATTATGCTACATGTGTGTGACATATCGGGTATGGGGAGATGATAGATAGTAAATTTTGACTCACAAGTGTCCAATCGTCTGGCTACCCCAGTGAGTCCCTCAGGATGCAGGTTTGCCAAGACTTGCTCTTCCAATGCTGTCAGCTGTGAAGGAGGGGGTGGGGGTCCACCAGCAGTCCTCTGAATGGCGAGCTGGTGCCTTGCTGTAATGGAACGCACCTTCCCCCATAGGTCATTAGACCTCTTCCTTATGTCGTCGCTTGTGTGTGGATGTGGTCCCACAGTGTTCACCCTGTCCACGATCCTTTGCCATCGCTCCATCTTCCTGGCAATGGATATCTGCTGTACCTGTGCTCCAAACAGTTGTGGCACTACCTTGACTATTTCCTCAACCATGACCTGCAACTCCTCATCAGTGAAACAGGGCTGCCTTTGTGGGGACATAGGTGTTGTGTGGTGTGTGTAGGTTGTGCAGAGGGTGATGTGTATTGTGGTGGGGTGTGGAGTGTGTGGTGTGTGTGGGATGAATAGGTAGTTGTGATATGTGTGTGCAGTTCTCTTTTGTGTTAGCGTCCCTAAATGTATCCATCTTGTTGTGTTAGCAAAGGATTGTGGGTATCTTTTGTAATGCTGTTGGTGGGTGTGTGGGGTGGGTTTATTTGTGTAAGGCGTGGTTTTTTTGTTCTGTCCAATTTTTTCTTGTTTTGTACTTGGGTGGCCTTATCCGCCACAGCGGGGTTCACCACCAATGGTTTACCGCCATTGAATGTCCGCTGTGGTGATTCCTAGGTCATTATTTGGGTGGCGTGGTACTGGTGGGTTAACGGTATAGGTGGTAGTTCTGACAGTTTATCACATTCAGTGGGTCTGGCGGATTTTTTGTTGCAGCTGATTTCTGTCTGTTTTGCATGTATGTGTCATGATCTGGCAGATGGATGTTCACCTCGGTAAAGGTATATTGGTGGCAGTCACTGTGGCGGTATTCGAAATTTACTGCCAATGTCATAATGAGGGCCTAAATTTATTAAAACTCATATCTCAAAAAGTACTTAACGTATCTTAAAGATCTTGGTCTTAAAATTTATATAAAAGTATTGCTTTATAAATTCTGGTCCCGAGTTATTCATTGAGTGTGTGTGATGCATTATTGGATTTGTGAGTACAGCAAATACTTAGAACATCTCCTGGATTAGCCTAACAGCTTGACCAGATTCCTTAAAAAGTGGAGTATTAGGTGGTCTAATTTTTACCTCTGGAAACCAACGTGTGGTTACCTGGCCCCCTGCATAGTGTGCCCAGTTTTGCACACTACACAGAGGGCCAGCCTCCTACACCTACTCCCAGAAGATGTTTTTGGACCTGATGAAGACTCCTTCTTGTTTGATTTGTCCCCACCTTTGTCCTGACACTTGGAGGAATCCTTCCTTTTCTGGTCATCCCCAGTGGAAGTTTTCCTACCCACTCTGGTGCAAACCCATTTGTCTGCCTCCTTACCCAAATCTTGGGCAGAGGTCAGATTTGAGTCCACCAGGAACTGATGCTGTCTATCACATGTGCAGCTAATAAGAATGTGCTGTATCACAAGAAGAATATACAAGCCCTGAAAATCATGCACATTGCTGCCATTTAACCAGTCTTCCAGGTACTTGACAGAGCAGTCCACAAAATCTACCCAATCGTGGGAGGACTCCTTCCTAGCCTCCCTGCATTTGATTCTGTACTCCTATGTGGTGAAGCCAAATCATCAAGGAGTGTATTCCTAAGTGCCTCACAGTTATTTGACATTGAGGAGTTTGTCCCTGCGTTTATCAGAAAAGGATAGCCACAAGATGGCTGCCCACTGTCTTTCAGGGACCCTCTGAACTTTACAGGCTCTCTCCAAGGCACTGAACCAATTGTGGATATCATCACCAACCTTTTAAGGTGGGACAATTTTACTTAGGTTCCTGGAGTCATAGGAGTCCTCCCTGACCCTGGTGTCCCTAAATTCATTGATGCTACTATGGGGTGTTAGCCCCAAATTCTGCCTTTCCTTTCCACTACCAAGGCTTCTGTATCTAGGGTGAACTGGTGCTGCTGCAGCCTCAACCTGGCCTCCTCTAGCCTCAGTTTGCTGCGCTCCCTATCTAGGGACTCTCCCTCTGAGCCAGAGTGGTTAGTCTCATCGGATATTGCTGGGACATAAGTATGGGCAGATGAAGAGGACATAACCCTCCCCTGGAGACTCTTTGCACTATCCCCCTGGGAGTAAGAGTGAACCTAATAATATGTCCCCGCTTTACACTACCATGAATGGTTCCTGCAGGACTAATGTGTTCCTCAGTTTCTTCCTGTCCCTCCCCAGTGAAGTCAAGGTCTACCCTATCTAAGACCATAAGACTGGGGGTCAGTCTATTCCTCCTAAGGGGAGTGATTTTTTGGGATTTCTCCCTGTCTTCAGCTTCCTAGTAAACACACATCTCCCTCAATTCTTGAAAGGTAAGGTTCTCATACTGCAAGTCTGAAACCTGAGCTGTTTTTTCTACTGGAGACATTTCCCTAGAATAGTGTGGGTGAACCTACCTACTTTAAGTAACTAGGCATTCTAAAGAGTATAGAGAAGGGGCTATGACAGACCCCCAGCTTACCTAAACTAAAAGTCTAGAAATCCTAACTACTAAGTGTAGTGTACCCTATAGACTAATGGTGAACTTTCCTGTGGAAAGTTGCCAGTGATAGAGTGGGAAGGCAATTGCAAGTGTCTTATCCAACCACTGCACCACCAATGTAGGGAGCTGGCCTGGTGTAGTGGACACCTATGGTGTTTGCCCCTCATACCAGGTCCAGGCAACCCCTATTAGTTAGAGAGACTGTGTCTAGGAAGCCAGGGCTCTCTAATGGTAGCTGTGGTGAGCAGAAAAGACTTATCTAGGAGGAACGTAAAGCACTTACAATACTACAGCAGTCACACAGTAACATCACACATTGAAGGAACCACACAGTATTACAAAAAAGCCACTTTATTACAGTAGCACTGAACTAGATTACTTATAGGCAGTCCCTCAGCTGAAGGTAAGTACACACTATATATATACACAGTAACTATTAGTAATTAGCATATAGAAACAACAGGCAATGGCAAGAATTTACAGAAAAAAGCTAGGGCCGTATGGGGGGAGCAACCATGTACTAAAATAGTGGAATGCAAAGTTAGTTCCCCCACCCAAGGATGCAGAACAGTTAGAAGGAAGCTGGGAGAAATCAGGACCCAGAGAGGTGAGTACCTAGGTGACCCCCCAGCGACCACAAGAGTATAAGTAATTGACCTGGTCTACCCAAGGACTAACAAGGGCACTTAGAAAAGGAATATTGCAGGACCAGTTTAGTGGAACCTAACGGTGGAGTCCGGAAGAAAAGAACCTGCAAAAGAAGAGGTCATAGTCCAGTCCAGACAGGAGTATCCAGTTGGGGCAGGAGATACTACCCACCCTTCTGTGGATAAAGATCCAGTTCGATGGTGGAAGATGAAGATAGCTGTGGAGTCCAGGAGCTGCATAGAGGTCCTTGGAGTTATGCAGATGATGTGCCACACCAGTCACCGGGTCGCAGAGGGTCAGTGGCCAGGAGGACCACCAACAAGCCTTGGAAAATTCAAATTTGAGCAGTAGAGGATTTACAGAGAAGAAGAGGACCAGCAAGGTAAAAGAGATTAAACCCTTAAAGGGGAGTCTGGGTGCTGATCATCAGCAGCTTGAAGAGCCAGCAGAAGCAGTAGCAGCCCCCCAGGCAACCCCCTGGCAGCAGGCACAGTAAGTTGCAGTGAGGCCCAGTCAACACACCTGGAGAGGACTACTACATTGCTGAAGAAGCAGGGGAAAGATTGACCTTGCAAGAATAAAGTGCTGGATGCCAGGGCTACTTGGAGCTTGAAGATCCCTTGGAGCAGGAGTCAACAAGCCTTGGTTGCTGCAAGAGTCGTGGTGCACAGGGGCACTGTCCTGCAAGGAGAGGTAACTGTTCACCCTCTCCCAAGTTGGACAGCAAGTAGAAAGGACCAAGCGGACTGCTGAGAACCACTACCTGTGTTGGAGATTCTTCCTGGAGCAAGATGACAGAAGATTCCAGCTGTTCCGGTCGTTGTTGCCTTAGGTGCCTGTGGATGCAGGGGAGTGACTCCTTTACTCCAAGGGAAATTCCTTCTTGCTTCTTTGGTGCAGATGAAGCCTTGCCAACCCCAGATGATGCACAGCCATGGAAATGTTGCATTTGCTTGAAGGAGCCAAGGAAACAATGTTGCAAGGAGAGGTTGTCTCAGGAGTTGCAAGCTTGTTTGGATCCTGTGAAGTCCAGCAGCAGTTCTGGTGGGCAGGAGCAGAGGTCAATGCAGAGGAGTCCTGGTGGAGTCTTGTATGCCAAATCTGGGAACCCACCTGCAAGGATGCCCCTAAATGGCCCTAGCAGGGGGCTTGGTCACTCTGGAGGGTGGCCACCTAACAGAGGGGGTCACTGATGTCAGTCAACTGTCCTGACCAACCAGATGCTCCCAGCACACTTTGCACATCTTGTTTCCAAGATGGCAGAATCATGTTGACACCTAGAGGAGCTCTGGGCACCACCCCTACGGTGGTGGTGGTCAGGGAAGTAGTCACTCCCCTTTCCTTTGTGTGGTTTTGCACCAGGGCAGGGACCGGGAGTCGTTGGACTGATGCAGACCAGATGATGCAAGTAGGACACCAAATGTGCCCCTCAAAGCAAGTCGGCTACCCTTCCCCTCCCATGTAAACCCTATTTCCATGAGAGAGGCTGTTGCCTCCCTCTCATATAGGAAATCTTTTGTTCTACCTTCCTCTGCTTGAGCAGGTCTAGCAGCAGAAGGGCAGAAATCTGACTGAGGGGCAGCAGCAGTGTGAGCTGCCCACAAACCGTGAAAGACTGGTAGGAGCAGTACTGGGGGTCCTCTAAGGAGCACCCAGAGTACATGGAAACATGCCACAAATACTGGCATTAGTATTGGGTATGATTCTGACATGTTCGGTACCAAACATGCCTCAGTTCAGAGTTACCATTATATAGTTGAACCACTTGTGGCCAGTACCCAGGTAACATGCACCTTTCCGTGCAGGCTTCAAGGGCAGGCCTGTAGACACAGTTTGCATGGTCTCCTTTGAGTGGCATAAGACATGGTGCAGCCCATGGGGACCCCTGGTATACCAATGCCCTGGGTACCTAAGTACCACTTACTAGGGACTTGCAGGTGTACACCAGTATGCCAATTTGGTGGGTGTAAGGGGTACCAAAGCAACCAAACTTAGAGGAGAGAGCACAATCACTGGTGTCCTGGTTAGCAGGATCCCCATTAGGACAGTTTAAACACACTGATAAACAGCAAAAAGTGGGGGTAACCATTCTAAAAACAGTGACTTTTCTATTAAATCCCATCCCAAGGAAATTGGGATGGGATTTTAACCAACCTTTCCTACACTATGATTAACTCAACTGGCTCCTCACCACTAACTGGGACCAACTCCTTCCCAAGCATTCCTGTGGTCATCCCACTGACTGCCCACACCTGCGGGGGAAGGTCCACTTGGTACACTTGGGACTCACCCTGAAATACCCTACATGATCACAAACAAAACACTGCAGGGGGTCCCTTCTATACAGGCTTTCCTGAAGGGAACCAACTCGTCTTTTTTTCAATAGGGGATTGAGAAACCTTATTCTGGGATCTAGTTTGGGGACCTTTAGAGAACTCCTTACTTTTATCCCTGTCGCTCCCTCCTTCTTCTGTTGAGGGACTCTGCCCTCCCTCGGCTGAGTCTCCTACATATAACTTCTTGTGGACTCATACTCGTCCAGTGGTCTGCCTCCTGAAAAAGCTTCCTGGGATCTGAAAATCAGGTTTCCTACTTACCCTTAACTTTCTCCTCTACTTCTTTGATGTCAGGACATACCTAGTGATGAGGGCATCCTTCAGCCTGGTGTAAGTGAGCACACTATCTACCTCCAGTGCCATCAAGGTGTCCCTCCCCTCTGCTGTGAAGTGGTTCACAGGCCTGCACCCTCTCAGTGACCTGTGCATGTGGAGTGCTGCCTCATAGCCCTGAAACCACCAGGATGTCATTCTCCTTAGTGTATTCTTTCTCTAGATTCTTGGGAAGGTGCACCCTTCTCTCTGACTGCACTGATGAAATGCTGCCACCATCTGTGCTGGACCTGCTCCTCAGATTCCGCTCCTTCAAGCTCAGCTCTAGAGCTAAATGCAATTTCCTTTCCTCCATGGCAAGGTTCTCTTCTTCTGCCTCCCTGAATGTTTGCCAGCTCCAGTTGAAGTTCTCTCTCATGCTTCAGCTAAAGGTTTCCCATCTCCATCTGATGCCTCCTCCCTGCTTGTCTGTCCTTCAGCTCCTCTGGATTCAGACATCTGGAGGGAACACTGCTATTTGCCCTGGAGATCACCTCACTCCTAAGCAGGTTCTGTTTATCCACCACATTCTGCAGGTTGTCTATCTCTCCCTTAAAACAATATTCTCCTCCTCTGCAGGCACACCAGCCTCCTTTGCTGCCAACCAGGCCCTTGGCACCTTTTGCAGCTCCTCCTTTTTACTGAGGCCTGTACTGGAGCTCCTCACACATTTTGCTGCTCAAACTCTACATTTGCAGCAACTGCTGATGGCTCCCCAGATAGAGACATGGTTGTACATAAGGCTCCAAAATGTTGGCAAGTAAAAAAAAGGCAAGAGATTCTGTTCCTGTTAGGTTTGTGATGAGTCTACTATTTTTCTACCAGATGGGCAATGTGTTGATTCTTTTTCCGTCGGAGTGGTGATGCATCAATTCATTACTGCGGTGCAGCGTCAATGAGGAAAATGATGCCCAGAGATGAAAATTGAAATGCAAGGCAACAATGGATCTGTGCTGAAGGAGGTGATGCTGAGAGACAGGCGCTGAATCATTTTTTCAGCCATGGTGCAGGTGCTGCAATGATTGTTCTGTGGCAGCTGCCTCGGTGTGTGGCTTTTACTTCAGGCTCCAGCTTCCACTTCATAGGGCCCACGGTCTGGATTTGCCACCACCTGGCAAGTCAGGACTGTAAGAGGAGAGCCCAGGCACAGGCAGATAAAGCCTTTGATGCCTCTGAGACTTCACACCAGGAGGCAAGCTCAGTTCAAGCCCTCTGAGAACCTTTGAAAGCAGCATGTAGAAAGCCAAGTCCAGTCCTTTCACTTTGAGGACAGAAGCAGCAAGCAGCAGACGAGCACAGCAAAGCAACAGGCAGAGTAGCAGTTCTTCCTACAGAATCCAGCTCTTCTTTCTGGCAGATTGCCCTCAATCCAGAAGTGTTCTGAAGTTGTGGGGTCAGCAGTCCAATACTTATACTCATTTCTGCCTTTGAAGTAGGCAAACTTCAAAGGAAAGTCTTTATAGTGCACAAGACCCTGCCACTCTCTGTCCTGGTACCAGATATACTCCAGGGGGTTGGAGGCTGCTTTGTGTAAGGACAGGAAGAGCCCTATTCAGGTGCAGGTGTCAGCTCCTCTTTGAACTTTAGCCCAGGAAGACCCATCAGTTTATGCAGGACGTACCTCAGCTCTCTTTGTGTGACCGTCTAGAGTGATTTCACAAACAGCCCAACTGTCAGTCTGGCCCAGATGTTTATTCCACAGCCAGGAAGAGTCACAGAATAGTTAAACAAGAAATTACCCACTTTCTAATGGTGGCATTTTCAAACTTACAATCTAAAAACCAACTTCACAAAAGATGTATTTTTAAATTGTGAGTTCAGAGACTCCAAACTCCCAATCTCCATCTGCTCCCAATGGGAAACTGCACTTAAAGATATTTCAAGGCAATCCACAGATTACCCTCTGAGCCAGATAGGCCTTGCAACAGTGAAAAACTAATTTAGCAGTATTTCACTATCAGAACATGTAAAACACACTAGTACATGTCCTACCTTTTAAATACACTGTACCCTTCCCATGGGGCTGCCCTAGGCCTACCTTAGGGGTGACATACATGCAGTTAAAGGTATGGTTTGGGCCTGGCAAGTGGGTGCACTTGCCAGGTCGAACTCGCAGGTTAAAACTGAACACACAAACACTGCAGTGACAGGTCTGAGACATGTTTACAGTGCTACCCATGTGGGTGGCACAATCAGTGCTGCAGGCCCACCAATAACATTTGTTTTACAGGCCCTGGGCACTCCTAATCTACTTTACTAGGGACTTACTAGCAAATCAAATATGACAATCATGGAGAAAACAAATCACCAACCCAATTTAGACAGAGAGCACTTGCACTTTAGTACCGGTCAGCAGTGGTAAAGTGCCCAGAGTTTTAAAGCCAGCAAAACCAAAGTTCAGCACAGGATCATAACAGGAGGTCACTGTAGGAGGCTGGCCTGGCTTCTAGTGGGTACCAAAGGTACCTACACCTTGTGCCAGGTCCAGTTACCCCTTATTGGTAGAATAGAGGTGTTTCTAGCAGCTTAGGCTGATAGAAGGTAGCTATGGCAAAGCAGCTTAGGCTGAACTAGGAGACATGCAAAGCTCCTACTATACCACTCATATCATATGCACAATATCATAAGAAAACACAATACACAGAGTTACTAAAAATAAAGGTAGTTTATTTTTATGACAATATCCCACAAGTATCTCAGTGAGTACCCTCAGTAAGAAGGTAAGTAATATACACAAGTTATATGTACACAAACCAAACTCAGGTAAGTAAGAGCAAGAAAAGTAATGCAAACAGTGTATAATTACAATAGGTTGCAAAAGGCAAGCATAGGTATAGGGGCAACACAAACCATATACTCCAAAAGTGGAATGCGAATCACGAATGGACCCCAGACCTATGTGAGCTTGTAGAGGGTCGCTGGGACTGTAAGAAAACAGTCAGGGTGTCCAAGATACCCCAACCCAAGACCCTGAAAAGTAGGAGTAAAGTACACCTACTACCCCAAAAGAGCACAATAGTCGTGATAGGGGGATTCTGCAAGAACAACAAACACCAGCAGTGCACTGACAACGGATTTCCAGACCTGAGGACCTGCAAGGCAAGGGGACCAAGTCCAATAGTCACAACACTATCCGGGGGGCAGGAGCCCAGGAAACCCCGTATGAAGGTGCAAGGAAGCTGCCTCCAGATGGAAGAAGCTTGGAGTTCTGCAAGAAAGAAGAGGACTAGGAACTTCTCCGTTGGAAGACAGATGTCCCACATCGCGATGAAGCTTGCAGAGGTGTTCCCACGCAGAAATACCACAAACAAGCCTTGCTAGCTGCAGGGGTCGCGGTAGAGGTTTTTGGATGCTGCTGAGGACCAGGAAGGACCAGGATTTCGCCTTTTAGAGGAGGAGACAGAGGGGGTACTTAGCAACTTAGAGAGCCCTCACAGAAGCAGCCAGCATCCGCAGAAGTACCCCAACAGGCACTTAGAAGAAGAGTGAACTGGAGTCCATGCGAAGTCACAAAAGAGGGTCCCACGTCATCGGAGGCCAACTCCGAGGGTTGTGCACTGCAGGACGGAGTGCTGGGGACCCAGGCTAGGCTGTGCATGAAGGAAATCCTGGAAGAGGGCACAGGAACTGGAGCAGCTGCAAATAACGCAGCACACAGCTTTGCAGTCTAGCGTGGGGAGGCAAGGACTTATGTTCACCAAACTTGAACTGAAGAGTCACTGGACTGTGGCAGTCACTTGGACAGAGTTGCTGTGTTTCAGGGACCACGCTCGTCAGGACGAGAGGGGACCCAGAGGACTGGTAATGCAGTCTTTTGGAGCCTGCGTTAGCAGGGGGAAGATTCCGTCGACCCACGGGAGATTTCTTCTGAGCTTCTGGTGCAGGGTGAAGGCAGGCTTCCCCCAGAGCATGCACCACCTGGAAACAGTTGAGAAAGCTGGCAGGATTAGGCGCTACAATGTTGCTGGTAGTCATCTTGCTACTTTGTTGCGGTTTTGCAGGCATCCTGGAGCAGTCAGCGGTCAATCCTTGGTAGAAGGTGAAGAGGGAGATGCAGAGGAACTCTGGTGAGCTCTTGCATTCGTTATCTGAAGAATTCCCCAAAGCAGAGACCCTAAATAGCCAGAAAAGGAGGCTTGGCTACCAAGAAAGGAGGACTTGCTACCAAGACAGGTAAGAGCCTATCAGAAGGAGTCTCTGACGTCACCTGCTGGCACTGGCCACTCAGAGCAGTCCAGTGTGCCCACAACACCTCTGTTTCCAAGATGGCAGAGGTCTGGGACACACTGAAGGAGCTCTGGGCACCTCCCCTGGGAGGTACTGGTCAGGAGAGTAGTCACTCCCCTTTCCTTTTTCCAGTTTCGCGCCAGAGCAGGGATGGGAGATCCCTGAACCAGTGTAGACTGGCTTATGCAGAGATGTGCACCATCTGTGCCCATCAAAGCATTTCCAGAGGCTGGGGGAGGCTACTTCTCCCCAGCCCTTCACACCTATTTCCAAAGGGAGAGGGGGTAACACCCTCTCTCAGAGGAAATCCTATGTTCTGCCTTCCTGGGCCAGGGCTGCCTGGACCCCAGGAGGGCAGAATCCTGTCTGAGGGGTTGGCAACAGCAGCAGCTGCAGTGGAAACCCCAGAAAGGCAATTTGGCAGTACCCGGGTTCTGTGCTAGAGACCTGGGGGATCATGGAATTGTCCCCCCAATACCAGAATGGTATAGGGGTGACAATTCCATGATCTAAGACATGTTACATGGCCATGTTTGGAGTTACCATTGTGACGCTATACATAGGTAGTGACCTATGTATAATGCACACGTATAATGGTGTCACCGCACTCACAAAGTCCAGGGAATTTGCCCTGAACGATGTGGGGGCACCTTGGCTAGTGCCCGGGTGCCCACACACTAAGTAACTTTGCACCCAACCTTCACTAAGTGAAGGTTAGACATGTAGGTGACTTATAAGTTACTTATGTGCAGTGGTAAATGGCTGTGAAATGACATGGACGTTATTTCACTCAGACTGCACTGGCAGGTCTGTGTAAGAATTGTCAGAGCTCCCTATGGGTGGTGAAAGAAATGCTGCAGCCCATAGGGATCTCCTGGAACCCCAATATCCTGGGTACCTCAGTACCATATACAGGGGAATTATATGGGTGTATCAGTATGCTAATGTGAATTGGTAAATTTAGACACTAGCCTGTTAGTGACAAATTTGGAAAGCAGAGAGAGCATAAACACTGAGGTTCTGGTTAGCAGAGCCTCAGTGATACAGTTAGGCACCACACAGGGAACACATACAGGGCACATACTATGAGCACTGGGGCCCTGCCTGGCAGGGTCCCAGTGACACAAGGACTAGAACAACATGCATACAGTGAAATATGGGGGTAACATGCCAGGCAAGATGGTACTTTCCTACAGTCAGAATCCAAAAAGACAGGGGAAGTCACACCAAGAACTGACAGGTTTAACAGTGACTAGAGATATCTAGTGACCCATTTTAAAGAATAAATCTCAGAGGGACTGTTACATGGGGTCCCTACTTTCTTAGTATATGGTTTGTGTTGCACATAGGCCTATTGCATCCTATTGCATTCTACAGTGTTTGCACTACTTTTCTAATAATTTACTTACCTGATTTTGGTTTGTGTGTATATTTTGTGTATTTTACTTACCTCCTAATGGAGTATATCCTCTGAGATATTTCTGACACATTGCACTAAAATAAAGTACCTTTGTTTCTAGTAACTCTGAGTATTGTGATTCTTATGATATAGTGCTATATGATATAAGTGGTACAGTAGGAGCTTTGCATATCTGCTAGCTCAGCCTAAGCTGCTCTGCTAGAGCTACCTCTATCAGCCTAAGGTGCTAGAACACTACAAATCTACTAATAAGGGCAAACTGGACCTGGCACAAGGTGTAAGTACCATCAGGTACCTACTATAAGCCAGGCCAGCTTCCTACACCAAGCCTCCTACACAACGGAACAAACACCTTCCTGGCCAACAACAGCTCCTGAGAAGGAGGAAACAATCTGCTGAGGGAGTCTGCCACCCCATTGTCTACCCTGTGACATAAACCCCCACTAAAGACTACAGGAATTGTTCCCCCCACTGAAAAATCAGGCTACTCACTTCATTAAAGGACCAGGTCCAAATACTTCTCTGGTATTTCAGGTAGGCCATTGTAACCTGATTGTCCGATCTGACCACAGGATTGCAACCCACCAGAGAAGACGTGAAACTTATCATAGCCCTGTACACAGCCATGAGCTCCTTCCAATTGGAAGAGTGCCTCCTGTCCTGTAGCGACCATCCTGCCTGAAGAGACCTGTCGCCCAGCGTAGCCCCCCCACCCAAGGGAGCAGGCATCTGTTGTAAGGACCAAAGGAGAATCCCACTGAAGAGCCATACCCCAGACCAGGGTGGAAGGCTGGGTTCACCACCGCAGGACCTCCACCACCCCCTCTATCACAGGAACTGTGCAATTAAAATCCACAGACACAGGATTCAAAAAGGCAGGAAGATGAGACCAAAGGGGCAGGAGATGAAAGTGAGCCCAGGGCACCATGAACACT
The DNA here is from genome assembly GCF_031143425.1 of Pleurodeles waltl. Taxonomy (NCBI): domain Eukaryota; kingdom Metazoa; phylum Chordata; class Amphibia; order Caudata; family Salamandridae; genus Pleurodeles; species Pleurodeles waltl. The sequence continues at coordinate 1,096,095,203 of NC_090446.1, read as the reverse complement.
GCTGCTGCCATGTTTCACAGGAACCTCATTCGCTGCCTCACTGGTTGTAGGGGTCTGAATCTCTATATAGTACACAAAAATGATGTGCACTGTGCAGAGAGTCAAAGCTACCCCACCTTGGTATTCAGAAGTAAAAAGTAGACCACATAATGCTCTGGGACCCATTTTAACTTTTGAAAAAAACTTTTGGAAACTTTTGAAAACTTCTAAAATCTTTTCCTAAGGTCTAACTATAGAAAATACTTTTAAATTCTAAACACTATTTCAGGGACCTAAACCAGAGCCCTAGCAACACATTTTTCAACAGTTTGAAAATAGTCCAGTTAAAAAACACAATTAGGCTAAAGACACATTATTCGTGTGATCACTCACTGACAAAGTGGTATTAGCAAAGGCCCTCATTGCAACATTGGCGGTAAATGTCGCTTACCGCCGTGCATAAGACCGCCAACATACCGCTGCAGCTGCGGAATTCCGCCACAGCTATTACGACCCACAGCTCGGAATCCGCCAAAATCTAGACACCCACACAAATCCGCCACACCAAAGGTCAGTGATAAACTGGTGATAACAAAACCTCCACTGTCACGCCAACAGGAATACACCCACACTATCACGACCCACGAATCCACGCGGCGGTCTTTCAACCGCGGTATTCCATTGGCGGTACACACCGCTGCGCTCAAAATACACACACATTTACAAAACACAACCACATTGGACAATTCCAAGTACACACACCTGATACACATACACACACCACTCCCACACACCCAATACAATATAAAACACACATCCACATTACCCACAAACCCTTACAACAAAAAAATTGGATGAAGCAGAGAGACAGAAAAGCAAAGACTACACCTGCATACAGAGGCACACCACACCATCACTCATACACATCCACGCACAAAACAACACATACCCCTAAACCTCACCCCACACATCACAACACACACCACCTCACACATCACCCACACCACCCCATGGCACCGCAAAGACACCCCAGGTTTTCTGAGGAGGAGCTCAGGGTCATGGTGGAGGAAATCATCTGGGTAGAGTCACAGCTATTCGGACCACAGGTGCAGCACACCACCATAGCTAGGAAGATGGAGCTATGGCGCAGAATCATGGACAGGGTCAACGCAGTGGGACAGCAACCAAGAACACGGGATGACATCAGGAAGAGGTGGAACGACCTACGGGGGAAGGTGCATTCCGTGGTCTCCAGACACCACATTGCGGTTCAGAGGACTGGAGGCGGACCTCCACCTCCTCCCTCACAACTGACAACATGGGAGGAGCAGGTTTTGGCTATACTGCATCCTGAGGGCCTCGCAGGAGTAGCTGGAGCAATGGACTCTGGTAAGTCAAATCTTTAACTACCATATAACCCACCCTACTTGCATGCTATAACATACCCCCACCCTCACCCTCACCCTCACCCCCATCACTCCATCTCCTCACATATGTCCCACTATCACAAACCACACATCCCAACACCAAGCCCTGCATGCAACAACAGAGCATGGACACCCATCACCAATGAATGTTGACTACACATACCCACACAGATCCCCAAATGAATTATCACACAAGGTCCTACAGAAGAATATAAGCACTGGGGTACAGGGTCACCCCCCCATTGCCCACCATGGCACACACAGATGCAATAATCATGCCTTTACACCCCTGCAGGACCCCTACCGAACGTCACCGAACAGGAGTTCCAGACATGCCCACTCCCCCCACAGAAGAGTCCCACAGTGATGACAGCAGCTCTGTCCAACTGGATCTAGATGACCAGCCCGGCCCATCTGGGACCTTGGGAATGTCGGTTCCCCTGACACAGTCACAGGCCACCACAGAGCCTCCCCCTCCGAAAACACCACCACAGCAACCACCCAGTGGGCCCATCCCTCTGTCTCCAGGACACGTCAAGCAGCAGTGTGTCCACCACTACAGGGACCCCAGGCAAACCCACCACCCCAAGAACAGCAGGGACCTGGGAGCAGTGGGCACACGGTTCAGGGGACAGAGGCACAGGAAAACCAGGGAACTGGGAGGTCTGCTGTGCGAAAGGGGGAGGACATGCACAGGGAACCCACTCTCCACGAGGCCCTCTGCAACATGATGGGAGCATACCATAATTCCCAGGAGACAATGGCAAAGGTACTGGCCAATTTTCGGGAGACCCAGCGGCTGCAGGAGGAACAGTATTTGGGGTTCAGGGAGGAACTCAAGTCCATCAATACCACCCTGAGCAACATAGTAGGGGTGCTGAAGGACATTGTGAACACCAGGAGGGACACTGTGGCACAACAAGGGGCCCCTGACACTAGCCTGGACCATGAACTGCCCACCACCTCCGCTAGTAGACAGGAGGCACCGCCACAGGGCCACGACACCAGCACCCCACCCACTGCAGATGGAGAACCACTCCGCAAGCGGTCCCTGAGATCCAGGACAAAGACAGAGAACAATGCCAAGACCCCCACCAAGAAATGAGACCACCCTGATTGTCATCCTTCTGTCCCACTTTGTCACCCTGTCCCTCCTTAAACTGCCCTAGCTCCACTTCCTATGCCCCTTTTGACAATGCACCTGTGAGACAAATAGACTGGACTCTGGCATGGACATTCCACCACCATCACCCCTGCCCATTTTACAACCCCCTCCACTATTTTGCACTTAAATAAACACCCTTGAATCACAAAACAATCTGTGCTTTCACAATTGTGTATTTTCAATAACTGAGGAAAAAACAATGCCCAATCTAATGTCTAAATACCTATGTCACACAGCTCTAGTCCATGAGGTAACATAGCAGAGGTCACACAGTGGGACCCGCATCTGTGAAAGTGAAAGGCAAAGTGACAAATCAGGGTCCATACACTTGGTGAAAGTGACAGACAGATGATAGGTCGAACCATTTTATCAGATGTAGGAGAAAGTGATGTCTTCTTACCTGTCTCACTGGAAGTATTGCTGGATCACTGTTGTCTATGTCCACTTCTTCTGCCTCCTCCTTTTCACTGTCCACAGGCTCCACAGCTGCCACAAGACCTCCTTCTGGACCTTCCTCCTGCAGAAAAGGCACCTGTCATCGCAAAGCCAAGTTGTGCAGCATACAGCAGGCCATGATGATCTGGCACACCTTCTTTGGTGAGTAGTATAGGGAACCACCTGTCATATGGAGGCACCTGAACCTGGCCTTTAGGAGGCCAAAGGTTCTTTCAATAATTCTCATAGTTTACCCATGTGCCTCATTGTAGCGTCCCTCTGCCCTTGTCCTGGGATTTCTCACAGGGGTCAGTAGCTATGACAGGTTGGGGTACCCAGAGTCACACTAACCCTTAGGGACAACCCCATACCCAGACAACTATTCACACAGTATAGGGTCCATGTCCTCACTTAATAGCCACACACAGTGCCTCTGGAGTTGCCCCATCACATAAAGGATGCTGCTCTTCCGCAGAATGCAAGCGTCATGCACTGAGCCAGGAAACCTGGCGTTCACATGGAAGATGTACTTGTCAGCAAAACACACCATCTGCACATTCATAGAATGGTAGCTCTTCCGGTTTCTGTACACCTGTTCATGCCTGCCGGGGGAGCAAGGCCACATGTGTCCCATCAATTGCACCTATGATGTTGGGGATATGTCCCAGGGCATAGAGGTCACCTTTCACTGTAGGCAAAACCTCCACCTGAGAGAACACGATGTAGCTGCGCATGTGTTTCAGCAGGGCAGACAACACTCTGGACAACATGTTGGAGAACATAGGCTGGGACATCCCTGATGCAATGGCCACTGTAGTTTGAAAAGACCCTCTTGCCAGGAAATGGAGTACTGACAGGACCAGCACTAGAGGGGGGATTCCTGTGGGATGGCGGATAGCTGACATCAGGTCTGGCTCCAACTGGGCACACAGTTCCTGGACTGTGGCACAATGTAGTCTGTAGGTGACTATTACATGTCGCTCTTCCATTGTTGGCAGGTCCACCAGCGGTCTGTGCAGCCATCTCCTCACCTGCCCCAGCGGACGTGCCCTATGGATGAGAACAGAGAGCACAGAGTCAGCCAACACTGAGGTAAGTAAAAAACAATTGAATTGCACACATTTGTCAATACGCTATGTGCCTGTCTCTGTGTATATGCAAGGCCTACATACGTGTGACGCATTTAAAAATAATGCCATGTGGCCACCTGAAATGGCGGCTGCCTGACCTGTAATGTGGGACAAGGGAATATGAGGTAAATGCGCTGCCTTTGTACACCGTCGCGGTAGGCGGTTGAAGACTGCGGCGCAATCCTGCATTGGTTAGCATTGGGCCGTATGGGTTCCAGGAGCCAATGACGATGTACGCCGGCAGTGACGGTACGCACCGCCGCAGACGTGACCGCCATTTTCTCTCTGTTCACTCACTTGATACCTGACCTTCGACAGGAGAGGACCTACACTACAAGTGCTACTGTGACCTGTGTCTGGAAGCGAATATGGCTCATGCGTCTGGGGAAAGGGCCCCTGCCTTCACATCGGAGGAGTTGGATAAACTAGTGAATGGGGTCCTCCCCCAGTACACACTACTCTACGGTCCTCCAGACAAACAGGTGAGTACACTGTGAGCATGCTGTATGGGCAATGCCTGTTTGGAGTGGTGTGGATGGAAGATACGGGGGGAAATGAGGCCTGCATGATCGGATGGTGAGTGTATGTGCATCAGGGCAAGGGTGGGAACGTGGGTCAATGACTGTGATGGTCCGGACAGTAAAAGTGGTACATTTTCCAATGTACTATTAGTCTAGGTCAGCGCCCATCAGAAGAAGGATATTTGACGTGCCATCCCCAAGGACGTCCAGACCCTGGGGGTCAACCACAGACAGAGCACCCACTGCCGTAAAAGATGGGAGGACATTCGCTGCTGGAGCAAGAAGACGGTGGAGGCCCAGCTGGGGATGGCCTCCCAACGTGGGAGGGGTTCCCGTCGCACCATAACCCCCCTGATGTTCCGGATCCTGGCGGTGGCGTGTCCGGAGTTGGATGGGTGCTTGAGGGCATCACAGCAGCCACAAGGGGGTGAGTACACTCCCATTCAGCTGACTCTGCACGCATTAGGAGGTGTCTGTGTGGGGGAGGTGGGCAGTGGGTTCCCCTAGGCTAGGGCGACCTTTGTAGGCAAGGACCCTTTGTGAGGCAGGCTAAGTGGCACCCCATCACCACCAGTGGTAAGGGCCATCTACACCTAATCAGGCTCCTGTGACTTCCATGTGTGCAGCAATCGGGCATAGGAAACTCCAAGTGCATGGCGTAGTGCAGAGGGCTGCTGTGTCTGTAGTGTCCACCGACAGTAGTGGTATTGTATGCACTGAACATGTCTTTCTTCCCCCCCATTTTTGTGGTCTTCCTGTTCTTGTGTGCAATAGCATCATCAGGCGGAGGAGCTGTGCCACCGGAGCAGGAGGGAGCTGCACCCCACATGGCTGTGGAGGGCCAGACAACGGAGTCTGAATTCACCACTGGGAAGGAGGGCGAGGGGAGCTCCACGGCGGAGACAGGAGCTTAGACCAGCAACACCAACTCTTCCTCTGATGGGACCTCCCTTGTGGTGGCAGGACCCTCTGTGCCCACCGCATCTACAGGTACAGCGGCCACCCCCCCTACCAGCACCGCCATCCCAGCAGCCCCTCAGTGTGTGTCCCGTGGCCGCTCATCCAGGAGGGTGGGCATCTCCTTCGCCCCAGGCACCTCAGGCCCTGCCCCAGTCAGCCCTGCTGCCCTCAATGAGGAGGCTATTGACCTCCTGAGATCCCTCACTGTTTGGCAGTCTACCATTCTGAATGCCATTCAGGGTGTAGAGAGGCAATTGCAACAGAGTAATACAGACCTGGAGTGCATTCATTCTGGCCAGGCAGCCCAACAGCGAGCATTTCAGACTCTGGCCTCTGCACTGATGGCAGCCATTGTCCCTGTGTCCAGCCTCCCCGCTCCAACTTCCTCCACCCAGACCCAATCCCCAGTACCTCAGCCTATCCCAAGCACACCATCAGACCAGCATGCACACACCTCAACACACAAGGGTGGCTCTGGCAAACATAAGCACCACACATCCCACAAGCATCATACCCATGCACACATACCAACATCCACTGCTTCCACTGTGTCCCCCTCCTCCACGTCTCCCTCCTCCCTGTCACGTCTCCACTCACACCTGCATGCACTACATCTTCAGCCACTACCTCCATCACCAGCACGCCCATCACCACACACCGCTCATGTGCACTCACCACCCCACTACCATTCACACATCCCCAGTGTCCTCTACCAGTGTGTCTGTGAGCCCTCCTCCCAAACTACACAAACGCAGTCACACACCCACCCACCCAACAGCCATCCACCTGACAACAGCCTCCAGCCCATGCACCTTCACCCAAAGTCAGCAAACGAACACCTCCTACAACCACTACCTCTTCCTCCACTCGCAAACCCCCTTCTTCTACCCATCCCAGTGTGTCAAAAAAACTTTTCCTCTTAAATTTTGACCTCTTCCCTACACCTCCCCCCACCGTCTGTCCCCAGGGCCCACCTTTCCAGGTCCCAACCCAGCACCTCAACCACCACATCACCGGGCACAGCAGTGCCAGCAATACCCAGTTTCTGGAGTGTGCCAAGCAACAGGGCTGCCAATATCCCAAGGAGCGAGGCCAAGGACATTCCCCCACCTCCAAAACAGAAGAAGTTGCCCACATCCCGGAGGGAAAAGGCCAAAACACCTGCCACCAAGGGATCAGCCAAGACAAGTGTGGGGAGTGGCAAGACAGCTGCACCAGCATCCAAGGTGGGGAAGGGCCTGAAGCAGGAAGGCAAGTCAGCGTCGCCGGCAACCTGCACGGTGGACAAGACCGCCACCGGCACCGCCACATGCACCGCCACCAAGGACACCGCCGCCAGCTGCCCAGATACAGAGCCCTTCAGCAGCACCGCAGTCAGTGAGCCCGCCACCAGCACCGCCGCTGCTTACACCGCCGCCAGCCCCGGGGTCAGTGAGCCCACCACCAGCACCGCCATTACTGACACCAATGCCAGCACGGCAGTCAGTGAGCCAGCCACCAGCACGGCAGTCAGTGAGCCAGCCACCAGCACCGCCATTACTGACACCGCCACCAGCACGGCAGTCAGTGAGCCACCCACCAGCACGACAGTCAGTGAGCCAGCCACCTGCACCGCCAATACTGACACCGCCACCAGCACTGCAGTCAGTGAGCCAGCCACCAGCACGGCAGTCAGTGAGCCAGCCACCAGCACTGCAGTCAATGAGGCCACCACCAGCACCGCCGCCACAATGACCACCGCTAGCACTGCCGCTAATGACACCGCCGCCAGCCCCGCTAGTGGCCCTGCGACAATCTGAGTCAGTGGCACCACCGCAGACATGGCTGCCATCCCCAGTGGTCATCCGTACCTGGCTGGTGGTCAGTTCCAGGGGCCTGGGCAGCTTCCATGTTGCCCCACCGTTAGTGGAGTATCACATCCACTACCTCAGTCCTCGGCATGGTGAAGCACTCTGGGCACAAAGCCCCCTCCAGAACCAGTGGAGAAAGACATCCACTACCTATGTCCTTGGCAGGATGAAGCACTCTGGGCACAAAGTCCCCTCCAGAACCAGTGGAGAAAGACATCCACTACTTCTGTCCTTGGCAGGATGAAGCACTCTGAACACCAAGCCCCCTCCAGAACTAGTGGAGACTGTTATCCACTTGAGAGACTGTGGCTTTGCACTCCCCAGGATGCAGCAGTGGGCAACCCACCCACTGGAGAGACTTGAGAGACTGTGGCTTTGCACTCCCCAGGATAAAGCAGTGGGCAACCCACCCACTGGAGAGACTTGAGAGACTGTGGATTTGCACTCCCCAGGATAAAGCAGTGGGCAAACCACCCACTTGAGACACTTGAGAGACTGTGGCTTTGCACTCCCCAGGAGAAAGCAGTGGGCAACCCACCCAATGGAGAGACTTGAGAGACTGTGGCTTTGCACTCCCCAGGATAAAGCAGTGGACAACCCACCCACTGGAGAGACTTGAGGGACTGTGGCTTTGCACTCCCCAGGATAAAGCAGTGGGCAACCCACCCACTGGAGAGACTTGAGAGACTGTGGCTTTGCACTCCCCAGGATAAATTAATGGGCATGGAGCCCCCACGTGGACCTGGCGTCGTGCACTCATCCTGGTAGAGAAGTAGGAAGACAATCGCAGGGAGTATTTGGAGTTCAGGCTCCATGGCGTCCTGGTTCCTCGTGTGTTGTATGGAGGTGAGTGTTTCCCCTTCCAAGTCCTGTTTCAGCCGTGTTTTTGTTCCTGTTGAATCCGCCCCGGAAAAGGTGGCGGATTGGCCTGTCATAATAGTGTGGGCGGTACATTGTTTTCCGCCTGTATGTTGGCGGTGACCGCCAAGCTGTTTGTTTGTACCGCTGTGGCAGTCGGAGTGGTAAAGTGGCTGTCTATGTTGGCGGTTTCAGCCATGGTCATAATTCCATTTTTTTACCGCCGGCCTGTTGGCAGTTTTACCGCTGCTTTACCACCGACCGCAAGGGTTGTAATGAGGGCCAAAGTGTTAGATCCCACCTCTGATCCACCAAACGTAGGAGGCTGGCTCTATAAAGTGACACAAATGACATGCACTGTACAAAGAGTCCAAGCAAGTCCATCGCCGTATACAGAGGTAAAAAGCAGACCATCTAATGCTCTGTGTGTTAGTGTAGGCCAGCAGTTAGATTAATCCAGGAGATCTGCTAAGCATTTGCTGTACTCACACTATTAATAAATGTGGACACACATTCAGCAGAACAACTCAAGACCAATTTACGAATTTTTATAAAAATTTTGAGACCAAGATCATCAATAAGTAGTAAGTACTTTTTTAGTTATGATTTTTCAAAGTTTAGAAAATGTTCTGTTTTTCTGTGTAAGTACGCACCATAGGAATCAATGGGAAGTAATTTAAAAATACATGTAAAATCAGGCAATGCTCTCACAAACGTCGCCTTCTATTTTTAGGTCAAAAGTGTCCAATGGGCCAGCTGCAGAATGTCCGTCAGTTCCCGGTTGTGTCGAATCCAGAATCCAGCGGCTGAAGGTCTTTGAGCTGACACCCAAAGGAGAAGGGGACACATTGCAAAGTTGAACTGAAAAGTAAGCCTGGTGGGTCCCCTTAAAGTGTGGAGGTCACACGGGGTTGGGAACCCCTAGAGCACAGCTGATTGGTCGATGCAGGGGCTTGGGGGCCGGGTGCAGCACAGATAGGTCAGCCAGGAGTTGTGCGTCTTGGAGCACTTGGAGTAAGAAACAGGTGAATTTGAGGGTGGATTGCAGGACACCAAGGCCACGCTGGTGGGGCGGTGTTTCTCAGGTGTCCTGAAGTTCCTCAACTGGTGCTTGCTTCTGGGCTTTTGACAGTGCAGAGCAGACTTTGCTTCTGGGTGTCCGATGTAGTAGTCCGCAGCCTTGGAGAGTCACAGTGCCACCAAACTTGGTATGGTGACAGGTCTTGTTCTTAAGGTCTTCTGTACAGAATTTGGCTGGGTTGCTGGGTCAGGGTCGTTGCTCATTAGTCAGCAGCTGGTCACTTTACCAGACTTCATGGGTTCCTTATCTGCAGGGTGCAGGAAGTGATACCTTCACTCAAAGGGAGTTACTTGGTGATTTTTATAAGTCTGAAGGTGCTATGGGGTTTTGTAGAGTCCCTTAGGTTTCCAAGCAACACCTCAGCAGCGATTGTCGAGTCCTTAAAGGATTAGGCAGGGTTTGGTGCTTTATTCTTTCTGTAGCAGGGTTTAAGTTTTTGTGCTTCAGGTGTTCTTTGTCCTGGTCTTCTTTGTGTCCATTAAATCTAATCTGTTGGTCTAGGGATGCCAGCTAGATACTGCATTTAGGGGGGGTTAGAGAGAGTACCTGGTAGTGGCCAATGGGCCACCTACCTTAGGGTTGCCACACCCACTAAATGACCACTTCCTTTGGGAAAGGATCACATTCCTAAACCTGATTGGATATTTTACTACCTTTCAAGATGGAGAAAAATTAAATGATGTGGTCACCTCACCGGCTACACCTGAGGGGTGGTACAGGCTGGGGATGGTTATTCCTCCTATCCTTGCTAGGTTTCCCACCAGTTTTCCCACCTAAAGTGGGGACAAAGCCATTGGGTGGCCATCTGCTGCTGGTAGCAGAGTCAGATATCAGATTTCAAAAGCAGTCAAGCCTTTGAAGCTGAACGCTGGTGCAGGGTGTCTGCCTGTGGGAGGAGGTGTTCTGCTTCCTGAGAGCAAAAGGCTCTCACCCCAGGAGTCAAGAATCATGTCTGGTGGTGACAAGCTGGCTAGGGCCAGTCAGCAACCATGCCGGGGCTGTTATATTTTTCAGGGGGAGCCTCTGAGGTGTTCTCTGGGTACATTTTATAATAAATCCAACACTGTCATCAGTTTGATACCAAAAAACCCAGGGTTCAGAGAGGCCATCATGTAGCTGAGGAACTCGTAATGAACAGAGTCTTGGTCATGCATTTGCTATGGCTTCCCTGTACACTTAATATGTCTAAGAATTAGCAAAGACACAGTAGGGGCATATTTGCTCTTGCACAGGTATGCCCTCACATGCATTATAGTGCACCCTTCCTTAGGGCTGTAAGCCCTGCCAGAGGGGTGACTTACCTACATTGCATGCAGTGTTAGTGGATATAGCACTTTGGTGAGTGTCATGTAGAGTTTTTAACTTTGGATACACCTTTATCATGCACTTGCATTAGCAGTCTGCACGAGGCTGGTGTGGGGCCTCTCAGAGTGGCACTATTGGTGCTGCAGCACTGGGGTCAATCTTGCCCTAGGTACCAAGGGTACCATTTACTAGAGACATACAAAGGCTGCTGAAGTGCCAAACATTGTACAGTTTTGGGGAAAGAGGTCTGACCCTAGGAACCTGTTGAGCAGGGACCCAGGGCACTTACAGTTTGAAACCACATACTTTTGCAGGTAAAATGTGGGGTGCTACCATGACAAAAGAGGCCCTTTTCTACACTGGTGGGGATAGACAATGCATGGAGTACAAGGCCAAGAACCTCAGGACTGCTGCCCTCGATTCTGAAAAGAAAACACCTGCTTGAGGTCCATCTGAAAACCGGCCAGATTTACATCAGATCTTTAGAAAGGGCCTACTGGAATTTGGCCTGATTGATGAGGGGCCCATAAGCCTGAACCTGAGAGCAGACCAATGCCAGATCCCAAAGCAGCTGACATCACATAGGAGCATGCTGCAGTCAATCATCCAGGTGTGGGTTCAGGTGGATCCTCAGCAGATGAAGAAATGGCAATAAGGGAGCCACCACTTTCATGAATACCTGGTGCGCTGATTTGAGCCTGAAAGACAACACCCAGAATTGAAAGTGTTGACGCCTGATGCAAAACCTCAGATACTGTTGGTGCAGGGGACGAATGGGGACATGATAATATGCATCCTGCAGATCCAACATACACATCCAATGATCCCTGAGCACCAGAGAGGAATGATCCTCTAAAGAGTCTTTGTCTTGAAGGATTATGTCATCACAAACTTGTTCAGGGCTTTCAGGTCCAACACTAGATGACCCCCCCCCATTGACTTCAGCACCAGAATGTAGGAGGCTGGGCTAGCTTATAGTGGGTACCTTGTGGTACTTACACCTTGAGATAGGTCCAGTTATCCCTTTTTAGTAGATTAGAGGTGTTCTGGCAGCTTAGGCTGATAGAGATAGCTATAGCAGAGCAGCTTAGGCTATACTAGGAGGAATGCAAAGCTCCTATTGTACCACTTATATCATTTAGCAATATATCATAAGAAAACACAATACTCAGAGTTACTAAAAATAAAGGTACTTTATTTTAGTGACAATATGCCAAAAGTGTCTCAGAGTACATACTCCCTTAAGAGGTAAGTAATATACACACATTATATGCACACAAACCAAAATCAGGTAAGTAACAGTTAGAAATGTAGTGCAAACAATGTAGAACACAATAGAATGCAATAGGGAGAAGTAGGCCTAGGGGCAACACAAACCATATACTCCAAAAGTGGAATGCAAACCACAAATGGACCCAAGGCCTAGTGTAGTGTGTAGAGGGTCACTGGGAGTGTAAGGAAACACTAAGGGTGTCCAAGATACCCCACCCCAAAACCCTAAAAAATAGGAGTAAAGTTACCCTACTACCCCAGAAAGACTGTAAAGTCGAGATAGGGGATTCTGCAAGGACAACAAATGACTGCAAAACACTGAAGATGGATTCCTGGACCTGAGGACCTCTAAAGGAAGGGGACCAAGTCCAAGAGTCACGCAAGTGTCCGGGGGGGGCAGGAGCCCACTAAACCCCGGATGAAGGTGTAAAAGGGCTGCCTCTGGGTGGAAGAAGCCAAAGATTCTGCAACAACAGAAGGTGCCAGGAACTTCTCCTTTGGTCAGAAGATGTCCTACGGCGTGCTGGAGGATGTAGAGTTGTTTCCACACAGAAAGACCACAAAAAAGCCTTGCTAGCTGCAAGAGTCGTAGTTGAGGATTTTGGGTGCTGCCAGGGCCCAGGAAGGACCAGGAGGTCCCCTCTTGGAGGAAGAGACAGAGGGGGCACTCAGCAACAGAGAGCCCACGCAGAAGCAGGCAGCACCCGTAGAAGTACCTGAACAGGCACTTAGAAGATCTAAGGACGACATTCGACTCAGAGTCACAAAGGAGGATCCCACGATGTTGGAGTCCAACTCAGCGAGTTGGGCAATGCAGGACGGAGTGCTGGGGACCTGGGCTAGGCTGTGTACGAAGGAAGTCTTGCAAAAGTGCAGAGAAGCCCCAGCAGCTGCAGTTCACGCAGTACAAAGGATTACTGTCTGGCATGGGGAGGCAAGGACATACCTCCACCAAATTTGGACAGAAGGGCCACTGGACTGTCAAAGAAACTTTGACCCAGCTTCTGTGTTCCAGGGACCACGCTCGTCAGGATGAGAGGGGACCCAGAGGACCGGTGATGCACAAGTTTGGTGCCTGTGTTGGCAGGGGGAAGATTCCGTCAACCTACAGGAGATTTCTTCTTGGCTTCCAGTGCAGGGTGAAGGCAGACAGCCCTCAGAGCATGCACCACCAGGAAACAGTAGAGAAAGCCGGCAGGATGAGGCGCTACAATCTTACTGGTAGTCTTCTTGCAACTTTGTTGCGGTTATGCAGGCATCCTGGAGCAGTCAGAGGTCGATCCTTGGCAGAAGTCAAAGAGGGAAGTGCAGAGGAACTCTGGTGAGCTCTTGCATTCGCTATCTGGTGAGATACCCACAGGAGAGACCCTAAATAGCCCACAGAGGAGGATTGGCTACTGAGAAAGGTAAGCACCTATCAGGAGGGGTCTCTGACGTCACCTGCTGGCACTGGCCACTCAGAGCTGTCCATTATGCCCTCACACCTATTGCATCCAAGATGGCAGAGGTCGGGGACACACTGGAGGAGCTCTGGGCACTTCCCCTGGGAGATGCTGGTCAGGGGAGTGGTCACTCCCCTTTCCTTTGTCCAGTTTTGTGCCAGAGCAAGGCTGGGGGGATCCATGAACCGATGTAGACTGGCTTATGCAAGGCGGGCACCATCTGTGCCCCTCAAAGCTTTTTCAGAGGCCAGGAGAGGCTACTTCTCCCAGGCCCTTCACTCCTATTTCCAAAGGGAGAGGGTGTAACACCCTCTCTCAGAGGAAATCCTTTGTTCTGCCTTCCTGGGACTGGGCTGCGCAGGCCCCAGGGGGGCAGAAACCTGTCTGAGGGGTTGGCAGCAGCGGTAGCTGCAGAGGAGACCCCAGAAAGTTAGTTTGGCAATATCCAGGCTCCATGCTGGAGACCCGGGGATGCATGGTATTGTCCCCGCAATACCAGAATGGTATTGGGGTGACAACTCCATGATCCTAGACATGTTACAAGGCCATGTTCGGAGTTACCATGGTGACGCTACATATAGGTATTGACCTATAAGTAGTGCACGCGTGTAATGGTGTCCCCGCACTCACAAAGTCAAGGGAAATTGCCCTGAACAATGTGGGAGCACCTTGGCTAGTACCAGGGTGCCTTCACACTAAGTAACTTTGCACCTAACCTTCACTAAGTGAAGGTTAGACATATAGGTGACTTATAAGTTACTTAAGTGCAGTGTAAAATGGCTTTGAAATAACATGGACGTTATTTCACTCAGGCTGCATTGGCAGTCCTGTGTAAGAATTGTCTGAGCTCCCTATGGATGGCAAAAGAAATGCTGCAGCCCACAGGGATCTCCTGGAATCTCAATACCCTGGGTATCTAGGTACCATATACTAGGGAATTATAAGGGTGTTCCAGTGTGCCAATCATAATTGGTAAAATTAGTCACTAGCCTGCAGTCCCAATTTTAAAAGCAGAGAGAGCATAAACACTGAGGTTCTGGTTAGCAGAGCCTCAGTGATACAGTTAGGCACCACACAGGGAACACATACAGGCCACAAACTATGAGCACTGGGGTCCTGGCTAGCAGGTTCCCAGTGTCACATATCAAACACACTGACAACATAGGGTTTCCACTATGAGCACTGGAGTCCTAGCTAGCAGGATCCCAGTGAGACAGTAAAAGCACCCTGACATATACTCACACACAGGCCAAAAGTGGGGGTAACAAGGCTAGAATGACGATACCTTCCTACACAGAAATATTATTGAAATCCCCGTCCCTGCTCCAACCAAAGGACCTCCATAATGGCAGGTTTTTGGAGAAGAGAGTCTACCCCTTGAGAAAGGGTTAGGCATTTCTCTACCCTTGAAGGCTAAATAGTGGCCCAGTATTAGAGAATCTGACAGAGCTGAGGACTTGCTCTTGTAACTTTCCAGTAGGACATCCAACACCTAAGCGTCTGAAGTAGATTCCACCCAGACAGGAAGGAACCTCTGATGATGCCCCATATGGACCTTTCCTGAGATACCACCATATAGTCAGGAGCGAGGCTTCTACAGATACTTGGCCTTCTTGTCTTTACCCCTCACAGCCTGAAACCTTCCCAGCCGAGGCAATCACCTTGAGGGCTGAGGAAAGGGCGATTTGTGCTCAGCAGTCTATCAGAGCCCAGCTGCTTCAAGGAGGAGGAAAGATTCTTCACCTTGAACAACTTGTGAAGCTTTTCCTCAAGTTCACCCCCAAACAACTGAGTCACCTGAAAAGGAGGTCAAAGAGCTGAAACCTTTGTAGCAGAATCAGAGTGCCAGTTCTTTAACACCAAATTCTGACGGGCTGTAATACAAGAATCCTCAGACAGGGCTGCAGCCCTGAAGGTATAAAAAGAGATGTCAGACAGCTATTCGACCTGACGCTTGATGAGCTCCAGTACCCCAGTGCAATCAGAGCATCCACCATGAACCCATATAGAGCCTTGAAGTCAGATGTCAAAGGGTGTGCCACATAGGTTCCATAGATCTCATCCCACAGTGCCAAATGCATGCCGTAATAAACCTTCTTCCATGCTGCATCTACCTTCTTATCAACAAAGTCTTTTATGAGAGTGTCCTCTGCTAGGGGTATATGCCCTACTAAACTGGCCACAAAAGAGTCAATGGGATATCATATTCCGCAACTGGTACAATATTGCCAGGAAGTGAGGCAGAATAATCTTATCTGTGTCTGTTCATTCCTGTTTGAGGACCTCTGAAATATAAGGATGCATAGGAACATCCAGCTGAGAAGACATCTGGAACTGGCGAAGAAGTGAGCCAAAAGACGTGCCAGAAACCTCCTCCTCAGTCAAGTCCATGTTCTCCTTAACATGCCCCAGCAGATCAAACAAAATGCCTGACAATAAATTTCCCCTTCTGATCCTCCGACCTCTGGTATGAGGACCAAGAAGAGAGCAGGGGTAACACCTCCTTGAGCTGAAGGGGGTCAAGTTGCATCTCCCCCAAGGTCTCCCTAATCAATCAGCAAAACCTATCATCCAATCACTCCCTGTTGTGTTCCGGGTGGTAGGGAGATGTGGAGGCATCCCTAGTTGAAGAGAAAGAAGGTTCCATATGTCTCCTCTTCCTCTTATACTTCCCCATGCTTCAGGCAAAATTGCAGCAGGCCAAGGACAACCAAACAAACACCCAGCATGCAGAGACAGCAACCTGGACTCAGTCCAGCATCAAACTGCTGTGCAGCACTTATAGAGAGCTGGTTTTCATAGGTATCACGCTGCACAGAGAAGTCATCATCATCTCAAACATGCCCCCATCCAAGAGTGTAGGCGCTCTCCACATGCCCCAGAAGCCATGAGCTGAGTTTGAGGCAATGACTGGACAACACCTAACAGCACAAGCGAGTCCAGGCCAGAATGCGTTTTCCAGGAAGCCCCGTAGCCAGGAGATGCCCTCCTCCCCAGGCAGGTATGTCTGTCCAGCTGACATGCCGGCAGGGTTCCAAAAGAAATTCAGTCCCCCAAGCCCTGCAGGGACAACCACCAGTCCTCGTTCCTTTCATCCCACCCAGGACAGTAAAAAGAATTAGCAGAAAACTTGGTAAGTACTGCCTATGTAGCCTCCAGCAGCAGGGGGGAGGGCACTAGCATTTCTCTGTTCTTTTTTGTTCTTTACATGAGATAGAATACCTCACTAGTGATGAAGGGGGCAAGGATGGGGGAAATGTGGGTAATATGTTTTCCCTGTCATTTGTAGGAACATAAAGTAATCTAACTTTTACTAAACCTTGCTTTAAATTGTTTTTTTTTTACATATGTTTATTCTTACAATGTGACTTCAATTAATCATAAATATGGCATATGCCATTTTTAAGAATATACACAATCTTGAAATATACTTTTACTTTTAGCCCCAGTTGTTGAAGAGACTGGGAGTGATGCTGTATCCTAGACCATGATAAAGTGAAATGCCAGGAGAAACCCTTATTATTTTTCAAGCTGCTGTATCTGTGGCCTCCACCGCACATACATTTTATTCCAATCAACCTGTTTTATTCCTAAAATATATTTTCCGGTACCTTAGCGGGACCAAAATAAATAATTCTGAGCAAAAATTACCCCTCAACAGGAATACCCTTATACAAATTTCTGACCAATGCAGAACTTATGCAGCATGTCACTAAGGGCCAGATGTAGCAAAGGTTTTTACCCATTCTGTGTCTATGGGAAAAAGTGTTCGTACATATGACATATGACCATAAAATACTAAAAGGGGTCTCTAGCGGCAGAGAAATCCTATTGCCTAACTTTAAAGTGTTTTTTTCAAAAAAACCTTGGTTGAGCAATGTGTGCCTTTGAGAGTGCCATAGAGAAATGAACCAAAATGTATGCCATAGTTCCTCAGATTCAGCAAACAAAACCATGTCAACAAAAATAAGGAGAGACAAGAACATCCTTTTCTGTGTATTTTTCTAATCTGAGTTCTTCACTTCATCGGTATAGCAGTCATCTCTGCAGTAATGATATACAAAAACCTAAACTACCCTCACATTGCTCATCTAGTCTCAAACCAGAAACATCATTTCATGACCCACTAGCCGATTTTTGTGCTCTTTGATTATCGTGTCTAGTATGTACAGTGCCTGTACTGTTAGTCGTTCAGCAACCCTTATGGGCTCTTTTCTTATTTCATTTGGCTTCATTGCTGTCTGACAGTTCAACAGGTATTGCAAGAAATAACACAAACAAACGCGTTCTTGTTGTCCTCTGGAAACATAATTGTTCGCTTAATTTGTCATGATTTAATTTATTATAACAAAGTCTGGTGAATAAAACATCCTGAAGGTATATTGGACCAGATTTGCAAGAAACTGGTGCAGCACGGTGCTGCGCCAAAATCAGCAGCATTGCACCAGTTTTGAAACGCAGGGCTGCGCTGTCTTTACAAGAATACAGTGCAGCCCTGCGTTTCCCCCTGCTCTGGCACAAAATTAAGCTGCCTGTGCCAACGCAAGCATCCTTGCACAATAGTGCAAGGTTCTGCGTTGAGGGGAGTGATTGTTTATGTGCAGGAAGGTGTCCCTTCCTACACATAAACAATCTACAATGGCAATTTGGCACTTCTATGTGTGCTACAAAATGCAGCACATATAGAAGTACCGAAGCATAATATGTGCAGGAAAGGAAACCTTTCTGCACATAAACAATCATCCAGGGTATTTTGTTTCTTCTATATGTGCTGCAGAATGCAGCACACATGGAAAAAACTAAAAACGAGGAGGAATAAAAAGTATTCCTCCTCGTTTTGCCATGCTAACACCACCCCTTGGGACATATTCATTTTTGGCTCTGCCACTGATTCACGATTTCTCGTAAATCTGGGGCAGTGACAGAAGCAATAGGTGTTGCGAAAGAACACCCGCTGCAACACATATTGCACGCCCCTATGATGCAGAAATCTTTGTCCGAGGGGCCGTTTTTACAAGGAGGTGTAAAGCCACAAAAAGTGGCATTCCACCTCCTTCTAAATACGGAGAAGTGATTGGCGCCACTGGAGCATCGCAAAAAGTGACACTCCGGTGGCAATAGAGCCTTGTAAATCTGGCCCATTGAGTATTTCCTATTTAAAGACATGACTTCTTCTAACCTCGCTCCTCTGGGTGCCCTACTGTAGCATTAACGGCTTAACATACTGAAAATGTGTTCTCACCAATAAGTCATTTCAACCAAAATTCTTCCTGCTTGCCCAAGACTACAAGACATGTTCTAATACTAGACCATGGCTTATAAACCAGTAGCCCAGTCTTTCAATTTTTATAGCACAGTCCACTAATAAAATATATTGCCTGTGGCCTTTCCTTTCAGAGACACAATTTTAAAGGAATATTTGAATCTAAAATCTTCTACAGCCCTTTCACTCTGATTTCCCACTGAGATTCACTGTTGGGAAGTAAAACACTGTTTATTCGCCCAGCTTTCTTCCTTGGTTAGTAAATTGGTCTTGAAGACTTAGCAATGAACAGCCTTTGCTTTCACTGAAACTCTACTAAAGTCATGATAAATTGAGGTGACATCACCTGACCAGTAGTGCAGCAAGGATGCCATGGGCTCTGGTGCAAGCAAGGAAAAAGGACCATTTAACTGCTATAGATGTAGTAAAATATATACATTTTAAAGGATTTAAGGGCACTAGTGACATTGCACCTGCTGCCCCAATAGCTGCTATGCCTCTGTCTCTAGGGTGTTAGCCTCATTCACTACAAATCCATTTGCAGCAGCCTGAGTTCAGCTGTTTGCAAGGAGTGACCATCAGATTTGTATTTCAAATATGATTAAATAAAACTTCAAGACTTGCCCTAACTGTCTCTGGGAGCACACCGACCCAATTCAAGGTCTCTTTTTCCATTGGTTACTAGGAGTGGGTATAACTGGCGTAATTCTCTCCAGCATATTTACTCATAATTGCTGCAAAATTACTTAGGTCCCAAATCTGAAAATGCCACTTTTAGAAAGTTGGCATCTTCTTGTCCCAAACATTTGGAGACTGCTGCCTGTGTCCATTGTCACATGACTGTGAGTAGCATAGGGGTTGGCCTCTGAGTCTTCCTCCCAGAAAATTAGACAAAGGGGTCTAGATGTTTGACTGATGGGACATCCTGCCAGGATATGTGGGGTGGAGCTGCTCCCTGCCCTACTTACTTTTGAAGAAGCTGCCTCAGCATACTCACAAAGACATTTACACCAGTCTTTTGTCACCCTAGACCCATTGGAGTTCAGGCAGGGAAGAAGGAAAATGCAAAACCATCTGTGGGTGGGAAACACTTCTTCTACTTCAAAGCTAAAACCAGGTATAACAATAGTATCCTGATAAGCTATTTGGCCCATGCTGAATAAGGCCTGCCTGGCTCTCTGAGAAGGAATACTGTATCTTCTCCCTTCATCTCAGTCTAACCTGAATGACTCCACGGATCAGTTTGCTGTCCTCCTGCTTTGAGCTAAAGGGATACACCAAGCTCCAGAGGCCTCCCTGCAACTGCTCAACTGACCTGCTGCAACTAGACCTGCCTAGAAATACAACTGGACCTGTGTGAGCCCTTTTGGCCTCTGTTGGAGTGAGTTCCTGATCCTGGGCTTCTGGCTGACATCTGTTGAGCTCCTCCTGAGAAGAAGGAGAGAAATCCTTCCTCTCAATTACCTCATAGTGCCATGTCCTCCGATCTTGGTGAACCCTGGGCTTATTTGGCTCCATTACCCACACTTTTTGGCCAGGCTGAAACTAGACTAGAATGGCTTTTTGTCGATACCACTTGTCATGGCTCCCTAGCTGGCTTTTGAGCTCTTGGTAACTTCTTACAGAACTTCTGCATTTGGTTGCGGGGTTAGCAAGCAGCTCACCACATCCTGACGTGTTTTCTTGGGAGATTGCTCCCACTCCTTCTTTGTCAAATGAAGAGGTCCCCTCACGAGGTGACCATAACAGAGTTCAAAAGTGCTAAACCCTACTCCCTTCCATGGTATCTCCCTGTATGCAAAGAATATGCATGAAAAAAGGACTTCCCACTTCTGCCTCATGAACTCAGACATGCCAATAACCATGCCTTTCAGGGTGTCGATGAACCTCTCAAAAAGGCCATTATGGATAGAAGGGTTTGGAAAACTTGTAGGTTACCCCACACGCTTTCCACATGGATTTCATATATACAGACATGAGGATGGTGCCCTTGTCAGACAATACTTTCTTGGGGATACCCATTTGGGTAAAAAACCCCATCACGGCCCCAGCCACTGCAGATGGACTCTGAGTACCTAGTGGCATGATCTACCAAAACCAG
This sequence comes from Pleurodeles waltl, assembly GCF_031143425.1. Lineage (NCBI taxonomy): Eukaryota > Metazoa > Chordata > Amphibia > Caudata > Salamandridae > Pleurodeles > Pleurodeles waltl. Next base: position 1,096,074,414 of record NC_090446.1, on the reverse strand, counting down.
GATGAGCTATAGCCCAGTACAGATTTGGGGTTCAACGGACCAGCAATGTTGATGCCCACCTTCTCAAAGGAGGTATGAAAAGGAGGCTTGGGATTCAGGGGAGCATTAAGCTTCTTCCCTGTCTTCCCACTGGCCTGGCAGGTTAGACAAGTCCTACAATAAGCATCTGAGGCCATCTTCATGAAGGGCAGATAGAAGTGAGTGACAAGCCTGGCAAAGCTCTTTTCCTGTCCCATATGTACTGGGAGGGGTATCTAATGAACCACACCCAGTGAAAAAATATTGTAGCATTAAGGGACCACCAGCATATGTGCTGCCCTATGGTTAAGCGCTGTAAAGCAGGTTGTTTTCCTGGTACACAAAGTGATCTCCAGAAGTTTCACCAGCTGCCTGGGCTTCGGCCTGCTTCCTCAGCCCCTTTAGGGTTGGACATTCTCTCTGTGCCTTGCAAAACTCCTCAGTGGAAGGCATGCCCTCACCTTGCCATCCAGCAAGCTCACAAATGTCTTGTAGGGAGGCAATGTCATCCGCGATCCGCTCTGAGACTGCCTCCTCTGGTGCTCTATCCACCGGTACTGGAAGAGCCTCAGGGACTGGTTTCCCATGCACCCTTCTTTACCCCTTCTTTGCAGCTGGCTGTGCCATTCTTCCAGGTTTCAGGCTCCCTTTTAATCGCCTCACGGGCAGCCATGGACTGAGTGGTCATACAACCCAACTCACATAACACCAACAGTTGGAGATGTGACCTGGGCTCCACTTCCTTCCAGGCAGTGTGCTCCAAGTCATTCCCTAGCAAACAATCCACAGGCATGGCAGTGCTCACAGCTGCCTTAGGAGAACCTGAGACCTCAATACCACCCCACTTAAAGGAACCACAGGCATGGGGTAATGGATCTTGTGGATGTATGCTACCACAACCTGGTGGAATACATTGTGCATCACCTGTTCTGAGAACACCAGATGACACTTGCCAGTAGTCATAGTGGTTCCTGTGTCTCTCAGAGACTCCACCCTCTGCACATTGATGGTGCCCCACTGTTTATAATTGGAAGATTTTAAAGGCATGTGAACTCGAGGCACCATCCCTCTGTCACCAGAGACACTAAAGAAGCCTCATTCACACCCCATACTGACTGGGACTATCTCCGCCCCAAGAACTACAGTGGCCAATCCCTGGGACTACCCACCAATGGGATACTGAACACTTTTAGGGCACTTTCATCTCCTTTGGTGTGCCCATACCTGTAGCATTCATAGCACTTAGGCACACACTTACAAGCATTTTTGTCTGCAAAATCTTTTTTTTGGTGGCAACATTGGAAATGGGACCCTTTCTCCTGTGAACATTTTTGGGGCCTTGTAAGAACTTTGTTTGTTTACTTTTCCCTCCTCCTTCTGGTGGAAACCCTGACCACCCTTTTGCGAGTCACCCTCAGATGCCTTCATAGACACATTGGTACTGTTCCAGAGATCCTCCTCCTTAGCAAGTTTCCGAGGATCATTCAGCTTACTATCCACCAGGTGCTGGTGTAGCTCTGTAAAACAAGTATTAAGCATGTGTTCCCTCAAAATCAAGTTGTACAGCCAAACATAATCATCAACTTTGCTGGCCCTCATCCAGCCACTCAGTTCCTTACTGGAATATTTCAAGAAATTCTCACAGGACTGGTTTGGATGTTTGTGGCTGTCCCTGAACCTCTGACAGTACTTCTCAGAATTCAGTCCAAATTTAGCAACAAGTATGGAGTTCATGGGGGCACATTTGTTCTGGTCACCCACTTCAAGTGTAGAAACTGTGGGGGTTATTACAACTTTGGAGGAGGTGTTAATCCGTCCCAAAAGTGACGCTAAAGTGACTGATATACCACCAGCTGTATTACGAGTTCCATAGGATATAATGGACTCGTAATACGGCTGGTGGTATATCCGTCACTTTACCGTCACTTTTGGGACGGATTAACACCTCCTCCAAAGTTGTAATAACCCCCTGTGTTTCTCTCCACTGTAGGTATGTGTTTCCACAAGCTACCCCTCTAATCCTCTGGAAACTTGTATACCTTCAGAGCTTTCTTATTGGTGGAAAATCAATTCTCCATGTCATCTCCAGCCACAAAATTAGGTAGCAGATGTTCAGGGATACAGGCTTTCTTGTTCTCCTAAAACACTCCTGGCATGCTGCTACTCTCACACCAGCCAAGTGTACCAGGACCTCAGGAACAACATGAAGGGGTCAGGACTCACCCCACAGAAACCACCATCAGTGTCCAGGGTACATCTAGTTGTAACTGGTCAACTGGGCTCTCTCATAAAAGTGGGCTTCCGGCAGCTTTTGCGCAGGCCTCGGTGGAACTCACAGTCTTTTGCTACATAGAATTTTGTGAAGGAGAAAACTCCACATAACTCTGTGGGTGGAAAATATTCAGCTGGCTCTTTGGGCTGTATTTTCACGCCGGTAGCATATTTCATGATGAAAATCCATTCAAACAGCACCACGCGGTGTGCATGAGCACAACCATTTTGTTTTACCTGCTTTCTCAGCTGTTTTGTGCATGTTGCTGGGCCTATTTTAAAATCTGTAATAACCTGTGTCAATCCCCCTCCTGTCCCACTCATCCACCCCCATTTACTTATTTTTTATCACAGTGTGTCTTCCTGTGTGTGTATTTGACATTTTTGTCCTTTTTCTACTTTTTCATTACTGTTTGTACTTTTTTTGTTTTCCCTTTCCCTATCTTACACTTCCTTCAGTAATTCCTTTTTGCCTTGTTTTATCCTACTTCTTCTCTTTTTCACCTGGCCCCATTTCAAAACAGGCAGTAAGCAACAGCTCCAGTGCCACTAACTGCAAACCTTGTGGGTACTACCACCACTCAGGGATACAGCCCTGCACAATATTTACTGAGGTGTAGGTGGTTGTGCTGGCTGTTTTGGTCCAGTGCCATCTCTCCTCTATGCTGGTAGCAGGCATAGGAAAGGGTGTGCCATGGGGAGCATCAGCTGCTTTGTGAGAGAGCGTGTCAGTGAATGCACCACAGCACAGGGGTGCAGCACATCACATTGCAGCTGATACGTCGCTGACATAATATATAGGGAAGAAAACCTGCTCAACCTGCTTGGTATCAAGGTTGCTTTGCTTGGTAGGTAAGTAATATTTTGTTTTGTTTTCTAAAAATGCTATTTTTTTCAAATAGCATACTGCTTACACTCAGAGGTAAGGTAAGGTTCTAGCTTGAGCAAGCCAGGTGGTTGCTGCTACCTACCCATCACTCGCTTAGGCTGATTATTTAAGAAGTTATGCATACTCTTCTGTCCTGTCACTAAGATAATAGTATATAAGGGAGTTAGCATTCTGTGTGTCTTCTCTTCATGTAGATCATACAGTCCGAATCTCCCAGTGATGTGTAGTATGCACTGAAAAGGGATACTGAGTTGGCCCATCAAAAGGAGGGATGCAAAGATCATTTGTTACAATACGGTAGCAGTTTAAAATGTAGTTTAGGTTTAGGAAATGAGAAAAAGGGCTTACGTTTGGGAAATTATGAATAGGGCAATAGGTTATTTGATTTAGAAAAGTACAATGCTACTGTGTCTGCCTGTCAAAAATATTTTTAGAGATGAACTGTACCACTAATCTTATTTTGTATCTTCTTTATTTCTTACATTAGCAAGGGCAAGAGGGTATAAACATAGCAGGGCAAAGGAGCTGCCACCACCAGTGTGCAGTAGGTGGAACCACTACCAGCACCCCAGTAAGTCTTGTTATTAGTATTTCCCTAACTTTTACCTCTCCCCACTAGCAAAACAATTTTGCCATGTGCATTTCTTTAAATTGTCTCCTTTTTATTTATCTCCTCTGTGTAATGTTTGTTATGTTCTTTTTATCCGTTTTTTCTACATGTCCTGTTTCTGTAGTAGACTTCCTCTTGTCTGTAGCTTTTTTCAGCTCTTTTAGTAAGCTTCCTCCTCCCCTTATATGGCTTGTGGTACTGTAAGACTTAGGCCCTCATTATGGCCCTGGTGGTGAGCGATAAAGTGGCGGTAATACCGCCAACAGGCTGGTGGTATTTACCATCAAATTATGACCATGGCGGAGAAAACTCCAACGCCGCCATGGAACCGAAACTGCAAGTCTTCCCAATGCTCATCTACGTCATGCTCCACATGAAACACCAACGCCGACAAAGACGATGACAGTGAGTACAGCCGCCTAGCACACGACACACGGCATAATAATGCAAGGACAGCAAGAATGCAGCAATGAGAATGTATTGATATAAACAGCTACCAAATGAACCAATTGTATGAAAAACAGATATGTACAAATGTACACAAAGGGCCAATGCCCAGTCCAAAGTACTAAGGGCCCACATGGCCACAGGGCACAGTCCAAGGCCCAACTTGAATCCTGACTTCATCAAGATCAAACTCTGCAGGGGCATCAGTTTGCATGTGGGCAGGCACCTCAGGGGAATGAGGGGTGGGGAGCACCTCAGCAGAATACGGGAACAAGCCCACTGGTTCCGGAGGGGGCTCCATGCCCTTTTCTCTTTGTTGGGGAGTACAAGGCCACAGTCTCTGGAGTGTGTGACTTTCCCACTGGTTCTGGAGGGGGCTCTATGCCCATTTCTCTTGGCTAGGGAGTACAAGGCCACAGTCTCTGGAATGCGTGACATTCCCACTGGTTCTGGAGGGAGCTCCATGCCCATTTCTCTTTGCTGTGGAGTGCAAGGGCAGAGTCTCTGGAGTGGGTGACTTTCCCACTGGTTCTGGATAGGGCTCCATGTCCATTTCTCTTTCCTGGGGAGTGCAAGGCTACAGTCTCTCGAGTGGGTGATTTTCCCACTGGTTCTGGAGGGGGCTCCATGCCCATTTCTCTTTTCTGGGGAGTGAAAGGTCAGGTGGGGAACATGCCCACTGCTTCTGAAGGGGGGCCCTTGTACAGCAGTCCCTGGAGGGTGACCTACATGGCTTCCGCTGGTAGTGATGGCTGCACTGTGTCATCTGGAGGTGAGGGATGCACAGTGTTAGCAGGTGAAGGTTCCTCCTGGACAGCCTCTGCCGGAGGTGAGGGATGCAGTTCCTCAGCTGACGGTGAGGGCCCAGTGACCACTTGTGGTGGTGGTGTCACCTTGATAGCCTCCGCTGGAGTTGAGGGCTTCTTCCCCTTCATGGTAGGAGGCGTTGTATCCTTACCCTTCCTGGCAGGGGTTGAGGGCTTCTTACCCTTCATGGCAGGATGTGTGGGCTCCTTAGCCTTCCTGGCAGGAGTCGAAGGCTTCTTCCCCTTCATTGCAGGAGGTGCAGGCTCCTTCCCCTTCATGGCAGGAGGTGTGGGATCCCTAACCTTCCTGGCTGGTGGAGTGGGATCTTTCACTGACTTGCCACCACGACTAGGTGGTGCCACCACTGTCCGCATGGACTGTTTGGCTGAGTTGCTGGGCTGGCTCATTGGGACCCTGCTCTTATGGGCAGTACGGGGGGAGGGGGAGGGAAGAGGTCAAGTTGGGCAAGGAAAAGATACTTAGGGACACTGGGGCGGGATGAGGGAGGAGGGATGGGGTGGAGGTTGAAGGAGTGGTTGTTGGAGGTGTATGACTGCTGGACCTGGGTGCAGGTGCATGGGTAGTGTGCTGATGTGATGGGATGGCTGTTGGATGTGTGAGTGCTTGTGTTTGTGTCCTTTAGGATGGGAGACAGACAGAATGGGAGAGGACACAGGGGATGCGTGCATGGATGTTGTGGAGGTGTCTGCTAGTGAGGTGTGTGTGGTGCTTGGTATGGTGATGCTGGTGGGGGATGCTGATGCAGTGTATGCAGGTGTGAGTGTGGACATGACTGTGAGGGAGGTGAAGGAGGAGGAGGACGAGATGTAGGAGGATGGCCTGGTTTGTAGCGGGTACCTAAGGTACTTACACCTTATACCAGGTCCTGTTATCCCTTATTAGTGAAATGTAGTCAGTGTTCTAGCAGCTTAGGCTGTCTAGAGGTAGCTGTAGCAGAGCAGCTTAGACTGAACTAGGAGACATGCAAAGATACTGCAATACCACTATAGTCACACAGTACTTATACACAATAAAAGACAATACTCAATGTTACCAAAATTAAAGATGCTTAATTTTATTGACACAAGGCCAAAAATATCTTAGAGGCAATACTCATTCTGGAGGTAAGTATTATACACAATATGTACATTAGAGACCAAAATCAGGTAAATAAATATTCATAGAATATTGCAAACAGTAGAAAATACAATGAATGCAATAGGCCTAGGGACAACACAAACCATATACTAAGATAATGGAATGCTAATCATGAATTCCCCCCCTAGGCAAGTGTAGTGTGTAGAGGGGCACTGGGAGTGTAAGAAAACACCAAAGGTAAGTAAAATACCCCACCCCAGAGCCCAGGAAAGTAGGAGTAAAGTACTGCAAGTTTCCTCAGAACACATTACAAGTCGGGATAAGAGCTATTGCAAGGACCAAGCAAGACTTCAAGCAACAAATGGTGGATTCCTGGACCTGAAGACCTGTGAAGAGAGGAGACCAAGTCCAGAAGTCGCAGAAGATTTTAGGAAGGACGGGAGACCCTGCCAACCTAGAAGATGGTGCAAAAGAGGATTCTCCGGTTAGAAAAAGTCTGCAGAAGTGCACCAAAGAAGATGGTTGCGGGTTCCAGCGTGGTGCAGGAGATGCACCATGTCGAGAAGTTGGATGAAGGCTGTTTGCGTCGCTGGATTCATCCAACAAGCCTCGGTTCAAGCAAAGTTGCAGTTTGCGTCAAAATGGTGCTGCCTGGACCAAGGAGGGGCCTGACGGCCTCAACTCTTTTCTTGGAAGAAGTGCGCGGAAGCCCCAGGAGATAGAGATGATGTGGTGCACAGGGGTACTATCGCAAACCGGGAAGGCAAGCTCTTACTTCCTCCAAATTTGGACAGTTGGACCTTAAGACAGTCTGGGTCATGTTGGTCCACTACCTGTGTTCCAGGGAGAACACTCTTCGTCAGGAGATGAGCCCCACAGAACCGGTTGTCGTCTTGGAAGGTGCCTGCGGGAGCAGGGAAGTGACTCCATCACTCCACAGTAGATTCCTTCGTTGGTTCTGGTGCAGGGTGAAGACAGGGAGTCCTTGGAGCAGAAGTTGCAGGTCACAGGAGTCGTCCTGGATACTTTGTGGCAGTTACAGTGGGTCCTGGAGCAGTCTGTGGTTGATCAGACGGTCAGAAGCTGAAGCAGAGGATGCAGAGGATTACTGGAGGAGCTGAATCTGAAGAGGAACCTACAGGAGAGACCCTAAATAGCCCTGAGAGGGGGATTGGCTACCTACCCAGGAATGCACCTATCAGGACGGGTCTCTGATGTCCTCTGCTGGCACTGGCCACTCAGAGATCTCCAGAGTGTACCCACACTTTGGAATACAAGATGGCTAATGCTAGGGACACACTAGAGGAGCTCTGGGTACCACCCCTGGGGTCGTGATGGACAGGGGAGTGGTCACTCCACTTTCCTTTGCCCAGTTTCACGCCAGAGCAGGGACTGGGGTCCCTGAACTGGTGTTGACTGGCTTATACAAGGAGGGCACCATCTGTGCCGTTCAAAGCACTTCCAGAGGCTCTGGGTGGCTACCCCTCCAAAGCTTGTAACAAGTTTTTCCAAAGGGAGAGGGCATAACTCCCTCTTCCCAAAGGAAATGCATTGTTATGTCTTCCTGGGACTGAACTACTCAGACCTCATGAGGGCAGAACCCGTTCTGTGAGGTGGCAGCAGCTGTAGCTGCAGTACAAGACTCAGAGAGCTGGTTTGACAGTACTGGGAGTCCATGGTGGAGCCCCCAGGATGCATGGGATTGCCCCCCACAATACTAAATTTGGAATGCGGGGACAATTCCATGATCTTAGACACCTTACATGGCCATATTCGGAGTTACCATTGTGAAGCTACATATAGGTATTGACCTACATGTAGTGCATGCGTGTAATGGTATCCCTGCACTCTGAAGTCTGATGAATTGGCCCTGGACAGCGTCAGGGCACCTTTGCTAGTGCAAGGGTACCTTCACACTTAGTAACTTTGCACCTAGCCTTCAGTAAATGAATGTTAGACATATAGGTGACTTATAAGTTACTTAAGGTCAGTGAAAACTGCTGTGAAATAGTGGGTGCACTATTTCACACAGGCTGCAATGGCAGTCCTGTGTAAGGGTTTGTCTGAGCTCCTTACGGGTGACAAAAGAAATGTTGCAGCCCATAAGGATCTCTTGGAACCCCGAATCCCTGGATACCTAGGTACCATATACTATGGACTTGTAAGGGGAGTCCAGTATGCCAATTGGAATTGGAATATGAAGTCACTAAACTATAGTGACTAATTTGGAAGCAGAGAGAGCATAAGCACTGGAGTTCTGGTTAGAAGATCTTCAGTGACACAGTTAAGCACTACTGACAACACATACATTAGGCCACAGACTATGAGCACTGGGATCCTGGCCAGCAGGATCCCAGTGAGATAGGCAAAACATACTGACAAACAGGCAGAAATTGGGGGTAACATGCCAAGAAAGATGGTACTTTCCTACACAACCCCCCCAACCAAGGGACAATTAGGATAACCTTGCCCAGATGAGTTGTCATTGTCTAAGTGGAAATATCTGGAGAGTCCATCTGCATTGGAGGGGTTACTCCCAGGTCTATATTCCACTCTAAAGTCCATCCCTGTAGGGAAATGGACCACCTCAGCAATTTAGGGTTTTCACCTTTCATCTGTTTTAGCCATAAGAGATGTTTGTGGGTTGTCTGAACAATGAAGTGAGTCCCAAATAAGTATGCTCTCAACTTCTTCAGGGCCCAGACCACAGCAAAGGGTCCCTCTCTATGGCTAACCAACACTTTTTTCTAGGGGTCAGCCTCCTACAGATAAAAGTAACAGATTGACCTGGCTCTATGATTTAAGTTGTGATAACACTGCCCCAACACCCAGTGCAGAAGCATCTGTCTGGACAATGAATTTGTGGGAGTAATTTGGGCTTTTTAGGACAGGTGCAGTTCACATAGCCTGCTTAAGCTCCTCAAAGGCTTTCTGACAGCTGGCTGTCCACAATACCTTTTTAGGCATCTTTTTGAGGTGAGGTCATTAAGAGGGGACACAATCGAATTATAGTTCTTAATGAACCTCCTGTAATACCCAGTGAAACATAAGAAGGCTCTGACATGGGTCTGAGTAGTATGGGGAGCCCAGTCCATAATTGTCTTGATCTTGCCCTGTAGTGGTTCATTCTGTTCTCCACCTACCAGGTGGCCCAGATAAACCACTTTCCCCTGCCATATATGGCACTTTGAGGCCTGCCTTTTGCAGGACCTCCAAAACTTTCCATAGGTGGACTAGGTGGTCATCCCAGATGAAGCTAAATACAGCAATGTCATCTAAGTATTCTGCACTAAAAGCTTCCAAACCTTGGAGGACTGTATTCACCAGCCTCTGGAAAGTGGAAGGTGCATTTTTCATACCAAAGGTCATAACTGTGAACTGATAATGCCATTGTATGGTAGAAAATGCAGTTTTTGCTTTAGCATCCTCTGATAACTTGATCTGCCAATACCCTGCAGGCAGATCAAAGGTGCTTAGATACTTGGCACAAGCCAGTGTATCTATGAGCTCATCTGCCCTGAGTATAGGATGAACATCTGTTTTAGTTATAGTATTAAGGGGGTCATTCGGCCACGGACGACTGAAGCACCGCCAACAGGCTGGCGGTGCTTCATTGCCCATTCCGACCGCGGCTGTAAAGCCGCAGTCGGAAAACCGGGTCTGGCGGTTTCCCGCCGGATTTCCCCCGGCTGGGCGAATCCTCCATGGCGGCGCTGGATTCTGACCCCCTTCCCGCCAGCCTGTTTCTGTCGGTTTTTACCGCCAGGAACAGGCTGGCAGGAACGGGTGTCCTGGGGCCCCTGGGGGCCCCTGCACTGCCCATGCCACCTAACAGGGCCCCAGTATGCTTTTCACTGTCTGCCTAGCAGACAGTGAAAAGCGCGACGGGTGCAACTGCACCCGTCGCACACCTGCAACACCGCCGGCTCCATTCGGAGCCGGCTTCAGTGTTGCAGGCCTCTTTCCCGCTGGGCCGGCGGGCGCTATTTTGGCTAGCGCTCACCGGCCCAACGGGAAAGTCAGAATGGCCCCAGCGGTCTTTCGACCGCGGAGCGGCCATATGGCGGTTCCAGCCAGGCGGGCGGCGACCGCCGCCCGCCGCGGTTGGAATGAGGGGCTAAGTCCTCTAAAGTCCACACAAAACCACATTTCTCTCTTTACTTCTTTGCAATGAGGTTTGGGGACAAGCACCACTGGGATGGCCCAGGGGCTATCAAAGGCTCAATAACTCCTAGGTCCAACATTTTCTGCACCTCAGATTTAATACAGTCTCTGACATGGTCAGGCTGCCTATAAATGTTACTTTTGACAGGCAAACTAAGATCAATTTTATGTTCACACCAGGTAGTTGTACTAGGTATGAGGGAGAAGAGGTCAGAAAATTGGCCTAGCAGGTTTTTGCAGTCCTCACTCTGCTCTGCTGTGAGGCAGTCTGTAAGCACATCTCCTTCTACTAAGCCATCAGCTTCAGTGTTGGAGAAGAGTTCAGGGAGAGCTTCCTGATACTCTTCCTCCTGTCCCTAATCTGTGGCCATCAGTAGGGTTAAGTCTGCCCTATCATAGTAAGGTTGATATGAAGTACCCTAGGGGGACTTCTGGCAGTGCCAAGGTCTACCAGGTTGGTGACCTCACCTTTTTTCTCCACAATGAGATGGAGTCTACTCCATTTGTCCTGAAGTGCTCTTGGGGCCATAGGCTCCAATACCCACACATTCTGTCCTGGGTGGTGCAGGACAGCCTTCTGGTCATGCCATTCCTTTTGAAGCTCTTGGCTGCCCTGGAGGTTTTTAGTGGCCTTTTTCATGCACTCAGCCATTCTGGATCTTAGGCCAAGTACGTAGTCCACAATGTCTTGTTAAGGGGACTTTAATGGTTGCTCCCACCCCTTTTTCATCAGAGGAAGGGGGGCCCTAACAGTGTGACCAAAGAGGAGTTCAAAGTGGCTGTAGCCCACTCCTTTCTGGGGTACCTCCCTGTAGGCAAAAAGGAGGCATGATAAGATTACATCCTATCTCCTTCTGAGTTTTTATAGAGAGTCCCATGATAATGCCTTTGAGAGTTTTATTAAACCTCTCAACCAGTCCATTTGTCTGTGGATGATAGGAGGTGGTGAATTTGGATGTTACACCACATTCCTTCCACATAGCTTTGAGGTATGCAGACATGAAGTTACTATCTCTGTCTGATGCAACTGCCTTAGGGAAACCCACCCTGGAAAATATTTCCAGGAGGGCCTTTGCCACTGCGGGTGCTGTAGTGGTTCTTAAGGAGATTGCTTCTGGGTACCTGGTGGCATGGTCCACTACCACAAGGATGAACCTATTGCCAGAAGCCTTTGGAGGGTTAAGGGCAGCAACAATATCAACCCCTACCCTCACAAAGGGCACCCCAACCACTGGCAGTGGGATTAAAGGGGCCTTTGGGGTGCCACCAGTCTTGCCATTGGCTTGGCAGGTCACACAGGAACGACAAAACTCCTCAGTTTCCTCTGACATATGAGGCCAGTAAAAATGAGGAACAAGTCTGTCACATGTTTTACTTTCCCCAAATATCCAGCCAAGGGAATATCATGTGCCAGAGCAAGGAGGAATTCCCTATACTGTAAAGGGATGACCTGTCTCCGGGTGGCACCAGGTTTAGGGTCCCTTGCCTAGAGTATAGAGGAGATTATTTTCCCAGTAAACTCTTTGGGAATTACTGATATTCCCATTTTGCTGTTTGACAGCTTGCTGTCTGAGACCCTCTAGTGTGGGACAGGTCTGCTGTGCTACACTCAGTTCCTCCCTGGCAGGCCCCCCTACACCCAAGAGCTCAGCTGTGTTCGCTTCAAGCTCCTCTGGTGTAGGTTCTGCACAGGGAGTTCACTCCTCCTCATTAAAAATGGAATCATCTGGAGAGGGAGAGATAGCAGACAAGGGTTTGCCCTTCCTAACCCTAGTTTTTGGGAACACTTGGTCCATTGTTCCAGTATTCAAGTTTCCCTGTCCTCTTTGCTTCTTGGCCTGAGCCCTGGTAAGAGCAAAGCTATTCCCTGGAATGCCCACCATTGCTGCATGGGCCTTCGACTCCACTTCAGCCCAAGCTTAAGTTTCCAAATCATAACCCAAGAGACACTCTACAGGTAAGTCAGTGGATACCACAACCTTCTTTGGACCAGTAACCCCACCCTCCACTAATTGAGAGTCACAACAGCCATGTAGTGGCTAACAGTGTTGTTATAGGTGCTTGTCACTTGGTACTGATGACAAAGTCGGTGTTGCTCAGGGGCAACCAGTTTCTCCATCACCATAGTGACACTGGCACCTGTGTCGCTGTGGGTCTCAATCTGAGCACCATTTATTAGGGGTAGTTGCTTGTACTTATCCATATTAAGGGGACAAGCAACTAAGGTGGCAAGGTCAATGCCACCATCGGCGACTAAAACCGCCTTAGTGGTCTCCCTAACTAGACCAACCCCCACTACATTACCAGAAGTGAGCCCAGCTACACCCTTTGATTGGCTATTAGTTGTGTTTTTCCCACCACCAATGCTATTCCTAAGGGCACTAGTGGAAGCAGTGGGGGTTGTGGTGGTGGGAGGCTTGGTTCTTCTCTTGGGACAATTTGGGCCACTTTCCCAATGGCCTTTGTGTTTACATAAAAAACACCAAGGCTTTGTCTGCTGATTTGAAGAGGATTTGGACCCAACTCCCCCAGAGGATTTCTGTGGGCCTGTTGAAGACTCTGAAGATGTTTTCTCTGTCCCCACCTGTTGGAGGCTGGCCCTCTATGTAGTGTACAAAAACCAAGGACACTATGCAGAGAGTCCGAACAACCACAAATTAGTTTTCAGGGGTAAAAACCAGACCACCTAATGCTCTAATTTCTAAGGTAACTGTCGAGCAGTTAGGCTAATCCAGGAGATGTGCTAAGTATTTGCTGTACTCACATATCCAATCATGCACCACACACACCCAATGAATAACTCAAGACCAGAATTTTAAAAAATACTTCAGACTTTTATATAATTTTTAAGACCAAAATCTTTAGAATAGGTTAAGTACTTTTCTTGTTATGACTCTTTTTAATGTTTTGGCAAAGTTAGTCTCTCTGTGCGTAATTACGCACCATTGGAATCAACAAGCAGTCACTTTTAAAAATGCATTAAAAATCGTACGGTTGAGTAACCAGTCTCTTCTTTTGCAGGGTGGTCACAGTGGTTGGGGGCACCTTGTGCTAGCGGTAGAGATTTGGGCAGCTTCCGGTTCCAGCGGGAGTAGCATTGGAAAAGGTCTTTGCACAGGCACAGGGCCACCTGGAGGGAACACTTGGAAAATGAGCTGGTTTGCAAATTCAAAGTGGTGCCTGGGTGTCTCCTTTGACTGTCAAGGTCACAAGGGGTTGGGTACCTTGGCCACATAGCAGAACCCGCAATGAAAGACCCAGAGCGGGCAGGTGCAGGGCGTCTTTGGAGGTCTTGGATGCTGTGCGCAACGAAGTCCACTGGAGCTGGAGGTAAGTCTCTTTGGGGGTCAACGCAGGACAACGGGGGCACTCTGGTTGGAGGTCCAGGGTGTTCGTGAAGTCCCTTGACTGGGGCTTCCTCCTGATCCTTTGTCAGCTCTGGGGGAGCTAGTTTTCTCCTGGTCCAATGTCAGCTGACCAGGACCAAGGGTATTGCTCTATCTCGGCCACTGGGGGTTGCAGTGCACCACCAAACTTGGTACAGTTGGCGGCGACTGTCATGTGTGTGTTGTTGGGTCAGGCTGTGACTTCTGGTCACGGAGATATAGGCGATTCACTGAAGTGTCCTACACTGGCTTCTTGGTCTTTTGCAGTTTACTTGCTTTTCTTGAATGGTGCCTCCACTCAGGAGGGAGATCTGGGGTGATCCTTGAAGCCTGGAGGTCCCCAGGGTTTCTTGGGGTCAGCCCAGTGTTCAGCTCCTCCGCTGTCACGATTGTCAGGACTCTGGTGCAGCAAGCAGGGGTCTTGGTGCCTCTTCTGATGCAGCAGGTCCTCAGTTCTCGCCCTGGTGGTTTCTCTGGTGCTGATATTCTTGTCTTCTTGGAATCATTTTTGAATCTTCTTCGAGTCCTTTTCAAATCTGAAATCTTTGTCTGGGGAGCCAACTAAATACTGAATTTAGTGGGTGTTTTAGGGGGAACCGGGTAGTGTTCAATGGGGTACTTACCCTTGGGTGGCTACACCCACTATTGTGACCACTTCCTGCCAGAAGGGTCACGTCCCTAAACCTCATTGGCTGTTTTTTTTTCATTCCAAGATGGATAAAACTGAATCAGAGGGTCCACTTGGCATGCAAGTCCTTAGGAGTGGTGCATGCTCAGTGAGGCCACTCCTCCTACCCTTTGTCTGGTTTTCCGCCTTTGCCCCCGCCAAAAGTGGGGGATTGCAAAGGGGGAAGCCCTCTGCTGCTAGCAGCAGGCCTGGAGGCTCGAGTTTCGAATTTCAGGGGCTGTAGCCCTTTGAAGCTCACCGCCAGGGTGTTGCACATTCCTGGGCGTAGCTCCTCCACCCAGGAAGGGCAGTGTCTTACAAACCGGAGAGTCAGGGCTCTCCTCCAGGTTTGTATATTGGCTGTCTGGAGTGGCAGCTGGATGGAACCAGCCAGTAACTCTGCCAGTTAGGGTTAGCTTTTGCAGGGGGCACCTCTAAGGTAGCTTCTGGGTACATTTAAGGTTAAATCCAATACTGGTGTCAGTTTGGATTTAATTTTCTGAGTTGTTTGATACCAAACAACCTAGGGTGCAGAGTGGCTATTATGTAGCTGGGAAACTCGTGTTTGACCAATGCCCAGTACATACATTAAAATGGCTTCACTGATCACTCACTATGTCCTAGGTTTAGCAAGGACACAATGGGGGCATATTGCTCATGCAGCTATACCCTCACACATAGTATGTGCACCCTGCCTTAGGGCTGAAAGGCCTGCTAAAGGGGTGACTTACCAATAACATTTGCAGTATATGGTGGATAGGGCACACAGAGAGTGTGCCAGGTCGAGTTTATCTTTTTAGCGTTGCCCCAGTACTCTCAGCCTGCCATGGCAATGCTGGGTGCAATTGGCAATCAGTGCTGCTGCCCCCAGGGGCCTACTCTTAATATTACTTGCCCTGGGTACTGGAGTACCCATCTATTAACCTATTGTGCCAAGCATCACAACAGTTTTAGGGAAAGAGATCTTGCCCAGGGAACCTGTTTAGCATGGGCCCTGGGCACTACCAACTTCTTGAACACATCAACATCAGGCAAAAAAGTGGGGGGGGGGTAACCATGCAAAAAGAGGCCTACTCTCACACTACCCCCTAAACAAAAGAGGATGAGAATACCCTGTACCAAGTGAGTCTTCATCTTATAAGTGGAAGAACCTGGAGAGGCCATCTGCATTGGCATGGGCAGTCCCAGGTCTGTGTTCCACTTTAAAGTCCATTCCCTGTAGGGAGATGGACCACCTAAGCAGTTTGGGATTTTCACCTTTCATTTGTTGGAGCCACTTGAGAGGCCTGTGCTCAGTCTGAACAGTGAAGTGAGAGCCAAGCAAGTATGACCTCAACTTTTTTCAGGGCCCAAACCACAGCAAAGGCTTCCCTCTCTATGACACTCCATTTTTGTTCCCTAGGGAGTAGCGTTTTGCTAATAAAGGCATCTGGCTGGTCATGTCCATCATCATTCCTTTGGGAGAGGACTGCTCCTATTCCCAACTCTGAAAACTGTCTGGACTATGAATCCCTTGAATAGTCTGGTGCTTGAAGTACTGGAGCACTGGAGAAGAGCCCATGGCTTTCTTCAGACTGTCAAAGGCCTCTTGACAACTCACTGTCCAGTTGATCTTTCTGGGCATCTTCTTGGATGTAAGTTCTGTGAGGGGGTAACTATGGTGCCATAATCCTCCACAAACCTTCTGTAATATCCAGTCAAGCCAAGGAATGCCCTGACTTGGGTCTGGGTTGTAGGAGCCTCCCAAGCCAGAATTGACTGACTTTTGGGTCGTAGAAGTTGTACCTGGCCTCCACCAACCAGGTGGCCCAAGTACACAACTTTTCCCTGCCCCGTCTGGCACTCACTGGCCTTGATAGCCCAGCAACGACTTGGTTCACCGACCTCTGGAAGGTGGCAGATGCATTCTTGAGTCCAAAGGGCATAACCATGAACTGATAATGCCCACTAGGAGTAGAGAATGCGGACCACTTTTTTGCTCCTGGGGTGAGGCCAATCTGCCAGTATCCTGATGTTAAATCAAAAGTACTCATGTATGTGGTTGCCCCTAGTCTGTCTATGAGCTCACCAGCTCTTGGAATTGGATGTGCATCAGTTTTGGCTACTGAGTTGAGGCCCCTGTAGTCTACACAAAACCTCATTTCTTTCTTGTCACGCTTGGAGTTAGGTCTGGGCACTACTAGGCTAGCCAAGGGGCACTCTGAGGGTTCAATGACACCCAAATCCATCATTTTCTTGACTTCAGCTTCTATGCTTTCTCTGACATGGTCAGACTGTCTGTAAATTTTGTTCTTGACAGGCAGGCTGTCAACAGTGTCTACATCATGGGTACACCAGTTTGTCTTCCCAGGGGTCAGATAAAAAAGTCCAGGAAGAGAAGGGTGCTTTTTGGCCCCCAGTGGCAGTCCTGTGTAAGGGTTTGTCTGAGCTCCCTATGGGTGGCAAAAGAAATGCTGTAGCCCATATGGATCTCTTGGAACCCCACTGCCCTGGGTACCTAGGTACCATATACTAGGGACTTATAAGGGGGGTCCAGTGTGCCAATTGAAATTGGTGAATGAAGTCACCAGCCTACAGTGACAAATTTAAAAGCAGAAGGAGCATAGGCACTGAGGTTCTGATTAGCAGAGCCTCAGTGACACAGTTAAGCACTACTTACAACACACACATTAGCCCACAAAGTATGAGCACTGGGGTCCTGGCTAGCAGGATCCCAGTGAGACAGGCAAAACACACTAACATCTATGTTTTAATCTATGAGCACTGGGCTCCTGACTAGCAGGATCCCAGTGACACAGTAAAAACACACTGACATACACTCACAAACAGGCCAAAAGTGGGGGTAACCATGCTAGAAAGAGGCTACATTCTCACATAACCCCCCACCCCCCCAGACGAAGGACAATAAGGCTAACCTTGGCCAATTGAGACTTTATTGTCTAAGTGGTGATAACTGGAGAGTAGATCTGCAATAGAGTGGTTACTCCCTTTATCATCCACTGTATTGTTACTTCCCTGTGGGGATGTAAACCACCCTGTTTGGAGATTTTTACCTAACCAACAGTGCGAGTATAAATTCTCAGAGTTCCTATTAGTATGTTTTGAAATTGTGCAGTGGGATTGGTTCACTGGGCCTATGTCAAATGCAGTAATTGCTAGACTGGGATGCTGTCTCAATAAAGCCATAGTTTGGCAAAAACGTTGTCCATATGGACGTAAGAGAGAACAGGATTTCTGTTTCTCTTGAGTTGGAGCAGGGCAGGGCTGCTGTCCTATAAGCTCCACACAAGGACAGGGCTCCTGTCCTAAGTGTTTAGAGGCAGTGCAGGGCTGCTGCACTAAAGTTTCCCTGGGAGGGCTGGAGGGATGCTCCATATTAACTAAAATGGTGCAGTTTTGCACATCTGGATTAGTAGTTCCACAGAGAGGAACTTTTACCTCTGGGAGTCCAGCTGTGGTAGCTGATGGCTCCCTCGGTACAGGTTCCACTCCAGGAGAAGTGTCTCCCACCATAGGAATGGTATCCTCAGTGGCAGGGTGGGGAGGGATACTTTGCTACCCTTCTTACCTTTTGGTGGAGAGGGATCCTGAGATTTCAGGCCTTTTTCTCTCCTTTGCTTATTAATTTTACTAGTAATGAGAGGAAGCAATTCCTCAGGGATACACAGCATGGCTGCATGGGTCCTAAACCCTACCTTAGCCCAACCTGAGGCCTCTAGGGCATTCCCTAAGAGACAATCTACAGGTAAGCTAGGTGATACCACCTCCTGCTTAGGGCCAGTACCTCCACCCAACTAAGTTGAACTACAGCTAAGGGGAGAGACTGAGTGGAGTTATTGACATCAGTAACTTGGTACTTTTGTCCAAGGAGGTGTTGTGCAGGTGACACCAGATTTTCAGTCACCAAAGTGATACTGTCACCTGTGTCCCTATTGGCCTGGGCATCTAAACCATTTATTAAGATTGAATGCCTGTACTTATCCATGTTAAGGGGGCAAGTAGCCAAGGTGGCAAGGCCAATGCCACCGTGTGTGACAGAAACTGTGTTGGGACTGTCTATCCCAGTTTCTATTATGGACCCAAAAGTGAACCCAACTACACCTTTAGTTTGACTATTGCCAGTAGTCCCAAAATTATTACCACTACTGCTAGAGGCACTAGAGTTTGATGTATTAGTGGTGGTAGGCTCAGGGGCTTTACCTGAGCAGGACCCATCCCCTGGCCAATGGCCTTTACCTCTGCACACATAGCACCAAGGCTTTTTCTTATTGTGTGAAGAGTTTGAAAAAGATTAAGGAGTTTTCTCCCCACCCCCAGAGGAGTGATTTGGACCTGCAGAAGGGTCTTTGTTTTTACTTTTATCTCCATGCTTGTCCTGAGATTTTCCACCATCTTTCTTTTTGCTGTCTTTGTCATCCCCTGTATGAACTTTTCTGTTCACCCATGTTCTGATCCATTTGTCTGCCTTCTTTCCCAATTCTTGGTGAGAGGTCAGATCTGAGTCCATAAGATACTGATACAACAAGTCAGACACACAATTATTCAAAATATGCTCTCTCAGAATCACGTTTTATAGGCTTTCATAGTCAGCCACCTTAATGCCATTTAACCAACCTTCTAGGGCCTTCACAGAACAGTCTACAAAGTCTGTCTAGTCCTGTGATGACTCCTTTCTGGTCTCTCTAAACTTAAGTCTGTACTGTTCAGCGGTTAAGCCCAGGCCATCTAAGAGTGCACTTTTAAGATTTTAAAAATTTCTTAATTATCTGCATCATCCTCTCTGACAATAAGGAGTTTGCCTCTCCTCTTACCAGCGAAGCATAGCCACAGGATAGCAGCCCATTGTACATTAGGGACCCTCTGAGCTTTACAGGCTCTCCCAAGTGCAGCAAACCACTTGTTGATGTCATCACCTTCCTTGTAAAGAGGGACACATTTATGCAGATTCCTAGAGTCAAATAAAGGTTCCTTAATATTTCAATTTCTGAAACTGCTGCTGCCACCATGGGGAACTAACCCCAAACCCTGCCTTTCCTTTTCCACAACCAGGGACTCCCTGTCTAAGTCCAACTGTTGCTTGCATTTGCCTCAATCTGGCCTCCTCTAAACTCAGTTTTCTTAGTTCCCTATCTAGGGACTGGTCCTCAGGGTTAGAAATGTGGGATGCCTCTGAAACAGAGTTAACATGGGAATGTGCAGAGGTAGATCTATCTCTAACAGGGGCCATCCTAGTGACCTGGCCTCTAGGGGTGAAGGGAGCCCTCATAGTGTGTGAACCCTTCCCACTACCAGTTGTACTAAGGGGCTTGTTAACAGATACATCTATGGAAGTACCCTCCCCAGGATTGTCAGTGTGCTTTTCTGAGCATTCCTGGTTGGAATCATCCTCTACCTCTTCCCCTGTCTGATCTGGATCAGTGCTGAGTCCCTGGTCATCTTGGAGGAGAAGATTTAAAAGGAACTCCTTATTGGGGTTCTTCCCAATCCCTAAACTTTTTTCAATACAGAAACCACTCAAACTTTTAAAGTTTAGATTCTCATATGTTGTTTTCACAACTCTAGGGGTAGCTTCTACAGAAGACATATTGAAAGAGAAAAAAAGTTTATGAAAGTGAGTAAAAAGTTAGTAGAATAACAGAGCTAACTTTTTAGAGAAAAGAAGAAAAATTTTCAGTACTTTGTAAAAACTTTTAGAACGTTAGAAAATTACTTCTAGGTATATATTATATATGCTCTAAGTATTGGAGCAAGCTTTTCTTGTGAAAAGCACCTATAACAAAGTGGTAAAGCAATTACAAGTACTTATCCCACCGCTGCACCACAATGTTGGAGGCTGGCCTGGTTTGTAGTGTGTACCTTGGGTACTTACACCTTATACCAGGCCAAGTTATCCCTTATTAGTGAAGTAGTAGTGTTCTAGCAGCTTAGGCCGATAGAGGTAGCTATAGCAGAGCAGCTAAGGCTCAACTAGGAGACATGTAAAGCTCATGCATTACCACTTAAAGTTACATAGTACTTATACACAGTAAAGACAATACTCAGTGTTACCAAAAATAAAGGTAGTTTTTTTGGGTGACACAGTACCAAAAATATCTTAGAGACAATACCCCTTTTGGAGGTAAGTATTATACACAATATATACACAAGACACCAAAATAAGGCAAGTAATTAGACACAGGATTGTGCAAACAATAGGAAATACTATAGAATGCAATGGGAGAAAATAGGTCTAGGGGCAACACAAACCATGTACTAAGAAAGTGGAATGCGAATCATGAATCCCCCCAGCCAAGTGTAGTGTGTGCAGAATCGTTGGGAGAATCTATGGGAGAGTAAGAATACAGTAAAGGTAAGTAAATTACCCCACACCAGAGCCCAGCAAAGCAGGAGTAAAATACTGCAAGTTTCCTTAGGACGCACTACACTTTGTGTACCCAGAACTCAGGAGGGCAGAACCCTGTCTGTGAGGTGGCAGCACTGTAGCTGCAGTGCAAGCCTCAGAGAGCTGGTTTGGCAGTACTGGGGGTTCATGGTGGAGCCCCCAGGATGCATGGAATTGGCTCCCCAATATCAGATTCGGAATGGGGGGTCAATTCCATGATCTTAGACATGTTACATGGCCATATTCGGAGTTACCATTATGAAGCTGCATTTAGGTATTGACCTAAATGTAGGGCACACGTGTAATGGCATCCCTGCACTCACAAAGTCCGGGGAAATGGCCCTGAAGTATGTGGGCGTACCGTCACACTTAGTAACTTTGCACCTAACCTTCACTAAGTGAGGGTTTGACATATAGGTGACTTATAATTTACTTAAGTGCAGTGTAAAATGGCTGTGAAATACTGTGTGTGTTATTTCACTCAGGCTGCAGTGGCAGTCCTGTGTAAGAATTGTCCGAGCTCCCTATGGGTGGTAAAAGAAATGCTGCAGCCCATAGGGATCTCCAAGAACCCCAATACCCTGGGTACCAATCTGCCGGGCTATTTTTAGACGCCATGACCGCGTCGCGCAGCGGACGTGCGCAGCGGGTGCGCCGCTGGCACGCCAAAGGCAAGCCCGTCCGCGCCCGTCCGCGCCCGTCCGCGCCCGTCCGCACCAGACCGTGCCAAGGGCCAAGAAACCTTGATTTAAACATCTCAGAGAAGGTAATTATTACTTATTCCAAAGAGGAACTTCTCTCTCTGAACACTAAACTTCACAATGGGTGTGTTCAGTGTATAGATCCTTGTGCTGGCAAGTATAGATGTCCTGCGTGTGCTTGGTTCTTCCAACCACGTACGGACCCTCAAAAGGCTAAGGAGTATGACAAATTATCTATTTTTTTAATTAACTGTCGCTCATTAGGGGCTCACAGACTGGATATCCACCTTCTGGTGGAACAAATAAAACCTTTAGCCCTGTTTCTAACTGAAACTTGGCTGGATGAAAGTTCTGATCCAGACATTGTGATGGCACTTCCCATTGGCTATAAACTTAGCAGAATTGATAGACCGAATAGTGGGGGTGGCATCACAGTTGTCTATAGAGACATCTGTAGGATTATAACTGCTCCCACATTAATTAAAGGATGTGAGAGCATGTCCTTTTCTATTGGTGTGAACCCTCACTCCACCCTGTCTGGCGTTTTGGTCTACCGTCCACCGGGTCCTAAGGGAGACTTTATGACCTCACTGGCTGAGAATATTTTACAACTAGTTTGTACTAAATCAAACTTCCTATTGCTGGGAGACTTCAATTTACATGCAGAAAATGAAGATAATGCTTCTACTAAGATGCTAATAGCTCATGTGAAGGCATGTGACCTAGTACAGTTAATTCAGGGTCCTACTCATAATAGAGGTCATACACTTGACCTGGTATTCTCCAATGTGTTAGATTTACATTTTTTCTCATCTCGTCCGTTAGCATGGTCTGATCACTGTCTGCTAGAGTTAGAATTATCCATTTTTCGATATAAGAGTATGAGTATTAGGACCCCTCTACGTAGAAGGAAATGGCACAAACTAAAGGCCACAGAGTTTCTTAACTCACTGGAGAAGAAGGGACTAGAAAACCCTAACACAAATAATATAACCGATTTCACTCACTCCTTGAACAAATGGATAGAGGATAGCCTGGAGGAAATCATTCCCCTCCCTATCGCCAAAAAACTGCCACGAAAGAAGTCAGCTCCATGGTTTAACACAGGCCTACTTGAGATAAAAAGAGAATGTAGGAAGCAAGAGAGGAAGTGGAGGCACACCCAAGATGATTCCTTGAAAAAGGAATATAAGAATATGATTCGAGCCTATCACTTAGAAATTAAAAAGGTACAGGCTACATATTACTCTGGTAAAATTGAAGAAGCAGCTAAATCTCCTAAGGAGATATTTAATGCCTTAAAAGATCTTATTCATCAAACTGAGGAGCCAGAATTTTTGGAGTCCCCGCAGCAACATGTGGAGGATCTTGCTATTTTTTTTCAAAGCAAAATTCAGGACATTTATGTATCCTTCCCTAATACCTCAACCAGAGATCACGTGCTGACGAACCAGGAGGTTAGGGAAGAAAGCATTTTAACAGATTTTATTCCTATTAGTCTGGATAAAGTCACTGATTTACTGGCCTCAACTAAATCAGGCTCTCCGTTGGATCCTGCTCCTCCTCAGATTCTCTCTATGGGAATACCAGTGTTAGGTCCGGTAATCACAAATCTTATTAATACTTCGCTAACTTCTGGTACTGTTCTAGACTCTTGGAAACAGGCCATTGTTAAGCCTCTCCTAAAAAAAACGAATTTGGATCCTAAGTTACTGACCAACTACAGACCGATTTCATTGCTACCTATAATGGCTAAACTTGCAGAAAAGTATGTACATACCCAGCTGTATACTCTTCTGGAAGAGAAAAAGCTTCTTCATCCCACCCAGATGGGTTTTAGGCCACTGCATGGTACTGAAACCGCACTGATTGCGATCACAGAGGAAGCTAAAAAGAGGATGGATAAAGGAATTGATACTGCTATCATCCTCTTAGACTTATGTGTGGCATTCGATACGGTTGATCTAAACATCCTTATAGATAGATTACAAGGAATTGGAATCTCTGGAGCTGCCTTAGAGTGGATTTGTTCGTTCATCCATGGAAGGTCTTTTCAGGTACTGGATAGATCGTGTACTTCTAGGCGTACTTTTAGCAGTTGTGGAGTCCCACAGGGGTCTGCTCTGAGCCCGCTACTCTTTAATGTTTACATGCGGCCATTGGCAGAGATCGTTGAGCCATTTGGACTGAACCTGGTGTCCTATGCAGCTGATACTCAACTGATTGTTTCCCTCTCCAATACTCATCCGGATATGGGGACGGCACTGGGTCCTTGTCTGAAGGCAGTTGCTGCATGGATGTCAGGAAGTAAACTGAAGCTTAATGATGATAAAACTGAGGTCATGTTCTTTGGGCAAAAAAAACTTCTTTAATCAATCCTAGCTTATCAACAGGAGTGCTCACCCTCCCGCCACCGAAATGTCTTATTAAAAGTCTTGGGGTATGGCTGGACCCCCAACTCCCAATGTCCCAACACACCAATAGAATAGCTGGAACTTCCTTTGCTCTGCTTAGGACTCTGAGGATGGTTTTATCAATACTGCCTTTTCTTGCCAGGAGACTGGTTATTCAGGCACTGATAGGCTCTCATATCGATTATGGCAATTCCCTGTTTGTAGGATCATCAAGCTATGTGATACAAAGATTACAGAGGGTACAAAACGCAGCTGCTCGTTTGCTTTTGAATACACCTAAGCAACATTCCATACGGGCCGGAATTTCGTCCTTACATTGGCTCCCAGTGGATAAAAGGATTCAGTTCAAGGCCTTATGCCACATTCATAGAGCTATATTCGATCATGGCCCTGAAATGCTCAAAACTCTGGCATCCGTCTACATCCCAGCCAGACCGCTTAGATCTTCCTCAGCTATTCTGGTCATAGTTCCAACAGTGAAGAAAGCAAGATGGGGAGGAAGGTCCTTGTCATATCAAGGTGCTTTACTCTGGAATAACCTTCCTCTTAATATTAGATTAAACTCACAAGAGATTTCTTTCAGGAAGTCTTTGAAAACCTGGTTATTTAAAACCTAATTCTTATACGAATATAAACAGTGACAAATCCGTGCTGCAGTATAAGTGCTACGAGGCCCCTGGGCAGTTTAGGTGCTATATAAGCAATTTTAACATAACATAACATAACATAACCTAGGTACCATATATTAGGGAATTATAAGGGTGTTCCAGTGTGCCAATTAGAATTGGTAAAAATGGTCACTAGCCTATAGTGACAATTGTAAAGACAGAGAGAGCATAAGCACTGAGGTTCTGGTTAGCAGAGCCTCAGTGACACAGTTAGTCACTACACAGGTACACACATTCAGGCCACAAACTGTGAACACTGGGGTCCTGGCTAGCAGGATCCCAGTGAGACAGGCAAAAACAACTTACATACATGTGAAAAATGGGGGTAACATGCCATGCAAGATGGTACTTTCCTACTCCCTCCCTCTCCAGAAGATTCCCCTTTTGAGGAAGAGGAATCCTCTCCCTGTGCAGAACCTACACCAGATGAGTCGGCAGCAGACTTTACTGAGTTTTTGGGTGATGGGGGGCCTGCTAAGGAAGAGCTGAGTGTGGCACAGCAGACCTGTCCCACACTAGGAGCTTTAAGACAGCAAGATGTCAAACAGCAGAATGGGGTTATCACTGATAGCCATAAAGTCTTTTGGGAAGATAACCTCCTCTACACTGAGTCAAGGGACCCTAAACCTGGAGCTACCAGTAGATTGGTCATCCCTTTGCAGTACAGAGAGTTTCTTCTGACTTTGGCACATGATGGCCCTGATTCTGACCCCGGCGGTCTGAGACCGCCGGGGCCAGGGTCGGCGGGAGCACCGCCGACAGGCCAGCGGTGCCCCGCAGGGCATTCTGACCGCGGCGGTTTGGCCGCGGTCAGATTCGGAAAACCGGTCTCCCGCCGGTTTTCCGCTGCCCATGAGAATCCTCCATGGCGGCGGAGCGCGCTCCGCCGCCATGGGGATTCTGACACCCCCTACCGCCATCCTGTTCCTGGCGGGTCTCCCGCCAGGAACAGGATGGCGGTAGGGGTGCCGCGGGGCCCCTGGGGGCCCCTGCAGTGCCCATGCCAATGGCATGGGCACTGCAGGGGCCCCCGTAAGAGGGCCCCACTCTGTATTTCAGTGTCTGCTTTGCAGACACTGAAATACGCGACGGGTGCCACTGCACCCGTCGCACCTTCCCACTCCGCCGGCTCAATTCTGAGCCGGCGTCCTCGTGGGAAGGTTGATTTGCCCTGGGCTGGCGGGCGGCCTTTTGGCGGTCGCCCGCCAGCCCAGGGCAAATCCCAAAATACCCTCAGCGGTCTTTCGACCGCGGAGCGGTATTTTGGTGGGGGAAGTCAGCCGCCCGCCAGACTTAGAATGACCCCCGATATTCCTTTGGCTGGGCATTTGGGCCAGAGTAAAACTTGGGACAGACTTGTTCCATTGTTTCACTGGCCTCACATGTCAGAGGACACCAAGGAGTTTTGTCGCTCCTGTGTGACCTGCCAAGCCAGTGGCAAAACTGGTGGCACACCTAAGGCCCCCTTAATTCCACTTCCTGTGGTTGGGGTGCCATTGAAGGGGCAGGGGTTGACATAGTTGGCTCCCTTGACCCTCCAACAGCTTCAGGCAATTGGTTTATCCTTGTGGTAGTGGACCATGCCACGAGGTACCCTGAGGCCATACCCTTACGGACCACTACAGCCCCTGCAGTGGCAAAATCCCTCCTGGGAGTCTTTTTCAGAGTGGGTTTCTCTAAGGAAGTGGTGTCAGACAGAGGTAGTAACTTCATGTCTGCATACCTCAAAGCTATGTGGAAGGAGTGTGGTGTAACTTACAAGTTCATTACTCCTTATCATCCACAGACAAATGGTCTGGTTGAGAGGTTTAATAAAACTCTCATAGGTATGATCATGGGACTCCCTGAAAAACTCAGAAAGAGATGGGATGTCCTGTTGCCATGTCTCCTTTTTGCTTACAGGGAAGTACCCCAAAAAGGCGAGGGCTTTAGCCCCTTTGAACTCCTCTTTGGGCACCCTGTAAGAGGTTCCCTTGCTCTTGTGAAGGAGGGATGGGAACAACCTTTAAAAGCTCCCAAGCAAGACATTGTGGATTATGTATTTGGCCTATGGTCCAGAATGGCTGAGTACATGAAAAAGGCAAGTAAAAACATTCAGGCCAGCCAAGAGCTCTGAAAGCAATGGCATGACCAGAAGGCTGTCCTGACCCCGTACATCCCAGGACAGAAGGTGAGGGTATTGGAGCCTGAGGCCCCAAGAGCACTCCAGGACAAATGGAGTGGACCCCATCTCATTGTTGAAAAGAAAGGTGAGGTCACCTATTTGGGACACCTGGGCACTGCCAGGAGTCCCCCTTAGGGCGCTCCATGTCAATCGCCTGAAACCTCATTATGACAGGGCTGACTTAACCCTGCTCATGTTAACTGATGAGGGACAGGAAGAAGAGAGTGACCCTCTCCCTGACCTCTTCTTCACCACTGAAGCTGATGGCTTAGTGGAGGGAGTTGTGCTTGCAGATTGTCTTACTGCTGAGCAGAAGGACAACTGCATAAATCTCCTAGACCAGTTCTCTGACCTCTTCTCACTGATCCCAGGTACAACAACCTGGTGTGAGCACACAGTCAACGCTGTAGACAGTTTACCTGTCAAAAGTAAGATTTATAGGCACCCTGACCATGTCAGAGACTGCATTAAAGAATCGGTACAGAAAATGTTAGATCTGGGAGTGATTGAGCCTTCTGAAAGCTCATGCGCTAGCCCAGTGGTGCTTGTTCCTAAACCTCATAGTAAAGATGGTAAAAAGGAAATAAGGTTTTGTGTTGGTCTCAATCAGGTCTCAATCAGGTAACCAAAACTGATGCTCACCCTTTACCCAGGGCAGATGAGCTAATAGATACACTGGCTTCTGCCAAGTATCTAAGCACTTTTGACTTAACTGCAGGGTATTGGCAGATTAAGTTGTCAGAAGATGCTAAACCTAAAACATAATTTTCAACCATTGGAGGGCACTATCAATTCACTGTTATGCCCTAGATGATATAGCTGTCTTTAGCTCCACCTGGGATGATCACCTGGTCCACCTATGGAAAGTTTTGTAGGCCCTGTAAAAGGCAGGCCTTACTATCAAGGCTTCAAAGTGCCAGATAAGGCAGGGGAAAGTGGTTTTTCTGGGCCACCTAGTAGGTGGGGAAAAGATTGTACCACTGCAGGGGAAGATCCAGACCATTATGGAATGGGCTCCCCCTACAACTCAAACCGAGGTGAGAGCCTTCCTAGGCCGCACAGGGTACTATAGGAGGTTCATTAAGAATTATGGCTCCATTGCAACTCCTCTTAATGACCTCACTAGTAAGAAGATGCCTAAAAAGGTATTGTGGACAGCTAGCTGTCAAAAAGCTTTTGATGAGCTCAAACAGGCCAGGTGTTCTGCACCTGTCCTAAAAATCCCTTGCTACTCCAAAAAGTTCATAGTACAGACTGATGCTTCTGAATTGGGGGTTGGGGCAGTGCTATCACAGCTTAATACTGAGGGCCAGGATCAACCTGTTGCTTTTATCAGCAGGAGGTTGACCCCTATAGAAAAGCGTTTGTCTGCCATAGAGAGGGAGGCCTTTGCTGTGGTCTGGGCACTGAAGACCGTACCTGTTTGGTACTCACTTTTTTGTTCAGACAGACCACAAACCTCTACTTTTGCTAAAACAAATGAAAGGTGAAAACCCTAAATTGTTGAGGTGGTCTATCTCCCTACAGGGAATAGACTATACAGTGGAACATAGACCTGGGAGTACCCACTTGTAGGAAAGTACCATCTTGCCTGGCATGTTACCCCCATATTTCACTGTATATATACTGTTTTAGTCTATGTGTCACTGGGACCCTGCCAGGCAGGCATAAGTATGTGCCCTGTATGTGTTCCCTGTGTGATGCCTAACTGTCTTACTGAGGCTCTGCTAACCAGAACGTCAGTGGTTATGCTCTCTCTGCTTTCCAAATGTGTCACTAACAGGCTAGTGACTAAATTTACCAATTCATATTGGCATACTGGTACACCCACATAATTCCCTTGTATATGGTACTGAGATACCCAGGGTATTGGGGTTCCAGGAGATCCCTATGGGCTGCAGCATTTCTTTTGCCACCCATAGGGAGCTCTGACAATTCTTACACAGGCCTGCCAGAACAGCCTGCGTGAAGTAACGTCCACGTTATTTCACAGCCATTTACCACTGCACATAAGTAACTTAGAAGTCACCTATATGTCTAACCTTCACCTGGTGAAGGTAGGGTGCAAAGTTACTTAGTGTGTGGGCACCCTGACACTAGCCAAGGTGCCCCCACATCCTTCAGGGCAAATTCCCCAGACTTTGTGAGTGCGGGACCACCATTACACGCGTGCACTATACATAGGTCACTACCTATGTATAGCGTCACAATTGTAACTCCGAACATGGCCATGTAACATGTCTAAGATCATGGAATTGTCACCCCAATACCATTCTGGTATTGGGGTGACAATTCCATGATCCCCCGGGTCTCTAGCACAGAACCCGGGTACTGCCAAACTGCCTTTCTGGGGTCTCCACTGCAGCTGCTGCTGCTGCCAACCCCTCAGACAGGTTTCTGCCCTCCTGGGGTCCAGGCAGCTCTGGCCCAGGAAGGGAGAACAAAGGATTTTCTCTGAGAGAGGGTGTTACACACTCTCCCTTTGGAAATAGGTGTGAAGGGCTGAGGAGGTTAGGGGCACACTGGACTGCTCAGAGCGGCCAGTGCCAGCAGGTGACGTCAGAGGCTCCTTCTGATAGGCTCTTACCTCTCTTGGTAACCAATCCTCCTTCCTTGGTAGCCAAACCTCCTTTTCTGGCAATTTAGAGTCTCTGCTTTGGGGAATTCTTCAGATAACGAATGCAAGAGCTCACCATAGTTCCTCTGCATCTCCCTCTTTACCTTCTACCAAGGATCGACCGCTGACTGCTCCAGGAAGCCTGCAAAACCACAACAAATTAGCAAGACAGCCAGCAACATTGTAGCACCTAAACCTGTCGGCTTTCTCAAATGTTTCCTGGTGGTGCATGCTCTGGGGTTAGCCTGCCTTCACCCTGCACCAGAAGCTCAGAAGAAATCTCCTGTGGGTCGACGGAATCTTCCCCCTGCTAACGCAGGCACCAAAAGACTGCATCACCAGTCCTCTGGGTCCACTCTCATCCTGACGAGCGTGGTCCCTGGAACACAGCAACTCTGACCAAGTGACTGCCACAGTCCAGTGACTCTTCAGTCCAAGTTTGGTGGAGGTAAGTCCTTGCCTCCCCACGCTAGACTGCAAAGCTTTGTTCCGCATGATTTGCATCTGCTCTGGCTCCTGTGCACTCTTCCAGGATTTCCTTCATGCACAGCCAAGCCTGGGTCCCCAGCACTCCGTCCTGCAGTGCACAACCTTCTGAGTTGTCCTCCGGCGTCGTGGGACTCCCTTTTGTGACATCACGTGGACTCTGGTTCACTTTTCTTCTAAGTGCATGTTGAGGTACTTCTGCGGGTGCTGCCTGCTTCTGTGAGGGCTCTCTGAGTTGCTGAGCACCCCCTCTGTCTCCTCCTCCGAAAGGCGACATCCTGGTCCTTCCTGGTCCTCAGCAGCACCCAAAAACCTCTACTGCGACCCTTGCAGCTAGCAAAGCTTGTTTTCAGACTTTCTGTGTGGGAATACCTCTGCAAGCTTCATCGCAACGTTGGACATCCGTCTTCCAAAGGAGAGGTTCCTAGTCCTCTTCTTTCTTGCAGAACTCCAAGCTTCTTCCAATGGGTGGCAGCTTCCTTGCACCTTCAGCTGGGTTTTCCTGGGCTCCTGCCCCCCCTGGACATTGTCGCGACTATTGGACTTGGACTCCTTGTCTTACAGGTACTCAGGTCCGGAAATCCATTGTCAGTGCACTGCTGGTGTTTGTTCACCCTGCAGAATCCCCCATCACGACTTCTGTGCTCTCTGGGAGTAGTAGGTGCACTTTACTCCTACTTTTCAGGGTCTTGGGGTGGAGTATTTTTCTATCCCTCACTGTTTTCTTACAGTCCCAGCGACCCTCTACAAGCTCACATAGGTCTGGGGTCCATTTGTGGTTCGCATTCCACTTTTGGAGTATATGGTTTGTGTTGCCCCTATACATATGTGTTCCTATTGCAACCTATTGTAATCCTACACTGTTTGCATTACTTTTCTTGCTCTTACTTACCTAATTTTGGTTTGTGTACATATAACTTGTGTATATTACTTACCTTCTTACTGAGGGTACTCACTGAGATACTTTTGGCATATTGCCATAAAAAAAGTACCTTTATTTTTAGTAACTCGGTGGATTGTGTTTTCTTATGATATTGTGCATATGATATAAGTGGTATATTAGGAGATTTGCATGTCTCCTAGTTCAGCCTAAGCTGCTTTGCCATAGCTACCTTATATCAGTCTAAGCTGCTAGAAACACCTCTTCTACACTAATAAGGGATAACTGGACCTGGCACAAGGTGTAAGTACCTCTGGTACCCACTACAAGCCAGGCCAGCCTCCTACACCACTCCAATGCAGATGGACTCTCCAGATATTTCAACTTAGACAATGAAGACTCATCTGGGCAAGGTTAGCCTTATTGTCCCTTGTTTGGGTAGGGGTTGTGTAGGAAAGTACCATCTTGCCTGGCATGTTACCCCCATTTTTGCTTATGTGTCTGTTTGTTTTTGCCTCTGTCACTGGGATCCTGCTAGCCAGGACCCCAGTTCTCATACGTTGTGGCCTATATGTGTTCCCTGTGTGGTGCCTAACTGTATCACTGAGGCTCTGCTAACCCGAACCTCAATGTTTATGCTCTCTCTGCTTTTTAAATTGTCACTGCAGGCTAGTGACCATTTTCACCATTTCTGATTGGCACACTGGAACACCCTTATAATTCCCTAGTATATGGTACCTAGGTACCCAGGGTATTGGGGTTCCAGGAGATCCCTGTGGGCTGCAGCATTTCTTTTGCCACCCACAGTGAGCTCAGATAATTCTTACACAGTACTGCCACTGCAGCATGAGTGAAAGAATGTCCACGTTATTACATAGCCATTTTACACTGTACTTAAGTAACTTATAAGTCACTTATATGTCTAACCCTCACTCAGTGAAGGTTAGGTGCAAAGTTACTAAGTGTGAGGGCACCCTGGCTCTTTGTTGCTGAGTGCCCCCTCTGTCTCCTCCTCCAAGGGGCGACCTCCTTGTCCTTCCTGGGCCCGGGTATTACCCATTTTCTTCAACTATGACTCTTGCAGCTAGCAAGGTTTGTTTGCAGTCTTTCTGCGTGTAAACAACTGTGCATCCTCCAGCACGCTGTGGGACATCCTCTGACCAAAGGAGAAGTTCCTGGCACCATCCATTGTTGCAGAATCATCAGCTTCTTCCACCCGGAGGCAGATCTTTTGCACCTTCATCCGGGCTTTAGTGGGCTCCTGCCCCCCCCGGACACTTGCCTGACTCTTGGACTTGGTCCCCTTCCTTTACAGGTCCTCAGGTCCAGGAATACGTCTTCAGTGCTTTGCAGTCAGTTGTTGTCCTAGCAGAATCCCCTATCTCGACTTTACTGTCTTTCTGGGGTAGTAGGGTAATTTTACTCCTACTTTTCAGGGTCTTGGGGTGGGGTATCCTGGACACCCTTAGTGTTTTCTTACACTCCCAGCAACCCTCTACACACTACACTAGGCCTGTGGTCCATTTGTGGTTTGTATTCCACTTTTGGAATATATGGTTTGTGTTGCCCCTAGGCCTATTGCATCCCATTGTATTCTACAGTGTTTGCACTACTTTTCTAACTGTTTACTTGCCTGATTTTGGTTTGTGTGTAAATTATGTGTATTTCACTTACCTCCTAAGGGAGTATATCCTCTGAGATACTTTTGGCATATTGTCACTAAAATAAAGTACCTTTATTTTTAGTAACTCTGAGTAATGTGTTTTTTATGATATAGTGCTATATGAGATAAGACCTAGCTCAGCCTAAGCTGCTCTGCTATAGCTACCTCTATCAGCCTAAGCTGCTGGAACACTACTAATCTACTAATAAGGGATAACTGGACCTGGCACAAGCTGTAAGTACCATCTGGTACCCACTATAAGCCAGGCCAGCGTCCTACAGATGCTCCCTGTGTGTTGTGTATCAAACCATTCCGCCACCTGCCAAGGTGAAGAAGGGGCCAGCATGCAGCAAGGGCAAGGAGCACGACCCACCCAGCAAGGCGTCCTCCAAAACTCCAGCTGCCAGAGCCAAGGTCACAACAGCATCTGCCAAGGTGAGGAAGGGGCAGAAAACCCAAGCCACTTCAGCCAACGGAGGCTGCAAGTGAAGGCCTGCGAGCAGAACCACCAGCCTTGCCACCTGCACTGCGTGCAGCACAGCCAGCAGCCCGCCACCTGCACCGCCGCTACCATCACTACTGTCAGCAGCAGCATCCCCATTGGCCAGCCATCCGAGGCTGCAGGAGAAGGACTGGAGCCTCCCTCCACCAATGGCAGCACCGGCACCTGCACCACAGCCAGCACCTCCAGCAGCCCCACCGCAAGCACCGCCACCTGCACCGCTGACAATAGGACCACTACCAGCACCAGCAGCCCCAGTGGGTGGCCCTCCGAGGCTGCAGGAGATGAGCTGGAGCCTACCACCACCACTGGCAGCACCCCCACCAGCACCGGCACTACCACCAGTTAGCAGCCTTAGGTGCCGCAGGATGAAGTCTAGCCCTGCCTCCATGAACTATCATGCTAACTGTTCCCTGCAAATCTCATGCCTCAGACACCCAGGTAAGGGAATGTGAACTGGTACACCCCAAGTGCTGCATCACTAGGCAGAAAGCCCCCTCCAGAACCAGTGGAGATATGCATCCACTCACCCTATCCTTGGCAGGATGAAGCAGACTGGGCACAAAGCCCCCTCCAGAACCAGTGGAGAAGCCAGCCACTAGGGAGACTGTGGCCTTGCACTCCCCAGGACCAAGCAGTGGGCAAACCACCCACTTGAGAGACTTGAAAGACTGTGGCTTTACACTCCCTAGGACCAAGCAGTGGGCAAACCACCCACTTGAGAGACTTGAGAGACTGTGGCTTTGCACTCCCCAGCACCAAGCAATGGGCAAACCACCAACTTGAGAGACTGTGGCTTTGCTCTCCCCAGGACCAAGCAGTGGGAAAACCACCCACTTGAGAGACTTGAGAGACTGTGGCTTAGCACTCTCCCAGAGACATCACTGTGGGCAGACCAACCACTTGAGAGACTGTGGCCTTGCACTCCCCAGGACATCGCTGTGGGCATGGAGCCCCCACGAGGAGCAGTGGCGTAGAACCGTCTTCCAGCTGAGGTTCCCCCTTCCTCATTCCCCTGAGGTGCCTGTATGTTTTCGACCTGATGCCTCTGCAGTGTTCTCTCCGTATTGAGGCAGGAGTCAAGTGTGGGCCTGGCCCATGATTTTTAGCCCAGCGGCCCACGAACATTTGGAAAGGACAATGTTTGACCTTCTGTACATATTGTATATTTTTTTAAATACTGTTTTTAAAATTCTAACGTATATCTGACTATTTCTAAAATATCACTGTTTTGACTCTATTCCCTTTGTCCTTGTGCTCTTCCAGGGTTTACGGGGTGAAAATGTAATGTTGATGCATGTGTTTGTGTGTATGGTGTTGTGGGTGAGGGTGGGGGTGGGGGTGTTGCGTGTGTGTGTCACTCTCTTTTTCCTCCCCCTCCCCTGTGTACTAGGTACAGTACTCACCGTGGTCGTCGCTGCCGTCTTTGGTGTTCCTGGTAGATGAGGAGGTAGACCAGCATGGGCAGGACTGTAACTCGGGCTCCATGGCATCCTGGTTCTTCGTTGAGTATCGAGAGTTGAGTGGTTTCCCTTCCAAACACTGTTTCCTCCTTGCTTTTGATGGCGTTGGTACCACCCTGGAAAAGCTGGCGGATTGTGATGGGGTGGGATGTACATTGTCTTCCGTCTGGCTGTTGGCAGTGACCACTGTGGCGGTCGGAGTGTTAAAGTGGCTGCCTGTGTTTGGCGGTTTCTGCCGTGGTCGTGATCCCTGGCTAGCAGGATCCCAGTGACACAGTAAAAACACACTGACACACACTCACAAACAGGCCAAAGGTGGGGGTAACCATACTAGAAAGAGGCTACTTTTCTACAACCGCCCACTCTATTATGACCGGCCTATCCACCACCTTTTCTGGGGCCGTACCAACGTCATCAAAACCCTGGTGGAAACACTGCACAGAAGTCAAAGGTTTCTCCTGCGGAGACTCTGGGAACAACCACAATGCAATGGAGCCCAAGCTGCAAGTGTTACCCATGCTAGTCTACCTTCTGCTGCATTATGAACATGAACAGCAATGAAGATGACCACGGTGAATACTCCGCCTAGCACACAAGGGAGGGGGGAGAAAAAAGAGTGTGACACACACACATGCAACACACACCCCCAACCGCAACACCATACACACAAGCAGATGCAGTAACAGTACATATTCACACCGGACCCTTCAGGAATAATGCAAGGACAAAATAATTTAAAGAAAGTGAGTGTAATACGACAAAGTACTATGAATAAGTGCATCCAAATCCAAATGTATATACAAAGTTACAAATGTGGAGACACTGCCCAGTCCTGAATGTCTGTGGGCCACAGGGCCACAACACATAGGCGAAGGCCCCACCTCACTTCTGCAACAACATGGATAGGACACTGCAGGGGCATCAGGTCGAAAATAGCCAGGCACCTCAGCGGGACAGGGAATGGGGGGGCATCCCAGCCAGAAGATGGTACAACACCACTGGTCCTGGAGGGGGCAACATGCCATGTGCGCTGTCCTGGGGAGTGCAAGGCCACAGTCTCTCAAGTGGGTGGTTTGCCCACTTCTTGGTCCTGGGGAGTACAAGGCCACAGTCTCTCAAATGGGTTGTTTGCCGACTGCTTGGTCCTGGGGAGTGCAAGGTCACTGTTGTTGCAGTGGATGGCTTCTTCCACTGGTTCTGGAGGGGGCATAGTGCCCAGTGAGCTTCATCCTGTAGAGGATAGGGCGAGTGGATGGCTTCTTCACTGGTTCCAGAGGGGGCACAGTGCCCAGTTTGCTTCATCCTGTGGAGGATGGGGTGAGTGGATGGTTTCTCCACTGGTTCTGGAAGAGGAATTGTGACCTGTGATGCAGATGTTGGGGAGTGCAAGGTTACCGTCTCTCACCGGGTGTCCGACCCACAGGATTTGCAGGGGCCAGGCAGCACAACAGCCCAGGGATGCAGGACTACAAACTGTCCGTCAACAGTGACGGCTGCTCAGTGGTGGCAGTGGCGGTGCTGGTGTCGGTGCTGGCAGTGGTGGGGGAGGCTCCACCCCATCCTCTGCAGCCTCAGATGGCTGCCCAGTGGGTCTGCTGGCAGTGGTGCTGGTGGTGGTGCTGGCAGTGGTGGGGGAGGCTCCAGCCCATCCCCTGCAGCCTCGGACGGCAGCCCACTGGGGCTGCTGCTGCTGACAGTGGTGCTGGTGGCGGTGCTGGTGGCAGTGCTGTCAGTGGTGGGTAGAGGCCCCAGCCCATTCCCTGCAGCTTTGGACGGCTTCCCACTGGGGCTGCTGCTGCTGGCAGTGGTGCTGGTGGCGGTGCTGGTGGCAATGCAGGTGGTGGTGCTGGCAGTGGCGGGGAGAGGCTCCAGCCCATCCCCTGCATCCTCGGACAGCTGAACCCCAATGGTTGGTGGTTGGGACTCCGAATGAGTCCCAGCACCAGGCCTCCTGTCCTTCCTGCCTGCTGGTGCATGCCCCTTCCCCTTCCTGTCAGCAGCCAGGGATCACTCCTTGCCCTTCCCTGTAGCAGCTGGGGGTGCCTCCTTGCCCTTCCCTGTAGCAGCTGGTGGTGCCTCCTTGCCCTTCCTTGACGCAGCTGGTGGTGGCTCCTTGCCCTTCCTTGCAGCACCCGGTACAGGCACCCTTTCAGTGCGGCTGCCTGGTGCCCGGGATCCTCTCCCACATGGAGTAGCTGTCGACATTACTGTGGCCGTGGACTGGGTGGCTGAGGCGCTCGCCTGGATTCTGACCACCCTGGCCTATCTTGAAGGACGGGGGAGTGGTAGGGAAGATGTCAACGGTGGAGAGGAAAAGCTTCTTAGGGACATTGGGGCGGGAACAGGGTGAAGGTTTGGAAGTGGAGGAAGAGGAAGTGGTTGTAGGAGGTGTCTGCTGATTTTGGGTGCAGGTGCATGAGCTGGATGCTGTTGTGAGGTGGATGGCTGTTGGGTGTCCGAGTGCTTGCTTTTGTGTGCTTTGGGATGAGGGGCAGAGACATAGTGGGAGAGGACACAGGGGACGTGTGCATGGATGTGGGGGTGGTGACTGCCAGTGAGGGGCATGTAGTGATAGGCGTGATGGTGGTAGTGGATGAGGATGTAGTGCATGCAGGTGTGAGTGTAGATGCAAATGGGAGGGAGGTGGACAAGGAGGAGGAGGGGGACACAGTGGAGGAAGTATGTCTGCATCTGGACAGTGTTTGTGTGAGTGCCTGCGGGATGATGAGTGGTGCTTGTGTTTGCCTGAACCACTCCTGTGTGCTGTCTTGTGTGCATGCTGGTCTGCCTGTGTGCTTGGGATGGGTTGGGTTTGAGGAGAATGGGATTGGGTAGAGGAAGTTGGAGGGGAGAGGCTAGAAATAGGGAGAATGGCTGCCATCTGAGAGGAGGCCAGAGCCTGGATTGATCTGTGTTGGGCTGCCATGCCAGAGTGAATGCCCTCCAGGAATGCATTTGTCTTTTGCAAATGGGTTGCCAGCCCCTGGATGGCATTCACAATGGTTGACTGCCCAACAGAGATGGATTGAAGGAGGTCAATAGCCTCCTCACTCAGGGCAGCAGGGCTAACTGGGGCAGGGTCTGAGGTGCCTGGGGCGAAGGAGATGTCCACCCTCCTGGGTGAGCAGGCAGGGGAAACACGCTGAGGGACTGCTGGGAGGGTTGTGCTGGTCCAGGGGGTGGCGGCTGTACCTGTAGTTGGGGTGGGCACAGAGTTGTCTGCCACCACCAGGGAGCTTCCATCGGAGGAGGTATCACTGTTCGAACTGTCCCCTACAGTCTCTGCTGTGGTGCTCCCCTTGCCCTCTGTCCTACTGGTGCTCTCACTGTCAGGGGATTCAGCCTCCTGGGCCCTGTGGGATGCAGCTCTCTCCATCGCCGTTGCCTCTGCTCCTCTGGCAGATGATGCTAATGCACATAAGGACAGGGTGACAAAAGAGAAAGGGGGGAGACAAAGGATACACTTGGTCAATGGCGGCAACAACACCACATTTGGCGTACACGACACACACACACACACAGGGAACAGCCCTACGCACTAGGCAATGCACTAACAGTCACAATGCTAGTCACCAGCCCATGGATAGGGACACCTAATGCAAATTGCAGCATACCTGAGACCCACAGACCTTTGCCCAGTAAAGGATGCCTACTAGCTTGGTTGGAGGAAGTCTGCATCAGACGCTGCCCAACATGGGACTTACCCTGCAATGTCCAGCCTGGCCTAGTGGCATCCACAGACCCACATCCCCCACCCAGATGCCACCCCACCACGCGCAAGTAATATATTGGGGCACTGTACTCCAAGCACCCATCCAGCTCCGGATAAGCCACCGCCAGTATGCGGGCAGTCAGTGGGGTCAGGGTTTGACGGGCACCCCTTCCTTGTTGGGAGGCCATCCCCAGCTGGGCCTCCACCATCTTCTGTACCCAGCGTCTCAGGTCCTCCCACTGTTTCCATCAGAGGATGCTCCGCCTGCCATAGACCGCCAGGGTCCACACGTCCTTGGCGATGGCACACCATATATCCTATTTCTGATGGGCGCTGACTTGCAGAGAAATACGCATAGGAAAAGGTATCAGTCCTGCCTGTTACACTCATGGCCCACCATAGCCCTTCACATCCCCTTAGGCACAGACATGGCCCAACACACATGCAGCACGCTGCCCAAGGCCCTTCCACCAACCCCCCACATGAGGCCTTCACACACACCACTCCATGCATTCATGCCCCATGCATCGTGCTGACAGTGTACTCACCTGTTAGTCTTGAGGTTCATGCAGCTTTCGGTACTGGATTAGGAACCCAGCCACCAGTATCTCCAACTCCACCACAGTGAAGGCAGGGGCCCTTTCCCCAGTGACACGATCTATGGTCGATTCCAGACACAGGTCACAGCAGCACATACATTGTAGGCCCTTTCCTGTTGAAGGTCAGGTAGCAAGTGAGTGAACAGATAGAAAATAGCAGTCACGTCCACAGCGGTGCGTACAGTCACTGCCGGCGTACATCACCATTGGCCACTGTAACCCATGGAACCCAATGATAATCAATGAGGAGTTGCACGGCAGTTCTCGACCGCATCCAGCAACGGCGCACAACGTCAGCGGAATTACCTCATTTCCACATGTCCCTCCATAGAGGACAGGCGGATGCCATTTTGGGGGGGGCAGGCCATGGCACCTAACTGCGTCACAGTACACATTAGCACCATTTGGACCTATCCAACAATATACTGTTAAAATCACATCATGCAATGAAGTGTAATGTCTAGAAATATGGGATACTGACCACCTGCTCACAGTTTTGCCCCATAGATTGCAACTGCTGCAGATAAATGGGGGATAGAGACATCCCCCTGTGTACAGGCCCCTGGTGGACTTGGCAACAATGGAGGAGAGGCACATTATCCTCACCTATAGACTGGACAGGGCCACAATCACAGAGCTGTGTGCCCAATTGGAGACTGACCTGATATTTGCTATCTGTCACCTCACTGGGATCCCCCCTCTTGTGCAAGTCCAATCTGTGCTCCATTTCCTGCTAACCGGCTCCTTGCAAGTGACAGTGGGATTGGCAGCAGGAATGTCACCGCCAATGTTCTCAATAGTGCTGACCAGAGTGTTGTCTGCCCTGATTAAACACATGCGCTGCTACATCGTTTTACCCAGGATGGAGGAGTTGGCCACAGTGAAAGCTGATTTCTATGCTATGGGACATATCCCCAACACTATTGGCGCTATTCATGATACACATATTGCATTTATCTCCCCCCCGGAGAAATGAACAGGTGTTCAGAAATTGAAAGAGCTTTCATTCAATGAATGTGCAGATAATGTACGTGGCGGAACAGTACATCTCCCATGTCAATGCAAAGCATCCTGGGTCTGTGCATGATGCCTTTATCCTGAGGAATAGTAGCATCCCATATGTGATGGCTCAACTCCAGAGGCACCGGGTGTGGCTAATAGGTGAGCCCTGGTTCCCACTCAGTGGATGTTGGTGCATGGGTATGGTGTGGGCCCTAAGGGTTATTGTGTGTCTAACAGTTGTCCCTCAATATTTGCAGGTGACTCTGGTTACCCAAACCTCTCATGGCTACTGACCCCTTGGCGCGTGGGCTCTCATTATTCTAAATGAGACTACTGGATTTCTAGCTAACAGGATCTATAACGGTGTGGGGGACTGAGTCTGACCCACGTGTAAAGAACTCTGTCACCCTAAATCCGATTTTTGCTCCGGCTAACTAGCAGTGCCTCATTTCTCCCATGTGGAAGGAATGATTTGGCAGCCGAGCGCATGACATCTTTGGAACTTCTCAGGGAAGTCGTGGTTACTCAGATCCAAACCAACTCTCTTATTTCCAATATGATCTCATATACAAATGACAAAGACAGTATAAGTTTTATATAATGTTTTAATAAAATGACTGTATTTTAGATAGTAAGGCGTGAGCCGCAATAACCAGAATGATACAACACAGTAGGATTGTAATAGTTATCAGGAGAGTAAAACATAAAAACAAAGCTATCATATTGTCAAACAGTTTCTACTCTCCCTCTGCTTGTTCTATCTAGAGCACAGCATGTTAAGCTTCTAGCTTGCCTATTAGAATCACTGTGGAGACATCAGCCCTCATACCTGAGCAAAGACCTGTGATCTTGGTTCAGCATCTGCAACGAGGCAGTCAGCGTCAAGTTGTGGGTCCCTGGTCGGAATCTCCCTCTTGCGTGTATTGGGACA
The DNA here is from genome assembly GCF_031143425.1 of Pleurodeles waltl. Taxonomy (NCBI): domain Eukaryota; kingdom Metazoa; phylum Chordata; class Amphibia; order Caudata; family Salamandridae; genus Pleurodeles; species Pleurodeles waltl. The sequence continues at coordinate 1,096,033,873 of NC_090446.1, read as the reverse complement.
AGGAAGTGATTTTATAACTAACATGTCATCGTGATCACAAAATGTCCCTACGCAGGAATGCCAAGTCTAAACTCTTACCACGTCTATTGGCAATGTACCAGACTGTATCCTTGACTGAAGCACAGAGTAAATATGTTATGGAGAACTCCAGTGCTGAAGTAGGCAAAACAGTGTGATATGAATAAAAAACAACACCGTAGAACTGGCTATTTGAAAAATAACAGTACGAAGCATAATAAAAAGCATGTAGAGCAAAGTACACAGAGGCTCTAAGCTGTCAGCAAATGAATAAAATATATTCAGGGCAAAGTGCACAAAGGCCTAAAGCCTGAAGCTAAAGTGCAATGAATACGTAAAACTAACCACACTACACCCTCCCCTTGTCGGTAGCAAGTGGTTCCAATAATATAAAAGGATGCCCTAAATATAAACAATACCTAAAAAAATTATTTCGACAAGGTGAGAAGACAACAAAGTCATAAATTTAGGTAACATGTGATCATAAAGCCAAATTCAATATAGTGACAATTTCGTAAAAATCCAATCGTCAGATAGAAGCAATAGAACGCAGGAGTTCCTCCACTTCGATATATGTCAATATCGGAAGATCCACGCCACAAAGTACCATGGAGCAGGTGTGATCCAAAGCCCCAAAACCATTCAGGGCGGCACCCCGTGCAGGGCCTTTGAAAGAGACAATACCATCTTCCTCCAGGAAGGGAATCTCATAAACTGCCTCACGAAGCAAACGCATCCGTAGTGCACAAGTCTGGAAATGAGCCCTAATCGGGAACATCAACAGATCAGTATCGACCATTGGAGGGCGCTGCAATGAGAGACAGAGAGCCAGCGCATGTTCAAACGAGCACCAAAGGCATCGAAACACGGGTTGCACACAATCCAAAACCGGTCTGAATGACAGAGACCAGTCGCACTCCAAATGTCCCAGGAGTGTCGCTCCAAAATGCTGCATCATGCGTTCACGACACAGCTGCGCTGATGGGAGCAGCAATACAGGATCTCGTCGTGACGGGACAGCCATTGCGAAAAAATAGCAACAACAGCAAGACTCCAGACAATAAAGCCAAAGTAATCGGGAAACCCCCAAAAATGCTTCCAAAAATAGAATGTATAGCCGAAGGTATCAAACCGAATATGGAAGAGAAGGTATGAGCAAAACCAACACCAACGACTTTGAAAAAATGTGCAATACCAGCAGTGCTGGATGCATTAAATATACGTCCCACAAGTTCACCGAAGTGATTTGGAAAGTTAGTATTCAAAAGGGACTGTATCTCCGCCGACGACCTTGCCACCTGAAGTGCGTAGGTCTCGCTAGCAGATGTAAGGGCCACATGCTTTTGAAACAATAAAGCTTTTAGCCGACTCAACTTGTCGAAATCAACCTTGGAAGTAGCAATATGAGGCCAGATGTCCGCTACCTCCCTAAATTGAGTGGGGGGAAACAACACATTCCCGCAGCACGTAACGGCCTTGTTGACAACGACGATGTAAACTATTCCGGCACGCATGCCACAGCAGCGTTCGCTGTTAAGAACAATGTAACTGCCGTTAGAAAGCACCTGGAAAGTGTTTTTAATAACCGGGACTGGAACTCCCTTCAGATAACAAGCTAAGTTAGCAATCGAAGCGTTACACGCTCCGTGCAAGGACAGCTGTTTACAAACCATTGAATGGCTGACAGAAGCTTTGCATTCGCTGCCGCTAAGAAAAACCTCCTTCAAACCATTAACACATCTGTACTGAAAGGGAAGGTCCCACACCTCGTGTATGTAACTGTCTCCCAATAGTTCATATCTACCCACCGGAATGTGCTTCAAACAAGAAGTAAATTGCAAAGTAGAGATAGGCAAATTAATAACCCCGTGGATCAACCATTCAGCTGACGGAATCTCAGCTACCGTGAAAGGCAGTTTCTCTAATTTCTCAATATTTAACATAACATATGTCGCTTCCTTTTTAGCCATCAGTTGTTGTTGACGAGTCAAATTAAAAGAGATAAAGATCTCTCTGGCACGAACGTGCTGCCATGGAACGCGACCCGCCTTCAAGGTCTGAAGAGTCCAACCCAGCTGCATGATGGACCGCGTCTGACTCTGCCCATGATATAAAGAAGACATGTCCGATTTAATAATGTCAATGGCAGAGGAAACAATGCTGTCAATCGTGTAAACACGTTCAGAAAGGGTATGCATGCCATTATCAACAACAGACAAAGTCTGCATCAGATTTTCTTGATCAATCTGCCTCAACCGGGCTGCAGCCTCTTGTTGTGAAAGCTTCCAAATCTCATTATAAACCTCGTATAAGAAACTTTTCTTCCGTGGTACTTTGGGACCTGACAAAAAATCTTGTAAATCAGTATTATTAGACAGTAACGTGAGATGTGACTTAACTGCATCCAGTGTGGATGACTTCAACCATTGCTGACAAAGCTTCCCCACACTGTATGCAGTTATAATATCAGCATGTTCTGGTGAAACGTAACAAGGGTCTGCCCTACTAGTCCTGAACCCCCCTGAAGAGGTGACAAAACGTTGATGACACATATTAGTGTCTACAGGCCATAATAACCACCCGCCTGGATGTAACGATGAAGTGTTAAGCGTACCATTCTGGACCCAATGTGTAAAGTCACTGAAAGTAGCATTCACATAGTGCTGCCAATTTTTTTATTTAGAAGGGACAGGTATACTAGGCAAAGTCAACTCCCTAATCGTCGCTAAGCCCAAACAGCTAGTCTGTTGTACTGTGTCATTGAGGAAAATCATCTGCACAGGGATAATACATGCTCTAAATAACGTGTCCCTGCCTTGCATTTGCCAATTTTTCGTACCCCAAACACTTTTCAAGTCAACAGTTTTGAACCAGTATTCATATCCCTCGACCGACAGTTTAGATACAAACAAATTGGAATACAGTAATTTAGTATCGGTCAATAAAATTTGCTTATTAGAATACGGTGTAACTTTAAAATAGTACGACCTAGCATTACGTGGATCATGCCCAGCAAAATATGCAAATTTTTCATAATACGTTTTTGAACTCCCTTGTGGAGGAGTCGAGCAATGTTCCCATTGCACATAATTAAACATGGGCTTAGGGCTACTAGCTTTATGAATAAAGTGGTGTCCATAATAGTTGTAACAAAACAGGTCACCATGATTATCTCTAAACTGGTAAGCATCTTCATCGTCATAGACAGTATAATATTGCAAATCCGTTAGCATAGAATCTACTGTCTTCACATCCCAATCATCAGAAACAATGCCAGGTATAACAATATCATTAATTGATAATTTGAGGACATACGGTATTTGAATCAATTCAGTGGGACCATATATATCAAACATTACTTTATCCCACACAATTCCATCCGGAACTGGTATAGCAGAAATGTTCACTGTGGACAAGTCTCTTCGAACCATATGAGACGAAAAATGCGGTTTTAACACAGTCTCCACGTGCTCAATGTCAGATCGATCAGGAAGAAAATGACCATGTATTATCAGAAAAAAAGTAACCACAAATCCCAACCATAATAAAATAGTCATCACGGCCAAAAACAGCCAAAAATAGTTCCAAGGAAAAACAAAATATGTTCGTTTAAGCCATCCCAGCAGCCGTCGTGGACCGTGGACAGAAGACAGCGAGGACGAGGAGCCGGACCCATCATTATCAGCGTCGTTGAAGCAGCCAGAAGCAGTTCTAGCAAAAGGTGCAACTGTGAACGAAGAAGCAGATGGAGGCTCTCGCCGTGGCACGCTATAAACCACATGTTCAGAAACGTCAGTAGAACGTACAGCAATTTGATGACAAGATTCCATATTAATCGCCGTCGGTGGAACAATCGCAAGATCATCATCCACCCTCCCCAAGCTCGGAGAGGAAACAGTGTCGGTGAAAATCACCTGCAGCGGGACCTCTTCCCCAGTAGTGAGAGGGATTCCGGAACTACTGGGTGTCCCTCTTGGTCTGCTGTGCAGAATCGGCCACATGTTGTAACTTGACATTATCAATGGAAACAAAGCGATTTCCTTTGGCCCCTCGCAGCGGCGGTAAAATCACAGTTCTCGTGCCGCTTACCCCTAACAGAGGGACAGGTTCTCGATAAGAAAGACCACATTATTTTTTAACTGCGACCTTTTCACGCACTAGATCCCCAATCCTGGGTATCCAACCAGTAGGTGTTACTGGCTCATCCTTAATTCCTGAGGAGGCAGCACTGGCAGAAGAGTTATCTTCACGGAATTGTTGTAAATCCTGCAAAACAGTGACACGATCATTTATGTCAAAGGGCGTATCTGCCGCCTCCACACCAGGACCATCTAGATCAGGAACATACATTCGTGTTCCAACCAGGCACTCATATGAAGTACGACCCCCAGTGACCTTCTAGGCAAGTTATTCAGTGCTCTCTGTACTCCATATAGGTGGGCTAGCCAACCACGACCCGTACCTATAACTCTGGCCATTAAGGACTGCTTTAAATCACGATTTAAACGCTCCACGACAGAATTTCCCTCGGGATGAAATGGAGACGAGAATTGGAGTTGGACCCCCAACGAAGCCATGGTGTCCCTGAATGCCTTAGAGGCAAAAGCAGGGCCCTGGTCTGAATGAAAAGCCGCAACTGCAAATATATCGACAAAGATGCGCAAATCTTTAATAACAGTGCGAGCGTCAGCCGAGCGTTGTGGCCATACCCATACAAATCTGGAGCACGAATCTACAGCAACCAATATATATTTGTATGCACTATCTGGCGTCAGCGGACCACAATGATCCAAGTACACACACTGTAATGGTTTATTTGAAATCAGAAGGGGCGTCTGCTGCGGGCGTCTATCCGACGACGTTTTAATTTGTTGACAAACGTCACAACAAAGGACATATTGCTTCGTCTCTTTATAGAGACCAGGCCACCAGTAACGAGCCTGTAAAAGTGAAATCGTGGCAGCCACCCCAGCATGTGCAGAAGCCACCCCCTCATGTGCTGCAGAAATCAATCGAGGTCTCTCAATCCTATTGGGAATTTCACTTACACCAATGCCTGGAATTGTAACAGTAGCATTTAGCGCACCATTCAAGCAGTAACTATATTTTGAAGGAACTCCTTTAGGAAAGGGCGTGCCATCAGCCGTAGCCTTTATGGCAGCCGAAATGTCTGTGTCTGGTTTGGAACTCGAACGAGTCACTGCGGCCACAGTGGCGACAGCCACTGCCGATTTCGCGGCTTCATCAGCCAAAGTATTCCCAGCAACGTGTATTCCAACGCGCTGGTGTCCAAGTGTATGTACAACATGGACATTAGGAAGCGTTTCCTTCAGATCCGCAACCTTACCCCACAACATTTTATGTTTAATGGAGTTGCCTTTAGAATCTCTGAACCCATTCATCTTCCAATAGTGTAAATATTCATTGAAAGACTGCACACAGTAGTAGGAGTCACAGACCAGCAAGGTTAAAAGTGCCGGATCCGCGTGCTCCAACGCTAACAATAGAGCTTTGAGCTCAGCCAGCTGTGCCGTGCAATCTCCCAAGGTTTTAGTATAAGTATGTCGGGGGCAGAACACTTCCCCCTCCATAGTGCGCTCACCACCGCACATGCAGCAGAATACTGTTGTTTAGTCCCAACCGCTGGTTGCGCAGAGCCATCAGTATACATGACCACTTCATATTGGTCAATAGGCAAGGTACCAGCAGAAACAGGGTATTCTATTTCGTATTGAAGAAATTCTTGAGTCTGCAGTTTAGGGTCAAATACATAATCTACATCAGTGGCTGTCAAAGACGTAGCCCATTGTATCCATCGTGGGTGTAAAGCTTTCTAATTAGGAACACTCGCTTTTGTAACCGCCTCTAAGGCCGGAACCGGGGAAACGACAACAAATGCGTTGACCCTGGGCCAGCGGTCTTTCTTTAATAACAGCCATCTGTACTGCAGTGAGAATTTTCTCAGTTTGTGCAAAACGTTGCTCTGCAGCAGAATACAAGTGAGACTTGTATGCAATCGGGACAGTCTCCCCTTCATTAAAGGTGACATAAGTAAACCCAACAGCCCCAGGTATCACCCTGATCACTAAATGTGTCTTATTGTCCCGTGTGTGTAAGTGTTTAACTGCTAAGAGATCACTAAGTAATTCTCGCAGTATGTGTGTATGTCCAATCGTCCAAAATTTACTCGAAAAATTCGGGCGAATCAACTCGTATAAGGGTTTTATACGCGTTGCATAATCAGGAATGTAAGTTCTGCCAAAATTCAGAAACCCCAACAATGACTGGAGCTTCCGAACCATATTAGGAGGCTGCAATAAAGCACATTTCTCCAAAAAATGTGGCGCTAGGCTCTTGCCCTCACTCGACAACTCATATCCCAGGAAAATGACGCTGAGGAAGGCAATCTTTGATTTCTTAAAATTAAACTTATAGCCAATATCAGCAAACCCCACAACAATGCGCGATACGCGCCTTAGATGTTGCAGAATCTCATCATCTGTCAGATATATGTCATCAACATATGATAATGCTTCAGGGTGGAACTCATGCAGCATTTCAGTTACACGAGCCGAAAACAGTCCTGGGCTATTCTTATACCCCTGAGGCAAACGACAAAAAATTTTCTGAGAGCCAAATGCACTGAAACAGGTATAGTCCTGACTCTCGGGCGCTATATTCTGCCAGAAAAATCCATTCGAGATATCTAATGTTGTCTTATATTTTTTACGCACCATATTATTCATAAGCGCTGCGCTGTGTGAATTCTGTATTGCATATGTGCGTGTATGACTATTCAAATGTCGGTAATCCACCACTATCCTATATGAATGGTCCGGTTTAGCAACCGGAAACAAGGGATTATTCATCGGCGAGACACAGGGCTCAATTACACCCTGATACTCCAATTGTGTAAGAATTTTTCTAACCGATGCCCTAGCTTCAAATTTGATAGGATATTGCGGTTGTGGCTGAGGTTCGTCTTTTATTGGAATTACATGATAAGGTGATTGTCTGTCCCACTCCACGTCATTTCTATACAAGGCGGGAGCCTGTGCTAGAGCCCATGATTTACTATAGGACTCCGCGAGTTCTCTCGGAACAAGTGGTGAGAAGGAAGGTTTAATAACCTCCTCCCCAACTGGACAGTCGCGAACAAAGTTAGGTGGCCAATCTTGTTCGGCCAACAGAACATCATATGATTTTACCACATGGTCCCAAAAAATGGCGTTTATAATACGGTCAATGTCCCATCCCAATCGCAGAGTCACTTCATATACTCTATCAGGATCAGAGACTCGCATATCCGCCGTCTCGACTTGTATGAAGTCATCAGTTGCTTTCACCTCCAGATGCTCTAGAAGACTCCGACGAACTATTGTGACCTCTGCTGCGCTGTCTAACAGAGCTAATGCCCATGTCTTGTTCGTCAAGAGAACTCTCTTCTTGAGCGGCATGTCTGACTGAGACAGCTGCCACTTTCTTCTTCTTAAATTGCTGTTTTTGTTGCAGCGGTTTCTCTTCTTGTTTAATAGAAACCTCCGCTGAGCGTTGTGAATCCTGTCTCGGTTTCACGTACTCCGTCCTCCGCTCTGACCGCCCACCTCTCTCACTTCTCTTTTCCGAGGAGTCCTGAAAGGAACGAGATTGGCGTGTATCAGTGTATTGATATCTATCAGGCGTCTTCAAAGTATCCCTATTCCTGAGATTATACTTATTCTGTGGTGTCTCCGGTTGCGGAGACTGTCCACCATCTTTCTTAGGTGTTTGCTGTTTCTTTTCCCAGCGCTTTTTCGAACCTTCAGGTTGTTGCTGTTTAGCATTATCTTTATTATTTTTACCCTGTAACTGGGGTTTTTGTGGTCTAGCCCCTAGACTATCACGACCAATATTAGAATATGTTTCTGCTATTATTCTCGGAAGCTCCCGCTTCTGATTAAGCAGCGGAACATCCCGAAGACGCATTTGCACCGCTAGTGCTACTGCCTCTCCTTTGAGATTACTCAAAATAATAGAAGAAACTGTGGCAAAATTGCCCAGCAACTGCATGCCCAAATCCAAGGCATGGGCAGCCCCATATTCATCCTGAATCTGTTTAAGTACGTCCGGTAAATTAGCTAATGTCGGTGTACCGTGTGCCGTAGTGTAGAGCACGGCAAATACCGTGCCCCAGGTATTACAAAGGTCCACCGGAGGAACCATCCCGTACGGCAAACACATCGTCAAAATTCTATGTTTATCCTGAGGTCCCGTATGGGAAAATACTGCTTCCAGCGTATTAATTTTTTGCGCCAGCCAAAATGGAGTCTCCTCTCATTTAGCCGGCACTTTACCCATTACCGAGTGCACAGTGGCCGGATTAATACCCGGAACCACAGCCTGTGGGTGCGCTGGAGCAGCACGCGCTGCATTCGTATTTAGTGCCTGCATGACAAACTGAACTAATCGACTATATGTAGCCGTTAATTCTGTATATAAACGACGAACTTCAACCACTGCCAATTGAGCAACCGCAGGATGTGGTGTATTGTAGCCAATAAAGGCCAGGTAGGACCATCATTACTCAGTGGACCTAACCTAACTTGTGCTACTGTGTGTGGGAGGGCGCCATCAAGCCAATTATGGTGTTCTTGATAAGATAGAGGTATTTCTAAATAAGCGTAAGCCCTGTATTGTCCAGGGACATTCGCAACTGTGTATTCGTGAAAAGTTTTCGTTCCCCCATCCACTGCTGGAAATCCGACCCAAGAATAAAAAAGTTCCGTTCTATAGGCTGCATGGCCGTCCACCACAAAAGTGACTGGACCCCCCTGCACTGTCAGTCCATGTGTCAACAGATGTCCCGTGAGCGGATGTCGAATATTAATTGCTATGTTCACTACATTAGGATTCGCCATTTTATAAAAAACGGCTTCAGGTCAGAGAAGGCACACCAATATCGGGGTTTTTCCTTTCAAAGTTCAAGCTTGAACAACCAACCACTAAGCAACAGGAAGCACCTATGCCGTGGCGGCGGAAACCCTCAGCCCCACGGACGTCTCCGTATACGGAACCGAGGAGTCAAAATATATATGAGACCAAGAGAGACAGTCGGACCTAATCATTAGAGCCAGACCAAACGTTGGCGGCGCCATGTCGCGTGGGCTCTCATTATTCTAAATGAGACTACTGGATTTCTAGGTAGCAGAATCTATAACGGTGTGGGGGACTGAGTCTGACCCACGTGTAAAGAACTCTGTCCCCCTAAATCCGTTTTTTGCTCAGGCTAACTAGCAGTGCCTCATTTCTCCCATGTGGAAGGAATGATTTGGCAGCCGAGCGCATGACATCTTTGGAACTTCTCAGGGAAGTCGTGGTTACTCAGATCCAAACCAACTCTCTTATTTCCAATATGATCTCATATACAAATGACAAAGACAGTATAAGTTTTATATAATGTTTTAATAAAACGACTGTATTTTAGATAGTAAGGCGTGAGCCGCAATAACCAGAACGATACAACACAGTAGGATTGTAATAGTTATCAGGAGAGTAAAACATAAAAACAAAGCTATCATATTGTCAAACAGTTTCTACTCTCCCTCTGCTTGTTCTATCTAGAGCACAGCATGTTAAGCTTCTAGCTTGCCTATTAGAATCACTGTGGAGACATCAGCCCTCATACCTGAGCAAAGACCTGTGATCTTGGTTCAGCATCTGCAACGAGGCAGTCAGCGTCAAGTTGTGGGTCCCTGGTCGGAATCTCCCTCTTGCGTGTATTGGGACAAGGAAGTGATTTTATAACTAACATGTCATCCTGATCACAAAATGTCCCTACGCAGGAATGCCAAGTCTAAACTCTTACCACGTCTATCGGCAATGTACCAGACTGTATCCTTGACTGAAGCACAGAGTAAATATGTTATGGAGAACTCCAGTGCTGAAGTAGGCAAAACAGTGTGATATGAATAAAAAACAACACCGTAGAACTGGCTATTTGAAAAATAACAGTACGAAGCCTAATAAAAAGCATGTAGAGCAAAGTACACAGAGGCTCTAAGCTGTCAGCAAATGAATAAAATATATTCAGGGCAAAGTGCACAAAGGCCTAAAGCCTGAAGCTAAAGTGCAATGAATACGTAAAACTAACCACACTACACCCTCCCCTTGTCGGTAGCAAGTGGTTCCAATAATATAAAAGGATGCCCTAAATATAAACAATACCTAAAAAAAATATTTCGACAAGGTGAGAAGACAACAAAGTCATAAATTTAGGTAACATGTGATCATAAAGCCAAATTCAATATAGTGACAATTTCGTAAAAATCCAATAGTCAGATAGAAGCAATAGAACGCAGGAGTTCCTCTACTTCGATATATGTCAATATCGGAAGATCCACGCCACAAAGTACCATGGAGCAGGTGTGATCCAAAGCCCCAAAACCATTCAGGGCGGCACCCCGTGCAGGGCCTATGAAAGAGACAATACCATCTTCCTCCAGGAAGGGAATCTCATAAACTGCCTCACGAAGAAAATGCATCCGTAGTGCACAAGTCTGGGAATGAGCCCTAATCGGGAACATCAACAGATCAGTATCGACCATTGGAGGGCGCTGCAATGAGAGACAGAGAGCCAGCGCATGTTCAAACGAGCACCAAAGGCATCGAAACACGGGTTGCACTCAATCCAAAACCGGTCTGAATGACAGAGACCAGTCGCACTCCAAATGTCCCAGGAGTGTCGCTCCAAAATGCTGCATCATGCGTTCACGACACAGCTGCGCTGATGGGAGCAGCAATACAGGATCTCGTCGTGACAGGACAGCCATTGCGAAAAAATAGCAACAACAGCAAGACTCCAGCCAATAAAGCCAAAGTAATCGGGAAACCCCCAAAAATGCTTCCGAAAATAGAATGTATAGCCGAAGGTATCAAACCGAATATGGAAGAGAAGGTATGAGCAAAACCAACACCAACGACTTTGAAAAAATGTGCAATACCAGCAGTGCTGGATGCATTAAATATATGTCCCACAAGTTCACCGAAGTGATTTGGAAAGTTAGTATTCAAAAGGGACTGTATCTCCGCCGACGACCTTGCCACCTGAAGTGCGTAGGTCTCGCTAGCAGATGTAAGGGCCACATGCTTTTGAAACAATAAAGCTTTTAGCCGACTCAACTTGTCGAAATCAACCTTGGAAGTAGCAATATGAGGCCAGATGTCCGCTACCTCCCTAAATTGAGTGGGGGGAAACAACACATTCCCGCAGCACGTAACGGCCTTGTTGACAACGACGATGTAAACTATTCCGGCACGCATGCCACAGCAGCGTTCGCTGTTAAGAACAATGTAACTGCCGTTAGAAAGCACCTGGAAAGTGTTTTTAATAACCGGGACTGGAACTCCCTTCAGATAACAAGCTAAGTTAGCAATCGAAGCGTTACACGCCCCGTGCAAGGACAGCTGTTTACAAACCATTGAATGGCTGACAGAAGCTTCGCATTCGCTGCCGCTAAGAAAAACCTCCTTCAAACCATTAACACATCTGAACTGAAAGGGAAGGTCCCACACCTCGTGTATGTAACTGTCTCCCAGTAGTTCATATCTACCCACCGGAATGTGCTTCAAACACGAAGTAAATTGCAAAGTAGAGATAGGCAAATTAATAACCCCGTGGATCAACCATTCAGCTGACGGAATCTCAGCTACCGTGAAAGGCAGTTTCTCTAATTTCTCAATATTTAACATAACATATGTCGCTTCCTTTTTAGCCATCAGTTGTTGTTGACGAGTCAAATTAAAAGAGATAAAGATCTCTCTGGCACAAACGTGCTGCCATGGAACGCGACCCGCCTTCAAGGTCTGAAGAGTCCAACCCAGCTGCATGATGGACTGCGTCTGACTCTGTCCATGATATAAAGAAGACATGTCCGATTTAATAATGTCAATGGCAGAGGAAACAATGCTGTCAATCGTGTAAACACGTTCAGAAAGGGTATGCATGCCATTATCAACAACAGACAAAGTCTGCATCAGATTTTCTTGATGAATCTGCCTCAACCGGGCTGCAGCCTCTTGTTGTGAAAGCTTCCAAATCTCATTATAAACCTCGTATAAGAACCTTTTCTTCCGTGGTACTTTGGGACCTGACAAAAAATCTTGTAAATCAGTATTATTAGACAGTAACGTGAGATGTGACTTAACTGCATCCAGCGTGGATGACTTCAACCATTGCTGACAAAGCTTCCCCACACTGTATGTAGTTATAATATCAGCATGTTCTGGTGAAACGTAACGAGGGTCTGCCCTACTAGTCCTGAACCCCCCTGAAGAGGTGACAAAACGTTGATGACACATATTAGTGTCTACAGGCCATAATAACCACCCGCCTGGATGTAACGATGAAGTGTTAAGCGTACCGTTCTGGACCCAATGTGTAAAGTCACTGAAAGTAGCATTCACATAGTGCTGCCAATTTTTTAATTTAGAAGGGACAGGTATACTAGGCAAAGTCAACTCCCTAATCGTCGCTAAGCCCAAACAGCTAGTCTGTTGTACTGTGTCATTGAGGAAAATCATCTGCACAGGGATAATACATGCTCTAAATACCGTGTCCCTGCCTTGCATTTGCCAATTTTTCGTACCCCAAACACTTTTCAAGTCAACAGTTTTGAACCAGTATTCATATCCCTTGACCGACAGTTTAGATACAAACAAATTGGAATACAGTAATTTAGTATCGGTCAATAACATTTGCTTATTAGAATACGGTGTAACTTTAAAATAGTAGGACCTAGCATTACGTGGATCATGCCCAGCAAAATATGCAAATTTTTCATAATTCGTTTTTGAACTCCCTTGTGGAGGAGTCGAGCAATGTTCCCATTGCACATAATTAAACATGGGCTTAGGGCTACTAGCTTTATGAATAAAGTGGTGTCCATAATAGTTGTAACAAAACATGTCACCATGATTATCTCTAAACTGGTAAGCATCTTCATTGTCATAGACAGTATAACATTGCAAATCCGTTAGCATAGAATCTGCTGTCTTCACATCCCAATCATCAGAAACAATGCCAGGTATAACAATATCATTCATTGATAATTTGAGGACATACGGTATTTGAATCAATTCAGTGGGACCATATATATCAAACATTACTTTATCCCACACAATTCCATCCGGAACTGGTATAGCAGAAATGTTCACTGTGGACAAGTCTCTTCGAACCATATGAGACGAAAAATGCGGTTTTAACACAGTCTCCACGTGCTCAATGTCAGATCGATCAGGAAGAAAATGACCATGTATTATCAGAAAAAAAGTAACCACAAATCCCAGGACAAGGGCAGAGGAATATTAAAATGAGGCACATGAGTGAACTAGAAGAATCATTGTAGGAAAGTACCATCTTGCCTGGCATGTTACCACCATTCTTACTTATGTGTCAGTTTGTTTTTGCCTGTGCCACCGGGATCCTGCTAGCCAGGACCCCAGTGCTCATAGTTTTTGGCCTATATGTGTTCCCTGTGTGGTGTCTAACTGTATCACTGAAGCTCTGCAAACCAGAACCTCAGTGTTTATGCTCTCCCTGCTTTTTAAATTCTCACTGCAGGCTAGTGACCATTTTCACCAATTCTGATTGGCACACTGGAACACCCTGTACCCAGGGTATTGGGGTTCCAGGAGATCCATATGAGCTGCAGCATTTCTTTTGCACCCATAGGGAGCTCAGACAATTCTTACACAGGACTGCCACTGCAGCCTGAGTGAAATAACGTCCATGTTATTTCACAGCCATTTTACACTTTCTTAAGTAACTTATAAGTCACCTACATGTCTAACCCTCATTTAGTGAAGGTTAGGTGCAAAGTTACTAAGCGTGAGGGCACCCTGGCACTAGCCAAGGTGCCCCCATATTGTTCAGGGCAAGTTCCCCAGACATTGTGAGTGCGGGGACACCATTACACGCGTGCATTACATATAGGTCAATACCTATATGTAGCTTCAAAATGGTAATTCCGAATATGGCCATGTAACATGTCTAAGATCATGGGATTGTTTCCCCATGCCAAATATGGTTATGGGGTGCCAATCCCATGCATCCCCGGGGCTCCAGCATGGACCCCAGGTACTGCCAAACTGGGGAAGCGCTGCTTGTTGCCGGGAGGAGTGTCTTAGGGGCAGGAGCCCTTTAAAACTATCTTCGCGCTCCCGCCGTCGCGGGAAGCGCTGCTTGTTGCCGGGAGGAGTGTCTTAGGGGCAGGAGCCCTTTAAAACTATCTTCGCGCTCCCGCCGCGCGGGACGCGCGCTGGCGGCGCCCGGGCAAAGCCCGGGCCAAGGGCGGGCCCGTCCTTGCCCGTCATTGCCAGGAAGAGGCAGGGCAGGGCCACCCCCCTGACATCTACCCAAAGACGTGGTCCATACAGCAAACTTGTCTATGGCTGCCTGAAGGAGATCTCAAGTCGCTCTGCTCGGTGCGTGGGTAGTTCTCCCATAGAGCCCCAGGCCCCATCAAGCACGTGGAAAAATATTAACCTAAACCGGATACTTGCAGGTTTTTCCGTGTACTCAGCTGAATTTATCTCAGTTCATCATATAACTGCTTATTGAATCACGTTTCTTGGAGGGTGGAAGGAGGCGGCACCATTCTTCTTCTCCTAAGGGCAGGAGCCCATAATTCATTACCCGCTCTGCGCCTGCCTGTGCCTGATAAGTGGTTGGGCCAGGCTTTATATATATACGCTTGGGCGTCTTACTGTGGTCTTGTCTTTGGGATTTGTTAACAATAGGGTCTGAGAAGCTTATTAATCAAACTATAGTGTCAGTGGCTGGGTCCCAAAGGCCTATACACCCCTATAAGCCGGGGGCCCACTAAAGGCCCCTGATTTAAAGAATAATGGGCCGTCGACGTGGGGGTGGGTTGGAAGGAAAGCAGCACTCTAACAGAACCTTAGATGGTTTTCTGCAAAAGGCTGTTGGGGAACTTGAAAAAGAAATAGAGTTAGTGCAGCGACGCTTAGCTGCCCCCCCCCTCTTCAACCAACAGCCTAGTTCATGATAGCTCAGCCCCACAGCCCTCCCCGCGACCAGAATTACAGTCTGTACTGACTACCCCTTTCCCTTCCCCCTCCAAAAACTCCCAGGAGAATCAGGACGAAACCCCAATTGTAATTACCACCCGTGCTGCACCTATTCCGCTGGCCCAGAGTCCCCCAAACGAAGGCCCCCTCACCTCAGCAGATTCCAATACCAAAGGAAAAAGGAAACGAAGGGAACCCGCTTTTAAAAACAAACGATCTAGGACTTTGAGCCCCTCTAACATGGCCCAACCTTCTAATAAGGATACGGTATCAATCCCCTTACACAACACAAACAAGTGTCATACAAATGAGTACATCAGGGATTTCATAAGAGATGAGCTTTCCAAACAATTTCTTCCAATTTTAACCCACCTCCAATCGATTGAGGACAAATTGGAAAGCCTTATCAATAGCCAGCCACCAAAAATTGCTCCATCCGTAGAAATTCAATCCCATCCCCTTGCCAACCATGACCTCATCACTGCCAACAGACCCACTGGCCAAACAGCAAAAATCCCTTTTTCCTCTTTAAACCAAGATTGGTCCAGCTCCGTCAAAACAGCTAGTATTTTAATGAATAAGCCCCACATGGTTCCAGTTCCCCTTTTAAAAGGAACCGCCGCATGGAATAACCCAGTAACTAATCCGGGAGATGGCAACCCCACTTGGGAGCACCTGCAAACAGAACACCAGAAGAGCGACAAGATCAGGGGTCTGCCAGATCCAAAAGTGCTCCATTTGCCACCAGAATCATGTCATTATGTACTCATTATATCGAATGTTCCTGAACTCAAACCTCATTCCACTGAATCTTTTACCGAACTTAAAAACAAGGTTATTCATTGGTTGCACGTGAATGCAGGGTTTGCTTTTTCCATGACACCCTCAATACTGATGGTGAGAAGGGTAGGGTGGGTGGGTTCCCTAGCGAAGATCGGTTCAGGGGACTGCATAGTTATCAACTTCAATTCTCCAGACCTTGTCCAACGGCTCTTTTTAAACGCTAATAGACCTTATCCTATAACTGGAAAAGCCTCCCATTGCAGGTTACAAGTGTTTTATCCACCTCCCACACCAGTTTGGAGTAGACAACTGCCAACGTTATACGGGGCTCCCCCGGCTATCCACACACAGTCTATCCCTCTACTTGGCCCCAGATGCCCTTCGTCATCTCTTTCTGAGACAGACTGACTAGGAGATGACCTTTCGGAAGTGGCTCTGAGTAATGGTGAGGCTGAGGACATTCACCCTACTGCCCTCAGCATCTCTAACTCTGTTGCCCCCTCGACCTTGGCAGATCCTGTTAACCAGGGATCACCCACAAGCACCATGAGCCAAGTCAGCGAGGAATGTATTCCGTCCCTGTCAATTGTTCCATACATTCTGGAGTCCACCCGTATGCCCAACCTACCTAATTCATATATAGCTGGGGCCACATCCAGCGAGGTTCACATGGCACATAGCGAGAATGCCACTGGTCCTAATATACATGAGGGAATTAGTATGGTTCCTAGCAGTTCCTCTCCCTGCAGAAAATATCCCCAGAATAAAGCAGGGTCCATAAAAACAGAGGATCTCGATAAGGTACTCAGCTGGACTATAGCAGGGTTGGAAAGCAAATTACAAAGTCCAGGATGGGGCAGTCTTATTGATGATCACCTGATCTGCCTCTTCCAAGAAACGTGGGCATTAGAACCCAAATATAGACTAGGCTTTAAAAGCTATTGGGTTCCAGCACGCAAGTCCTCTTCTGGGAGACCATCGGGAGGGCTGCTTGTGTGGATCAACACTTCTCTTAGGTGCAAGATAGAAGAAATAGATACGGGTTGCCCTGACTTGCAAGTCCTATTAATAATGATTTCTGAAGAGAGACCTTTACTTTTAATTAATATCTATAAAAGGAATGTGAGCTCCCACGCTGATTCTGATGTCCTGTCCATTTTGGACAGTTTTCTTAAAAACAATCCCTCCTTCTTTGTTTTGATTGGAGGGGATTTTAATGTCACTTTTGAACCTAATCCTCTAGTCCAAGGAATATGTAAAGAAGAGGATGCCCACTGGGGCATCCCTCAGCTAGTCTCCAACAAAAGACCAAGGCTGAATAAATCTGCGCGCTTACTGGCCGACATCACACTAGCCCATGGCCTCCGAGCCTGCAACGGTCGCTCGCGCTCGGATGTAAATTTACAAGCTACCTTTAGGCGCGGAGGGCTCAGCAGTCGTATTGATTATATACTTCTTGACATCCGACTGTGGAGCCACATGTTTGATATGAGGGTCCAAAAGCAAATTGAGAGCGATCATGACCCGTTGATTTTATCGACCAGAGGACTTTTTCCTTCGTTTACTGTGCCCTACTCCAAGAGCCATGCCTCCCAGCTGGCTCTAACTAATAACAGACGCAACCTAAAATGGGAATCTGTTCATTCTTCCCCTAAACACCTGGCATCTATTTACAACCTGCTTGCCAACCAGATGGAGTGTATGATCTGCCTAAATGAGAATGGGGAGGGTGACAGAGTCTTAGCAGCCCACACTGACTTGTTCCAATCTTTAAAGCATATTTTTACAAAAAAGTTTCTTAATAATCCTAACAAAAAGCACTGCGCTCCTTGGTTTGACAGTTGTTGCAGAGAAGCACAACTGTCTCTCCTGGAAGCAATAAAAGATGGCCATGTTGGGCTGTTAAGAACAGCCAGAAAAGTTTATAAGAAGGAATGTTCTAAGGCACGCAGAAGTTGGGATGGGTTATTATTTTGGAGACTGCTCAATCTAATGACACATCTAGGTTCTGGAAACTAATAACTGATGACTGTAGCGATTCCCCTGCCGCACCTGGCTCCTCAATTCTCTCAGCATCATGGGTAGAGCACTTTGGGCAACTATACGAAGGGCCTTCTGAAGCATCTTTGTGGGCCCCTGATGCCCCAATAAACCATGAGACCACCCCGATCACTTTCTCTCTAACCGAAACAAGAGCAGCAATAGACTCATTGAAATGGGGAAAGGCCCCTGGCCCAGACAAGATTCCAGGCGATCTATACAAATCAAGACCAGATATATGGGCACCATATCTCAACCTTATCTGCAATGCTATTGCAGCAGGGACCCCCGCTCCACCCACTTGGAAAGGGGCTGAAATAGTACCCATTTTTAAAAAAGGAAATCCGAACATCCCTGCCAATTATCGTCCGATTAGTCTCCTTGATAACTCCCAAAATATCTATGCAAAGCATCTTTTGCTCCATCTTGAGGAATGGATTATGGAGTCCGAAGCTCTTTCTGACCTACAAGCAGGATTTAGACCTGCAGTGAGTACAGTTGACCAAGCCCTAAGATTCATGTCAATAAAATGGAAGAATGTTGACCTGGGGAGGGGTAATCTCTATGTGGTCTTCATAGACCTCAGAGCCGCATTTGATTTGATCCCCAGGAACCTGCTGTGGTCAACATTATTAAACATGGGAGTGCCATCTGCTCTCCTGAAACTCATTGCTCAACTGCATGAAAATACTTTCGCTCAAATTAGATGTGGCCAGGGGGGCGAGTTGACTGACCCCGTAGCTATTAAAAAAGGAGTTAGACAGGGATGTGTTCTGGCACCCACTCTTTTTTTGCTATATATCAATAATTGCATCCACTACTTAGAGAACTGTATAAATGATTCACCTAAATTTGTTGGGAAACAAATCCCGTGTCTGCTATATGCAGATGACACAATTTTGATATCTAAATCGCCAACGGGAATCCAAAACCTGATCAACCAATTCTGTGTTTTTTGTAGTGACTATGGTCTGGACGTAAACATTAAGTAAACAAAACTCATGATATATAGTATCCCCAAGAAACGCTCGCGCGTTAGCATAGAAATTAACTCGATTCCATTGGAGAAAGTAGAAGAGTTCGACTACTTGGGTTTCAGACTATCGACCACAGGCAAATGGATGGCAGCCATTGACAAAGGGGCTCTCATTATAAGCCAGAGAGGTGGGGCCCTTGTCCGTAGATCGAGAAAGGCTCCGAGTCCCCCCTTGAACATACTTGCAGAGATTTACAATGTCCAAATCAGAGCAGCGGCCCTCTATGGAGCGGAACTTTGGGGGTCCCACAAAAACCTCGATACTCTGCAAACCAAGGAAAACCATTTCCTCAGACAGATTGCCCGGCTAGGTATGGGCTCACCAATGACCCCTCTAAGGCTAGACCTAGGTCTAAACAGTATCAAAACCACAGCAGCCCTAAGGACTCTCTCCTATTGGATTCGCTTATGGAAATCTGTTGAACTCGAACCATATAGGCTGGCTATAAGAGAGCTCATAGCCACCCCCCAGGCACTGGAGAAAATCCCATGGCTGAAGGAAATGAAATCTGCCTGGGTCAAAATAGGTTTTCCTTCCTACTGGAAATATCCAGATCAAATCCCCGATAATGCAAAGAAACTTGTCACAAAAAGATATTGGGAGAAAGTTAATGAAGACTCCTTGCACCAAAAAGGGGCGGGCAGGCTAACAATGGAATTTCTCCAACTCAAGCACGAGCCCTGGCCTGAGAACTTCTTGAACCTTCCCATGCCTCCGTACGCCCGTGCTTTATATCTCCAACTAAGATATGGTACACTGCCTATTAATGGTTTTACGGCTCACTGGTCATCTAACATCGCCTCAAATGATAGATGTATCTCTTGCCAAAATTGTAAAGAAACAATAGAGCACATACTATTTTTCTGCCCTCTGTATAAAAGTCCCAGAGGGAGGTGGATCATTCCCCTCTGCAAAAATATGTCATTACATGATAGAGCAAACGCCACCAGAATCTGTACATACGACTCATCCTCTGTGGTAGCTATTACAGTTACCAAATTTTTAGCGGAGGCCTGGTACATCCGGCGTAGGCTTATTGTTTCAAAGGGCATATGAGCCATCCTGACATTAGTCGACAGAAGGAGTCTCAACTGTTATTTTTTGCCTCTATATGAGGATTGACGAGGGCCAGGTCTTACGGGAAAACAATTGCACACATTGGTATGTTAGACAGAATTTCATATCCTAGCTTTTATCTTTTTATTCTTAACATTTTAGCCATGTCTTATTTATTGTACTTTTTTATCTACAATCGAATACTTAGTCTTGTTGATCTTATTATTATACTGTCCTGATTATTACTGTTTTTCTATTGTTATCTTGTTTTTTAACAAATATTATTTTATCATGTATGATTGTTATCTTTGTTACTCAAAATGGCCTAGATCTCTAGACCGAATGAACTCAAATAAATAAATAAAATACTGCCAAACTAGCTATCTGGGGTTTTCTCTGCAGCTACCGCTGCTGCCAACCCTCAGACAGGTTTCTGCCCTCCTGGGGTCTGGGCAGCCCAGTCCCAGGAAGGCAGAACAAAGGATTTCCTCTGAGAAAGGGTGTTACACCCTATCTCTTTGGAAATAGGTGGTAAGGGCTGGGGAGGAGTAGCCTCCTCCAGCCTCTGGAAATGCTTTGAAGGGCACAGATGGTGCCTTCCTTGCATAAGCCAGTATACACTGGTTCAGAGATCCCTCAGCCCCTGCTCTGGTGTGAAACTGGACAAAGGAAAGGGGAGTGACCACTCCCCTGTCCATCACCACCCTAGGGGTAGTGCCCAGAGCTCCTCTAGTGTGTCCCAGACCTCTGCCATCTTGAATGCAGAGATGTGAGCTCACAATGGAGGCCTCTGAGTGGCCAGTGCCAGCAGGTGACATCAGAGGTGCTTACCTGGATTAGGTGGCTAATCCTCTTCTGAGGGCTATTTAGGGTCTCTCCTGTGGGTTTCTCTTCAGATAAGGAATGCAAGAGCTACCAGAGTTCCTCTGCATCTCCCTCTTTGACTTCTGCCAAGGATCGACAGCTGACTGCTCCAGGATGCCTACAAAATCGCAACAAAGTAGCAAGACGATTACCAGCAACATTGTAGCGCCTAATCCTGCTGGCTTTCTTGACTGTTTCCTGGTGATGCATGCTCTGAGGGCTGTCTGTCTTCACTCTGTAGTGGAAGCCAAGAAGAAATCTCCTGTGGGTCAATGGAATCTTCCTCTTGCTAACTCAGGCATCAAACGTCTGCATCACCGGTCCTCTGGCTCCCCTCTCATCTTGACGAGCATGATCCCTGGAACACAGGCACTGGATCCAAGTGACTCCGACTATCCAGTGGTCCTTCTGTCCAAATTTGGTGGAGGTAAGTTCTTGCCTCTCCACGCCAGGCAGCAATCCTGTGTACTGTGTGATCTGCAGCTGCTAGGGCTTCTGTGCACTTTTGCTAGGAATCCTTCATGCACAGCATAGCCCAGGTCCCCAACACTCTGTCCTGCATTGCTCAACTCGCTGAGTTGACTACCGACTTCGTGGGACCTTCTTCTGTTGTGTTGAGATGACCACCATGCTCAGATTTCTTGAATGCCTGCTCAAGTGCTTCTGCGGGTGCTGCCTGCTTCTGCATGGGCTCTCTTTGCTACTGAGAGCCCCCTCTGTCTCATCCTCCAAGGGGCGACCTCCTGGTCCTTCCTGGGCCTGGACAGCACTCATTTTCTTCAACTGTGGCTCTTGCAGCTAGCAAGGCTTGTTTGCGGTCTTTCTGTGTGGAAACAACTCTGCATCCTCCAGCACGCCATGGGACATCTTCAGACCAAAGGAGAAGATCCTGGCACCTTCCATTGTTGCAGAATCTTCAGCTTCGTCTACACAGAGGCAGCCCTTTTGCACCTTCATCCGGGGTTTAGTGGGCTCCTGCCCCCCCGGACACTTGCGTGACTCTTGGACTTGGTCCCCTTCCTTTACAGGTCCTCAGGTCCAGGAATCCATCTTCAGTGCTTTGCAGTCAGTTGTTGTCCTTGCAGAATCCCCTTTCTCGACTTTACTGTGTTACTGTGTTGCTGGGGTAGTAGGGTAACTTTACTCCTACTTGTCAGGGTCTTGGGGTGGGGTATCTTAGACAGCCTTAGTGTTTTCTTACACTCCCAGCAACCCTCTACACACTACACAAGGCCTGGGGTCCATTTGTGGTTCACATTCCACTTTTGGAGTATCTGTTTTTTGTTGCCCCTAGGCCTAATGTTTCCGATTGCATTCTACAGTGTTTGCACTACGTTTCTAACTGTTTACTTACCTGATTTTGGTTTGTGTGTATATGTTGTGTATTTTATTTACCTCCTAAGGGAGTATATCCTCTGAGATACTTTTGGCATATTGTCACTAAAAGAAAGTACCTTTATTTTGAGTATCTCTGAGTACTGTGTTTCCTGTGATATAGTGCTATATGATATAAGTGGTATAGTAGGAGTTTTGCATGTCTCCTGGTTCAGCCTAAGCTGCTCTGCTAAAGCTATCTCTATCAACCTAAGCTGCTAGAACACTACTAATCTACTAATAAGGGATAAATGGATCTGGCACAAGGTGTAAGTACCATTAGGTACCCACTATAAGCCAGGCAAGCCTCCTACAACCATATAGAGGACATTCGACCTCCTGAAGGCTAGGTTTTGTTGCCTCCATCTAACAGTTGGATCCCTGCACTACTCACCCAAGACGGTCTACCAGTTCATTGTGGCATGCTGTATGTTGCACAACCTTGCCTTACTTCGCCAGGTGCCTTTTCTGCAGGAGGATGAGCCTGGAGATGGGCGTGTGCCAGCAGTGGACCCTGTGGACAGTGAAGACGAAGAAGCAGAGGATGAGGATGAGGACAACAGAAGTGTAATTTGTCAATGCTTCAAATGACACACAGGTAAGACAGTGCAACTTCACTTTTAATTGACAGTTTTGTGTTTGACATCGTCACTGGCATGCTGATTTTTCCACTTCTACGGCCACTCACTGTACCCTTTGGCATCTCTATTTGCAAATATTTGTGTCCACTATCGCTCCTGGTGTGTTGATTGCAGCCAACTACAGGTCATTCCTATGTATACATTAATGTACAGTTGTATTGCAGTGTTTACAGCTTGTTAACCCCTTCTGTGCCGAGGACGTAATGGTTACGTCCTGCGGCACAGTGCTGCTGTGCCCAGGACGTAACCATTACATCCTGGGCATCCTGGGCTAGCGCTCCCTCTGTGGGGTTCCCCCCCAGCCCCCCAAGTCAGGGATGGAAGGGGAAGCCCATCCCCTTCCACCCCCGACCACCCCCAACCCCCCCTGTGACGTCAGCGCGCGAACACGCGCTGACAATCACAATGCCTCCTGCGCGCTGGAAGCTCACGGGGAGGAGGCAGAGAGGCTTCAAAGGGAAGGAAATGTATTTCCTTCCCTTTGAAGTCTCTCTCTGTGTTTTGGCAGCCGGATTGTAAAGCAATACGGCTGTCAAAACGCCCACTAGACACCAGGGATGTCTTTTTTATTTCTGAAACTGACAAAAGGGAGCGACCCCTTGGGCAAGGGTCGCTCCCAGGGGGGCATTTTTTTTAAGGCCTTTTCTGCCCCCCCCCTGGGGGCAGAAACCTCTATGCACCAGGGATACATTTTTTTTTGTTTAGTTTTTGTTTTTTGAGGTGGGGAGCGACCCCTTAGGCAAGGGTCGCTCCCCTAGGGGGCAAATTATATTTAGGCCATTTCTGCCCCCCATGGGGGCAGATCAGCCTATTTTTATTAGGCGAATCTGCCCCCACGGGGGGCAGAAACCACTAGGCACCAGGGATTTTTGTTGTTGATGTGTTTTACAGATGGGGAGCGTCCCCTTAGGCAAGGGTCGCTCCCCTGGAGGGGCAAATTGTATTTAGGCCATTTCTGACCACTTTGGGGGCAGATTGGCCGATTTTAGGTCAATCTGCCCCCAAGGGGGGCAGAAACCACTAGGCACCATGGATCTTTTTTTTTGCGCCATCACGCAAGGGGAGCGACCTTGTAGGCAAGGGTCGCTCCCCGGGGGGTGGGGGGGGAATTTATTTTAGGCCATTTCTGCCCCCCCTGGGGGCAGATCGGCCTATTGGTATTAGGCCGATCTGCCCCCAGGGGGGGCAGAAACCTCTAGGCGCCAGGGCAAATTGTTTTTTTGTGGGTTTTTTTTGTTTGTTTTTTTAGAGATGGGGAGCGACCCATTAGGCAAGGGTCGCTCCCCTGGGGGGCAAATTGTATTTAGACCATTTGTGCCCCCCTTGGGGGCAGATTGCCTGATTGTAGGTCAATCTGCCCCCAAGGGGGGCAGAAACCACTAGGCAGCAGGGATCTTTTTTTGCGCCGTCACGCAAGGGGAGCAACCTTGTAGGCAAGGGTCGCTTCCCGAGGGGGTGGGAGGCCAAATTTATTTTAGGCCGTTTCTGCCCCCCCTGGGGGCAGATTGGCCTATTGGTATTAGGACGATCTGCCCCCAGGGGAGGCAGAAACCTCTAGGCGCCAGGGCAAATAGTTTTTTTGTGGGTTTTTTTTGTTAGTTTTTTTTTTTTGAGATTGGGAGCGACCTATTAGGCAAGGGTCTCTCCCCTGAGGGGCAAATTGTATTTAGACCATTTCTGCCCCTCTTGGGGGCAGATTGGCCGATTGTAGGTCAATCTGCCCTCAAGGGGGGCAGAAACCACTAGGTACCAGGGATCTTTTTTTTGCGCTGTCACGCAAGGGGAGCGACCTTATAGGCAAGGGTCGCTCCGCGGGAGGGGGTGGGGGGGCAAATTTATTTTAGCCCATTTCTGCCCCCCGGGGGCAGGTCGGCCTATTGGTATTAGGCCTATCTGCCCCCAGGGGGGGCAGAAACCTCTAGGCGCCAGGGCAAATTTTTTTTTGTGTTTTTTTTTGTTTGTTTGTTTTTTTAGAGATGGGGGGCGACCCATTAGGCAAGGGTCGCTCCCCTGTGGGGGCAAATTGTATTTAGACCATTTCTGCCCCCCTTGGGGGCAGATTGGCCGATTGTAGGTCAATCTGCCCCCAAGGGGGGGAAGAAACCACTAGGCACCAAGGATCTTTTATTTGCGTCGTCACGCAAGGGGAGCGACCTTGTAGGCAAGGGTCGCTCCCAAGGAGGGTGGGGGGGCAAATTTATTTTAGGCCATTTCTGCCCCCCTGGGGGCAGATCGGACTATTGGTATGAGGCCGATCTACCACCAGGGGGGGCAGAAACCTCTAGGCGCCAGGGCAAATTGTTTTTTTGTGTTTTTTTTTTGTTTTTTTAGAGATGGGGAGCGACCCATTAGGCAAGGGTCGCTCCCCTGGGGGGCAAATTGTATTTAGGGGGCTGATTGGCCGATTTTAGGTCAATCTGCCCCCAAGGGGGCAGAAACCACTAGGCACAGGGGATTTTTTTTTGCGCCAATGTCACGCAGGGGGAGCGACCCCATAGGCAACGGTCGCTCCCGGGGTGGGGGGTTGGGGGGTTGGTGGGGTGGGGGACAAATTTATTTTAGGCCATTTCTAAGAAAAAAATTGATGTGTCCACGTTGTGTTTTGGGGCGTTTCCTGTCACGGGCGCTAGGCCTACCCACACAAGTGAGGTATCATTTTTATCGGGAGACTTGGGGGAACGCTGGGTGGAAGGAAATTTGTGGCTCCTCTCAGATTCCAGAACTTTCTGTCATCGAAATTTGAGGAAAATTTGTTTTTTTAGCCAAATTTTGAGTTTTGCAAAGGATTCTGGGTAACAGAACCTGGTCAGAGCCCCACAAGTCACCCCATCATGGATTCCCCTAGGTCTCTAGTTTTTCAAAAATGCACAGGTTTCGTAGGTTTCCCTAGGTGCCGGCTGAGCTAGAGGCCAAAATCTACAGGTAGGCACTTTGCAAAAACCACCTCTGTTTTCTTTCAAAAAATGTGATGTGTCCACGTTGCGTTTTGGGGCATTTCCTGTCGCGGGCGCTTGGCCTACCCACACAAGTGAGGTATCATTTATATCAGGAGACTTGGGGGAAAGCTGGGTGGAAGAAAATTGGGGCTCCTCTCTGATTCCAGAACTATCTGTCACCAAAATGTGAGGAAAACGTGTTTTTTTGGCCAAATTATGAGGTTTGCAAAGGATTCTGGGTAACAGAACCTGGTCAGAGCCCCACAAGTCACCCCCATCTTGAATTCCCCTAGGTCTCTAGTTTTCAAAAATGCACAGGTTTGGTAGGTTTCTCTAGGTGCCGGCTGAGCTAGAGGCCAAAATCTACAGGTAGGCACTTTGGAAAAAACACCTCTGTTTTCTTTCAAAAATGTGATGTGTCCACGTTGCGTTTTGGGGCATTTCCTGTCGCGGGCGCTAGGCCTACCCACACAAGTGAGGTATAATTTTTATCGGGAGACTTGGAGGAACGCTGGGTGGATGGAAATGTGTATCTCCTCTCTGATTCCAGAACTTTCTGTCACCGAAATGTGAGGAAAATGTGTTTTTTTAGCCAAATTTTGAGGTTTGCAAAGGATACTGGGTAACAGAACCTGGTCAGAGCCCCACAAGTCACTCCATCTTGGATTCCCCTAGGTCTCTAGTTTTCAAAAATGCATAGGTTTGGTAGGTTTCTCTAGGTGCCGGCTGAGCTAGAGGCCAAAATCTACAGGTAGACACTTGGCAAAAAACACCTCTGTATTCTTTCAAAAATGTGATGTGTCCACGTTGAGTTTTGGGGCATTTCCTGTCGCGGGCGCTAGGCCTACCCACACAAGTGAGGTATAATTTTTATCGGGAGACTTGGGGGAACGCTGGGTGGATGGAAATTTGTGGCTCCTCTCTGATTCCTGAACTTTCTGTCACCAAAATTTGAGGAAAATGTGTTTTTTTAGCCAAATATTGAGGTTTGCAGAGGATTCTGGCTCACAGAACCTGGTCAGAGCCCCACAAGTCACCCCATCTTGGATTCCCCTAGGTCTCTAGTTTTCAAAAATGCACAGGGTTGGTAGGTTTCCCTAGGTGCCGGCTGAGCTAGAGGCCAAAATCTACAGGTAGGCACTTTGCAAAAAACACCTCTGTTTTCTTTCAAAAATGTGATGTGTCCACGTTGCGTTTTGGGGCATTTGCTGTCGCGGGCGCTAGGCCTACCCACACAAGTGAGGTATAATTTTTATCGAGAGACTTGGGGGAATGCTGGGTGGAAGGAAATTTTTGGCTCCTCTCAGATTCCAGAACTTTCTGTCACCGAAATTTGAGGAAAATGTGTTTTTTTAGCCAAATTTTGAGGTTTGCAAAGGATTCTGGGTAACAGAACCTGGTCAGAGCCCCACAAGTCACCCCATCTTGGATTCCCCTAGGTCTCTAGTTTTAAAAAATGCAAAGGTTTGGTAGGTTTCCCTAGGTGCCGGCTGAGCTAGAGGTGGTCAAAATCTACAGGTAGGCAATTTGCAAAAAACACCTCTGTTTTCTTTCAAAAATGTGATGTGTCCACATTGCGTTTTGGGGCTTTTCCTGTCGCGGGCGCTAGGCCTACCCACACATGTGAGGTATCATTTTTATCAGGAGACTTGGGGGAACGCTGCGTGGAAGGAAATGTGTGGCTCCTCTCTGATTCCAGAACTTTCTGTCACCAAAATTTGAGGGAAATGTGTTTTTTTAGCCAAATTTTGAGGTTTGCAAAGGATTCAGGGTAACAGAACCTGGTCAGAGTCCCACAAGTCACCCCATCTTGGATTCCCCTAGGTCTCTAGTTTTCAAAAATGCAAAGGTTTGGTAGGTTTCCCTAGGTGCCGGCTGAGCTAGATGCCAAAATCTATAGGTAGGCACTTTGCAAAAAACACCTCTGTTTTCTTTCAAAAAATGTGATGTGTCCACGTTGCGTTTTGGGGCATCTGCTGTCGCGGGCGCTAGGCCTACCCACACAAGTGAGGTATCATTTTTATCGGGAGACTTGGGGGAACGCTGGGTGGAAGGAAATGTGTGGCTCCTCTCTGATTCCAGAACTTTCTGTCACCGAAATTTGAGGAAAATGTGTTTTTTTAGCCAAATTTTGAGGTTTGCAAAGGATTCTGGGTAACAGAACCTGGTCAGAGCCCCACAAGTCACCCCATCTTGGATTCCCCTAGGTCTCTAGTTTTCAAAAATGCACAGGTTTGGTAGTTTTCCCTTGGTGCCGGCTGGGCTAGAGGCCAAAATCTACAGGTAGGCACTTTGCAAAAAACACCTCTGTTTTCTTTAAAAAAATGTGATGTGTCCATGTTGTGTTTTGGGGCGTTTGCTGTCACGGGCGCTAGGCCTACCCACACAAGTGAGGTATCATTTTTATCGGGAGACTTGGGGGAACGCTGGGTGGAAGGAAATTTGTGGCTCCTCACAGATTCCAGAACTTTTTGTCACCGAAATTTGAGGAAAATTTGTTTTTTTAGCCAAATTTTGAGGTTTGCAAAGGATTCTGGGTAACAGAACCTGGTCAGACACCCACAAGTCACCCCATCTTGGATTCCCCCACGTCTCTAGTTTAAAAAAATGCACAGTTTTGGTAGGTTTCCCTAGGTGTCGGCTGAGCTAGAGGCCAAAATCCACAGGTAGGCACTTTCCAAAAACCACCTCTGTTTTCTTTCAAAAAATGTGATGTGTCCACGTTGCGTTTTGGGGCTTTTCCTGTCGCGGGCGCTAGGCCTACCCACACATGTGAGGTATCATTTTTATCAGGAGACTTGGGGGAACGCTGGGTTGAATGAAATGTGTGGCTCCTCTCTGATTCCAGAACTTTCTGTCACCAAAATTTGAGGGAAATGTGTTTTTTTAGCCAAATTTTGAGGTTTGCAAAGGATTCAGGGTAACAGAACCTGGTCAGAGTCCCACAAGTCACCCCATCTTGGATTCCCCTAGGTCTCTAGTTTTCAAAAATGCAAAGGTTTGGTAGGTTTCCCTAGGTGCCGGCTGAGCTAGATGCCAAAATCTATAG
This sequence comes from Pleurodeles waltl, assembly GCF_031143425.1. Taxonomy (NCBI): domain Eukaryota; kingdom Metazoa; phylum Chordata; class Amphibia; order Caudata; family Salamandridae; genus Pleurodeles; species Pleurodeles waltl. The sequence goes on along the minus strand of NC_090446.1, from coordinate 1,096,005,009 downwards.
GTAGGCACTTTGCAAAAAACACCTCTGTTTTCTTTCAAAAAATGTGATGTGTCCACGTTGCGTTTTGGGGCATCGGCTGTCGCGGGCGCTAGGCCTACCCACACAAGTGAGGTATCATTTTTATCGGGAGACTTGGGGGAACGCTGGGTGGAAGGAAATGTGTGGCTCCTCTCTGATTCCAGAACTTTCTGTCACCAAAATTAGAGGAAAATTTTTTTTTTTTGCCCAATTTTGAGGTTTGCAAAGGATTCAGGGTAACAGAACCTGGTCAGAGTCCCACAAGTCACCCCATCTTGGATTCCCCTAGGTCTCTAGTTTTAAAAAATGCAAAGGTTTGGTAGGTTTCCCTAGGTGCCGGCTGAGCTAGAGGTGGTCAAAATCTACAGGTAGGCAATTTGCAAAAAACACCTCTGTTTTCTTTCAAAAATGTGATGTGTCCACGTTGCGTTTTGGGGGATTTCCTGTCACGGGCGCTAGGCCTACCCACACAAGTGAGGTATGATTTTTATCGGGAGACTTGGGGGAACGCTGGGTGGATGGAAATTTGTGGCTCCTCTCTGATTCCTGAACTTTCTGTCACCAAAATTTGAGGAAAATGTGTTTTTTTAGCCAAATTTTGAGGTTTGCAAAGGATTCTGGGTCACAGAACCTGGTCAGAGCCCCACAAGTCACCCCATCTTGGATTCCCCTAGGTCTCTAGTTTTCAAAAATGCACAGGGTTGGTACGTTTCCCTAGGTGCCGGCTGAGCTAGAGGCCAAAATCTACAGGTAGGCACTTTGCAAAAAACACCTCTGTTTTCTTTCAAAAATGTGATGTGTCCACGTTGCGTTTTGGGGCATTTGCTGTCGCGGGCGCTAGGCCTACCCACACAAGTGAGGTATAATTTTTATCGGGAAACTTGGGGGAATGCTGGGTGGAAGGAAATTTGTGGCTCCTGTCAGATTCCAGAACTTTCTGTCACCGAAATTTGAGGAAAATGTGTTTTGTTAGCCAAATTTTGAGGTTTGCAAAGGATTCTGGGTAACAGAACCTGGTCAGAGCCCCACAAGTCACCCCATCTTGGATTCCCCTAGGTCTCTAGTTTTAAAAAATGCACAGGTTTGATAGGTTTCCCTAGGTGCCGGCTGAGCTAGGCTAGAGGCCAAAATCAACAGGTAGGCACTTTGCAAAAAACACCTCTGTTTTCTTTCAAAAAATGTGATGTGTCCACGTTGCGTTTTGGGGCATTTACTGTCGCGGGCGCTAGGCCTACCCACACAAGTTAGGTATCATTTTTTTCGGGAGACTTGGGGGAACGCTGGATGGAAGGAAATTTGTGGCTCCTCTCAGATTCCAGAACTTTCTCTCATTGAAATTTGAGGAAAATGTGTTTTTTTAGCCAAATGTTGAGGTTTGCAAAGGATTCTGGGTAACATAACCTGGTCAGACCCCCACAAGTCACCCCATCTTGGATTCCCCTAGGTCTCTAGTTTTCAAAAATGCACAGGTTTGGTAGGTTTCTCTAGGTGCCGGCTGAGCTAGAGGCCAAAATCTACAGGTAGGGCACTTTGCAAAAACCACCTCTGTTTTCTTTAAAAAAATGTGATGTGTCCTCGTTGCGTTTTGGGGCATTTCCTGTCGCGGGCGCTAGGCCTACCCACACAAGTGAGGTATCATTTTTATCAGGAGACTTGGGGGAATGCTGGGTGGAAGAAAATTGGGGCTCCTCTCTGATTCCAGAACTGTCTGTCACCAAAATGTGAGGAAAACGTGTTTTTTTTAGCCAAATTTTGAGGTTTGCAAAGAATTCTGGGTAACAGAACCTGGTCAGAGCCCCACAAGTCACCCCATCTTGGATTCCCCTAGGTCTTTAGTTTTCAAAAATGCACAGGTTTCGTACGTTTCCGTAGGTGCCGGCTGAGCTAGAGGCCAAAATCTACAGGTAGGCACTTTGCAAAAAACACCTCTGTTTTCTTTAAAAAAATGTGATGTGTCCACGTTGCATTTTGGGGCATCTGCTGTCGCGGGCGCTAGGCCTACAAACACAAGTGAGGTATCATTTTTATCGGGAGACTTGGGGGAACGCTGGGTGGAAGGAAATGTGTGGCTCCTCTCTGATTCCAGAACTTTCTGTCACCAAAATTAGCGGAAAATTTGTTTTTTTAGCCCAATTTTGAGGTTTGCAAAGGATTCAGGGTAACAGAACCTGGTCAGAGTCCCACAAGTCACACCATCTTGGATTCCCCTAGGTCTCTAGTTTTCAAAAATGCAAAGGTTTGGTAGGTTTCCCTAGGTGCCGGCTGAGCTAGAGGTGGTCAAAATCTACAGGTAGGCAATTTGCAAAAAACACCTCTGTTTTCTTTCAAAAATGTGATGTGTCCACGTTGCGTTTTGGGGGATTTCCTGTCGCGGGCGCTAGGCCTACCCACACAAGTGAGGTATGATTTTTATCGGGAGACTTGGGGGAACGCTGGGTGGATGGAAATTTGTGGCTCCTCTCTGATCCTGAACTTTCTGTCACCAAAATTTGAGGAAAATGTGTTTTTTTAGCCAAATTTTGAGGTTTGCAAAGGATTCTGGGTAACTGAACCTGGTCAGAGCCCCACAAGTCACCCCATCTTGGATTCCCCTAGGTCTCTAGTTTTCAAAAATGCACAGGTTTGATAGGTTTCCCTAGGTGCCGGCTGAGCTAGAGGCCAAAATCAACAGGTAGGCACTTTGCAAAAAACACCTCTGTTTTCTTTCAAAAAATGTGATGTGTCCACGTTGCGTTTTGGGGCATTTGCTGTCGCGGGCGCTAGGCCTACCCACACAAGTTAGGTATCATTTTTTTCGGGAGACTTGGGGGAACGCTGGATGGAAGGAAATTTGTGGCTCCTCTCAGATTCCAGAACTTTCTGTCATTGAAATTTGAGGAAAATGTGTTTTTTTAGCCAAATGTTGAGGTTTGCAAAGATTCTGGGTAACATAACCTGGTCAGACCCCCACAAGTCACCCCATCTTGGATTCCCCTAGGTCTCTAGTTTTCAAAAATGCACAGGTTTGGTAGGTTTCCCTAGGTGCCGGCTGAGCTAGAGGCCAAAATCTACAGGTAGGGCACTTTGCAAAAACCACCTCTGTTTTCTTTAAAAAAATGTGATGTGTCCTCGTTGCGTTTTGGGGCATTTCCTGTCGCGGGCGCTAGGCCTACCCACACAAGTGAGGTATCATTTTTATCAGGAGACTTGGGGGAATGCTGGGTAGAAGACAATTGGGGCTCCTCTCTTATTCCAGAACTATCTGTCACCAAAATGTGAGGAAAACGTGTTTTTTTAGCCAAATTTTGAGGTTTGCAAAGAATTCTGGGTAACAGAACCTGGTCAGAGTCCCACAAGTCACCCCATTTTGGATTCCCCTAGGTCTTTAGTTTTCAAAAATGCTCAGGTTTCGTATGTTTCCGTAGGTGCCGGCTGAGCTAGAGGCCAAAATCTACAGGTAGGCACTTTGCAAAAAACACCTCTGTTTTCTTTAAAAAAATGTGATGTGTCCACGTTGCGTTTTGGGGCATCTGCTGTCGCGGGCGCTAGGCCTACCCACACAAGTGAGGTATCATTTTTATCGGGAGACTTGGGGGAACGCTGGGTGGAAGGAAATGTGTGGCTCCTCTCTGATTCCAGAACTTTCTGTCACCAAAATTAGAGGAAAATGTGTTTTTTTAGCCCAATTTTGAGGTTTGCAAAGGATTCAGGGTAACAGAACCTGGTCAGAGTCCCACAAGTCACCCCATCTTGGATTCCCCTAGGTCTCTAGTTTTCAAAAATGCAAAGGTTTGGTAGGTTTCCCTAGGTGCCGGCTGAGCTAGAGGTGGTCAAAATCTACAGGTAGGCAATTTGCAAAAAACACCTCTGTTTTCTTTCAAAAATGTGATGTGTCCACGTTGCGTTTTGGGGGATTTCCTGTCGCGGGCGCTAGGCCTACCCACACAAGTGAGGTATGATTTTTATCGGGAGACTTGGGGGAACGCTGGGTGGATGGAAATTTGTGGCTCCTCTCTGATTCCTGAACTTTCTGTCACCAAAATTTGAGGAAAATGTGTTTTTTTTGCCAAATTTTGAGGTTTGCAAAGGATTCTGGGTAACAGAACCTGGTCAGAGCCCCACAAGTCACCCCATCTTGGATTCCCCTAGGTCTCTAGTTTTCAAAAATGCACAGGTTTGATAGGTTTCCCTAGGTGCCGGCTGAGCTAGAGGCCAAAATCAACAGGTAGGCACTTTGCAAAAAACACCTCTGTTTTCTTTCAAAAAATGTGATGTGTCCACCTTGCGTTTTGGGGCATTTGCTGTCGCGGGCGCTAGGCCTACCCACACAAGTGAGGTATCATTTTTATCAGGAGACTTGGGGGAATGCTGGGTAGAAGACAATTGGGGCTCCTCTCTGATTCCAGAACTTTCTGTCACCAAAATTTGAGGAAAATGTGTTTTCTTAGCCAAATGTTGAGGTTTGCAAAGGATTCTGGGTAACAGAACCTGGTCAGAGCCCCACAAGTCACCCCATCTTGGATTCCCCTAGGTCTCTAGTTTTCAAAAATGCACAGGGTTGGTAGGTTTCCCTAGGTGCCGGCTGAGCTAGAGACCAAAATCTACAGGTAGGCACTTTGCAAAAAACACTTCTGTTTTCTTTCAAAAATGTGATGTGTCCACGTTGCATTTTGGGGCATTTCCTGTCGCGGGCGCTAGGCCTACCCACACAAGTGAGGTATCATTGTTATCGGGAGACTTGGGGGAATGCTGGGTGGAAGGAAATTTGTGGCTCCTCTCAGATTCCAGAACTTTCTGTCACCGAAATTTGAGGAAAATGTGTTTTTTTAGCCAAATTTTGAGGTTTGCAAAGGATTCTGGGTAACAGAACCTGGTCAGAGCCCCACAAGTCACCCCATCTTGGATTCCCCTAGGTCTCTAGTTTTCAAAAATGCACAGGTTTGGTAGGTTTCCCTTGGTGCCGGCTGGGCTAGAGGCCAAAATCTACAGGTAGGCACTTTGCAAAAAACACCTCTGTTTTCTTTAAAAAAATGTGATGTGTCCATGTTGTTTTTTGGGGCGTTTCCTGTCACGGGCGCTAGGCCTACCCACACATGTGAGGTATCATTTTTATCAGGAGACTTGGGGGAACGCTGGGTGGAAGAAAATTGGGGTTCCTCTCTGATTCCAGAACTATCTGTCACAAAAATGTGAGGAAAACGAGTTTTTTTAGCCAAATTTTGAGGTTTGCAAAGAATTCTGGGTAACAGAACCTGGTCAGAGCCCCACAAGTCACCCCCATCTTGGATTCCCCTAGGTCTTTAGTTTCCAAAAATGCACAGGTTTCGTACGTTTCCCTAGGTGCCGGCTGAGCTAGAGGCCAAAATCTACAGGTAGGCACTTTGCAAAAAACACCTCTGTTTTCTTTCAAAAAATGTGATGTGTCCACGTTGCGTTTTGGGGCACTTGCTGTCGCGGGCGCTAGCCATACCCACACAAGTGAGGTATCATTTTTATCGGGAGACTTGGGGGAACGCTGGGTGGAAGGAAATGTGTGGCTCCTCTCTGATTCCAGAACTTTCTGTCACCAAAATGTGAGGAAAACGAGTTTTTTTAGCCAAATTTTGAGGTTTGCAAAGAATTCTGGGTAACAGAACCTGGTCAGAGCCCCACAAGTCACCCCCATCTTGGATTCCCCTAGGTCTTTAGTTTCCAAAAAAGCACAGGTTTTGTACGTTTCCCTAGGTGCCGGCTGAGCTAGAGGCCAATATCTACAGGTAGGCACTTTGCAAAAAACATCTCTGTTTTCTTTCAAAAATGTGATGTGTCCACGTTGCATTTTGGGGCATTTCCTGTCGCGGGCGCTAGGCCTACCCACACAAGTGAGGTATCATTTTTATCAGGAGACTTGGGGGAATGCTGGGTAGAAGACAATTGGGGCTCCTCTCTGATTCCAGAACTATCTGTCACAAAAATGTGAGGAAAACGAGTTTTTTTAGCCAAATTTTGAGGTTTGCAAAGAATTCTGGGTAACAGAACCTGGTCAGAGCCCCACAAGTCACCCCCATCTTGGATTCCCCTAGGTCTTTAGTTTCCAAAAATGCACAGGTTTCGTACGTTTCCCTAGGTGCCGGCTGAGCTAGAGGCCAAAATCTACAGGTAGGCACTTTGCAAAAAACACCTCTGTTTTCTTTCAAAAAATGTGATGTGTCCACGTTGCGTTTTGGGGCACTTGCTGTCGCGGGCGCTAGCCATACCCACACAAGTGAGGTATCATTTTTATCGGGAGACTTGGGGGAACGCTGGGTGGAAGGAAATGTGTGGCTCCTCTCTGATTCCAGAACTTTCTGTCACCAAAATTTGAGGAAAATGTGTTTTCTTAGCCAAATGTTGAGGTTTGCAAAGGATTCTGGGTAACAGAACCTGGTCAGAGCCCCACAAGTCACCCCATCTTGGATTCCCCTAGGTCTCTAGTTTTCAAAAATGCACAGGGTTGGTAGGTTTCCCTAGGTGCCGGCTGAGCTAGAGACCAAAATCTACAGGTAGGCACTTTGCAAAAAACACTTCTGTTTTCTTTCAAAAATGTGATGTGTCCACGTTGCATTTTGGGGCATTTCCTGTCGCGGGCGCTAGGCCTACCCACACAAGTGAGGTATCATTGTTATCGGGAGACTTGGGGGAATGCTGGGTGGAAGGAAATTTGTGGCTCCTCTCAGATTCCAGAACTTTCTGTCACCGAAATTTGAGGAAAATGTGTTTTTTTAGCCAAATTTTGAGGTTTGCAAAGGATTCTGGGTAACAGAACCTGGTCGGAGCCCCACAAGTCACCCCATCTTGGATTCCCCTAGGTCTCTAGTTTTCAAAAATGCACAGGTTTGGTAGGTTTCCCTTGGTGCCGGCTGGGCTAGAGGCCAAAATCTACAGGTAGGCACTTTGCAAAAAACACCTCTGTTTTCTTTCAAAAAATGTGATGTGTCCATGTTGTTTTTTGGGGCGTTTCCTGTCACGGGCGCTAGGCCTACCCACACATGTGAGGTATCATTTTTATCAGGAGACTTGGGGGAACGCTGGGTGGAAGAAAATTGGGGTTCCTCTCTGATTCCAGAACTATCTGTCACCAAAATGTGAGGAAAACGTGTTTTTTTAGCCAAATTTTGAGGTTTGCAAAGAATTCTGGGTAACAGAACCTGGTCAGAGCCCCACAAGTCACCCCATCATGGATTCCCCTAGGTCTCTAGTTTTAAAAAATGCACAGGTTTGGTAGGTTTCCCTTGGTGCCGGCTGAACTACAGGCCAAAATCTACAGGTAGGCACTTTGCAAAAAACACCTCTGTTTTCTTTCAAAAAATGTGATGTGTCCATGTTGTTTTTTGGGGCGTTTCATGTCACGGGCGCTAGGCCTACCCACACAAGTGAGGTATCAATTTTATCGGGAGACTTGGGGGAACGCTGGGTGGAAGGAAATTTGTGGCTCCTCTCTGATTCCAGAACTATCTGTCACCGAAATGTGAGGAAAACGTGTTTTTTTAAGCCAAATTTTGAGGTTTGCAAAGAATTCTGGGTAACAGAACCTGGTCAGAGCCCCACAAGTCACCCCCATCTTGGATTCCCCTAGGTCTTTAGTTTCCAAAAATGCACAGGTTTCGTACGTTTCCCTAGGTGCCGGCTGAGCTAGAGGCCAAAATCTACAGGTAGGCACTTTGCAAAAACACCTCTGTTTTCTTTAAAAAAATGTGATGTGTCCATGTTGTGTTTTGGGGCGTTTGCTGTCACGGGCGCTAGGCCTACCCACACAAGTGAGGTATAATTTTTATCGGGAGACTTGGGGGAACGCTGGGTGGAAGGAAATTTGTGGCTCCTCTCAGATTCCAGAACTTTTTGTCACCGAAATTTGAGGAAAATGTGTTTTTTTTGCCAAATTTTGAGGTTTGCAAAGGATTCTGGGTAACAGAACCTGGTCACACACGCACAAGTCACCCCATCTTGGATTCCCCCACGTCTCTAGTTTTAAAAAATGCACAGTTTTGGTAGGTTTCCCTAGGTGTCGGCTGAGCTAGAGGCCAAAATCCACAGGTAGGCACTTTAAAAAAACCACCTCTGTTTTCTTTCAAAAAATGTGATGTGTCCACGTTGCGTTTTGGGGCTTTTCCTGTCGCGGGCGCTAGGCCTACCCACACATGTGAGGTATCATTTTTGTCAGGAGACTTGGGGGAACGCTGGGTGGAAGGAAATGTGTGGCTCCTCTCTGATTCCAGAACTTTCTGTCACCAAAATTTGAGGGAAATGTGTTTTTTTAGCCAAATTTTGAGGTTTGCAAAGGATTCAGGGTAACAGAACCTGGTCAGAGCCCCACAAGTCACCCCATCTTGGATTCCCCTAGGTCTTTAGTTTTCAAAAATGCACAGGTTTAGTACGTTTCCGTAGGTGCCGGCTGAGCTAGAGGCCAAAATCTACAGGTAGGCATTTTGCAAAAAACACCTCTGTTTTCTTTCAAAAAATGTGATGTGTCCACGTTGCGTTTTGGGGCATCTGCTGTTGCGGGCGCTAGGCCTACCCACACAAGTGAGGTATCATTTTTATCGGGAGACTTGGGGGAACGCTGGGTGGAAGGAAATTTGTGGCTCCTCTCAGATTCCAGAACTTTCTGTCACCGAAATTTGAGGAAAATGTGTTTTTTTAGCCAAATTTTGAGGTTTGCAATGGATTCTGGGTAACAGAACCTGGTCAGAGCCCCACAAGTCACCCCATCTTGGATTCCCCTAGGTCTCTAGTTTTCAAAAATGCACAGGTTTGATAGGTTTCCCTAGGTGCCGGCTGAGCTAGAGGCCAAAATCAACAGGTAGGCACTTTGCAAAAAACACCTCTGTTTTCTTTCAAAAAATGTAATGTGTCCACGTTGCGTTTTGGGGCATCTGCTGTCGCGGGTGCTAGGCCTACCCACACAAGTGAGGTATCATTTTTATCGGGAGACTTGGGGGAAAGCTGGGTGGAAGAAAATTGGGGCTCCTCTCTGATTCCAGAACTATCTGTCACCAAAATGTGAGGAAAATGTGTTTTTTTAGCCAAATGTTGAGGTTTGCAAAGGATTCTGGGTAACATAACCTGGTCAGACCCCCACAAGTCACCCCATCTTGGATTCCCCTAGGTCTCTAGTTTTCAAAAATGTACAGGTTTGGTAGGTTTCTCTAGGTGCCGGCTGAGCTAGAGGCCAAAATCTACAGGTAGGGCACTTTGCAAAAACCACCTCTGTTTTCTTTAAAAAAAATGTGATGTGTCCTCGTTGCGTTTTGGGGCATTTCCTGTCACGGGCGCTAGGCCTACCCACACAAGTGAGGTATCATTTTTATCAGGAGACTTGGGGGAATGCTGGGTGGAAGAAAATTGGGGCTCCTCTCTGATTCCAGAACTATCTGTCACCAAAATGTGAGGAAAACGTGTTTTTTTTAGCCAAATTTTGAGGTTTGCAAAGAATTCTGGGTAACAGAACCTGGTCAGAGCCCCACAAGTCACCCCATCTTGGATTCCCCTAGGTCTTTAGTTTTCAAAAATGCAGAGGTTTTGTACGTTTCCGTTGGTGCCGGCTGAGCTAGAGGCCAAAATCTACAGGTAGGCACTTTGCAAAAAACACCTCTGTTTTCTTTCAAAAAATGTGATGTGTCCACGTTGCGTTTTGGGGCATCTGCTGTCGCGGGTGCTAGGCCTACCCACACAAGTGAGGTATCATTTTTATCGGGAGACTTGGGGGAACGCTGGGTGGAAGGAAATGTGTGGCTCCTCTCTGATTCCAGAACTTTCTGTCATCAAAATTAGAGGAAAATTAGTTTTTTTAGCCCAATTTTGAGGTTTGCAAAGGATTCAGGGTAACAGAACCTGGTCAGAGTCCCACAAGTCACCCCATCTTGGATTCCCCTAGGTCTCTAGTTTTCAAAAATGCAAAGGTTTGGTAGGTTTCCCTAGGTGCCGGCTGAGCTAGAGGTGGTCAAAATCTACAGGTAGGCAATTTGCAAAAAACACCTCTGTTTTCTTTCAAAAATGTGATGTGTCCACGTTGCGTTTTGGGGGACTTCCTGTCGCGGGCGCTAGGCCTACCCACACAAGTGAGGTATGATTTTTATCGGGAGACTTGGGGGAACGCTGCGTGGATGGAAATTTGTGGCTCCTCTCTGATTCCTGAACTTTCTGTCACCAAAATTTGAGGAAAATGTGTTTTTTTAGCCAAATTTTGAGGTTTGCAAAGGATTCTGGGTCACAGAACCTGGTCAGAGCCCCACAAGTCACCCCATCTTGGATTCCCCTAGGTCTCTAGTTTTCAAAAATGCACAGGGTTGGTAGGTTTCCCTAGGTGCCGGCTGAGCTAGAGGCCAAAATCTACAGGTAGGCACTTTGCAAAAAAACACCACTGTTTTCTTTCAAAAATGTGATGTGTCCACGTTGCGTTTTGGGGCATTTGCTGTCGCGGGCGCTAGGCCTACCCACACATGTGAGGTATAATTTTTATCGAGAGACTTGGGGGAATGCTGGGTGGAAGGAAATTTGTGGCTCCTCTCAGATTCCAGAACTTTCTGTCACCGAAATTTGAGGAAAATGTGTTTTTTTTAGCCAAATTTTGATGTTTGCAAATGATTCTGGGTAACAGAACCTGGTCAGAGCCCCACAAGTCACCCCATCTTGGATTCCCCTAGGTCTCTAGTTTTCAAAAATGCACAGGTTTGGTAGGTTTCTCTAGGTGCCGGCTGAGCTAGAGGCCAAAATCTACAGGTAGGGCACTTTGCAAAAACCACCTCTGTTTTCTTTAAAAAAATGTGATGTGTCCTCGTTGCGTTTTGGGGCATTTCCTGTCACGGGCGCTAGGCCTACCCACACAAGTGAGGTATCATTTTTATCAGGAGACTTGGGGGAATGCTGGGTGGAAGAAAATTGGGGCTCCTCTCTGATTCCAGAACTATCTGTCACCAAAATGTGAGGAAAACGTGTTTTTTTTAGCCAAATTTTGAGGTTTGCAAAGAATTCTGGGTAACAGAACCTGGTCAGAGCCCCACAAGTCACCCCATCTTGGATTCCCCTAGGTCTTTAGTTTTCAAAAATGCACAGGTTTCGTACGTTTCCGTAGGTGTCGGCTGAGCTAGAGGCCAAAATCTACAGGTAGGCACTTTGCAAAAAACACCTCTGTTTTCTTTCAAAAAATGTGATGTGTCCACGTTGCGTTTTGGGGCATCTGCTGTCGCGGGCGCTAGGCCTACCCACACAAGTGAGGTATAATTTTTATCGGGAGACTTGGGGGAACGCTGGGTGGAAGGAAATGTGTGGCTCCTCTCTGATTCCAGAACTTTCTGTCACCAAAATTAGAGGAAAATTTGTTTTTTTATCCCAATTTTGAGGTTTGCAAAGGATTCAGGGTAACAGAACCTGGTCAGAGTCCCACAAGTCACCCCATCTTGGATTCCCCTAGGTCTCTAGTTTTCAAAAATGCAAAGGTTTGGTAGGTTTCCCTAGGTGCCGGCTGAGCTAGAGGTGGTCAAAATCTACAGGTAGGCAATTTGCAAAAAACACCTCTGTTTTCTTTCAAAAATGTGATGAGTCCACGTTGCGTTTTGGGGGACTTCCTGTCGCGGGCGCTAGGCCTACTCACACAAGTGAGTTATGATTTTTATCGGGAGACTTGGGGGAACGCTGGGTGGATGGAAATTTGTGGCTCCTCTCTGATTCCTGAACTTTCTGTCACCAAAATTTGAGGAAAATGTGTTTTTTTAGCCAAATTTTGAGGTTTGCAAAGGATCCTGGGTCACAGAACCTGGTCAGAGCCCCACAAGTCACCCCATCTTGGATTCCCCTAGGTCTCTAGTTTTCAAAAATGCACAGGGTTGGTAGGTTTCCCTAGGTGCCGGCTGAGCTAGAGGCCAAAATCTACAGGTAGGCACTTTGCAAAAAACACCTCTGTTTTCTTTCAAAAATGTGATGTGTCCACGTTGCATTTTGGGGCATTTGCTGTCGCGGGCGCTAGGCCTACCCACACAAGTGAGGTATAATTTTTATCTAGAGACTTGGGGGAATGCTGGGTGGAAGGAAATTTGTGGCTCTTCTCAGATTCCAGAACTTTCTGTCACCGAAATTTGAGGAAAATGTGTTTTTTTAGCCAAATTTTGAGGTTTGCAAAGGATTCTGGGTAACAGAACCTGGTCAGAGCCCCACAAGTCACCCCATCGTGGATTCCCCTAGGTCTCTAGTTTTCAAAAATGCACAGGTTTGGTAGGTTTCCCTTGGTGCCGGCTGGGCTAGAGGCCAAAATCTACAGGTAGGCACTTTGCAAAAAACACCTCTGCTTTCTTTAAAAAAATGTGATGTGTCCATGTTGTGTTTTGGGGCGTTTGCTGTCACGGGCGCTAGGCCTACCCACACAAGTGAGGTATCATTTTTATCGGGAGACTTGGGGGAACGCTGGGTGGAAGGAAATTTGTGGCTCCTCTCAGATTCCAGAACTTTTTGTCACCGAAATTTGAGGAAAATTTGTTTTTTTAAACCAAATTTTGAGGTTTGCAAAGTATTCTGGGTAACAGAACTTGGTCAGAGCCCCACAAGTCACCCCATCTTGGATTCCCCTAGGTCTCTAGTTTTCATAAATGCACAGGTTTGATAGGTTTCCCTAGGTGCCGGCTGAGCTAGAGGCCAAAATCAACAGGTAGGCACTTTGCAAAAAACACCTCTGTTTTCTTTCAAAAAATGTGATGTGTCCACGTTGCATTTTGGGGCATTTGCTGTCGTGGGCGCTAGGCCTACCCACACAAGTTAAGTATCATTGTTTTCGGGAGACTTGGGGGAACGCTGGATGGAAGGAAATTTGTGGCTCCTCTCAGATTCCAGAACTTTCTGTCATTGAAATTTGAGGAAAATGTGTTTTTTTAGCCAAATGTTGAGGTTTGCAAAGGATTCTGGGTAACATAACCTGGTCAGACCCCCACAAGTCACCCCATCTTGGATTCCTCTAGGTCTCTAGTTTTCAAAAATGCACAGGTTTGGTAGGTTTCTCTAGGTGCCGGCTGAGCTAGAGGCCAAAATCTACAGGTAGGGCACTTTGCAAAAACCACCTCTGTTTTCTTTAAAAAAATGTGATGTGTCCTCGTTGCGTTTTGGGGCATTTCCTGTCGCGGGCGCTAGGCCTACCCACACAAGTGAGGTATCATTTTTATCAGGAGACTTGGGGGAATGCTGGGTGGAAGAAAATTGGGGCTCCTCTCTGATTCCAGAACTGTCTGTCACCAAAATGTGATGAAAACATGTTTTTTTTAGCCAAATTTTGATGTTTGCAAAGAATTCTGGGTAACAGAACCTGGTCAGAGCCCCACAAGTCACCCCATCTTGGATTCCCCTAGGTCTTTAGTTTTCAAAAATGCACAGGTTTCGTACGTTTCCGTAGGTGCCGGCTGAGCTAGAGGCCAAAATCTACAGGTAGTCACTTTGCAAAAAACACCTCTGTTTTCTTTCAAAAAATGTGATGTGTCCACGTTGCGTTTTGGGGCATCTGCTGTCGCGGGCGCTAGGCCTACCCACACAAGTGAGGTATAATTTTTATCGGGAGACTTGGGGGAACGCTGGGTGGAAGGAAATGTGTGGCTCCTCTCTGATTCCAGAACTTTCTGTCACCACAATTAGAGGAAAATTTGTTTTTTTAGCCTAATATTGAGGTTTGCAAAGGATTCAGGGTAACAGAACCTGGTCAGAGTCCCACAAGTCACCCCATCTTGGATTCCCCTAGGTCTCTAGTTTTCAAAAATGCAAAGGTTTGGTAGGTTTCCCTAGGTTCCGGCTGAGCTAGAGGTGGTCAAAATCTACAGGTAGGCAATTTGCAAAAAACACCTCTGTTTTCTTTCAAAAATGTGATGTGTCCACGTTGCGTTTTGGGGGATTTCCTGTAGCGGGCGCTAGGCCTACCCACACAAGTGAGGTATGATTTTTATCGGGAGACTTGGGGGAACGCTGGGTGGATGGAAATTTGTGGCTTCTCTCTGATTCCTGAACTTTCTGTCACCAAAATTTGAGGAAAATGTGTTTTTTTAGCCAAATTTTGAGGTTTGCAAAGGATTCTGGGTCACAGAACCTGGTCAGAGCCCCACAAGTCACCCCATCTTGGATTCCCCTATGTCTCTAGTTTTCAAAAATGCACAGGTTTGGTAGGTTTCCCTAGATGCCGGCTGAGGTAGAGGCCAAAATCTACAGGTAGGCACTTTGCAAAAAACACCTCTGTTTTCTTTCAAAAAATGTGATGTGTCCACGTTGCGTTTTAGGGTATTTGCTGTCGCGGGCGCTAGCCCTACCCACACAAGTGAGGTATCATTTTTATCGGGAGACTTGGGGGAACGCTGGGTGGAAGGAAATGTGTGGCTCCTCTCTGATTCCAGAACTTTCTGTCACCAAAATTTGAGGAAAATGTGTTTTCTTAGCCAAATTTTGAGGTTTGCAAAGGATTCTGGGTAACAGAACCTGGTCAGAGCCCCACAAGTCACCCCCTCTTGGATTCCCCTAGGTCTCTAGTTTTCAAAAATGCACAGGGCTGGTAGGTTTCCCTAGGTGCCGGCTGAGCTAGAGGCCAAAATCTACAGGTAGGCACTTTGCAAAAAACACCTCTGTTTTCTTTAAAAAATGTGATGTGTCCACGTTGCATTTTGGGGCATTTCCTGTCGCGGGCGCTAGGCCTACCCACACAAGTGAGGTATCATTTTTATCGGGAGACTAGGGGAATGCTGGGTGGAAGGAAATTTGTGGCTCCTCTCAGATTCTAGAACTTTCTGTCACCGAAATTTGAGGAAAATGTGTTTTTTTAACCAAATTTTGAGGTTTGCAAAGGATTCTGGGTAACACAACCTGGTCAGAGCCCCACAAGTCACCCCATCTTGGAGTCCCCTAGGTCTCTAGTTTTCAAAAATGCACAGGTTTGGTAGGTTTCCCTTGGTGCCAGCTGAGCTAGAGGCCAAAATCTACAGGTAGGCACTTTGCAAAAAACACCTCTGTTTTCTTTAAAAAAATGTGATGTGTCCATGTTGTTTTTTGGGGCGTTTCCTGTCACGGGCGCTAGGCCTACCCACACATGTGAGGTATCATTTTTATCAGGAGACTTGGGGGAACGCTGGGTGGAAGGAAATTGGGGTTCCTCTCTGATTCCAGAACTATCTGTCACCAAAATGTGAGGAAAACCTGTTTTTTTAGCCAAATTTTGAGGTTTGCAAAGAATTCTGGGTAACAGAACCTGGTCAGAGCCCCACAAGTCACCCCCATCTTGGATTCCCCTAGGTCTTTAGTTTCCAAAAAAGCACAGGTTTTGTACGTTTCCCTAGGTGCCGGCTGAGCTAGAGGCCAAAATCTACAGGTAGGGCACTTTGCAAAAACCACCTCTGTTTTCTTTCAAAAAATGTGATGTGTCCTCGTTGCGTTTTGTGGCATCTCCTGTCGTGGGCGCTAGGCCTACCCACACAAGTGAGGTATCATTTTTATCAGGAGACTTGGGGGAACGCTGGGTGGAAGGAAATGTGTTGCTCCTCTCTGATTCCAGAACTTTCTGTCACCAAAATTAGAGGAAAATGTGTTTTTTTAGCCCAATTTTGAGGTTTGCAAAGGATTCAGGGTAACAGAACCTGGTCAGAGTCCCACAAGTCACCCCATCTTGGATTCCCCTAGGTCTCTAGGTTTCAAAAATGCACAGGTTTGGTAGGTTTCCTTAGGTGCCGGCTGAGCTAGAGGTCAAAATCTACAGGTAGGCAATTTGCAAAAAACACCTCTGTTTTCTTTCAAAAATGTGATGTGTCCACGTTGCTTTTTGGGGGATTTCCTGTCGCGGGCGCTAGGCCTACCCACACAAGTGAGGTATCATTTGTATCGGGAGACTTGGGGGAACGCTGGGAGGATGGAAATTTGTGGCTCCTCTCTGATTCCTGAACTTTCTCTCACCAAAATTTGAGGAAAATGTGTTTTTTTAGCCACATTTTGAGGTTTGCAAAGGATTCTGGGTAACAGAACCTGGTCAGAGCCCCACAAGTCACCTCATCTTGGATTCCCCTAGGTTTCTAGTTTTCAAAAATGCACAGGGTTGGTAGGTTTCCCTAGGTGCCGGCTGAGCTAGAGGCTAAAATCTACAGGTAGGCACTTTGCAAAAAACACCTCTGTTTTCTTTCAAAAATGTGATGAGTCCACGTTGCGTTTTGGGGCATTTCCTGTCGCGGGCGCTAGGCCTACCCACACAAGTGAGGTATCATTTTTATCGGGAGACTTGGGGGAATGCTGGGTGGAAGGAAATTTGTGGCTCCTCTCAGATTCCAGAACTTTCTGTCACCGAAATTTGAGGAAAATGTGTTTTTTTAGCCAAATTTTGAGGTTTGCAAAGGATTCTGGGTAACAGAACCTGGTCAGAGCCCCACAGGTCACCCCATCTTGGATTCCCCTAGGTCTCTAGTTTTCAAAAATGCACAGGTTTGATAGGTTTCCCTAGGTGCCGGCTGAGCTAGAGGCCAAAATCTACAGGTAAGCACTTTGCAAAAAACACCTCTGTTTTCTTTCAAAAAATGTGATGTGTCCATGTTGTTTTTTGGGGCATTTCCTGTCACGGGCGCTAGGCCTACCCACACATGTGAGGTATCATTTTTATCAGGAGACTTGGGGGAACGCTGGGTGGAAGAAAATTGGGGTTCCTCTCTGATTCCAGAACTATCTGTCACCAAAATTTGAGGAAAACGTGTTTTTTTAGCCAAATTTTGAGGTTTGCAAAGAATTCTGGGTAACAGAACCTGGTCAGAGCCCCACAAGTCACCCCCATCTTGGATTCCCCTAGGTCTTTAGTTTCCAAAAAAGCACAGGTTTTGTACGTTTCCCTAGGTGCCGGCTGAGCTAGAGGCCAAAATCTACAGGCAGGCACTTTGCAAAAAACACCTCTGTTTTCTTTCAAAAAATGTGATGTGTCCACGTTGCGTTTTGGGGCATTTGCTGTCGCGGTCGCTAGGCCTACCCACACAAGTTAGGTATAATTTTTTTCGGGAGACTTGGGGGAACGCTGGATGGAAGGAAATTTGTGGCTCCTCTCAGATTCCAGAACTTTCTGTCATTGAAATGTGAGGAAAACGTGTTTTTTTAGCCAAATGTTGAGGTTTGCAAAGGATTCTGGGTAACATAACCTGGTCAGACCCGCACAAGTCACCCCATCTTGGATTCCCCTAGGTCTCTTGTTTTCAAAAATGCACAGGTTTGGTAGGTTTCCCTAGGTGCCGGCTGAGCTAGAGGCCAAAATCTACAGGTAGGGCACTTTGCAAAAACCACCTCTGTTTTCTTTAAAAAAATGTGATGTGTCCTCGTTGAGTTTTGGGGCATTTCCTGTCGCGGGCGCTAGGCCTACCCACACAAGTGAGGTATCATTTTTATCAGGAGACTTGGGGGAATGCTGGGTAGAAGAAAATTGGGGCTCCTCTCTGATTCCAGAACTATCTGTCACCAAAATGTGAGGAAAACGTGTTTTTTTAGCCAAATTTTGAGGTTTGCAAAGAATTCTGGGTAACAGAACCTGGTCAGAGCCCCACAAGTCACCCCCATCTTGGATTCCCCTAGGTCTTTAGTTTCCAAAAATGCACAGGTTTCGTACGTTTCCCTAGGTGCCGGCTGAGCTAGAGGCCAAAATCTACAGGTAGGATCTTTGCAAAAAACACCTCTGTTTTCTTTCAAAAAATGTTATGTGTCCACGTTGCGTTTTGGGGCATTTGCTGTCGCGAGCGCTAGGCCTACCCACACAAGTGAGGTATCATTTTTATCGGGAGACTTGGGGGAACGCTGGATGGAAGGAAATTTGTGGCTCCTCTCAGATTCCAGAACTTTCTGTCATTGAAATTTGAGGAAAATGTGTTTTTTTAGCCAAATGTTGAGGTTTGCAAAGGATTCTGGGTAACATAACCTGGTCAGACCCCCACAAGTCACCCCATCTTGGATTCCCCTAGGTCTCTAGTTTTCAAAAATGCACAGGTTTGGTAGGTTTCCCTAGGTGCCGGCTGAGCTAGAGGCCAAAATCTACAGGTAGGGCACTTTGCAAAAACCACCTCTGTTTTCTTTAAAAAAATGTGATGTGTCCTCGTTGCGTTTTGGGGCATTTCCTGTCGCGGTCGCTAGGCCTACCCACACAAGTGAGGTATCATTTTTATCAGGAGACTTGGGGGAATGCTGGGTAGAAGAAAATTGGGGCTCCTCTCTGATTCCAGAACTATCTGTCACCAAAATGTGAGGAAAACGTGTTTTTTTAGCCAAATTTTGAGGTTTGCAAAGAATTCTGGGTAACAGAACCTGGTCAGAGCCCCACAAGTCACCCCCATCTTGGATTCCCCTAGGTCTTTAGTTTCCAAAAATGCACAGGTTTCGTACGTTTCCCTAGGTGCCGGCTGAGCTAGAGGCCAAAATCTACAGGTAGGCACTTTGCAAAAAACACCTCTGTTTTCTTTAAAAAAATGTGATGTGTCCACGTTGCGTTTTGGGGCATTTGCTGTCGCGGGCACTAGCCCTACCTACACAAGTGAGGTATCATTTTTATCGGGAGACTTAGGGGAACGCTGGGTGGAAGGAAATGTGTGGCTCCTCTCTGATTCCAGAACTTTCTGTCACCAAAATTTGAGGAAAATGTGTTTTCTTAGCCAAATTTTGAGGTTTTCAAAGGATTCTGGGTAACAGAACCTGGTCAGAGCCCCACAAGTCACCCCATCTTGGATTCCCCTAGGTCTCTAGTTTTCAAAAATGCACAGGGTTGGTAGGTTTCCCTAGGTACCGGCTGAGCTAGAGGCCAAAATCTACAGGTAGGCACTTTGCAAAAAACACTTCTGTTTTCTTTCAAAAATGTGATGTGTCCACGTTGCATTTTGGGGCATTTCCTGTCGCGGGCGCTAGGCCTACCCACACAAGTGAGGTATCATTGTTATCGGGAGACTTGGGGGAATGCTGGGTGGAAGGAAATTTGTGGCTCCTCTCAGATTCCAGAACTTTCTGTCACCGAAATTTGAGGAAAATGTGTTTTTTTAGCCAAATTTTGAGGTTTGCAAAGGATTCTGGGTAACAGAACCTGGTCAGAGCCCCACAAGTCACCCCATCTTGGATTCCCCTAGGTCTCTAGTTTTCAAAAATGCACAGGTTTGGTAGGTTTCCCTTGGTGCCGGCTGAGCTAGAGGCCAAAATCTACAGGTAGGCACTTTGCAAAAAACACCTCTGTTTTCTTTAAAAAAATGTGATGTGTCCATGTTGTTTTTGGGGCGTTTCCTGTCACGGGCGCTAGGCCTACCCACACATGTGAGGTATCATTTTTATCAGGAGACTTGGGGGAACGCTGGGTGGAAGAAAATTGGGGTTCCTCTTTGATTCCAGAACTATCTGTCACCAAAATGTGAGGAAAACGTGTTTTTTTAGCCAAATTTTGAGGTTTGCAAAGAATTCTGGGTAACAGAACCTGGTCAGAGCCCCACAAGTCACCCCCATCTTGGATTCCCCTAGGTCTTTAGTTTCCAAAAAAGCACAGGTTTTGTACGTTTCCCTAGGTGCCGGCTGAGCTAGAGGCCAAAATCTACAGGTAGGCACTTTGCAAAAAACACCTCTGTTTTCTTTCAAAAATGTGATGTGTCCACGTTGCATCTTGGGGCATTTCCTGTCGCGGGCGCTAGGACTACCCACACAAGTGAGGTATCATTGTTATCGGGAGACTTAGGGGAATGCTGGGTGGAAGGAAATTTGTGGCTCCTCTCAGATTCCAGAACATTCTGTCACGAAATTTGAGGAAAATTTGTTTTTTTAGCCAAATTTTGAGGTTTGCAAAGGATTCTGGGTAACAGAACCTGGTCAGAGCCCCACAAGTCACCCCATCTTGGATTCCCCTAGGTCTCTAGTTTTAAAAAATGCACAGGTTTGGTAGGTTTCCCTTGGTGCCGGCTGAGCTAGAGGCCAAAATCTACAGGTAGGAACTTTGCAAAAAACACCTCTGTTTTCTTTCAAAAAATGTTATGTGTCCACGTTGCGTTTTGGGGCATTTGCTGTCGCGGGCGCTAGGCCTACCCTCACAAGTGAGGTATCATTTCTATCGGGAGACTTGGGGGAACGCTGGATGGAAGGAAATTTGTGGCTCCTCTCAGATTCCAGAACTTTCTGTCATAAAAATTTGAGTAAAATGTGTTTTTTTAGCCAAATTTTGAGGTTTGCAAAGGATTCTGGGTAACATAACCTAGTCAGACCCCCACAAGTCACCCCATCTTGGATTCCCCTAGGTTTCTAGTTTTCAAAAATGCACAGGTTTGGTAGGTTTCCCTAGGTGCCAGCTGAGCTAGAGGCCAAAATCTACAGGTAGGCAATTTGCAAAAAACACCTCTGTTTTCTTTCAAAAATGTGATGTGTCCACGTTGCGTTTTGGGGCATTTCCTGTCGCGGGCGCTAGGCCTACCCACACAAGTGAGGTATCATTTTTATCGGGAGACTTGGGGGAACGCTGGGTGGAAGGAAATGTGCGGCTCCTCTCTGATCCCAGAACTTTCTGTCATCAAAATTTGAGGACAATGTGTTTTCTTAGCCAAATTTTGAGGTTTGCAAAGGATTCAGCTTAACAGAGCCTGGTCAGAGCCCCACAAGTCACCCCATCTTGGATTCCCATAGGTCTCTAGTTTTCAAAAATGCACAGGTTTGGTAGGATTCTCTAGGTGCCGGCTGAGCTTGAGGCCAAAATCTACAGGTAGGCAATTTGCAAAAAACACCTCTGTTTTCTTTAAAAAATGTGATGTGTCCATGTTGCGTTTTGGGGCATTTCCTGTCGCGGGCGCTAGGCCTACCCACACAAGTGAGGTATCATTTTTATCGGGAGACTTGGGGGAACACTGGGTGGATGGAAATTTGTGGCTCCTCTCTGATTCCAGAACTTTCTGTCACCAAAATTTGAGGAAAATGTGTTTTTTTAGCCAAATTTTGAGGTTTGCAAAGGATTCTGGGTAACAGAACCTGGTCAGAGCCCCACAAGTCACCCCATCTTGGATTCCCCTAGGTCTCTAGTTTTCAAAAATGCATAGGTTTGGTAGGTTTCCCTAGGTGCCGGCTGAGCTAGAGGCCAAAATCAACAGGTAGGCAATTTGCAAAAACACCTCTGTTTTCTTTAAAAAAATGTGATGTGTCCACGTTGTGTTTTGGGGCGTTTCCTGTCACGGGCGCTAGGCCTACCCACACAAGTGAGGTATCATTTTTATCGGGAGACTTGGGGGGAACGCTGGGTGGAAGGAAATTTGTGGCTCCTCTCTGATTCCAGAACTTTCTGTCACCAAAATTTGAGGAAAATGTGTTTTCTTAGCCAAATTTTGAGGTTTGCAAAGGATTCTGGGTAACAGAACCTGGTCAGAGCCCCACAAGTCACCCCATCTTGTATTCTCCTAGGTCTCTAGTTTTGAAAAATGCTTAGGTTTGGTAGGTTTCCCTAGGTGCTGGCTGAGCTAGAGGCCAAAATCTACAGGTAGGCACTTTGTAAAAAACACCTCTATTTTCTTAAAAGAAATGTGATGTGTCCACGTTGTGTTTTGGGGTGTTTCCTGTCACGGGCGCTAGGCCTACCCACACATGTGAGGTATCATTGTTATCGGGAGACTTGGGGGAATGCTGGGTGGAAGGAAATTTGTGGCTCATCTCAGATTCCAGAACTTTCTGTCACGAAATTTGAGGAAAATGGGTTTTTTTAGCCAAATTTTGAGGTTTGCAAAGAATTCTGGGTAACAGAACCTGGTCAGAGCCCCACAAGTCACCCCCATCTTGGATTCCCCTAGGTCTTTAGTTTCCAAAAATGCACAGGTTTCGTACGTTTCCCTAGGTGCCGGCTGAGCTAGAGGCCAAAATCTACAGGTAGGCACTTTGCAAAAAACACCTCTGTTTTCTTTCAAAAAATGTGATGTGTCCACGTTGTGTTTTGGGGCATTTGCTGTCGCGGGCGCTAGCCCTACCCACACACGTGAGGTATCATTTTTATCGGGAGACTTGGGGGAACGCTGGGTGGAAGGAAATGTGTGGCTCCTCTCTGATTCCAGAACTTTCTGTCACCAAAATTTGAGGAAAATTTGTTTTCTTAGCCAAATTTTGAGGTTTGCAAAGGATTCTGGGTAACAGAACCTGGTCAGAGCCCCACAAGTCACCCCATCTTGGATTCCCCTAGGTCTTTAGTTTCCAAAAAAGCACAGGTTTTGTACGTTTCCCTAGGTGCCGGCTGAGCTAGAGGCCAAAATCTATAGGTAGGCACTTTGCAAAAAACACCTCTGTTTTCTTTAAAAAATGTGATGTGTCCACGTTGCATCTTGGGGCATTTCCTGTCGCGGGCGCTAGGACTACCCACACAAGTGAGGTATCATTGTTATCGGGAGACTTGGGGGAATGCTGGGTGGAAGGAAATTTGTGGCTCCTCTCAGATTCCAGAACATTCTGTCACGAAATTTGAGGAAAATGTGATTTTTTAGCCAAATTTTGAGGTTTGCAAAGGATTCTGGGTAACAGAACCTGGTCAGAGCCCCACAAGTCACCCCATCTTGGATTCCCCTAGGTCTCTAGTTTTCAAAAATGCACAGGTTTGGTAGGTTTCCCTTGGTGCCGGCTGAGCTAGAGGCCAAAATCTACAGGTAGGAACTTTGCAAAAAACACCTCTGTTTTCTTTCAAAAAATGTTATGTGTCCACGTTGCGTTTTGGGGCATTTGCTGTCGCGGGCGCTAGGCCTACCCTCACAAGTGAGGTATCATTTCTATCGGGAGAATTGGGGGAACGCTGGATGGAAGGAAATTTGTGGCTCCTCTCAGATTCCAGAACTTTCTGTCATAAAAATTTGAGGAAAATGTGTTTTTTTAGCCAAATTTTGAGGTTTGCAAAGGATTCTGGGTAACATAACCTAGTCAGACCCCCACAAGTCACCCCATCTTGGATTCCCCTAGGTTTCTAGTTTTCAAAAATGCACAGGTTTGGTAGGTTTCCCTAGGTGCCAGCTGAGCTAGAGGCCAAAATCTACAGGTAGGCAATTTGCAAAAAACACCTCTGTTTTCTTTCAAAAATGTGATGTGTCCACGTTGCGTTTTGGGGCATTTCCTGTCGCGGGCGCTAGGCCTACCCACACAAGTGAGGTATCATTTTTATCGGGAGACTTGGGGGAACGCTGGGTGGAAGGAAATGTGTGGCTCCTCTCTGATTCCAGAACTTTCTGTCACCAAAATTTGAGGACAATGTGTTTTCTTAGCCAAATTTTGAGGTTTGCAAAGGATTCAGCTTAACAGAACCTGGTCAGAGCCCCACAAGTCACCCCATCTTGGATTCCCATAGGTCTCTAGTTTTCAAAAATGCACAGGTTTGGTAGGATTCTCTAGGTGCCGGCTGAGCTAGAGGCCAAAATCTACAGGTAGGCAATTTGCAAAAAACACCTCTGTTTTCTTTAAAAAATGTGATGTGTCCATGTTGCGTTTTGGGGCATTTCCTGTCGCGGGCGCTAGGCCTACCCACACAAGTGAGGTATCATTTTTATCGGGAGACTTGGGGGAACGCTGGGTGGATGGAAATTTGTGGCTCCTCTCTGATTCCAGAACTTTCTGTCACCAAAATTTGAGGAAAATGTGTTTTTTTAGCCAAATTTTGAGGTTTGCAAAGGATTCTGGGTAACAGAACCTGGTCAGAGCCCCACAAGTCACCCCATCTTGGATTCCCCTAGGTCTCTAGTTTTCAAAAATGCATAGGTTTGGTAGGTTTCCCTAGGTGCCGGCTGAGCTAGAGGCCAAAATCAACAGGTAGGCAATTTGCAAAAACACCTCTGTTTTCTTTAAAAAAATTTGATGTGTCCACGTTGTGTTTTGGGGCGTTTCCTGTCACGGGCGCTAGGCCTACCCACACAAGTGAGGTATCATTTTTATCGGGAGACTTGGGGGGAACGCTGGGTGGAAGGAAATTTGTGGCTCCTCTCTGATTCCAGAACTTTCTGTCACCAAAATTTGAGGACAATGTGTTTTCTTAGCCAAATTTTGAGGTTTGCAAAGGATTCTGGGTAACAGAACCTGGTCAGAGCCCCACAAGTCACTCCATCTTCGATTCCCCTAGGTCTCTAGTTTAAAAAAAATGCACAGGTTTGGTAGGTTTCCCTAGGTGCCGGCTGAGCTAGAGGCCAAAATCTACAGGTAGGCAATTTGCAAAAAACACCTCTGTTTTCTTTCAAAAATGTGATGTGTCCACGTTGCGTTTTGGGGCATTTCCTGTCGCAGGCGCTAGGCCTACCCACTCAAGTGAGGTATCATTTTTATCAGGAGACTTGGGGGGAACGCTGGGTGGAAGGAAATTTGTGGGTCCTCTCAGATTCCAGAACTTTCTGTTACCGAAATTTGAGGAAAATGTGTTTTTTTAGCCACATTTTGAGGTTTGCAAAGGATTCTGGGTA
Source organism: Pleurodeles waltl (assembly GCF_031143425.1). NCBI lineage: Eukaryota > Metazoa > Chordata > Amphibia > Caudata > Salamandridae > Pleurodeles > Pleurodeles waltl. The sequence goes on along the minus strand of NC_090446.1, from coordinate 1,095,980,617 downwards.
ACAGAACCTGGTCAGAGCCCCACAAGTCACCCCATCTTGTATTCTCCTAGGCCTCTAGTTTTGAAAAATGCATAGGTTTGGTAGTTTTCCCTAGGTGCCGGCTGAGCTAGAGGCCAAAATCTACAGGTAGGCACTTTGTAAAAAACACCTCTATTTTCTTAAAAGAAATGTGATGTGTCCACGTTGTGTTTTGGGGCGTTTCCTGTCACGGGCGCTAGGCCTACCCACACATGTGAGGTATCATTGTTATCGGGAGACTTGGGGGAATGCTGGGTGGAAGGAAATTTGTGGCTCATCTCAGATTCCAGAACATTCTGTCACAAAATTTGAGGAAAATGGTTTTTTTTAGCCAAATTTTGAGGTTTGCAAAGGATTCTGGGTAACAGAACCTGGTCAGAGCCCCACAAGTCACCCCATCTTGGATTCCCCTAGGTCTCTAGTTTTCAAAAATGCACAGGTTTGGTAGGTTTCCCTTGGTGCCGGCTGAGCTGCAGGCCAAAATCTACAGGTAGGCACTTTGCAAAAAACACCTCTGTTTTCTTTCAAAAAATGTGATGTGTCCATGTTGTTATTTGGGGCGTTTCATGTCACGGGCGCTAGGCCTACCCACACATGTGAGGTATCATTTTTATCAGGAGACTTGGGGGAACGCTGGGTGGAAGAAAATTGGGGTTCCTCTCTGATTCCAGAACTATCTGTCACCAAAATGTGAGGAAAACGTGTTTTTTTAGCCAAATTTTGAGGTTTGCTAAGAATTCTGGGTAACAGAACCTGGTCAGAGCCCCACAAGTCACCCCCATCTTGGATTCCCCTAGGTCTTTAGTTTCCAAAAAAGCACAGGTTTTGTACGTTTCCCTAGGTGCCGGCTGAGCTAGAGGCCAAAATCTACAGGTAGGCACTTTGCAAAAAACACCTCTGTTTTCTTTCAAAAATGTGATGTGTCCACGTTGCATTTTGGGGCATTTCCTGTCGCGGGCGCTAGGCCTACCCACACAAGTGAGGTATCATTGTTATCGGGAGACTTGGGGGAATGCTGGGTGGAAGGAAATTTGTGGCTCCTCTCAGATTCCAGAACTTTCTGTCACGAAATTTGAGGAAAATGTGTTTTTTTAGCCAAATTTGGAGGTTTGCAAAGGATTCTGGGTAACAGAACCTGGTCAGAGCCCCACAAGTCACCCCATCTTGGATTCCCCTAGGTCTCTAGTTTTAGAAAATGCACAGGTTTGGTAGGTTTCCCTTGGTGCCGGCTGAGCTACAGGCCAAAATCTACAGGTAGGCACTTTGCAAAACACACCTCTGTTTTCTTTCAAAAAATGTGATGTGTCCATGTTGTTTTTTGGGGCGTTTCATGTCACGGGCATTAGGCCTACCCACACAAGTGAGGTATCATTTTTATCGGGAGACTTGGGGGAACGCTGGGTGGAAGGAAATTTGTGGCTCCTCTCTGATTCCAGAACTATCTGTCACCGAAATGTGAGGAAAACGTGTTTTTTTAGCCAAATTTTGAGGTTTGCAAAGAATTCTGGGTAACAGAACGTGGTCAGAGCCCCACAAGTCACCCCCATCTTGGATTCCCCTAGGTCTTTAGTTTCCAAAAATGCACAGGTTTCGTACGTTTCCCTAGGTGCCGGCTGAGCTAGAGGCCAAAATCTACAGGTAGGAACTTTGCAGAAAACACCTCTGTTTTCTTTCAAAAAATGTTATGTGTCCACGTTGCGTTTTGGGGCATTTGCTGTCGCGGGCGCTAGGCCTACCCTTACAAGTGAGGTATCATTTTTATCGGGAGACTTGGGGGAACGCTAGATGGAAGGAAATTTGTGGCTCCTCTCAGATTCCAGAACTTTCTGTCATTAAAATTTAAGGAAAATGTGTTTTTTTAGCCAAATTTTGAGGTTTGCAAAGGATTCTGGGTAACATAACCTAGTCAGACCCCCACAAGTCACCCCATCTTAGATTCCCCTAGGTTTCTAGTTTTCAAAAATGCACAGGTTTGGTAGGTTTCCCTAGGTGCCGGCTGAGCTAGAGGTCAAAATCTACAGGTAGGCAATTTGCAAAAAACACCTCAGTTTTCTTTCAAAAATGTGATGTTTCCACGTTGCGTTTTGGGGCATTTCCTGTCGCGGGTGCTAGGCCTACCCACACAAGTGAGGTATCATTTTTATCGGGAGACTTGGGGGAACGCTGGGTGGAAGGAAATGTGTGGCTCCTCTCTGATTCCAGAACTTTCTGTCACCAAAATTTGAGGACAATGTGTTTTCTTAGCCAAATTTTGAGGTTTGCAAAGGATTCAGCTTAACAGAACCTGGTCAGAGCCCCACAAGTCACCCCATCTTGGATTCCCATGGGTCTCTAGTTTTCAAAAATGCACAGGTTTGGTAGGATTCCCTAGGTGCCGGCTGAGCTAGAGGCCAAAATCTACAGGTAGGCAATTTGCAAAAAACACCTCTGTTTTCTTTCAAAAATGTGATGTGTCCACGTTGCGTTTTGGGGCATTTCCTGTCGCGGGCGCTAGGCCTACCCACACAAGTGAGATATCATTGTTATCGGGAGACTTGGGGGAATGCTGGGTGGAAGGAAATTTGTGGCTCATCTCAGATTCCAGAACTTTCTGTCACGAAATTTGAGGAAAATGTGTTTTTTTAGCCAAATTTTGAGGTTTGCAAAGGATTCTGGGTAACAGAACCTGGTCAGAGCCCCACAAGTCACCCCATCTTGGATTCCCCTAGGTCTCTAGTTTTCAAAAATGCACAGGTTTGGTAGGTTTCCCTTGGTGCCGGCTGAGCTACAGGCCAAAATCTACAGGTAGGCACTTTGCAAAAAACACCTCTGTTTTCTTTAAAAAAATGTGATGGGTCCATGTTGTTTTTTGGGGCGTTTCATGTCACGGGCGCTAGGCCTACCCACACATGTGAGGTATCATTTTTATCAGGAGACTTGGGGGAACGCTGGGTGGAAGAAAATTGGGGTTCCTCTCTGATTCCAGAACTATCTGTTACCAAAATGTGAGGAAATCGTGTTTTTTTAGCCAAATTTTGAGGTTTGCAAAGAATTCTGGGTAACAGAACCTGGTCAGAGCCCCACAAGTCACCCCCATCTTGGATTCCCCTAGGTCTTTAGTTTCCAAAAAAGCACAGGTTTTGTACGTTTCCCTAGGTGCCGGCTGAGCTAGAGGCCAAAATCTACAGGTAGGCACTTTGCAAAAAACACCTCTGTTTTCTTTCAAAAATGTGATGTGTCCACGTTGCATTTCGGGGCATTTCCTGTCGCGGGCGCTAGGCCTACCCACACAAGTGAGGTATCATTGTTATCGGGAGACTTGGGGGAATGCTGGGTGGAAGGAAATTTGTGGCTCCTCTCAGATTCCAGAACTTTCTGTCACGAAATTTGAGGAAAATGTGTTTTTTTAGCCAAATTTTGAGGTTTGCAAAGGATTCTGGGTAACAGAACCTGGTCAGAGCCCCACAAGTCACCCCATCTTGGATTCCCCTAGGTCTCTAGTTTTAAAAAATGCACAGGTTTGGTAGGTTTCCCTTGGTGCCGGCTGAGCTACAGGCCAAAATCTACAGGTAGGCACTTTGCAAAACACACCTCTGTTTTCTTTAAAAAAATGTGATGTGTCCATGTTGTTTTTTGGGGCGTTTCATGTCACGGGCGCTAGGCCTACCCACACAAGTGAGGTATCATTTTTATCGGGAGACTTGGGGGAACGCTGGGTGGAAGGAAATTTGTGGCTCCTCTCTGATTCCAGAACTATCTGTCACCGAAATGTGAGGAAAACGTGTTTTTTTAGCCAAATTTTGAGGTTTGCAAAGAATTCTGGGTAACAGAACGTGGTCAGAGCCCCACAAGTCACCCCCATCTTGGATTCCCCTAGGTCTTTAGTTTCCAAAAATGCACAGGTTTCGTACGTTTCCCTAGGTGCCGGCTGAGCTAGAGGCCAAAATCTACAGGTAGGAACTTTGCAAAAAACACCTCTGTTTTCTTTCAAAAAATGTTATGTGTCCACGTTGCGTTTTGGGGCATTTGCTGTCGCGGGCGCTAGGCCTACCCTCACAAGTGAGGTATCATTTTTATCGGGAGACTTGGGGGAACGCTGGATGGAAGGAAATTTGTGGCTCCTCTCAGATTCCAGAACTTTCTGTCATTAAAATTTGAGGAAAATTTGTTTTTTTAGCCAAATTTTGAGTTTTGCAAAGGATTCTGGGTAACATAACCTAGTCAGACCCCCACAAGTCACCCCATCTTGGATTCCCCTAGGTTTCTAGTTTTCAAAAATGCACAGGTTTGGTAGGTTTCCCTAGGTGCCGGCTGAGCTAGAGGCCAAAATCTACAGGTAGGCAATTTGCAAAAAACACCTCTGTTTTCTTTCAAAAATGTGATGTGTCCACGTTGCGTTTTGGGGCATTTCCTGTCGCGGGCGCTAGGCCTACCCACACAAGTGAGGTATCATTTTTATCGGGAGACTTGGGGGAACGCTGGGTGGAAGGAAATGTGTGGCTCCTCTCTGATTCCAGAACTTTCTGTCACCAAAATTTGAGGACAATGTGTTTTCTTAGCCAAATTTTGAGGTTTGCAAAGGATTCAGCTTAACAGAACCTGGTCAGAGCCCCACAAGTCACCCCATCTTGGATTCCCATAGGTCTCTAGTTTTCAAAAATGCACAGGTTTGGTAGGATTCCCTAGGTGCCGGCTGAGCTAGAGGCCAAAATCTACAGGTAGACAATTTGCAAAAAACACCTCTGTTTTCTTTCAAAAATGTGATGTGTCCACGTTGCGTTTTGGGGCATTGCCTGTCGCGGGCACTAGGCCTACACACACAAGTGAGGTATCATTTTTATCGGGAGACTTGGGGGAACGCTGGGTGGAAGGAAATTTGTGGCTCCTCTCTGATTCCAGAACATTCTGTCACCAAAATTTGAGGAAAATGTGTTTTCTTAGCCAAATTTTGAGGTTTGCAAAGGATTCTGGGTAACAGAACCTGGTCAGAGCCCCACAAGTCACTCCATCTTCGATTCCCCTAGGTCTCTAGTTTTAAAAAATGCACAGGTTTGGTAGGTTTCCCTAGGTGCCGGCTGAGCTAGAGGCCAAAATCTACAGGTAGGCAATTTGCAAAAAACACCTCTTTTTTCATTCAAAAATGTGATGTGTCCACGTTGCGTTTTGGGGCATTTCCTGTCGCAGGCGCTAGGCCTACCCACACAAGTGAGGTATCATTTTTATCAGGAGACTTGGGGGGAACGCTGGGTGGAAGGAAATTTGTGGTTCCTCTCAGATTCCAGAACTTTCTGTTACCGAAATTTGAGGAAAATGTGTTTTTTTAGCCACATTTTGAGGTTTGCAAAGGATTCTGGGTAACAGAACCTGGTCAGAGGCTCACAAGTCACCCCATCTTGTATTCTCCTAGGTCTCTAGTTTTGAAAAATGCATAGGTTTGGTAGGTTTCCCTAGGTGCCGGCTGAGCTAGAGGCCAAAATCTACAGGTAGGCACTTTGTAAAAAACACCTCTATTTTCTTAAAAGAAATGTGATGTGTCCACGTTGTGTTTTGGGGCGTTTCCTGTCACGGGCGCTAGGCCTACCCACACATGTGAGGTATCATTTTTATCAGGAGACTTGGGGGAACGCTGGGTGGAATAAAATTGGGGTTCCTCTCTGATTCCAGAACTATCTGTTACCAAAATGTGAGGAAAACGTGTTTTTTTAGCCAAATTTTGAGGTTTGCAAAGAATTCTGGGTAACAGAACCTGGTCAGAGCCCCACAAGTCACCCCCATCTTGGATTCCCCTAGGTCTTTAGTTTCCAAAAAAGCACATGTTTTGTACGTTTCCCTAGGTGCCGGCTGAGCTAGAGGCCAAAATCTACAGGTAGGCACTTTGCAAAAAACACCTCTGTTTTCTTTCAAAAATGTGATGTGTCCACGTTGCATTTTGGGGCATTTCTTGTCGCGGGCGCTAGGCCTACCCACACAAGTGAGGTATCATTGTTATCGGGAGACTTGGGGGAAAGCTGGGTGGAAGGAAATTTGTGGCTCCTCTCAGATTCCAGAACTTTCTGTCACGAAATTTGAGGAAAATGTGTTTTTTTAGCCAAATTTTGAGGTTTGCAAAGGATTCTGGGTAACAGAACCTGGTCAGAGCCCCACAAGTCATCCCATCTTGGATTCCCCTAGGTCTCTAGTTTTCAAAAATGCACAGGTTTGGTAGGTTTCCCTTGGTCCCGGCTGAGCTACAGGCCAAAATCTACAGGTAGGCACTTTGCAAAAAACACCTCTGTTTTCTTTAAAAAAATGTGATGTGTCCATGTTGTTTTTTGGGGCGTTTCATGTCACGGGCGCTAGGCCTACCCACACAAGTGAGGTATCATTGTTATCGGGAGACTTGGGGGAATGCTGGGTGGAAGGAAATTTGTGGCTCCTCTCTGATTCCAGAACTATCTGTCACCGAAATGTGAGGAAAACGTGTTTTTTTAGCCAAATTTTGAGGTTTGCAAAGAATTCTGGGTAACAGAACCTGGTCAGAGCCCCACAAGTCACCCCCATCTTGGATTCCCCTAGGTCTTTAGTTTCCAAAAATGCACAGGTTTCGTACGTTTCCCTAGGTGCCGGCTGAGCTAGAGGCCAAAATCTACAGGTAGGAACTTTGCAAAAAACACCTCTGTTTTCTTTAAAAAAATGTTATGTGTCCACGTTGCGTTTTGGGGCATTTGCTGTCGCGGGCGCTAGGCCTACCCTCACAAGTGAGGTATCATTTTTATCGGGAGACTTGGGGGAACGCTGGATGGAAGGAAATTTGTGGCTCCTCTCAGATTCCAGAACTTTCTGTCATTAAAATTTGAGGAAAATGTGTTTTTTTAGCCAAATTTTGAGGTTTGCAAAGGATTCTGGGTAACATAACTTAGTCAGACCCCCACAAGTCACCCCATCTTGGATTCCCCTAGGTTTCTAGTTTTCAAAAATGCACAGGTTTGGTAGGTTTCCCTAGGTGCCGGCTGAGCTAGAGGCCAAAATCTACATGTAGGCAATTTGCAAAAAACACCTCTGTTTTCTTTCAAAAATGTGATGTGTCCACGTTGCGTTTTGGGGCATTGCCTGTCGCGGGCGCTAGGCCTACCCACACAAGTGAGGTATCATTTTTATCGGGAGACTTGGGGGAACGCTGGGTGGAAGGAAATGTGTGGCTCCTCTCTGATTCCAGAACTTTCTGTCACCAAAATTTGAGGACAATGTGTTTTCTTAGCCAAATTTTGAGGTTTGCAAAGGATTCAGCTTAACAGAACCTGGTCAGAGCCCCACAAGTCACCCCATCTTGGATTCCCATAGGTCTCTAGTTTTCAAAAATGCACAGGTTTGGTAGGATTCCCTAGGTGCCGGCTGAGCTAGAGGCCAAAATCTACAGGTAGGCAATTTGCAAAAAACACCTCTGTTTTCTTTCAAAAATGTGATGTGTCCACGTTGCGTTTTGGGGCATTTCCTGTCGCGGGCGCTAGGCCTACCCACACAAGTGAGGTATTATTTTTATCGGGAGACGTGGGGGAACGCTGGGTGGATGGAAATTTGTGGCTCCTCTCTGATTCCAGAACTTTCTGTCACCAAAATTTGAGGAAAATGTGTTTTTTTAGCCAAATTTTGAGGTTTGCAAAGAATTCTGGGTAACAGAACCTGGTCAGAGCCCCACAAGTCACCCCATCTTGGATTCCCCTAGGTCTCTAGTTTTCAAAAATGCATAGGTTTGGTAGGTTTCCCTAGGTGCCGGCTGAGCTAGAGGCCAAAATCAACAGGTAGGCACTTTGCAAAAACACCTCTGTTTTCTTTAAAAAAATATGATGTGTCCACGTTGTGTTTTGGGGCGTTTCCTGTCACGGGCGCTAGGCCTACCCACACAAGTGAGGTATCATTTTTATCGGGAGACTTGGGGGGAACGCTGGGTGGAAGGAAATTTGTGGCTCCTCTCTGATTCCAGAACATTCTGTCACCAAAATTTGAGGAAAATGTGTTTTCTTAGCCAAATTTTGAGGTTTGCAAAGGATTCTGGGTAACAGAACCTGGTCAGAGCCCCACAAGTCACTCCATCTTCGATTCCCCTAGGTCTCTAGTTTTAAAAAATGCACAGGTTTGGTAGGTTTCCCTAGGTGCCGGCTGAGCTAGAGGCCAAAATCTACAGGTAGGCAATTTGCAAAAAACACCTCTTTTTTCATTCAAAAATGTGATGTGTCCACGTTGCGTTTTGGGGCATTTCCTGTCGCAGGCGCTAGGCCTACCCACACAAGTGAGGTATCATTTTTATCAGGAGACTTGGGGGGAACGCTGGGTGGAAGGAAATTTGTGGTTCCTCTCAGATTCCAGAACTTTCTGTTACCGAAATTTGAGGAAAATGTGTTTTTTTAGCCACATTTTGAGGTTTGCAAAGGATTCTGGGTAACAGAACCTGGTCAGAGGCTCACAAGTCACCCCATCTTGTATTCTCCTAGGTCTCTAGTTTTGAAAAATGCATAGGTTTGGTAGGTTTCCCTAGGTGCCGGCTGAGCTAGAGGCCAAAATCTACAGGTAGGCACTTTGTAAAAAACACCTCTATTTTCTTAAAAGAAATGTGATGTGTCCACGTTGTGTTTTGGGGCGTTTCCTGTCACGGGCGCTAGGCCTACCCACACATGTGAGGTATCATTTTTATCAGGAGACTTGGGGGAACGCTGGGTGGAATAAAATTGGGGTTCCTCTCTGATTCCAGAACTATCTGTTACCAAAATATGAGGAAAACGTGTTTTTTTAGCCAAATTTTGAGGTTTGCAAAGAATTCTGGGTAACAGAACCTGGTCAGAGCCCCACAAGTCACCCCCATCTTGGATTCCCCTAGGTCTTTAGTTTCCAAAAAAGCACAGGTTTTGTACGTTTCCCTAGGTGCCGGCTGAGCTAGAGGCCAAAATCTACAGGTAGGCACTTTGCAAAAAACACCTCTGTTTTCTTTCAAAAATGTGATGTGTCCACGTTGCATTTTGGGGCATTTCTTGTCGCGGGCGCTAGGCCTACCCACACAAGTGAGGTATCATTGTTATCGGGAGACTTGGGGGAAAGCTGGGTGGAAGGAAATTTGTGGCTCCTCTCAGATTCCAGAACTTTCTGTCACGAAATTTGAGGAAAATGTGTTTTTTTAGCCAAATTTTGAGGTTTGCAAAGGATTCTGGGTAACATAACCTAGTCAGACCCCCACAAGTCACCCCATCTTGGATTCCCCTAGGTTTCTAGTTTTCAAAAATGCACAGGTTTGGTAGGTTTCCCTAGGTGCCGGCTGAGCTAGAGGCCAAAATCTACAGGTAGGCAATTTGCAAAAAACACCTCTGTTTTCTTTCAAAAATGTGATGTGTCCATGTTGTTTTTTGGGGCGTTTCATGTCACGGGCGCTAGGCCTACCCACACAAGTGAGGTATCATTTTTATCGGGAGACTTGGGGGAACGCTGGGTGGAAGGAAATTTGTGGCTCCTCTCTGATTCCAGAACTATCTGTCACCGAAATGTGAGGAAAACGTGTTTTTTTAGCCAAATTTTGAGGTTTGCAAAGAATTCTGGGTAACAGAACCTGGTCAGAGCCCCACAAGTCACCCCATCTTGGATTCCCCTAGGTCTCTAGTTTTCAAAAATGCATAGGTTTGGTAGGTTTCCCTAGGTGCCGGCTGAGCTAGAGGCCAAAATCAACAGGTAGGCACTTTGCAAAAACACCTCTGTTTTCTTTAAAAAAATATGATGTGTCCACGTTGTGTTTTGGGGCGTTTCCTGTCACGGGTGCTAGGCCTACCCACACAAGTGAGGTATCATTTTTATCGGGAGACTTGGGGGAACGCTGGGTGGAAGGAAATTTGTGGCTCCTCTCTGATTCCAGAACATTCTGTCACCAAAATTTGAGGAAAATGTGTATTCTTAGCCAAATTTTGAGGTTTGCAAAGGATTCTGGGTAACAGAACCTGGTCAGAGCCCCACAAGTCACTCCATCTTCGATTCCCCTTGGTCTCTAGTTTTAAAAAATGCACAGGTTTGGTAGGTTTCCCTAGGTGCCGGCTGAGCTAGAGGCCAAAATCTACAGGTAGGCAATTTGCAAAAAACACCTCTGTTTTCTTTAAAAAATGTGATGTGTCCACGTTGCGTTTTGGGGCATTTCCTGTCGCAGGCGCTAGGCCTACCCACACAAGTGAGGTATCATTTTTATCAGGAGACTTGGAGGGAACGCTGGGTGGAAGGAAATTTGTGGCTCCTCTCAGATTCCAGAACTTTCTGTTACCGAAATTTGAGGAAAATGTGTTTTTTTAGCCACATTTTGAGGTTTGCAAAGGATTCTGGGTAACAGAACCTGGTCAGAGGCTCACAAGTCACCCCATCTTGTATTCTCCTAGGTCTCTAGTTTTGAAAAATGCATAGGTTTGGTAGGTTTCCCTAGGTGCCGGCTGAGCTAGAGGCCAAAATCTACAGGTAGGCACTTTGTAAAAAACACCTCTATTTTCTTAAAAGAAATGTGATGTGTCCACGTTGTGTTTTGGGGCGTTTCCTGTCACGGGCGCTAGGCCTACCCACACATGTGAGGTATCATTTTTATCAGGAGACTTGGGGGAACGCTGGGTGGAATAAAATTGGGGTTCCTCTCTGATTCCAGAACTATCTGTTACCAAAATGTGAGGAAAACGTGTTTTTTTAGCCAAATTTTGAGGTTTGCAAAGAATTCTGGATAACAGAACCTGGTCAGAGCCCCACAAGTCACCCCCATCTTGGATTCCCCTAGGTCTTTAGTTTCCAAAAAAGCACAGGTTTTGTACGTTTCCCTAGGTGCCGGCTGAGCTAGAGGTCAAAATCTACAGGTAGGCACTTTGCAAAAAACACCTCTGTTTTCTTTCAAAAATGTGATGTGTCCACGTTGCATTTTGGGGCATTTCTTGTCGCGGGCGCTAGGCCTACCCACACAAGTGAGGTATCATTGTTATCGGGAGACTTGGGGGAAAGCTGGGTGGAAGGAAATTTGTGGCTCCTCTCAGATTCCAGAACTTTCTGTCACGAAATTTGAGGAAAATGTGTTTTTTTAGCCAAATTTTGAGGTTTGCAAAGGATTCTGGGTAACAGAACCTGGTCAGAGCCCCACAAGTAATCCCATCTTGGATTCCCCTAGGTCTCTAGTTTTCAAAAATGCACAGGTTTGGTATGTTTCCCTTTGTGCCGGCTGAGCTACAGGCCAAAATCTACAGGTAGGCACTTTGCAAAAAACACCTCTGTTTTCTTTAAAAAAATGTGATGTGTCCATGTTGTTTTTTGGGGCGTTTCATGTCACGGGCGCTAGGCCTACCCACACAAGTGAGGTATCATTGTTATCGGGAGACTTGGGGGAATGCTGGGTGGAAGGAAATTTGTGGCTCCTCTCTGATTCCAGAACTATCTGTCACCGAAATGTGAGGAAAACGTGTTTTTTTAGCCAAATTTTGAGGTTTGCAAAGAATTCTGGGTAACAGAACCTGGTCAGAGCCCCACAAGTCACCCCCATCTTGGATTCCCCTAGGTCTTTTGTTTCCAAAAATGCACAGGTTTCGTACGTTTCCCTAGGTGCCGGCTGAGCTAGAGGCCAAAATCTACAGGTAGGAACTTTGCAAAAAACACCTCTGTTTTCTTTAAAAAAATGTTATGTGTCCACGTTGCGTTTTGGGGCATTTGCTGTCGCGGGCGCTAGGCCTACCCTCACAAGTGAGGTATCATTTTTATCGGGAGACTTGGGGGAACGCTGGATGGAAGGAAATTTGTGGCTCCTCTCAGATTCCAGAACTTTCTGTCATTAAAATTTGAGGAAAATGTGTTTTTTTAGCCAAATTTTGAGGTTTGCAAAGGATTCTGGGTAACATAACCTAGTCAGACCCCCACAAGTCACCCCATCTTGGATTCCCCTAGGTTTCTAGTTTTCAAAAATGCACAGGTTTGGTAGGTTTCCCTAGGTGCCGGCTGAGCTAGAGGCCCAAATCTACAGGTAGGCAATTTGTAAAAACACCTCTGTTTTCTTTCAAAAATGTGATGTGTCCACGTTGCGTTTTGGGGCATTTCCTGTCGCGCGCGCTAGGCCTACCCACACAAGTGAGGTATCATTTTTATCGGGAGACTTGGGGGAACGCTGGGTGGAAGGAAATGTGTGGCTCCTCTCTGATTCCAGAACTTTCTGTCACCAAAATTTGAGGACAATGTGTTTTCTTAGCCAAATTTTGAGGTTTGCAAAGGATTCAGCTTAACAGAACCTGGTCAGAGCCCCACAAGTCACCCCATCTTGGATTCCCATAGGTCTCTAGTTTTCAAAAATGCACAGGTTTGGTAGGATTCCCTAGGTGCCGGCTGAGCTAGAGGCCAAAATCTACAGGTAGGCAATTTGCAAAAAACACCTCTGTTTTCTTTCAAAAATGTGATGTGTCCACGTTGCGTTTTGGGGCATTTCCTGTCGCGGGCGCTAGGCCTACCCACACAAGTGAGGTATTATTTTTATCGGGAGACTTGGGGGAACGCTGGGTGGATGGACATTTGTGGCTCCTCTCTGATTCCAGAACTTTCTGTCACCAAAATTTGAGGAAAATGTGTTTTTTTAGCCAAATTTTGAGGTTTGCAAAGAATTCTGGGTAACAGAACCTGGTCAGAGCCCCACAAGTCACCCCATCTTGGATTCCCCTAGGTCTCTAGTTTTCAAAAATGCATAGGTTTGGTAGGTTTCCCTAGGTGCCGGCTGAGCTAGAGGCCAAAATCAACAGGTAGGCACTTTGCAAAAACACCTCTGTTTTCTTTAAAAAAATATGATGTGTCCACGTTGTGTTTTGGGGCGTTTCCTGTCACGGGCGCTAGGCCTACCCACACAAGTGAGGTATCATTTTTATCGGGAGACTTGGGGGGAACGCTGGGTGGAAGGAAATTTGTGGCTCCTCTCTGATTCCAGAACATTCTGTCACCAAAATTTGAGGAAAATGTGTTTTCTTAGCCAAATTTTGAGGTTTGCAAAGGATTCTGGGTAACAGAACCTGGTCAGAGCCCCACAAGTCACTCCATCTTCGATTCCCCCAGGTCTCTAGTTTTAAAAAATGCACAGGTTTGGTAGGTTTCCCTAGGTGCCGGCTGAGCTAGAGGCCAAAATCTACAGGTAGGCAATTTGCAAAAAACACCTCTTTTTTCATTCAAAAATGTGATGTGTCCACGTTGCGTTTTGGGGCATTTCCTGTCGCAGGCGCTAGGCCTACCCACACAAGTGAGGTATCATTTTTATCAGGAGACTTGGGGGGAACGCTGGGTGGAAGGAAATTTGTGGCTCCTCTCAGATTCCAGAACTTTCTGTTACCGAAATTTGAGGAAAATGTGTTTTTTTAGCCACATTTTGAGGTTTGCAAAGGATTCTGGGTAACAGAACCTGGTCAGAGGCTCACAAGTCACCCCATCTTGTATTCTCCTAGGTCTCTAGTTTTGAAAAATGAATAGGTTTGGTAGGTTTCCCTAGGTGCCGGCTGAGCTAGAGGCCAAAATCTACAGGTAGGCACTTTGTAAAAAACACCTCTATTTTCTTAAAAGAAATGTGATGTGTCCACGTTGTGTTTTGGGGCGTTTCCTGTCACGGGCGCTAGGCCTACCCACACATGTGAGGTATCATTTTTGTCAGGAGACTTGGGGGAACGCTGGGTGGAATAAAATTGGGGTTCCTCTCTGATTCCAGAACTATCTGTTACCAAAATGTGAGGAAAACGTGTTTTTTTAGCCAAATTTTGAGGTTTGCAAAGAATTCTGGGTAACAGAACCTGGTCAGAGCCCCACAAGTCACCCCCATCTTGGATTCCCCTAGGTCTTTAGTTTCCAAAAAAGCACAGGTTTTGTACGTTTCCCTAGGTGCCGGCTGAGCTAGAGGCCAAAATCTACAGGTAGGCACTTTGCAAAAAACACCTCTGTTTTCTTTCAAAAATGTGATGTGTCCACGTTGCATTTTGGGGCATTTCTTGTCGCGGGCGCTAGGCCTACCCACACAAGTGAGGTATCATTGTTATCGGGAGACTTGGGGGAAAGCTGGGTGGAAGGAAATTTGTGGCTCCTCTCAGATTTCAGAACTTTCTGTCACGAAATTTGAGGAAAATGTGTTTTTTTAGCCAAATTTTGAGGTTTGCAAAGGATTCTGGGTAACAGAACCTGGTCAGAGCCCCACAAGTCATCCCATCTTGGATTCCCCTAGGTCTCTAGTTTTCAAAAATGCACAGGTTTGGTAGGTTTCCCTTGGTGCCGGCTGAGCTACAGGCCAAAATCTACAGGTAGGCACTTTGCAAAAAACACCTCTGTTTTCTTTAAAAAAATGTGATGTGTCCATGTTGTTTTTTGGGGCGTTTCATGTCACGGGCGCTTGGCCTACCCACACAAGTGAGGTATCATTGTTATCGGGAGACTTGGGGGAATGCTGGGTGGAAGGAAATTTGTGGCTCCTCTCTGATTCCAGAACTATCTGTCACCGAAATGTGAGGAAAACGTGTTTTTTTAGCCAAATTTTGAGGTTTGCAAAGAATTCTGGGTAACAGAACCTGGTCAGAGCCCCACAAGTCACCCCCATCTTGGATTCCCCTAGGTCTTTAGTTTCCAAAAATGCACAGGTTTCGTACGTTTCCCTAGGTGCCGGCTGAGCTAGAGGCCAAAATCTACAGGTAGGAACTTTGCAAAAAACACCTCTGTTTTCTTTAAAAAAATGTTATGTGTCCACGTTGCGTTTTGGGGCATTTGCTGTCGCGGGCGCTAGGCCTACCCTCACAAGTGAGGTATCATTTTTATCGGGAGACTTGGGGGAAAGCTGGGTGGAAGGAAATTTGTGGCTCCTCTCAGATTCCAGAACTTTCTGTCACGAAATTTGAGGAAAATAAGTTTTTTTAGCCAAATTTTGAGGTTTGCAAAGGATTCTGGGTAACAGAACCTGGTCAGAGCCCCACAAGTCATCCCATCTTGGATTCCCCTAGGTCTCTAGTTTTCAAAAATGCACAGGTTTGGTATGTTTCCCTTGGTGCCGGCTGAGCTACAGGCCAAAATCTACAGGTAGGCACTTTGCAAAAAACACCTCTGTTTTCTTTAAAAAAATGTGATGTGTCCATGTTGTTTTTTGGGGCGTTTCATGTCACGGGCGCTAGGCCTACCCACACAAGTGAGGTATCATTGTTATCGGGAGACTTGGGGGAATGCTGGGTGGAAGGAAATTTGTGGCTCCTCTCTGATTCCAGAACTATCTGTCACCGAAATGTGAGGAAAACGTGTTTTTTTAGCCAAATTTTGAGGTTTGCAAAGAATTCTGGTTAACAGAACCTGGTCAGAGCCCCACAAGTCACCCCCATCTTGGATTCCCCTAGGTCTTTTGTTTCCAAAAATGCACAGGTTTCGTACGTTTCCCTAGGTGCCGGCTGAGCTAGAGGCCAAAATCTACAGGTAGGAACTTTGCAAAAAACACCTCTGTTTTCTTTAAAAAAATGTTATGTGTCCACGTTGCGTTTTGGGGCATTTGCTGTCGCGGGCGCTAGGCCTACCCTCACAAGTGAGGTATCATTTTTATCGGGAGACTTGGGGGAACGCTGGATGGAAGGAAATTTGTGGCTCCTCTCAGATTCCAGAACTTTCTGTCATTAAAATTTGAGGAAAATGTGTTTTTTTAGCCAAATTTTGAGGTTTGCAAAGGATTCTGGGTAACATAACCTAGTCAGACCCCCACAAGTCACCCCATCTTGGATTCCCCTAGGTTTCTAGTTTTCAAAAATGCACAGGTTTGGTAGGTTTCCCTAGGTGCCGGCTGAGCTAGAGGCCAAAATCTACAGGTAGGCAATTTGTAAAAACACCTCTGTTTTCTTTCAAAAATGTGATGTGTCCACGTTGCGTTTTGGGGCATTTCCTGTCGCGGGCGCTAGGCCTACCCACACAAGTGAGGTATCATTTTTATCGGGAGACTTGGGGGAACGCTGGGTGGAAGGAAATGTGTGGCTCCTCTCTGATTCCAGAACTTTCTGTCACCAAAATTTGAGGACAATGTGTTTTCTTAGCCAAATTTTGAGGTTTGCAAAGGATTCAGCTTAACAGAACCTGGTCAGAGCCCCACAAGTCACCCCATCTTGGATTCCCATAGGTCTCTAGTTTTCAAAAATGCACAGGTTTGGTAGGATTCCCTAGGTGCCGGCTGAGCTAGAGGCCAAAATCTACAGGTAGGCAATTTGCAAAAAACACCTCTGTTTTCTTTCAAAAATGTGATGTGTCCACGTTGCGTTTTGGGGCATTTCCTGTCGCGGGCGCTAGGCCTACCCACACAAGTGAGGTATTATTTTTATCGGGAGACTTGGGGGAATGCTGGGTGGATGGAAATTTGTGGCTCCTCTCTGATTCCAGAACTTTCTGTCACCAAAATTTGAGGAAAATGTGTTTTTTTAGCCAAATTTTGAGGTTTGCAAAGAATTCTGGGTAACAGAACCTGGTCAGAGCCCCACAAGTCACCCCATCTTGGATTCCCCTAGGTCTCTAGTTTTCAAAAATGCATAGGTTTGGTAGGTTTCCCTAGGTGCCGGCTGAGCTAGAGGCCAAAATCAACAGGTAGGCACTTTGCAAAAACACCTCTGTTTTCTTTAAAAAAATATGATGTGTCCACGTTGTGTTTTGGGGCGTTTCCTGTCACGGGCGCTAGGCCTACCCACACAAGTGAGGTATCATTTTTATCGGGAGACTTGGGGGGAACGCTGGGTGGAAGGAAATTTGTGGCTCCTCTCTGATTCCAGAACATTCTGTCACCAAAATTTGAGGAAAATGTGTTTTCTTAGCCAAATTTTGAGGTTTGCAAAGGATTCTGGGTAACAGAACCTGGTCAGAGCCCCACAAGTCACTCCATCTTCGATTCCCCTAGGTCTCTAGTTTTAAAAAATGCACAGGTTTGGTAGGTTTCCCTAGGTGCCGGCTGAGCTAGAGGCCAAAATCTACAGGTAGGCAATTTGCAAAAAACACCTCTTTTTTCATTCAAAAATGTGATGTGTCCACGTTGCGTTTTGGGGCATTTCCTGTCGCAGGCGCTAGGCCTACCCACACAAGTGAGGTATCATTTTTATCAGGAGACTTGGGGGGAACGCTGGGTGGAAGGAAATTTGTGGCTCCTCTCAGATTCCAGAACTTTCTGTTACCGAAATTTGAGGAAAATGTGTTTTTTTAGCCACATTTTGAGGTTTGCAAAGGATTCTGGGTAACAGAACCTGGTCAGAGGCTCACAAGTCACCCCATCTTGTATTCTCCTAGGTCTCTAGTTTTGAAAAATGCATAGGTTTGGTAGGTTTCCCTAGGTGCCGGCTGAGCTAGAGGCCAAAATCTACAGGTAGGCACTTTGTAAAAAACACCTCTATTTTCTTAAAAGAAATGTGATGTGTCCACGTTGTGTTTTGGGGCGTTTCCTGTCACGGGCGCTAGGCCTACCCACACATGTGAGGTATCATTTTTGTCAGGAGACTTGGGGGAACGCTGGGTGGAATAAAATTGGGGTTCCTCTCTGATTCCAGAACTATCTGTTACCAAAATGTGAGGAAAACGTGTTTTTTTAGCCAAATTTTGAGGTTTGCAAAGAATTCTGGGTAACAGAACCTGGTCAGAGCCCCACAAGTCACCCCCATCTTGGATTCCCCTAGGTCTTTAGTTTCCAAAAAAGCACAGGTTTTGTACATTTCCCTAGGTGCCGGCTGAGCTAGAGGCCAAAATCTACAGGTAGGCACTTTGCAAAAAACACCTCTGTTTTCTTTCAAAAATGTGATGTGTCCACGTTGCATTTTGGGGCATTTCTTGTCGCGGGCGCTAGGCCTACCCACACAAGTGAGGTATCATTGTTATCGGGAGACTTGGGGGAAAGCTGGGTGGAAGGAAATTTGTGGCTCCTCTCAGATTCCAGAACTTTCTGTCACGAAATTTGAGGAAAATGTGTTTTTTTAGCCAAATTTTGAGGTTTGCAAAGGATTCTGGGTAACAGAACCTGGTCAGAGCCCCACAAGTCATCCCATCTTGGATTCCCCTAGGTCTCTAGTTTTCAAAAATGCACAGGTTTGGTAGGTTTCCCTTGGTGCCGGCTGAGCTACAGGCCAAAATCTACAGGTAGGCACTTTGCAAAAAACACCTCTGTTTTCTTTAAAAAAATGTGATGTGTCCATGTTGTTTTTTGGGGCGTTTCATGTCACGGGCGCTAGGCCTACCCACACAAGTGAGGTATCATTGTTATCGGGAGACTTGGGGGAATGCTGGGTGGAAGGAAATTTGTGGCTCCTCTCTGATTCCAGAACTATCTGTCACCGAAATGTGAGGAAAACGTGTTTTTTTAGCCAAATTTTGAGGTTTGCAAAGAATTCTGGGTAACAGAACCTGGTCAGAGCCCCACAAGTCACCCCATCTTGGATTCCCCTAGGTCTTTAGTTTCCAAAAATGCACAGGTTTCGTACGTTTCCCTAGGTGCCGGCTGAGCTAGAGGCCAAAATCTACAGGTAGGAACTTTGCAAAAAACACCTCTGTTTTCTTTAAAAAAATGTTATGTGTCCACGTTGCGTTTTGGGGCATTTGCTGTCGCGGGCGCTAGGCCTACCCTCACAAGTGAGGTATCATTTTTATCGGGAGACTTGGGGGAACGCTGGATGGTAGGAAATTTGTGGCTCCTCTCAGATTCCAGAACTTTCTGTCATTAAAATTTGAGGAAAATGTGTTTTTTTAGCCAAATTTTGAGGTTTGCAAAGGATTCTGGGTAACATAACCTAGTCAGACCCCCACAAGTCACCCCATCTTGGATTCCCCTAGGTTTCTAGTTTTCAAAAATGCACAGGTTTGGTAGGTTTCCCTAGGTGCTGGCTGAGCTAGAGGCCAAAATCTACAGGTAGGCAATTTGCAAAAACACCTCTGTTTTCTTTCAAAAATGTGATGTGTCCACGTTGCGTTTTGGGGCATTTCCTGTCGCGGGCGCTAGGCCTACCCACACAAGTGAGGTATCATTTTTATCGGGAGACTTGGGGGAACGCTGGGTGGAAGGAAATGTGTGGCTCCTCTCTGATTCCAGAACTTTCTGTCACCAAAATTTGAGGACAATGTGTTTTCTTAACCAAATTTTGAGGTTTGCAAAGGATTCAGCTTAACAGAACCTGGTCAGAGCCCCACAAGTCACCCCATCTTGGATTCCCATAGGTCTCTAGTTTTCAAAAATGCACAGGTTTGGTAGGATTCCCTAGGTGCCGGCTGAGCTAGAGGCCAAAATCTACAGGTAGGCAATTTGCAAAAAACACCTCTGTTTTCTTTCAAAAATGTGATGTGTCCACGTTGCGTTTTGGGGCATTTCCTGTCGCGGGCGCTAGGCCTACCCACACAAGTGAGGTATCATTTTTATCGGGAGACTTGGGGGAACGCTGGGTGGAAGGAAATGTGTGGCTCCTCTCTGATTCCAGAACTTTCTGTCACCAAAATTTGAGGACAATGTGTTTTCTTAGCCAAATTTTGAGGTTTGCAAAGGATTCAGCTTAACAGAACCTGGTCAGAGCCCCACAAGTCACCCCATCTTGGATTCCCATAGGTCTCTAGTTTTCAAAAATGCACAGGTTTGGTAGGATTCCCTAGGTGCCGGCTGAGCTAGAGGCCAAAATCTACAGGTAGGCAATTTGCAAAAAACACCTCTGTTTTCTTTCAAAAATGTGATGTGTCCACGTTGCGTTTTGGGGCATTTCCTGTCGCGGGCGCTAGGCCTACCCACACAAGTGAGGTATTATTTTTATCGGGAGACTTGGGGGAACGCTGGGTGGATGGACATTTGTGGCTCCTCTCTGATTCCAGAACTTTCTGTCACCAAAATTTGAGGAAAATGTGTTTTTTTAGCCAAATTTTGAGGTTTGCAAAGAATTCTGGGTAACAGAACCTGGTCAGAGCCCCACAAGTCACCCCATCTTGGATTCCCCTAGGTCTCTAGTTTTCAAAAATGCATAGGTTTGGTAGGTTTCCCTAGGTGCCGGCTGAGCTAGAGGCCAAAATCAACAGGTAGGCACTTTGCAAAAACACCTCTGTTTTCTTTAAAAAAATATGATGTGTCCACGTTGTGTTTTGGGGCGTTTCCTGTCACGGGCGCTAGGCCTACCCACACAAGTGAGGTATCATTTTTATCGGGAGACTTGGGGGGAACGCTGGGTGGAAGGAAATTTGTGGCTCCTCTCTGATTCCAGAACATTCTGTCACCAAAATTTGAGGAAAATGTGTTTTCTTAGCCAAATTTTGAGGTTTGCAAAGGATTCTGGGTAACAGAACCTGGTCAGAGCCCCACAAGTCACTCCATCTTCGATTCCCCTAGGTCTCTAGTTTTAAAAAATGCACAGGTTTGGTAGGTTTCCCTAGGTGCCGGCTGAGCTAGAGGCCAAAATCTACAGGTAGGCAATTTGCAAAAAACACCTCTTTTTTCATTCAAAAATGTGATGTGTCCACGTTGCGTTTTGAGGCATTTCCTGTCGCAGGCGCTAGGCCTACCCACACAAGTGAGGTATCATTTTTATCAGGAGACTTGGGGGGAACGCTGGGTGGAAGGAAATTTGTGGCTCCTCTCAGATTCCAGAACTTTCTGTTACCGAAATTTGAGGAAAATGTGTTTTTTTAGCCACATTTTGAGGTTTGCAAAGGATTCTGGGTAACAGAACCTGGTCAGAGGCTCACAAGTCACCCCATCTTGTATTCTCCTAGGTCTCTAGTTTTGAAAAATGCATAGGTTTGGTAGGTTTCCCTAGGTGCCGGCTGAGCTAGAGGCCAAAATCTACAGGTAGGCACTTTGTAAAAAACACCTCTATTTTCTTAAAAGAAATGTGATGTGTCCACGTTGTGTTTTGGGGCGTTTCCTGTCACGGGCGCTAGGCCTACCCACACATGTGAGGTATCATTTTTGTCAGGAGACTTGGGGGAACGCTGGGTGGAATAAAATTGGGGTTCCTCTCTGATTCCAGAACTATCTGTTACCAAAATGTGAGGAAAACGTGTTTTTTTAGCCAAATTTTGAGGTTTGCAAAGAATTCTGGGTAACAGAACCTGGTCAGAGCCCCACAAGTCACCCCCATCTTGGATTCCCCTAGGTCTTTAGTTTCCAAAAAAGCACAGGTTTTGTACATTTCCCTAGGTGCCGGCTGAGCTAGAGGCCAAAATCTACAGGTAGGCACTTTGCAAAAAACACCTCTGTTTTCTTTCAAAAATGTGATGTGTCCACGTTGCATTTTGGGGCATTTCTTGTCGCGGGCGCTAGGCCTACCCACACAAGTGAGGTATCATTGTTATCGGGAGACTTGGGGGAAAGCTGGGTGGAAGGAAATTTGTGGCTCCTCTCAGATTCCAGAACTTTCTGTCACGAAATTTGAGGAAAATGTGTTTTTTTAGCCAAATTTTGAGGTTTGCAAAGGATTCTGGGTAACAGAACCTGGTCAGAGCCCCACAAGTCATCCCATCTTGGATTCCCCTAGGTCTCTAGTTTTCAAAAATGCACAGGTTTGGTAGGTTTCCCTTGGTGCCGGCTGAGCTACAGGCCAAAATCTACAGGTAGGCACTTTGCAAAAAACACCTCTGTTTTCTTTAAAAAAATGTGATGTGTCCATGTTGTTTTTTGGGGCGTTTCATGTCACGGGCGCTAGGCCTACCCACACAAGTGAGGTATCATTGTTATCGGGAGACTTGGGGGAATGCTGGGTGGAAGGAAATTTGTGGCTCCTCTCTGATTCCAGAACTATCTGTCACCGAAATGTGAGGAAAACGTGTTTTTTTAGCCAAATTTTGAGGTTTGCAAAGAATTCTGGGTAACAGAACCTGGTCAGAGCCCCACAAGTCACCCCATCTTGGATTCCCCTAGGTCTTTAGTTTCCAAAAATGCACAGGTTTCGTACGTTTCCCTAGGTGCCGGCTGAGCTAGAGGCCAAAATCTACAGGTAGGAACTTTGCAAAAAACACCTCTGTTTTCTTTAAAAAAATGTTATGTGTCCACGTTGCGTTTTGGGGCATTTGCTGTCGCGGGCGCTAGGCCTACCCTCACAAGTGAGGTATCATTTTTATCGGGAGACTTGGGGGAACGCTGGATGGTAGGAAATTTGTGGCTCCTCTCAGATTCCAGAACTTTCTGTCATTAAAATTTGAGGAAAATGTGTTTTTTTAGCCAAATTTTGAGGTTTGCAAAGGATTCTGGGTAACATAACCTAGTCAGACCCCCACAAGTCACCCCATCTTGGATTCCCCTAGGTTTCTAGTTTTCAAAAATGCACAGGTTTGGTAGGTTTCCCTAGGTGCTGGCTGAGCTAGAGGCCAAAATCTACAGGTAGGCAATTTGCAAAAACACCTCTGTTTTCTTTCAAAAATGTGATGTGTCCACGTTGCGTTTTGGGGCATTTCCTGTCGCGGGCGCTAGGCCTACCCACACAAGTGAGGTATCATTTTTATCGGGAGACTTGGGGGAACGCTGGGTGGAAGGAAATGTGTGGCTCCTCTCTGATTCCAGAACTTTCTGTCACCAAAATTTGAGGACAATGTGTTTTCTTAGCCAAATTTTGAGGTTTGCAAAGGATTCAGCTTAACAGAACCTGGTCAGAGCCCCACAAGTCACCCCATCTTGGATTCCCATAGGTCTCTAGTTTTCAAAAATGCACAGGTTTGGTAGGATTCCCTAGGTGCCGGCTGAGCTAGAGGCCAAAATCTACAGGTAGGCAATTTGCAAAAAACACCTCTGTTTTCTTTCAAAAATGTGATGTGTCCACGTTGCGTTTTGGGGCATTTCCTGTCGCGGGCGCTAGGCCTACCCACACAAGTGAGGTATCATTTTTATCGGGAGACTTGGGGGAACGCTGGGTGGAAGGAAATGTGTGGCTCCTCTCTGATTCCAGAACTTTCTGTCACCAAAATTTGAGGACAATGTGTTTTCTTAGCCAAATTTTGAGGTTTGCAAAGGATTCAGCTTAACAGAACCTGGTCAGAGCCCCACAAGTCACCCCATCTTGGATTCCCATAGGTCTCTAGTTTTCAAAAATGCACAGGTTTGGTAGGATTCCCTAGGTGCCGGCTGAGCTAGAGGCCAAAATCTACAGGTAGGCAATTTGCAAAAAACACCTCTGTTTTCTTTCAAAAATGTGATGTGTCCACGTTGCGTTTTGGGGCATTTCCTGTCGCGGGCGCTAGGCCTACCCACACAAGTGAGGTATTATTTTTATCGGGAGACTTGGGGGAACGCTGGGTGGATGGACATTTGTGGCTCCTCTCTGATTCCAGAACTTTCTGTCACCAAAATTTGAGGAAAATGTGTTTTTTTAGCCAAATTTTGAGGTTTGCAAAGAATTCTGGGTAACAGAACCTGGTCAGAGCCCCACAAGTCACCCCATCTTGGATTCCCCTAGGTCTCTAGTTTTCAAAAATGCATAGGTTTGGTAGGTTTCCCTAGGTGCCGGCTGAGCTAGAGGCCAAAATCAACAGGTAGGCACTTTGCAAAAACACCTCTGTTTTCTTTAAAAAAATATGATGTGTCCACGTTGTGTTTTGGGGCATTTCCTGTCGCAGGCGCTAGGCCTACCCACACAAGTGAGGTATTATTTTTATCGGGAGACTTGGGGGAACGCTGGGTGGATGGACATTTGTGGCTCCTCTCTGATTCCAGAACATTCTGTCACCAAAATTTGAGGAAAATGTGTTTTCTTAGCCAAATTTTGAGGTTTGCAAAGGATTCTGGGTAACAGAACCTGGTCAGAGCCCCACAAGTCACTCCATCTTCGATTCCCCTAGGTCTCTAGTTTTAAAAAATGCACAGGTTTGGTAGGTTTCCCTAGGTGCCGGCTGAGCTAGAGGCCAAAATCTACAGGTAGGCAATTTGCAAAAAACACCTCTTTTTTCATTCAAAAATGTGATGTGTCCACGTTGCGTTTTGGGGCATTTCCTGTCGCAGGCGCTAGGCCTACCCACACAAGTGAGGTATCATTTTTATCAGGAGACTTGGGGGGAACGCTGGGTGGAAGGAAATTTGTGGCTCCTCTCAGATTCCAGAACTTTCTGTTACCGAAATTTGAGGAAAATGTGTTTTTTTAGCCACATTTTGAGGTTTGCAAAGGATTCTGGGTAACAGAACCTGGTCAGAGGCTCACAAGTCACCCCATCTTGTATTCTCCTAGGTCTCTAGTTTTGAAAAATGCATAGGTTTGGTAGGTTTCCCTAGGTGCCGGCTGAGCTAGAGGCCAAAATCTACAGGTAGGCACTTTGTAAAAAACACCTCTATTTTCTTAAAAGAAATGTGATGTGTCCACGTTGTGTTTTGGGGCGTTTCCTGTCACGGGCGCTAGGCCTACCCACACATGTGAGGTATCATTTTTGTCAGGAGACTTGGGGGAACGCTGGGTGGAATAAAATTGGGGTTCCTCTCTGATTCCAGAACTATCTGTTACCAAAATGTGAGGAAAACGTGTTTTTTTAGCCAAATTTTGAGGTTTGCAAAGAATTCTGGGTAACAGAACCTGGTCAGAGCCCCACAAGTCACCCCCATCTTGGATTCCCCTAGGTCTTTAGTTTCCAAAAAAGCACAGGTTTTGTACGTTTCCCTAGGTGCCGGCTGAGCTAGAGGCCAAAATCTACAGGTAGGCACTTTGCAAAAAACACCTCTGTTTTCTTTCAAAAATGTGATGTGTCCACGTTGCATTTTGGGGCATTTCTTGTCGCGGGCGCTAGGCCTACCCACACAAGTGAGGTATCATTGTTATCGGGAGACTTGGGGGAAAGCTGGGTGGAAGGAAATTTGTGGCTCCTCTCAGATTTCAGAACTTTCTGTCACGAAATTTGAGGAAAATTTGTTTTTTTAGCCAAATTTTGAGGTTTGCAAAGGATTCTGGGTAACAGAACCTGGTCAGAGCCCCACAAGTCATCCCATCTTGGATTCCCCTAGGTCTCTAGTTTTCAAAAATGCACAGGTTTGGTAGGTTTCCCTTGGTGCCGGCTGAGCTACAGGCCAAAATCTACAGGTAGGCACTTTGCAAAAAACACCTCTGTTTTCTTTAAAAAAATGTGATGTGTCCATGTTGTTTTTTGGGGCGTTTCATGTCACGGGCGCTAGGCCTACCCACACAAGTGAGGTATCATTGTTATCGGGAGACTTGGGGGAATGCTGGGTGGAAGGAAATTTGTGGCTCCTCTCTGATTCCAGAACTATCTGTCACCGAAATGTGAGGAAAACGTGTTTTTTTAGCCTAATTTTGAGGTTTGCAAAGAATTCTGGGTAACAGAACCTGGTCAGAGCCCCACAAGTCACCCCCATCTTGGATTCCCCTAGGTCTTTAGTTTCCAAAAATGCACAGGTTTCGTACGTTTCCCTAGGTGCCGGCTGAGCTAGAGGCCAAAATCTACAGGTAGGAACTTTGCAAAAAACACCTCTGTTTTCTTTAAAAAAATGTTATGTGTCCACGTTGCGTTTTGGGGCATTTGCTGTCGCGGGCGCTAGGCCTACCCTCACAAGTGAGGTATCATTTTTATCGGGAGACTTGGGGGAAAGCTGGGTGGAAGGAAATTTGTGGCTCCTCTCAGATTCCAGAACTTTCTGTCACGAAATTTGAGGAAAATGTGTTTTTTTAGCCAAATTTTGAGGTTTGCAAAGGATTCTGGGTAACAGAACCTGGTCAGAGCCCCACAAGTCATCCCATCTTGGATTCCCCTAGGTCTCTAGTTTTCAAAAATGCACAGGTTTGGTATGTTTCCCTTGATGCCGGCTGAGCTACAGGCCAAAATCTACAGGTAGGCACTTTGCAAAAAACACCTCTGTTTTCTTTAAAAAAATGTGATGTGTCCATGTTGTTTTTTGGGGCGTTTCATTTCACGGGCGCTAGGCCTACCCACACAAGTGAGGTATCATTGTTATCGGGAGACTTGGGGGAATGCTGGGTGGAAGGAAATTTGTGGCTCCTCTCTGATTCCAGAACTATCTGTCACCGAAATGTGAGGAAAACGTGTTTTTTTAGCCAAATTTTGAGGTTTGCAAAGAATTCTGGGTAACAGAACCTGGTCAGAGCCCCACAAGTCACCCCCATCTTGGATTCCCCTAGGTCTTTTGTTTCCAAAAATGCACAGGTTTCGTACGTTTCCCTAGGTGCCGGCTGAGCTAGAGGCCAAAATCTACAGGTAGGAACTTTGCAAAAAACACCTCTGTTTTCTTTAAAAAAATGTTATGTGTCCACGTTGCGTTTTGGGGCATTTGCTGTCGCGGGCGCTAGGCCTTCCCTCACAAGTGAGGTATCATTTTTATCGGGAGACTTGGGGGAACGCTGGATGGAAGGAAATTTGTGGCTCCTCTCAGATTCCAGAACTTTCTGTCATTAAAATTTGAGGAAAATGTGTTTTTTTAGCCAAATTTTGAGGTTTGCAAAGGATTCTGGGTAACATAACCTAGTCAGACCCCCACAAGTCACCCCATCTTGGATTCCCCTAGGTTTCTAGTTTTCAAAAATGCACAGGTTTGGTAGGTTTCCCTAGGTGCCGGCTGAGCTAGAGGCCAAAATCTACAGGTAGGCAATTTGTAAAAACACCTCTGTTTTCTTTCAAAAATGTGATGTGTCCACGTTGCGTTTTGGGGCATTTCCTGTCGCGGGCGCTAGGCCTACCCACACAAGTGAGGTATCATTTTTATCGGGAGACTTGGGGGAACGCTGGGTGGAAGGAAATGTGTGGCTCCTCTCTGATTCCAGAACTTTCTGTCACCAAAATTTGAGGACAATGTGTTTTCTTAGCCAAATTTTGAGGTTTGCAAAGGATTCAGCTTAACAGAACCTGGTCAGAGCCCCACAAGTCACCCCATCTTGGATTCCCATAGGTCTCTAGTTTTCAAAAATGCACAGGTTTGGTAGGATTCCCTAGGTGCCGGCTGAGCTAGAGGCCAAAATCTACAGGTAGGCAATTTGCAAAAAACACCTCTGTTTTCTTTCAAAAATGTGATGTGTCCACGTTGCGTTTTGGGGCATTTCCTGTCGCGGGCGCTAGGCCTACCCACACAAGTGAGGTATTATTTTTATCGGGAGACTTGGGGGAACGCTGGGTGGATGGAAATTTGTGGCTCCTCTCTGATTCCAGAACTTTCTGTCACCAAAATTTGAGGAAAATGTGTTTTTTTAGCCAAATTTTGAGGTTTGCAAAGAATTCTGGGTAACAGAACCTGGTCAGAGCCCCACAAGTCACCCCATCTTGGATTCCCCTAGGTCTCTAGTTTTCAAAAATGCATAGGTTTGGTAGGTTTCCCTAGGTGCCGGCTGAGCTAGAGGCCAAAATCAACAGGTAGGCACTTTGCAAAAACACCTCTGTTTTCTTTAAAAAAATATGATGTGTCCACGTTGTGTTTTGGGGCGTTTCCTGTCACGGGCGCTAGGCCTACCCACACAAGTGAGGTATCATTTTTATCGGGAGACTTGGGGGGAACGCTGGGTGGAAGGAAATTTGTGGCTCCTCTCTGATTCCAGAACATTCTGTCACCAAAATTTGAGGAAAATGTGTTTTCTTAGCCAAATTTTGAGGTTTGCAAAGGATTCTGGGTAACAGAACCTGGTCAGAGCCCCACAAGTCACTCCATCTTCGATTCCCCTAGGTCTCTAGTTTTAAAAAATGCACAGGTTTGGTAGGTTTCCCTAGGTGCCGGCTGAGCTAGAGGCCAAAATCTACAGGTAGGCAATTTGCAAAAAACACCTCTTTTTTCATTCAAAAATGTGATGTGTCCACGTTGCGTTTTGGGGCATTTCCTGTCGCAGGCGCTAGGCCTACCCACACAAGTGAGGTATCATTTTTATCAGGAGACTTGGGGGGAACGCTGGGTGGAAGGAAATTTGTGGCTCCTCTCAGATTCCAGAACTTTCTGTTACCGAAATTTGAGGAAAATGTGTTTTTTTAGCCACATTTTGAGGTTTGCAAAGGATTCTGGGTAACAGAACCTGGTCAGAGGCTCACAAGTCACCCCATCTTGTATTCTCCTAGGTCTCTAGTTTTGAAAAATGCATAGGTTTGGTAGGTTTCCCTAGGTGCCGGCTGAGCTAGAGGCCAAAATCTACAGGTAGGCACTTTGTAAAAAACACCTCTATTTTCTTAAAAGAAATGTGATGTGTCCACGTTGTGTTTTGGGGCGTTTCCTGTCACGGGCGCTAGGCCTACCCACACATGTGAGGTATCATTTTTGTCAGGAGACTTGGGGGAACGCTGGGTGGAATAAAATTGGGGTTCCTCTCTGATTCCAGAACTATCTGTTACCAAAATGTGAGGAAAACGTGTTTTTTTAGCCAAATTTTGAGGTTTGCAAAGAATTCTGGGTAACAGAACCTGGTCAGAGCCCCACAAGTCACCCCCATCTTGGATTCCCCTAGGTCTTTAGTTTCCAAAAAAGCACAGGTTTTGTACGTTTCCCTAGGTGCCGGCTGAGCTAAAGGCCAAAATCTACAGGTAGGCACTTTGCAAAAAACACCTCTGTTTTCTTTCAAAAATGTGATGTGTCCACGTTGCATTTTGGGGCATTTCTTGTCGCGGGCGCTAGGCCTACCCACACAAGTGAGGTATCATTGTTATCGGGAGACTTGGGGGAAAGCTGGGTGGAAGGAAATTTGTGGCTCCTCTCAGATTCCAGAACTTTCTGTCACGAAATTTGAGGAAAATGTGTTTTTTTAGCCAAATTTTGAGGTTTGCAAAGGATTCTGGGTAACAGAACCTGGTCAGAGCCCCACAAGTCATCCCATCTTGGATTCCCCTAGGTCTCTAGTTTTCAAAAATGCACAGGTTTGGTAGGTTTCCCTTGGTGCCGGCTGAGCTACAGGCCAAAATCTACAGGTAGGCACTTTGCAAAAAACACCTCTGTTTTCTTTAAAAAAATGTCATGTGTCCATGTTGTTTTTTGGGGCGTTTCATGTCACAGGCGCTAGGCCTACCAACACAAGTGAGGTATCATTGTTATCGGGAGACTTGGGGGAATGCTGGGTGGAAGGAAATTTGTGGCTCCTCTCTGATTCCAGAACTATCTGTCACCGAAATGTGAGGAAAACGTGTTTTTTTAGCCAAATTTTGAGGTTTGCAAAGAATTCTGGGTAACAGAACCTGGTCAGAGCCCCACAAGTCACCCCCATCTTGGATTCCCCTAGGTCTTTAGTTTCCAAAAATGCACAGGTTTCGTACGTTTCCCTAGGTGCCGGCTGAGCTAGAGGCCAAAATCTACAGGTAGGAACTTTGCAAAAAACACCTCTGTTTTCTTTAAAAAAATGTTATGTGTCCACGTTGCGTTTTGGGGCATTTGCTGTCGCGGGCGCTATGCCTACCCTCACAAGTGAGGTATCATTTTTATCGGGAGACTTGGGGGAACGCTGGATGGAAGGAAATTTGTGGCTCCTCTCAGATTCCAGAACTTTCTGTCATTAAAATTTGAGGAAAATGTGTTTTTTTAGCCAAATTTTGAGGTTTGCAAAGGATTCTGGATAACATAACCTAGTCAGACCCCCACAAGTCACCCCATCTTGGATTCCCCTAGGTTTCTAGTTTTCAAAAATGCACAGGTTTGGTAGGTTTCCCTAGGTGCCGGCTG
This sequence comes from Pleurodeles waltl, assembly GCF_031143425.1. Lineage (NCBI taxonomy): Eukaryota > Metazoa > Chordata > Amphibia > Caudata > Salamandridae > Pleurodeles > Pleurodeles waltl. The sequence continues at coordinate 1,095,951,063 of NC_090446.1, read as the reverse complement.
AGCTAGAGGCCAAAATCTACAGGTAGGCAATTTGCAAAAACACCTCTGTTTTCTTTCAAAAATGTGATGTGTCCACGTTGCGTTTTGGGGCATTTCCTGTCGCGGGCGCTAGGCCTACCCACACAAGTGAGGTATCATTTTTATCGGGAGACTTGGGGGAACGCTGGGTGGAAGGAAATGTGTGGCTCCTCTCTGATTCCAGAACTTTCTGTCACCAAAATTTGAGGACAATGTGTTTTCTTAGCCAAATTTTGAGGTTTGCAAAGGATTCAGCTTAACAGAACCTGGTCAGAGCCCCACAAGTCACCCCATCTTGGATTCCCATAGGTCTCTAGTTTTCAAAAATGCACAGGTTTGGTAGGATTCCCTAGGTGCCGGCTGAGCTAGAGGCCAAAATCTACAGGTAGGCAATTTGCAAAAAACACCTCTGTTTTCTTTCAAAAATGTGATGTGTCCACGTTGCGTTTTGGGGCATTTCCTGTCGCGGGCGCTAGGCCTACCCACACAAGTGAGGTATCATTTTTATCGGGAGACTTGGGGGAACGCTGGGTGGATGGAAATTTGTGGCTCCTCTCTGATTCCAGAACTTTCTGTCACCAAAATTTGAGGAAAATGTGTTTTTTTAGCCAAATTTTGAGGTTTGCAAAGGATTCTGGGTAACAGAACCTGGTCAGACCCCCACAAGTCACCCCATCTTGGATTCCCCTAGGTTTCTAGTTTTCAAAAATGCACAGGTTTGGTAGGTTTCCCTAGGTGCCGGCTGAGCTAGAGGCCAAAATCTACAGGTAGGCAATTTGCAAAAACACCTCTGTTTTCTTTCAAAAATGTGATGTGTCCACGTTGCGTTTTGGGGCATTTCCTGTCGCGGGCGCTAGGCCTACCCACACAAGTGAGGTATCATTTTTATCGGGAGACTTGGGGGAACGCTGGGTGGAAGGAAATGTGTGGCTCCTCTCTGATTCCAGAACTTTCTGTCACCAAAATTTGAGGACAATGTGTTTTCTTAGCCAAATTTTGAGGTTTGCAAAGGATTCAGCTTAACAGAACCTGGTCAGAGCCCCACAAGTCACCCCATCTTGGATTCCCATAGGTCTCTAGTTTTCAAAAATGCACAGGTTTGGTAGGATTCCCTAGGTGCCGGCTGAGCTAGAGGCCAAAATCTACAGGTAGGCAATTTGCAAAAAACACCTCTGTTTTCTTTCAAAAATGTGATGTGTCCACGTTGCGTTTTGGGGCATTTCCTGTCACGGGCGCTAGGCCTACCCACACAAGTGAGGTATCATTTTTATCGGGAGACTTGGGGGAACGCTGGGTGGAAGGAAATGTGTGGCTCCTCTCTGATTCCAGAACTTTCTGTCACCAAAATATGAGGACAATGTGTTTTCTTAGCCAAATTTTGAGGTTTGCAAAGGATTCAGCTTAACAGAACCTGGTCAGAGCCCCACAAGTCACCCCATCTTGGATTCCCATAGGTCTCTAGTTTTCAAAAATGCACAGGTTTGGTAGGATTCCCTAGGTGCCGGCTGAGCTAGAGGCCAAAATCTACAGGTAGGCAATTTGCAAAAAACACCTCTGTTTTCTTTCAAAAATGTGATGTGTCCACATTGCGTTTTGGGGCATTTCCTGTCGCGGGCGCTAGGCCTACCCACACAAGTGAGGTATTATTTTTATCGGGAGACTTGGGGGAACGCTGGGTGGATGGAAATTTGTGGCTCCTCTCTGATTCCAGAACTTTCTGTCACCAAAATTTGAGGAAAATGTGTTTTTTTAGCCAAATTTTGAGGTTTGCAAAGAATTCTGGGTAACAGAACCTGGTCAGAGCCCCACAAGTCACCCCATCTTGGATTCCCCTAGGTCTCTAGTTTTCAAAAATGCATAGGTTTGGTAGGTTTCCCTAGGTGCCGGCTGAGCTAGAGGCCAAAATCAACAGGTAGGCACTTTGCAAAAACACCTCTGTTTTCTTTAAAAAAATATGATGTGTCCACGTTGTGTTTTGGGGCGTTTCCTGTCACGGGCGCTAGGCCTACCCACACAAGTGAGGTATCATTTTTATCGGGAGACTTGGGGGGAACGCTGGGTGGAAGGAAATTTGTGGCTCCTCTCTGATTCCAGAACATTCTGTCACCAAAATTTGAGGAAAATGTGTTTTCTTAGCCAAATTTTGAGGTTTGCAAAGGATTCTGGGTAACAGAACCTGGTCAGAGCCCCACAAGTCACTCCATCTTCGATTCCCCTAGGTCTCTAGTTTTAAAAAATGCACAGGTTTGGTAGGTTTCCCTAGGTGCCGGCTGAGCTAGAGGCCAAAATCTACAGGTAGGCAATTTGCAAAAAACACCTCTTTTTTCATTCAAAAATGTGATGTGTCCACGCTGCGTTTTGGGGCATTTCCTGTTGCAGGCGCTAGGCCTACCCACACAAGTGAGGTATCATTTTTATCAGGAGACTTGGGGGGAACGCTGGGTGGAAGGAAATTTGTGGCTCCTCTCAGATTCCAGAACTTTCTGTTACAGAAATTTGAGGAAAATGTGTTTTTTTAGCCACATTTTGAGGTTTGCAAAGGATTCTGGGTAACAGAACCTGGTCAGAGGCTCACAAGTCACCCCATCTTGTATTCTCCTAGGTCTCTAGTTTTGAAAAATGCATAGGTTTGGTAGGTTTCCCTAGGTGCCGGCTGAGCTAGAGGCCAAAATCTACAGGTAGGCACTTTGTAAAAAACACCTCTATTTTCTTAAAAGAAATGTGATGTGTCCACGTTGTGTTTTGGGGCGTTTCCTGTCACGGGCGCTAGGCCTACCCACACATGTGAGGTATCATTTTTATCAGGAGACTTGGGGGAACGCTGGGTGGAATAAAATTGGGGTTCCTCTCTGATTCCAGAACTATCTGTTACCAAAATGTGAGGAAAACGTGTTTTTTTAGCCAAATTTTGAGGTTTGCAAAGAATTCTGGGTAACAGAACCTGGTCAGAGCCCCACAAGTCACCCCCATCTTGGATTCCCCTAGGTCTTTAGTTTCCAAAAAAGCACAGGTTTTGTACGTTTCCCTAGGTGCCGGCTGAGCTACAGGCCAAAATCTACAGGTAGGCACTTTGCAAAAAACACCTCTGTTTTCTTTCAAAAATGTGATGTGTCCACGTTGCATTTTGGGGCATTTCTTGTCGCGGGCGCTAGGCCTACCCACACAAGTGAGGTATCATTGTTATCGGGAGACTTGGGGGAAAGCTTTGTGGAAGGAAATTTGTGGCTCCTCTCAGATTCCAGAACTTTCTGTCACGAAATTTGAGGAAAATGTGTTTTTTTAGCCAAATTTTGAGGTTTGCAAAGGATTCTGGGTAACAGAACCTGGTCAGAGCCCCACAAGTCATCCCATCTTGGATTCCCCTAGGTCTCTAGTTTTCAAAAATGCACAGGTTTGGTAGGTTTCCCTTGGTGCCGGCTGAGCTACAGGCCAAAATCTACAGGTAGGCACTTTGCAAAAAACACCTCTGTTTTCTTTAAAAAAATGTGATGTGTCCATGTTGTTTTTTGGGGCGTTTCATGTCACGGGCGCTAGGCCTACCCACACAAGTGAGGTATCATTGTTATCGGGAGACTTGGGGGAATGCTGGGTGGAAGGAAATTTGTGGCTCCTCTCTGATTCCAGAACTATCTGTCACCGAAATGTGAGGAAAACATGTTTTTTTAGCCAAATTTTGAGGTTTGCAAAGAATTCTGGGTAACAGAACCTGGTCAGAGCCCCACAAGTCACCCCCATCTTGGATTCCCCTAGGTCTTTAGTTTCCAAAAATGCACAGGTTTCGTACGTTTCCCTAGGTGCCGGCTGAGCTAGAGGCCAAAATCTACAGGTAGGAACTTTGCAAAAAACACCTCTGTTTTCTTTAAAAAAATGTTATGTGTCCACGTTGCGTTTTGGGGCATTTGCTGTCGCGGGCGCTAGGCCTACCCTCACAAGTGAGGTATCATTTTTATCGGGAGACTTGGGGGAACGCTGGATGGAAGGAAATTTGTGGCTCCTCTCAGATTCCAGAACTTTCTGTCATTAAAATTTGAGGAAAATGTGTTTTTTTAGCCAAATTTTGAGGTTTGCAAAGGATTCTGGGTAACATAACCTAGTCAGACCCCCACAAGTCACCCCATCTTGGATTCCCCTAGGTTTCTAGTTTTCAAAAATGCACAGGTTTGGTAGGTTTCCCTAGGTGCCGGCTGAGCTAGAAGCCAAAATCTACAGGTAGGCAATTTGCAAAAAACACCTCTGTTTTCTTTCAAAAATGTGATGTGTCCATGTTGTTTTTTGGGGCGTTTCATGTCACGGGCGCTAGGCCTACCCACACAAGTGAGGTATCATTTTTATCGGGAGACTTGGGGGAACGCTGGGTGGAAGGAAATTTGTGGCTCCTCTCTGATTCCAGAACTATCTGTCACCGAAATGTGAGGAAAACGTGTTTTTTTAGCCAAATTTTGAGGTTTGCAAAGAATTCTGGGTAACAGAACCTGGTCAGAGCCCCACAAGTCACCCCATCTTGGATTCCCCTAGGTCTCTAGTTTTCAAAAATGCATAGGTTTGGTAGGTTTCCCTAGGTGCCGGCTGAGCTAGAGGCCAAAATCAACAGGTAGGCACTTTGCAAAAACACCTCTGTTTTCTTTAAAAAAATGTGATGTGTCCACGTTGTGTTTTGGGGCGTTTCCTGTCACGGGCGCTAGGCCTACCCACACAAGTGAGGTATCATTTTTATCGGGAGACTTGGGGGGAACGCTGGGTGGAAGGAAATTTGTGGCTCCTCTCTGATTCCAGAACATTCTGTCACCAAAATTTGAGGAAAATGTGTATTCTTAGCCAAATTTTGAGGTTTGCAAAGGATTCTGGGTAACAGAACCTGGTCAGAGCCCCACAAGTCACTCCATCTTCGATTACCCTAGGTCTCTAGTTTTAAAAAATGCACAGGTTTGGTAGGTTTCCCTAGGTGCCGGCTGAGCTAGAGGCCAAAATCTACAGGTAGGCAATTTGCAAAAAACACCTCTGTTTTCTTTCAAAAATGTGATGTGTCCACGTTGCGTTTTGGGGCATTTCCTGTCGCAGGCGCTAGGCCTACCCACACAAGTGAGGTATCATTTTTATCAGGAGACTTGGGGGGAACGCTGGGTGGAAGGAAATTTGTGGCTCCTCTCAGATTCCAGAACTTTCTGTTACCGAAATTTGAGGAAAATGTGTTTTTTTAGCCACATTTTGAGGTTTGCAAAGGATTCTGGGTAACAGAACCTGGTCAGAGGCTCACAAGTCACCCCATCTTGTATTCTCCTAGGTCTCTAGTTTTGAAAAATGCATAGGTTTGGTAGGTTTCCCTAGGTGCCGGCTGAGCTAGAGGCCAAAATCTACAGGTAGGCACTTTGTAAAAAACACCTCTATTTTCTTAAAAGAAATGTGATGTGTCCACGTTGTGTTTTGGGGCGTTTCCTGTCACGGGCGCTAGGCCTACCCACACATGTGAGGTATCATTTTTATCAGGAGACTTGGGGGAACGCTGGGTGGAATAAAATTGGGGTTCCTCTCTGATTCCAGAACTATCTGTTACCAAAATGTGAGGAAAACGTGTTTTTTTAGCCAAATTTTGAGGTTTGCAAAGAATTCTGGGTAACAGAACCTGGTCAGAGCCCCACAAGTCACCCCCATCTTGGATTCCCCTAGGTCTTTAGTTTCCAAAAAAGCACAGGTTTTGTACGTTTCCCTAGGTGCCGGCTGAGCTAGAGGCCAAAATCTACAGGTAGGCACTTTGCAAAAAACACCTCTGTTTTCTTTCAAAAATGTGATGTGTCCACGTTGCATTTTGGGGCATTTCTTGTCGCGGGCGCTAGGCCTACCCACACAAGTGAGGTATCATTGTTATCGGGAGACTTGGGGGAAAGCTGGGTGGAAGGAAATTTGTGGCTCCTCTCAGATTCCAGAACTTTCTGTCACGAAATTTGAGGAAAATGTGTTTTTTTAGCCAAATTTTGAGGTTTGCAAAGGATTCTGGGTAACAGAACCTGGTCAGAGCCCCACAAGTCATCCCATCTTGGATTCCCCTAGGTCTCTAGTTTTCAAAAATGCACAGGTTTGGTAGGTTTCCCTTGGTGCCGGCTGAGCTACAGGCCAAAATCTACAGGTAGGCACTTTGCAAAAAACACCTCTGTTTTCTTTAAAAAAATGTGATGTGTCCATGTTGTTTTTTGGGGCGTTTCATGTCACGGGCGCTAGGCCTACCCACACAAGTGAGGTATCATTGTTATCGGGAGACTTGGGGGAATGCTGGGTGGAAGGAAATTTGTGGCTCCTCTCTGATTCCAGAACTATCTGTCACCGAAATGTGAGGAAAACGTGTTTTTTTAGCCAAATTTTGAGGTTTGCAAAGAATTCTGGGTAACAGAACCTGGTCAGAGCCCCACAAGTCACCCCCATCTTGGATTCCCCTAGGTCTTTAGTTTCCAAAAATGCACACGTTTCGTACGTTTCCCTAGGTGCCGGCTGAGCTAGAGGCCAAAATCTACAGGTAGGAACTTTGCAAAAAACACCTCTGTTTTCTTTAAAAAAATGTTATGTGTGCACGTTGCGTTTTGGGGCATTTGCTGTCGCGGGCGCTAGGCCTACCCTCACAAGTGAGGTATCATTTTTATCGGGAGACTTGGGGGAACGCTGGATGGAAGGAAATTTGTGGCTCCTCTCAGATTCCAGAACTTTCTGTCATTAAAATTTGAGGAAAATGTGTTTTTTTAGCCAAATTTTGAGGTTTGCAAAGGATTCTGGGTAACATAACCTAGTCAGACCCCCACAAGTCACCCCATCTTGGATTCCCCTAGGTTTCTAGTTTTCAAAAATGTACAGGTTTGGTAGGTTTCCCTAGGTGCCGGCTGAGCTAGAGGCCAAAATCTACAGGTAGGCAATTTGCAAAAAACACCTCTGTTTTCTTTCAAAAATGTGATGTGTCCACGTTGCGTTTTGGGGAATTTCCTGTTGCGGGCGCTAGGCCTACCCACACAAGTGAGGTATCATTTTTATCGGGAGACTTGGGGGAACGCTGGGTGGATGGAAATTTGTGGCTCCTCTCTGATTCTAGAACTTTCTGTCACCAAAATTTGAGGAAAATGTGTTTTTTTAGCCAAATTTTGAGGTTTGCAAAGGATTCTGGGTAACAGAACCTGGTCAGAGCCCCACAAGTCACCCCATCTTGGATTCCCCTAGGTCTCTAGTTTTCAAAAATGCATAGGTTTCGTAGGTTTCCCTAGGTGCCGGATGAGCTAGAGGCCAAAATCAACAGGTAGGCACTTTGCAAAAACACCTCTGTTTTCTTTAAAAAAATGTGATGTGTCCACGTTGTGTTTTGGGGCGTTTCCTGTCACGGGCGCTAGGCCTACCCACACAAGTGAGGTATCATTTTTATCGGGAGACTTGGGGGGAACGCTGGGTGGAAGGAAATTTGTGGCTCCTCTCTGATTCCAGAACTTTCTGTCACCAAAATTTGAGGAAAATGTGTTTTCTTAGCCAAATTTTGAGGTTTGCAAAGGATTCTGGGTAACAGAACCTGGTCAGAGCCCCACAAGTCACTCCATCTTCGATTCCCCTAGGTCTCTAGTTTTAAAAAATGCACAGGTTTGGTAGGTTTCCCTAGGTGCCGGCTAAGCTAGAGGCCAAAATCTACAGGTAGGCAATTTGCAAAAAACACCTCTGTTTTCTTTCAAAAATGTGATGTGTCCACGTTGCGTTTTGGGTTTTTCCTGTCGCGGGCGCTAGGCCTACCCACACAAGTGAGGTATCATTTTTATCGGGAGACTTGGGGGAACGCTGGGTGGAAGGAAATGTGTGGCTCCTCTCTGATTCCAGAACTTTCTGTCACCAAAATTTGAGGACAATGTGTTTTCTTTGCCAAATTTTGAGGTTTGCAAAGGATTCAGCTTAACAGAACCTGGTCAGAGCCCCACAAGTCACCCCATCTTGGATTCCCATAAGTCTCTAGTTTTCAAAAATGCTCAGGTTTGGTAGGATTCCCTAGGTGCCGGCTGAGCTAGAGGCCAAAATCTACAGGTAGGCAATTTGCAAAAAACACCTCTGTTTTCTTTCAAAAATGTGATGTGTCCACGTTGCGTTTTGGGGCATTTCCTGTCGCGGGCGCTAGGCCTACCCACACAAGTGAGGTATCATTTTTATCGGGAGACTTGGGGGAACGCTGGGTGGATGGAAATTTGTGGCTCCTCTCTGATTCCAGAACTTTCTGTCACCAAAATTTGAGGAAAATTTGTTTTTTTAGCCAAATTTTGTAGGTTTGCAAAGGATTCTGGGTAACAGAACCTGGTCAGAGCCCCACAAGTCACCCCATCTTGGATTCCCCTAGGTCTCTAGTTTTCAAAAATGCATAGGTTTGGTAGGTTTCCCTAGGTGCCGGCTGAGCTAGAGGCCAAAATCAACAGGTAGGCACTTTGCAAAAACACCTCTGTTTTCTTTAAAAAAATGTGATGTGTCCACGTTGTGTTTTGGGGCGTTTCCTGTCACGGGCGCTAGGCCTACCCACACAAGTGAGGTATCATTTTTATCGGGAGACTTGGGGGGAACGCTGGGTGGAAGGAAATTTGTGGCTCCTCTCTGATTCCAGAACTTTCTGTCACCAAAATTTGAGGAAAATGTGTTTTCTTAGCCAAATTTTGAGGTTTGCAAAGGATTCTGGGTAACAGAACCTGGTCAGAGCCCCACAAGTCACTCCATCTTCGATTCCCCTAGGTCTCTAGTTTTAAAAAATGCACAGGTTTGGTAGGTTTCCCTAGGTGCCGGCTGAGCTAGAGGCCAAAATCTACAGGTAGGCAATTTGCAAAAAACACCTCTGTTTTCTTTCAAAATTGTGATGTGTCCACGTTGCGTTTTGGGGCATTTCCTGTCGCGGGCGCTAGGCCTACCCACACAAGTGAGGTATCATTTTTATCGGGAGACTTGGGGGAACGCTGGGTGGAAGGAAATGTGTGGCTCCTCTCTGATTCCAGAACTTTCTGTCACCAAAATTTGAGGACAATGTGTTTTCTTAGCCAAATTTTGAGGTTTGCAAAGGATTCAGCTTAACAGAACCTGGTCAGAGCCCCACAAGTCACCCCATCTTGGATTCCCATAGGTCTCTAGTTTTCAAAAATGCACAGGTTTGGTAGGATTCCCTAGGTGCCGGCTGAGCTAGAGGCCAAAATCTACAGGTAGGCAATTTGCAAAAAACACCTCTGTTTTCTTTCAAAAATGTGATGTGTCCACATTGAGTTTTGGGGCATTTCCTGTCGCGGGCGCTAGGCCTACCCACACAAGTGAGGTATCATTTTTATCGGGAGACTTGGGGGAACGCTGGGTGCATGGTAATTTGTGGCTCCTCTCTGATTCCAGAACTTTCTGTCACCAAAATTTGAGGAAAATGTGTTTTTTTAGCCAAATTTTGAGGTTTGCAAAGGATTCTGGGTAACAGAACCTGGTCAGAGCCCCACAAGTCACCCCATCTTGGATTCCCCTAGGTCTCTAGTTTTCAAAAATGCATAGGTTTGGTAGGTTTCCCTAGGTGCCGGCTGAGCTAGAGGCCAAAATCAACAGGTAGGCACTTTGCAAAAACACCTCTGTTTTCTTTAAAAAAATGTGATGTGTCCACGTTGTGTTTTGGGGCGTTTCCTGTCACGGGCGCTAGGCCTACCCACACAAGTGAGGTATCATTTTTATCGGGAGACTTGGGGGGAACGCTGGGTGGAAGGAAATTTGTGGCTCCTCTCTGATTCCAGAACTTTCTGTCACCAAAATTTGAGGAAAATGTGTTTTCTTAGCCAAATTTTGAGTTTTGCAAAGGATTCTGGGTAACAGAACCTGGTCAGAGCCCCACAAGTCACCCCATCTTGGATTCCCCTAGGTCTCTAGTTTTCAAAAATGCACAGGTTTGGTAGGATTCCCTAGGTGCCGGCTGAGCTAGAGGCCAAAATCTACAGGTAGGCAATTTGCAAAAAACACCTCTGTTTTCTTTCAAAAATGTGATGTGTCCACGTTGCGTTTTGGGGCATTTCCTGTCGCGGGCGCTAGGCCTACCCACACAAGTGAGGTATAATTTTTATCGGGAGACTTGGGGGAACGCTGGGTGGATGGAAATTTGTGGCTCCTCTCTGATTCCAGAACTTTCTGTCACCAAAATTTGAGGACAATGTGTTTTTTTAGCCAAATGTTGAGGTTTGCAAAGGATTCTGGGTAACAGAACCTGGTCAGAGCCCCACAAGTCACCCCATCTTGGATTCCCATAGGTCTCTAGTTTTCAAAAATGCACAGGTTTGGTAGGATTCCCTAGGTGCCGGCTGAGCTAGAGGCCAAAATCTACAGGTAGGCAATTTGCAAAAAACACCTCTGTTTTCTTTCAAAAATGTGATGTGTCCACATTGCGTTTTGGGGCATTTCCTGTCGCGGGCGCTAGGCCTACCCACACAAGTGAGGTATCATTTTTATCGGGAGACTTGGGGGAACGCTGGGTGCATGGTAATTTGTGGCTCCTCTCTGATTCCAGAACTTTCTGTCACCAAAATTTGAGGAAAATGTGTTTTTTTAGCCAAATTTTGAGGTTTGCAAAGGATTCTGGGTAACAGAACCTGGTCAGAGCCCCACAAGTCACCCCATCTTGGATTCCCCTAGGTCTCTAGTTTTCAAAAATGCATAGGTTTGGTAGGTTTCAATAGGTGCCGGCTGAGCTAGAGGCCAAAATCAACAGGTAGGCACTTTTCAAAAACACCTCTGTTTTCTTTAAAAAAATGTGATGTGTCCACGTTGTGTTTTGGGGCGTTTCCTGTCACGGGCGCTAGGCCTACCCACACAAGTGAGGTATCATTTTTATCGGGAGACTTGGGTGGAACGCTGGGTGGAAGGAAATTTGTGGCTCCTCTCTGATTCCAGAACTTTCTGTCACCAAAATTTGAGGAAAATGTGTTTTCTTAGCCAAATTTTGAGGTTTGCAAAGGATTCTGGGTAACAGAACCTGGTCAGAGCCCCACAAGTCACTCCATCTTCGATTCCCCTAGGTCTCTAGTTTAAAAAAATGCACAGGTTTGGTAGGTTTCCCTAGGTGCCGGCTGAGCTAGAGGCCAAAATCTACAGGTAGGCAATTTGCAAAAAACACCTCTGTTTTCTTTCAAAAATGTGATGTGTCCACGTTGCGTTTTGGGGCATTTCCTGTCGCAGGCGCTAGGCCTACCCACACAAGTGAGGTATCATTTTTATCGGGAGACTTGGGGGAACGCTGGGTGGAAGGAAATGTGTGGCTCCTCTCTGATTCCAGAACTTTCTGTCACCAAAATTTGAGGACAATGTGTTTTCTTAGCCAAATTTTGAGGTTTGCAAAGGATTCAGCTTAACAGAACCTGGTCAGAGCCCCACAAGTCACCCCATCGTGGATTCCCATAGGTCTCTAGTTTTCAAAAATGCACAGGTTTGGTAGGATTCCCTAGGTGCCGGCTGAGCTAGAGGCCAAAATCTACAGGTAGGCAATTTGCAAAAAACACCTCTGTTTTCTTTCAAAAATGTGATGTGTCCATGTTGCGTTTTGGGGCATTTCCTGTCGCGGGCGCTAGGCCTACCCACACAAGTGAGGTATCATTTTTATCGGGAGACTTGGGGGAATGCTGGGTGGATGGAAATTTGTGGCTCCTCTCTGATTCCAGGACTTTCTGTCACCAAAATTTGAGGAAAATGTGTTTTTTTAGCCAAATGTTGAGGTTTGCAAAGGATTCTGGGTAACAGAACCTGGTCAGAGCCCCACAAGTCACCCCATCTTGGATTCCCCTAGGTCTCTAGTTTTCAAAAATGCATAGGTTTGGTAGGTTTCCCTAGGTGCCGGCTGAGCTAGAGGCCAAAATCAACAGGTAGGCACTTTGCAAAAACACCTCTGTTTTCTTTAAAAAAATGTGATGTGTCCACGTTGTGTTTTGGGGCGTTTCCTGTCACGGGCGCTAGGCCTACCCACACAAGTGAGGTATCATTTTTATCAGGAGACTTGGGGGGAACGCTGGGTGGAAGGAAATTTGTGGCTCCTCTCTGATTCCAGAACTTTCTGTCACCAAAATTTGGTGAAAATATGTTTTCTTAGCCAAATGTTGAGGTTTGCAAAGGATTCTGGGTAACAATACCTGGTCAGAGCCCCACAAGTCACTCCATCTTCGATTCCCCTAGGTCTCTAGTTTTAAAAAATGCACAGGTTTGGTAGGTTTCCCTAGGTGCCGGCTGAGCTAGAGGCCAAAATCTACAGGTAGGCAATTTGCAAAAAACACCTCTGTTTTCTTTCAAAAATGTGATGTGTCCACGTTGCATTTTGGGGCATTTCCTGTCGCAGGCGCTAGGCCTACCCACACAAGTGAGGTATCATTTTTATCAGGAGACTTGGGGGGAACGCTGGGTGGAAGGAAATTTGTGGCTCCTCTCAGATTCCAGAACTTTCTGTTACCGAAATTTGAGGAAAATGTGTTTTTTTAGCCACATTTTGAGGTTTGCAAAGGATTCTGGGTAACAGAACCTGGTCAGAGCCCCACAAGTCACCCCATCTTGTATTCTCCTAGGTCTCTAGTTTTGAAAAATGCATAGGTTTGGTAGGTTTCCCTAGGTGCCGGCTGAGCTAGAGCCAAAATCTACAGGTAGGCACTTTGTAAAAAACACCTCTATTTTCTTAAAAGAAATGTGATGTGTCCACGTTGTGTTTTGGGGCGTTTCCTGTCACGGGCGCTAGGCCTACCCACACATGTGAGGTATCATTTTTATCAGGAGACTTGGGGGAACGCTGGGTGGAATAAAATTGGGGTTCCTCTCTGATTCCAGAACTATCTGTTACCAAAATGTGAGGAAAACGTGTTTTTTTAGCCAAATTTTGAGGTTTGCAAAGAATTCTGGGTAACAGAACTTGGTCAGAGCCCCACAAGTCACCCCCATCTTGGATTCCCATAGGTCTTTAGTTTCCAAAAAAGCACAGGTTTTGTACGTTTCCCTAGGTGCCGGCTGAGCTAGAGGCCAAAATCTACAGGTAGGCACTTTGCAAAAAACACCTCTGTTTTCATTCAAAACTGTGATGAGTCCACGTTGCATTTTGGGGCATTTCTTGTCACGGGCGCTAGGCCTACCCACACAAGTGAGGTATCATTGTTATCGGGAGACTTGGGGGAATGCTGGGTGGATGGAAATTTGTGGCTCCTCTCTGATTCCAGAACTTTCTGTCACCAAAATTTGAGGACAATGTGTTTTTTTAGCCAAATGTTGAGGTTTGCAAAGGATTCTGGGTAACAGAACCTGGTCAGAGCCCCACAAGTCACCCCATCTTGGATTCCCATAGGTCTCTAGTTTTCAAAAATGCACAGGTTTGGTAGGATTCCCTAGGTGCCGGCTGAGCTAGAGGCCAAAATCTACAGGTAGGCAATTTGCAAAAAACACCTCTGTTTTCTTTCAAAAATGTGATGTGTCCACATTGCGTTTTGGGGCATTTCCTGTCGCGGGCGCTAGGCCTACCCACACAAGTGAGGTATCATTTTTATCGGGAGACTTGGGGGAACGCTGGGTGCATGGTAATTTGTGGCTCCTCTCTGATTCCAGAACTTTCTGTCACCAAAATTTGAGGAAAATGTGTTTTTTTAGCCAAATTTTGAGGTTTGCAAAGGATTCTGGGTAACAGAACCTGGTCAGAGCCCCACAAGTCACCCCATCTTGGATTCCCCTAGGTCTCTAGTTTTCAAAAATGCATAGGTTTGGTAGGTTTCAATAGGTGCCGGCTGAGCTAGAGGCCAAAATCAACAGGTAGGCACTTTTCAAAAACACCTCTGTTTTCTTTAAAAAAATGTGATGTGTCCACGTTGTGTTTTGGGGCGTTTCCTGTCACGGGCGCTAGGCCTACCCACACAAGTGAGGTATCATTTTTATCGGGAGACTTGGGTGGAACGCTGGGTGGAAGGAAATTTGTGGCTCCTCTCTGATTCCAGAACTTTCTGTCACCAAAATTTGAGGAAAATGTGTTTTCTTAGCCAAATTTTGAGGTTTGCAAAGGATTCTGGGTAACAGAACCTGGTCAGAGCCCCACAAGTCACTCCATCTTCGATTCCCCTAGGTCTCTAGTTTAAAAAAATGCACAGGTTTGGTAGGTTTCCCTAGGTGCCGGCTGAGCTAGAGGCCAAAATCTACAGGTAGGCAATTTGCAAAAAACACCTCTGTTTTCTTTCAAAAATGTGATGTGTCCACGTTGCGTTTTGGGGCATTTCCTGTCGCAGGCGCTAGGCCTACCCACACAAGTGAGGTATCATTTTTATCGGGAGACTTGGGGGAACGCTGGGTGGAAGGAAATGTGTGGCTCCTCTCTGATTCCAGAACTTTCTGTCACCAAAATTTGAGGACAATGTGTTTTCTTAGCCAAATTTTGAGGTTTGCAAAGGATTCAGCTTAACAGAACCTGGTCAGAGCCCCACAAGTCACCCCATCTTGGATTCCCATAGGTCTCTAGTTTTCAAAAATGCACAGGTTTGGTAGGATTCCCTAGGTGCCGGCTGAGCTAGAGGCCAAAATCTACAGGTAGGCAATTTGCAAAAAACACCTCTGTTTTCTTTCAAAAATGTGATGTGTCCATGTTGCGTTTTGGGGCATTTCCTGTCGCGGGCGCTAGGCCTACCCACACAAGTGAGGTATCATTTTTATCGGGAGACTTGGGGGAATGCTGGGTGGATGGAAATTTGTGGCTCCTCTCTGATTCCAGGACTTTCTGTCACCAAAATTTGAGGAAAATGTGTTTTTTTAGCCAAATGTTGAGGTTTGCAAAGGATTCTGGGTAACAGAACCTGGTCAGAGCCCCACAAGTCACCCCATCTTGGATTCCCCTAGGTCTCTAGTTTTCAAAAATGCATAGGATTGGTAGGTTTCCCTAGGTGCCGGCTGAGCTAGAGGCCAAAATCAACAGGTAGGCACTTTGCAAAAACACCTCTGTTTTCTTTAAAAAAATGTGATGTGTCCACGTTGTGTTTTGGGGCGTTTCCTGTCACGGGCGCTAGGCCTACCCACACAAGTGAGGTATCATTTTTATCAGGAGACTTGGGGGGAACGCTGGGTGGAAGGAAATTTGTGGCTCCTCTCTGATTCCAGAACTTTCTGTCACCAAAATTTGGTGAAAATATGTTTTCTTAGCCAAATGTTGAGGTTTGCAAAGGATTCTGGGTAACAATACCTGGTCAGAGCCCCACAAGTCACTCCATCTTCGATTCCCCTAGGTCTCTAGTTTTAAAAAATGCACAGGTTTGGTAGGTTTCCCTAGGTGCCGGCTGAGCTAGAGGCCAAAATCTACAGGTAGGCAATTTGCAAAAAACACCTCTGTTTTCTTTCAAAAATGTGATGTGTCCACGTTGCATTTTGGGGCATTTCCTGTCGCAGGCGCTAGGCCTACCCACACAAGTGAGGTATCATTTTTATCAGGAGACTTGGGGGGAACGCTGGGTGGAAGGAAATTTGTGGCTCCTCTCAGATTCCAGAACTTTCTGTTACCGAAATTTGAGGAAAATGTGTTTTTTTAGCCACATTTTGAGGTTTGCAAAGGATTCTGGGTAACAGAACCTGGTCAGAGCCCCACAAGTCACCCCATCTTGTATTCTCCTAGGTCTCTAGTTTTGAAAAATGCATAGGTTTGGTAGGTTTCCCTAGGTGCCGGCTGAGCTAGAGCCAAAATCTACAGGTAGGCACTTTGTAAAAAACACCTCTATTTTCTTAAAAGAAATGTGATGTGTCCACGTTGTGTTTTGGGGCGTTTCCTGTCACGGGCGCTAGGCCTACCCACACATGTGAGGTATCATTTTTATCAGGAGACTTGGGGGAACGCTGGGTGGAATAAAATTGGGGTTCCTCTCTGATTCCAGAACTATCTGTTACCAAAATGTGAGGAAAACGTATTTTTTTAGCCAAATTTTGAGGTTTGCAAAGAATTCTGGGTAACAGAACTTGGTCAGAGCCCCACAAGTCACCCCCATCTTGGATTCCCCTAGGTCTTTAGTTTCCAAAAAAGCACAGGTTTTGTACGTTTCCCTAGGTGCCGGCTGAGCTAGAGGCCAAAATCTACAGGTAGGCACTTTGCAAAAAACACCTCTGTTTTCATTCAAAACTGTGATGAGTCCACGTTGCATTTTGGGGCATTTCTTGTCACGGGCGCTAGGCCTACCCACACAAGTGAGGTATCATTGTTATCGGGAGACTTGGGGGAATGCTGGGTGGAAGGAAATTTGTGGCTCCTCTCAGATTCCAGAACTTTCTGTCACGAAATTTGAGGAAAATGTGTTTTTTTAGCCAAATTTTGAGGTTTGCAAAGGATTCTGGGTAACAGAACCTGGTCAGAGCCCCACAAGTCACCCCATCTTGGATTCCCCTAGGTCTCTAGTTTTCAAAAATGCACAGGTTTGGTAGGTTTCCCTTGGTGCCGGCTGAGCTAGAGGCCAAAATCTACAGGTAGGCACTTTGCAAAAAACACCTCTGTTTTCTTTAAAAAAATGTGATGTGTCCATGTTGTTTTTTGGGGCGTTTCATGTCACGGCCGCTAGGCCTACCCACACATGTGAGGTATCATTTTTATCAGGAGACTTGGGGGAACGCTGGGTGGAAGAAAATTGGGGTTCCTCTCTGATTCCAGAACTATCTGTTACCAAAATGTGAGGAAAACGTGTTTTTTTAGCCAAATTTTGAGGTTTGCAAAGAATTCTGGGTAACAGAACCTGGTCAGAGCCCCACAAGTCACCCCCATCTTGGATTCCCCTAGGTCTTTAGTTTCCAAAAAAGCACAGGTTTTGTACGTTTCCCTAGGTGCCGGCTGAGCTAGAGGCCAAAATCTACAGGTAGGCACTTTGCAAAAAACACCTCTGTTTTCTTTCAAAAATGTGATGTGTCCACGTTGCATTTTGGGGCATTTCCTGTCGCGGGCGCTAGGCCTACCCACACAAGTGAGTTATCATTGTTATCGGGAGACTTGGGGGAATGCTGGGTGGAAGGAAATTTGTGGCTCCTCTCAGATTCCAGAACTTTCTGTCACGAAATTTGAGGAAAATGTGTTTTTTTAGCCAAATTTTGAGGTTTGCAAAGGATTCTGGGTAACAGAACCTGGTCAGAGCCCCACAAGTCACCCCATCTTGGATTCCCCTAGGTCTCTAGTTTTAAAAAATGCACAGGTTTGGTAGGTTTCCCTTGGTCCCGGCTGAGCTACAGGCCAAAATCTACAGGTAGGCACTTTGCAAAACACACCTCTGTTTTCTTTAAAAAAATGTGATGTGTCCATGTTGTTTTTTGGGGCGTTTCATGTCACGGGCGCTAGGCCTACACACACAAGTGAGGTATCATTTTTATCGGGAGACTTGGGGGAACGCTGGGTGGAAGGAAATTTGTGGCTCCCCTCTGATTCCTGAACTATCTGTCACCGAAATGTGAGGAAAACGTGTTTTTTTAGCCAAATTTTGAGGTTTGCAAAGAATTCTGGGTAACAGAACGTGGTCAGAGCCCCACAAGTCACCCCCATCTTGGATTCCCCTAGGTCTTTACTTTCCAAAAATGCACAGGTTTTGTACGTTTTTCTAGGTGCCGGCTGAGCTAGAGGCCAAAATCTACAGGTAGGAACTTTGCAAAAAACACCTCTGTTTTCTTTCAAAAAATGTTATGTGTCCACGTTGCGTTTTGGGGCATTTGCTGTCGCGGGCGCTAGGCCTACCCTCACAAGTGAGGTATCATTTTTATCGGGAGACTTGGGGGAACGCTGGATGGAAGGACATTTTTGGCTCCTCACAGATTCCAGAACTTTCTGTCATTAAAATTTGAGGAAAATGTGTTTTTTTAGCCAAATTTTGAGGTTTGCAAAGGATTCTGGGTAACATAACCTAGTCAGACCCCCACAAGTCACCCCATCTTGGATTCCCCTAGGTTTCTAGTTTTCAAAAATGCACAGGTTTGGTAGGTTTCCCTAGGTGCCGGCTGAGCTAGAGGCCAAAATCTACAGGTAGGCAATTTGCAAAAAACACCTCTGTTTTCTTTCAAAAATGTGATGCGTCCACGTTGCGTTTTGGGGCATTTCCTGTCGCAGGCGCTAGGCCTACCCACACAAGTGAGGTATCATTTTTATCAGGAGACTTGGGGGGAACGCTGGGTGGAAGGAAATTTGTGGCTCCTCTCAGATTCCAGAATTTTCTGTTACCGAAATTTGAGGAAAATGTGGTTTTTTAGCCACATTTTGAGGTTTGCAAAGGATTCTGGGTAACAGAACCTGGTCAGAGGCTCACAAGTCACCCCATCTTGTATTCTCCTAGGTCTCTAGTTTTGAAAAATGCATAGGTTTGGTAGGTTTCCCTAGGTGCCGGCTGAGCTAGAGGCCAAAATCTACAGGTAGGCACTTTGTAAAAAACACCTCTATTTTCTTAAAAGAAATGTGATGTGTCCACGTTGTGTTTTGGGGCGTTTCCTGTCACGGGCGCTAGGCCTACCCACACATGTGAGGTATCATTTTTATCAGGAGACTTGGGGGAACGCTGGGTGGAATAAAATTGGGGTTCCTCTCTGATTCCAGAACTATTTGTTACCAAAATGTGAGGAAAATGTGTTTTTTTAGCCAAATATTGAGGTTTGCAAAGAATTCTGGGTAACAGAACCTGGTCAGAGCCCCACAAGTCACCCCCATCTTGGATTCCCCTAGGTCTTTAGTTTCCAAAAATGCACAGGTTTCGTACGTTTCCCTAGGTGCCGGCTGAGCTAGAGGCCAAAATCTACAGGTAGGAACTTTGCAAAAAACACCTCTGTTTTCTTTCAAAAAATGTTATGTGTCCACGTTGCTTTTTTGGGCATTTGCTGTCGCGGGCGCTAGGCCTACCCTCACAAGTGAGGTATAATTTTTATAGGGAGACTTGGGGGAACGCTGGATGGAAGGAAATTTGTGGCTCCTCTCAGATTCCAGAACTTTATGTCATTAAAATTTGAGGAAAATGTGTTTTTTTAGCCAAATTTTGAGGTTTGCAAAGGATTCTGGGTAACATAACCTAGTCAGACCCCCACAAGTCACCCCATCTTGGATTCCCCTAGGTTTCTAGTTTTCAAAAATGCACAGGTTTGGTAGGTTTCCCTAGGTGCCGGCTGAGCTAGAGGCCAAAATCTACAGGTAGGCAATTTGCAAAAAACACCTCTGTTTTCTTTAAAAAATGTGATGTGTCCACGTTGCGTTTTGGGGCATTTCCTGTAGCGGGCGCTAGGCCTACCCACACAAGTGAGGTATCATTTTTATCGGGAGACTTGGGGGAACGCTGGGTGGAAGGAAATGTGTGGCTCCTCTCTGATTCCAGAACTTTCTGTCACCAAAATTTGAGGACAATGTGTTTACTTAGCCAAATTTTGAGGTTTGCAAAGGATTCAGCTTAACAGAACCTGGTCAGAGCCCCACAAGTCACCCCATCTTGGATTCCCATAGGTCTCTAGTTTTCAAAAATGCACAGGTTTGGTAGGATTCCCTAGGTGCCGGCTGAGCTAGAGGCCAAAATCTACAGGTAGGCTATTTGCAAAAAACACCTCTGTTTTCTTTCAAAAATGTGATGTGTCCACGTTGCGTTTTGGGGCATTTCCTGTCGCGGGCGCTAGGCCTACCCACACAAGTGAGGTATCATTTTTATCGGGAGACTTGGGGGAATGCTGGGTGGATGGAAATGTGTGGCTCCTCTCTGATTCCAGAACTTTCTGTCACCAAAATTTGAGGACAATGTGTTTTCTTAGCCAAATTTTGAGGTTTGCAAAGGATTCAGCTTAACAGAACCTGGTCAGAGCCCCACAAGTCACCCCATCTTGGATTCCCATAGGTCTCTAGTTTTCAAAAATGCTCAGATTTGGTAGGATTCCCCTTGGTGCCGGCTGAGCTAGAGGCCAAAATCTACAGGTAGGCAATTTGCAAAAAACACCTCTGTTTTCTTTCAAAAATGTGATGTGTCCACGTTGCGTTTTGGGGCATTTCCTGTCGCGGGCGCTAGGCCTACCCACACAAGTGAGGTATCATTTTTATCGGGAGACTTGGGGGAACGCTGGGTGGATGGAAATTTGTGGCTCCTCTCTGATTCCAGAACTTTCTGTCACCAAAATTTGAGGAAAATTTGTTTTTTTAGCCAAATTTTGTAGGTTTGCAAAGGATTCTGGGTAACAGAACCTGGTCAGAGCCCCACAAGTCACCCCATCTTGGATTCCCCTAGGTCTCTAGTTTTCAAAAATGCATAGGTTTGGTAGGTTTCCCTAGGTGCCGGCTGAGCTAGAGGCCAAAATCAACAGGTAGGCACTTTGCAAAAACACCTCTGTTTTCTTTAAAAAAATGTGATGTGTCCACGTTGTGTTTTGGGGCGTTTCCTGTCACGGGCGCTAGGCCTACCCACACAAGTGAGGTATCATTTTTATCGGGAGACTTGGGGGGAACGCTGGGTGGAAGGAAATTTGTGGCTCCTCTCTGATTCCAGAACTTTCTGTCACCAAAATTTGAGGAAAATGTGTTTTCTTAGCCAAATTTTGAGGTTTGCAAAGGATTCTGGGTAACAGAACCTGGTCAGAGCCCCACAAGTCACTCCATCTTCGATTCCCCTAGGTCTCTAGTTTTAAAAAATGCACAGGTTTGGTAGGTTTCCCTAGGTGCCGGCTGAGCTAGAGGCCAAAATCTACAGGTAGGCAATTTGCAAAAAACACCTCTGTTTTCTTTCAAAATTGTGATGTGTCCACGTTGCGTTTTGGGGCATTTCCTGTCGCGGGCGCTAGGCCTACCCACACAAGTGAGGTATCATTTTTATCGGGAGACTTGGGGGAACGCTGGGTGGAAGGAAATGTGTGGCTCCTCTCTGATTCCAGAACTTTCTGTCACCAAAATTTGAGGACAATGTGTTTTCTTAGCCAAATTTTGAGGTTTGCAAAGGATTCAGCTTAACAGAACCTGGTCAGAGCCCCACAAGTCACCCCATCTTGGATTCCCATAGGTCTCTAGTCTTCAAAAATGCACAGGTTTGGTAGGATTCCCTAGGTGCCGGCTGAGCTAGAGGCCAAAATCTACAGGTAGGCAATTTGCAAAAAACACCTCTGTTTTCTTTCAAAAATGTGATGTGTCCACATTGCGTTTTGGGGCATTTCCTGTCGCGGGCGCTAGGCCTACCCACACAAGTGAGGTATCATTTTTATCGGGAGACTTGGGGGAACGCTGGGTGGATGGAAATTTGTGGCTCCTCTCTGATTCCAGAACTTTCTGTCACCAAAATTTGAGGAAAATGTGTTTTTTTAGCCAAATTTTGAGGTTTGCAAAGGATTCTGGGTAACAGAACCTGGTCAGAGCCCCACAAGTCACCCCATCTTGGATTCCCCTAGGTCTCTAGTTTTCAAAAATGCATAGGTTTGGTAGGTTTCAATAGGTGCCGGCTGAGCTAGAGGCCAAAATCAACAGGTAGGCACTTTTCAAAAACACCTCTGTTTTCTTTAAAAAAATGTGATGTGTCCACGTTGTGTTTTGGGGCGTTTCCTGTCACGGGCGCTAGGCCTACCCACACAAGTGAGGTATCATTTTTATCGGGAGACTTGGGTGGAACGCTGGGTGGAAGGAAATTTGTGGCTCCTCTCTGATTCCAGAACTTTCTGTCACCAAAATTTGAGGAAAATGTGTTTTCTTAGCCAAATTTTGAGGTTTGCAAAGGATTCTGGGTAACAGAACCTGGTCAGAGCCCCACAAGTCACTCCATCTTCGATTCCCCTAGGTCTCTAGTTTAAAAAAATGCACAGGTTTGGTAGGTTTCCCTAGGTGCCGGCTGAGCTAGAGGCCAAAATCTACAGGTAGGCAATTTGCAAAAAACACCTCTGTTTTCTTTCAAAAATGTGATGTGTCCACGTTGCGTTTTGGGGCATTTCCTGTCGCAGGCGCTAGGCCTACCCACACAAGTGAGGTATCATTTTTATCGGGAGACTTGGGGGAACGCTGGGTGGAAGGAAATGTGTGGCTCCTCTCTGATTCCAGAACTTTCTGTCACCAAAATTTGAGGACAATGTGTTTTCTTAGCCAAATTTTGAGGTTTGCAAAGGATTCAGCTTAACAGAACCTGGTCAGAGCCCCACAAGTCACCCCATCTTGGATTCCCATAGGTCTCTAGTTTTCAAAAATGCACAGGTTTGGTAGGATTCCCTAGGTGCCGGCTGAGCTAGAGGCCAAAATCTACAGGTAGGCAATTTGCAAAAAACACCTCTGTTTTCTTTCAAAAATGTGATGTGTCCATGTTGCGTTTTGGGGCATTTCCTGTCACGGGCGCTAGGCCTACCCACACAAGTGAGGTATCATTTTTATCGGGAGACTTGGGGGAACGCTGGGTGGATGGAAATTTGTGGCTCCTCTCTGATTCCAGAACTTTCTGTCACCAAAATTTGAGGAAAATTTGTTTTTTTAGCCAAATTTTGTAGGTTTGCAAAGGATTCTGGGTAACAGAACCTGGTCAGAGCCCCACAAGTCACCCCATCTTGGATTCCCCTAGGTCTCTAGTTTTCAAAAATGCATAGGTTTATTAGGTTTCCCTAGGTGCCGGCTGAGCTAGAGGCCAAAATCAACAGGTAGGCACTTTGCAAAAACACCTCTGTTTTCTTTAAAAAAATGTGATGTGTCCACGTTGTGTTTTGGGGCGTTTCCTGTCACGGGCGCTAGGCCTACCCACACAAGTGAGGTATCATTTTTATCGGGAGACTTGGGGGGAACGCTGGGTGGAAGGAAATTTGTGGCTCCTCTCTGATTCCAGAACTTTCTGTCACCAAAATTTGGTGAAAATATGTTTTCTTAGCCAAATGTTGAGGTTTGCAAAGGATTCTGGGTAACAATACCTGGTCAGAGCCCCACAAGTCACTCCATCTTCGATTCCCCTAGGTCTCTAGTTTTAAAAAATGCACAGGTTTGGTAGGTTTCCCTAGGTGCCGGCTGAGCTATAGGCCAAAATCTACAGGTAGGCAATTTGCAAAAAACACCTCTGTTTTCTTTCAAAAATGTGATGTGTCCACGTTGCATTTTGGGGCATTTCCTGTCGCAGGCGCTAGGCCTACCCACACAAGTGAGGTATCATTTTTATCAGGAGACTTGGGGGGAACGCTGGGTGGAAGGAAATTTGTGGCTCCTCTCAGATTCCAGAACTTTCTGTTACCGAAATTTGAGGAAAATGTGTTTTTTTAGCCACATTTTGAGGTTTGCAAAGGATTCTGGGTAACAGAACCTGGTCAGAGCCCCACAAGTCACCCCATCTTGTATTCTCCTAGGTCTCTAGTTTTGAAAAATGCATAGGTTTGGTAGGTTTCCCTAGGTGCCGGCTGAGCTAGAGCCAAAATCTACAGGTAGGCACTTTGTAAAAAACACCTCTATTTTCTTAAAAGAAATGTGATGTGTCCACGTTGTGTTTTGGGGCGTTTCCTGTCACGGGCGCTAGGCCTACCCACACATGTGAGGTATCATTTTTATCAGGAGACTTGGGGGAACGCTGGGTGGAATAAAATTGGGGTTCCTCTCTGATTCCAGAACTATCTGTTACCAAAATGTGAGGAAAACGTGTTTTTTTAGCCAAATTTTGAGGTTTGCAAAGAATTCTGGGTAACAGAACTTGGTCAGAGCCCCACAAGTCACCCCCATCTTGGATTCCCCTAGGTCTTTAGTTTCCAAAAAAGCACAGGTTTTGTACGTTTCCCTAGGTGCCGGCTGAGCTAGAGGCCAAAATCTACAGGTAGGCACTTTGCAAAAAACACCTCTGTTTTCATTCAAAACTGTGATGTGTCCACGTTGCATTTTGGGGCATTTCTTGTCACGGGCGCTAGGCCTACCCACACAAGTGAGGTATCATTGTTATCGGGAGACTTGGGGGAATGCTGGGTGGAAGGAAATTTGTGGCTCCTCTCAGATTCCAGAACTTTCTGTCACGAAATTTGAGGAAAATGTGTTTTTTTAGCCAAATTTTGAGGTTTGCAAAGGATTCTGGGTAACAGAACCTGGTCAGAGCCCCACAAGTCACCCCATCTTGGATTCCCCTAGGTCTCTAGTTTTCAAAAATGCACAGGTTTGGTAGGTTTCCCTTGGTGCCGGCTGAGCTAGAGGCCAAAATCTACAGGTAGGCACTTTGCAAAAAACACCTCTGTTTTCTTTAAAAAAATGTGATGTGTCCATGTTGTTTTTTGGGGCGTTTCATGTCACGGCCGCTAGGCCTACCCACACATGTGAGGTATCATTTTTATCAGGAGACTTGGGGGAACGCTGGGTGGAAGAAAATTGGGGTTCCTCTCTGATTCCAGAACTATCTGTTACCAAAATGTGAGGAAAACGTGTTTTTTTAGCCAAATTTTGAGGTTTGCAAAGAATTCTGGGTAACAGAACCTGGTCAGAGCCCCACAAGTCACCCCCATCTTGGATTCCCCTAGGTCTTTAGTTTCCAAAAAAGCACAGGTTTTGTACGTTTCCCTAGGTGCCGGCTGAGCTAGAGGCCAAAATCTACAGGTAGGCACTTTGCAAAAAACACCTCTGTTTTCTTTCAAAAATGTGATGTGTCCACGTTGCATTTTGGGGCATTTCCTGTCGCGGGCGCTAGGCCTACCCACACAAGTGAGGTATCATTGTTATCGGGAGACTTGGGGGAATGCTGGGTGGAAGGAAATTTGTGGCTCCTCTCTGATTCCAGAACTTTCTGTCACGAAATTTGAGGAAAATGTGTTTTTTTAGCCAAATTTTGAGGTTTGCTAAGGATTCTGGGTAACAGAACCTGGTCAGAGCCCCACAAGTCACCCCATCTTGGATTCCCCTAGGTCTCTAGTTTTAAAAAATGCACAGGTTTGGTAGGTTTCCCTTGGTCCCGGCTGAGCTACAGGCCAAAATCTACAGGTAGGCACTTTGCAAAACACACCTCTGTTTTCTTTAAAAAAAATGTGATGTGTCCATGTTGTTTTTTGGGGCGTTTCATGTCACGGGCGCTAGGCCTACCCACACAAGTGAGGTATCATTTTTATCGGGAGACTTGGGGGAACGCTGGGTGGAAGGAAATTTGTGGCTCCCCTCTGATTCCAGAACTATCTGTCACCGAAATGTGAGGAAAACGTGTTTTTTTAGCCAAATTTTGAGGTTTGCAAAGAATTCTGGGTAACAGAACGTGGTCAGAGCCCCACAAGTCACCCCAATCTTGGATTCCCCTAGGTCTTTACTTTCCAAAAATGCACAGGTTTTGTACGTTTCCCTAGGTGCCGGCTGAGCTAGAGGCCAAAATCTACAGGTAGGAACTTTGCAAAAAACACCTCTGTTTTCTTTCAAAAAATGTTATGTGTCCACGTTGCGTTTTGGGGCATTTGCTGTCGCGGGCGCTAGGCCTACCCTCACAAGTGAGGTATCATTTTTATCGGGAGACTTGGGGGAACGCTGGATGGAAGGACATTTTTGGCTCCTCTCAGATTCCAGAACTTTCTGTCATTAAAATTTGAGGAAAATGTGTTTTTTTAGCCAAATTTTGAGGTTTGCAAAGGATTCTGGGTAACATAACCTAGTCAGACCCCCACAAGTCACCCCATCTTGGATTCCCCTAGGTTTCTAGTTTTCAAAAATGCACAGGTTTGGTAGGTTTCCCTAGGTGCCGGCTGAGCTAGAGGCCAAAATCTACAGGTAGGCAATTTGCAAAAAACACCTCTGTTTTCTTTCAAAATTGTGATGTGTCCACGTTGCGTTTTGGGGCATTTCCTGTCGCGGGCGCTAGGCCTACCCACACAAGTGAGGTATCATTTTTATCGGGAGACTTGGGGGAACGCTGGGTGGAAGGAAATGTGTGGCTCCTCTCTGATTCCAGAACTTTCTGTCACCAAAATTTGAGGACAATGTGTTTTCTTAGCCAAATTTTGAGGTTTGCAAAGGATTCAGCTTAACAGAACCTGGTCAGAGCCCCACAAGTCACCCCATCTTGGATTCCCATAGGTCTCTAGTTTTCAAAAATGCACAGGTTTGGTAGGATTCCCTAGGTGCCGGCTGAGCTAGAGGCCAAAATCTACAGGTAGGCAATTTGCAAAAAACACCTCTGTTTTCTTTCAAAAATGTGATGTGTCCACATTGCGTTTTGGGGCATTTCCTGTCGCGGGCGCTAGGCCTACCCACACAAGTGAGGTATCATTTTTATCGGGAGACTTGGGGGAACGCTGGGTGGATGGAAATTTGTGGCTCCTCTCTGATTCCAGAACTTTCTGTCACCAAAATTTGAGGAAAATGTGTTTTTTTAGCCAAATTTTGAGGTTTGCAAAGGATTCTGGGTAACAGAACCTGGTCAGAGCCCCACAAGTCACCCCATCTTGGATTCCCCTAGGTCTCTAGTTTTCAAAAATGCATAGGTTTGGTAGGTTTCAATAGGTGCCGGCTGAGCTAGAGGCCAAAATCAACAGGTAGGCACTTTTCAAAAACACCTCTGTTTTCTTTAAAAAAATGTGATGTGTCCACGTTGTGTTTTGGGGCGTTTCCTGTCACGGGCGCTAGGCCTACCCACACAAGTGAGGTATCATTTTTATCGGGAGACTTGGGTGGAACGCTGGGTGGAAGGAAATTTGTGGCTCCTCTCTGATTCCAGAACTTTCTGTCACCAAAATTTGAGGAAAATGTGTTTTCTTAGCCAAATTTTGAGGTTTGCAAAGGATTCTGGGTAACAGAACCTGGTCAGAGCCCCACAAGTCACTCCATCTTCGATTCCCCTAGGTCTCTAGTTTAAAAAAATGCACAGGTTTGGTAGGTTTCCCTAGGTGCCGGCTGAGCTAGAGGCCAAAATCTACAGGTAGGCAATTTGCAAAAAACACCTCTGTTTTCTTTCAAAAATGTGATGTGTCCACGTTGCGTTTTGGGGCATTTCCTGTCGCAGGCGCTAGGCCTACCCACACAAGTGAGGTATCATTTTTATCGGGAGACTTGGGGGAACGCTGGGTGGAAGGAAATGTGTGGCTCCTCTCTGATTCCAGAACTTTCTGTCACCAAAATTTGAGGACAATGTGTTTTCTTAGCCAAATTTTGAGGTTTGCAAAGGATTCAGCTTAACAGAACCTGGTCAGAGCCCCACAAGTCACCCCATCTTGGATTCCCATAGGTCTCTAGTTTTCAAAAATGCACAGGTTTGGTAGGATTCCCTAGGTGCCGGCTGAGCTAGAGGCCAAAATCTACAGGTAGGCAATTTGCAAAAAACACCTCTGTTTTCTTTCAAAAATGTGATGTGTCCATGTTGCGTTTTGGGGCATTTCCTGTCACGGGCGCTAGGCCTACCCACACAAGTGAGGTATCATTTTTATCGGGAGACTTGGGGGAACGCTGGGTGGATGGAAATTTGTGGCTCCTCTCTGATTCCAGAACTTTCTGTCACCAAAATTTGATGAAAATTTGTTTTTTTAGCCAAATTTTGTAGGTTTGCAAAGGATTCTGGGTAACAGAACCTGGTCAGAGCCCCACAAGTCACCCCATCTTGGATTCCCCTAGGTCTCTAGTTTTCAAAAATGCACAGGTTTGGTAGGTTTCCCTAGGTGCCGGCTGAGCTAGAGGCCAAAATCAACAGGTAGGCACTTTGCAAAAACACCTCTGTTTTCTTTAAAAAAATGTGATGTGTCCACGTTGTGTTTTGGGGCGTTTCCTGTCACGGGCGCTAGGCCTACCCACACAAGTGAGGTATCATTTTTATCGGGAGACTTGGGGGGAACGCTGGGTGGAAGGAAATTTGTGGCTCCTCTCTGATTCCAGAACTTTCTGTCACCAAAATTTGGTGAAAATATGTTTTCTTAGCCAAATGTTGAGGTTTGCAAAGGATTCTGGGTAACAATACCTGGTCAGAGCCCCACAAGTCACTCCATCTTCGATTCCCCTAGGTCTCTAGTTTTAAAAAATGCACAGGTTTGGTAGGTTTCCCTAGGTGCCGGCTGAGCTATAGGCCAAAATCTACAGGTAGGCAATTTGCAAAAAACACCTCTGTTTTCTTTCAAAAATGTGATGTGTCCACGTTGCATTTTGGGGCATTTCCTGTCGCAGGCGCTAGGCCTACCCACACAAGTGAGGTATCATTTTTATCAGGAGACTTGGGGGGAACGCTGGGTGGAAGGAAATTTGTGGCTCCTCTCAGATTCCAGAACTTTCTGTTACCGAAATTTGAGGAAAATGTGTTTTTTTAGCCACATTTTGAGGTTTGCAAAGGATTCTGGGTAACAGAACCTGGTCAGAGCCCCACAAGTCACCCCATCTTGTATTCTCCTAGGTCTCTAGTTTTGAAAAATGCATAGGTTTGGTAGGTTTCCCTAGGTGCCGGCTGAGCTAGAGCCAAAATCTACAGGTAGGCACTTTGTAAAAAACACCTCTATTTTCTTAAAAGAAATGTGATGTGTCCACGTTGTGTTTTGGGGCGTTTCCTGTCACGGGCGCTAGGCCTACCCACACATGTGAGGTATCATTTTTATCAGGAGACTTGGGGGAACGCTGGGTGGAATAAAATTGGGGTTCCTCTCTGATTCCAGAACTATCTGTTACCAAAATGTGAGGAAAACGTGTTTTTTTAGCCAAATTTTGAGGTTTGCAAAGAATTCTGGGTAACAGAACTTGGTCAGAGCCCCACAAGTCACCCCCATCTTGGATTCCCCTAGGTCTTTAGTTTCCAAAAAAGCACAGGTTTTGTACGTTTCCCTAGGTGCCGGCTGAGCTAGAGGCCAAAATCTACAGGTAGGCACTTTGCAAAAAACACCTCTGTTTTCATTCAAAACTGTGATGTGTCCACGTTGCATTTTGGGGCATTTCTTGTCACGGGCGCTAGGCCTACCCACACAAGTGAGGTATCATTGTTATCGGGAGACTTGGGGGAATGCTGGGTGGAAGGAAATTTGTGGCTCCTCTCAGATTCCAGAACTTTCTGTCACGAAATTTGAGGAAAATGTGTTTTTTTAGCCAAATTTTGAGGTTTGCAAAGGATTCTGGGTAACAGAACCTGGTCAGAGCCCCACAAGTCACCCCATCTTGGATTCCCCTAGGTCTCTAGTTTTCAAAAATGCACAGGTTTGGTAGGTTTCCCTTGGTGCCGGCTGAGCTAGAGGCCAAAATCTACAGGTAGGCACTTTGCAAAAAACACCTCTGTTTTCTTTAAAAAAATGTGATGTGTCCATGTTGTTTTTTGGGGCGTTTCATGTCACGGCCGCTAGGCCTACCCACACATGTGAGGTATCATTTTTATCAGGAGACTTGGGGGAACGCTGGGTGGAAGAAAATTGGGGTTCCTCTCTCATTCCAGAACTATCTGTTACCAAAATGTGAGGAAAACGTGTTTTTTTAGCCAAATTTTGAGGTTTGCAAAGAATTCTGGGTAACAGAACCTGGTCAGAGCCCCACAAGTCACCCCCATCTTGGATTCCCCTAGGTCTTTAGTTTCCAAAAAAGCACAGGTTTTGTACGTTTCCCTAGGTGCCGGCTGAGCTAGAGGCCAAAATCTACAGGTAGGCACTTTGCAAAAAACACCTCTGTTTTCTTTCAAAAATGTGATGTGTCCACGTTGCGTTTTGGGGCATTTCCTGTCGCGGGCGCTAGGCCTACCCACACAAGTGAGGTATCATTTTTATCGGGAGACTTGGGGGAACGCTGGGTGGAAGGAAATGTGTGGCTCCTCTCTGATTCCAGAACTTTCTGTCACCAAAATTTGAGGACAATGTGTTTTCTTAGCCAAATTTTGAGGTTTGCAAAGGATTCAGCTTAACAGAACCTGGTCAGAGCCCCACAAGTCACCCCATCTTGAATTCCCATAGGTCTCTAGTTTTCAAAAATGCACAGGTTTGGTAGGATTCCCTAGGTGCCGGCTGAGCTAGAGGCCAAAATCTACAGGTAGGCAATTTGCAAAAAACACCTCTGTTTTCTTTCAAAAATGTGATGTGTCCACGTTGCGTTTTGGGGCATTTCCTGTCGCGGGCGCTAGGCCTACCCACACAAGTGAGGTATCATTTTTATCGGGAGACTTGGGGGAATGCTGGGTGGATGGAAATTTGTGGCTCCTCTCTGATTCCAGAACTTTCTGTCACCAAAATTTGAGGAAAATGTGTTTTTTTAGCCAAATTTTGAGGTTTGCAAAGGATTCTGGGTAACAGAACCTGGTCAGAGCCCCACAAGTCATCCCATCTTGGATTCCCCTAGGTCTCTAGTTTTCAAAAATGCACAGGTTTGGTAGGTTTCCCTTGGTGCCGGCTGAGCTAGAGGCCAAAATCTACAGGTAGGCACTTTGCAAAAAACACCTCTGTTTTCTTTAAAAAAATGTGATGTGTCCATGTTGTTTTTTGGGGCGTTTCATGTCACGGCCGCTAGGCCTACCCACACATGTGAGGTATCATTTTTATCAGGAGACTTGGGGGAACGCTGGGTGGAAGAAAATTGGGGTTCCTCTCTGATTCCAGAACTATCTGTTACCAAAATGTGAGGAAAACGTGTTTTTTTAGCCAAATTTTGAGGTTTGCAAAGAATTCTGGGTAACAGAACCTGGTCAGAGCCCCACAAGTCACCCCCATCTTGGATTCCCCTAGGTCTTTAGTTTCCAAAAAAGCACAGGTTTTGTACGTTTCCCTAGGTGCCGGCTGAGCTAGAGGCCAAAATCTACAGGTAGGCACTTTGCAAAAAACACCTCTGTTTTCTTTCAAAAATGTGATGTGTCCACGTTGCATTTTGGGGCATTTCCTGTCGCGGGCGCTAGGCCTACCCACACAAGTGAGGTATCATTGTTATCGGGAGACTTGGGGGAATGCTGGGTGGAAGGAAATTTGTGGCTCCTCTCTGATTCCAGAACTTTCTGTCACGAAATTTGAGGAAAATGTGTTTTTTTAGCCAAATTTTGAGGTTTGCTAAGGATTCTGGGTAACAGAACCTGGTCAGAGCCCCACAAGTCACCCCATCTTGGATTCCCCTAGGTCTCTAGTTTTAAAAAATGCACAGGTTTGGTAGGTTTCCCTTGGTCCCGGCTGAGCTACAGGCCAAAATCTACAGGTAGGCACTTTGCAAAACACACCTCTGTTTTCTTTAAAAAAAATGTGATGTGTCCATGTTGTTTTTTGGGGCGTTTCATGTCACGGGCGCTAGGCCTACCCACACAAGTGAGGTATCATTTTTATCGGGAGACTTGGGGGAACGCTGGGTGGAAGGAAATTTGTGGCTCCCCTCTGATTCCAGAACTATCTGTCACCGAAATGTGAGGAAAACGTGTTTTTTTAGCCAAATTTTGAGGTTTGCAAAGAATTCTGGGTAACAGAACGTGGTCAGAGCCCCACAAGTCACCCCAATCTTGGATTCCCCTAGGTCTTTACTTTCCAAAAATGCACAGGTTTTGTACGTTTCCCTAGGTGCCGGCTGAGCTAGAGGCCAAAATCTACAGGTAGGAACTTTGCAAAAAAC
This sequence comes from Pleurodeles waltl, assembly GCF_031143425.1. Classification (NCBI taxonomy): domain Eukaryota; kingdom Metazoa; phylum Chordata; class Amphibia; order Caudata; family Salamandridae; genus Pleurodeles; species Pleurodeles waltl. The sequence goes on along the minus strand of NC_090446.1, from coordinate 1,095,919,658 downwards.
ACCTCTGTTTTCTTTCAAAAAATGTTATGTGTCCACGTTGCGTTTTGGGGCATTTGCTGTCGCGGGCGCTAGGCCTACCCTCACAAGTGAGGTATCATTTTTATCGGGAGACTTGGGGGAACGCTGGATGGAAGGACATTTTTGGCTCCTCTCAGATTCCAGAACTTTCTGTCATTAAAATTTGAGGAAAATGTGTTTTTTTAGCCAAATTTTGAGGTTTGCAAAGGATTCTGGGTAACATAACCTAGTCAGACCCCCACAAGTCACCCCATCTTGGATTCCCCTAGGTTTCTAGTTTTCAAAAATGCACAGGTTTGGTAGGTTTCCCTAGGTGCCGGCTGAGCTAGAGGCCAAAATCTACAGGTAGGCAATTTGCAAAAAACACCTCTGTTTTCTTTCAAAAATGTGATGCGTCCACGTTGCGTTTTGGGGCATTTCCTGTCGCAGGCGCTAGGCCTACCCACACAAGTGAGGTATCATTTTTATCAGGAGACTTGGGGGGAACGCTGGGTGGAAGGAAATTTGTGGCTCCTCTCAGATTCCAGAATTTTCTGTTACCGAAATTTGAGGAAAATGTGGTTTTTTAGCCACATTTTGAGGTTTGCAAAGGATTCTGGGTAACAGAACCTGGTCAGAGGCTCACAAGTCACCCCATCTTGTATTCTCCTAGGTCTCTAGTTTTGAAAAATGCATAGGTTTGGTAGGTTTCCCTAGGTGCCGGCTGAGCTAGAGGCCAAAATCTACAGGTAGGCACTTTGTAAAAAACACCTCTATTTTCTTAAAAGAAATGTGATGTGTCCACGTTGTGTTTTGGGGCGTTTCCTGTCACGGGCGCTAGGCCTACCCACACATGTGAGGTATCATTTTTATCAGGAGACTTGGGGGAACGCTGGGTGGAATAAAATTGGGGTTCCTCTCTGATTCCAGAACTATTTGTTACCAAAATGTGAGGAAAACGTGTTTTTTTAGCCAAATTTTGAGGTTTGCAAAGAATTCTGGGTAACAGAACCTGGTCAGAGCCCCACAAGTCACCCCCATCTTGGATTCCCCTAGGTCTTTAGTTTCCAAAAAAGCACAGGTTTTGTACGTTTCCCTAGGTGCCGGCTGAGCTAGAGGCCAAAATCTACAGGTAGGCACTTTGCAAAAAACACCTCTGTTTTCTTTCAAAAATGTGATGTGTCCACGTTGCATTTTGGGGCATTTCTTGTCGCGGGCGCTAGGCCTACCCACACAAGTGAGGTATCATTGTTATCGGGAGACTTGGGGGAATGCTGGGTGGAAGGAAATTTGTGGCTCCTCTCAGATTCCAGAACTTTCTGTCACGAAATTTGAGGAAAATGTGTTTTTTTAGCCAAATTTTGAGGTTTGCAAAGGATTCTGGGTAACAGAACCTGGTCAGAGCCCCACAAGTCATCCCATCTTGAATTCCCCTAGGTCTCTAGTTTTCAAAAATGCACAGGTTTGGTAGATTTCCCTTGGTGCCGGCTGAGCTACAGGCCAAAATCTACAGGTAGGCACTTTGCAAAAAACACCTCTGTTTTCTTTAAAAAAATGTGATGTGTCCATGTTGTTTTTTGGGGCGTTTCATGTCACGGGCGCTAGGCCTACCCACACAAGTGAGGTATCATTGTTATCGGGAGACTTGGGGGAATTCTGGGTGGAAGGAAATTTGTGGCTCCTCTCTGATTCCAGAAGTATCTGTCACCGAAATGTGAGGAAAACGTGTTTTTTTAGCCAAATTTTGAGGTTTGCAAAGAATTCTGGGTAACAGAACCTGGTCAGAGCCCCACAAGTCACCCCCATCTTGGATTCCCCTAGGTCTTTAGTTTCCAAAAATGCACAGGTTTCGTACGTTTCCCTAGGTGCCGGCTGAGCTAGAGGCCAAAATCTACAGGTAGGAACTTTGCAAAAAACACCTCTGTTTTCTTTCAAAAAATGTTATGTGTCCACGTTGCTTTTTTGGGCATTTGCTGTCGCGGGCGCTAGGCCTACCCTCACAAGTGAGGTATAATTTTTATCGGGAGACTTGGGGGAACGCTGGATGGAAGGAAATTTGTGGCTCCTCTCAGATTCCAGAACTTTATGTCATTAAAATTTGAGGAAAATGTGTTTTTTTAGCCAAATTTTGAGGTTTGCAAAGGATTCTGGGTAACATAACCTAGTCAGACCCCCACAAGTCACCCCATCTTGGATTCCCCTAGGTTTCTAGTTTTCAAAAATGCACAGGTTTGGTAGGTTTCCCTAGGTGCCGGCTGAGCTAGAGGCCAAAATCTACAGGTAGGCAATTTGCAAAAAACACCTCTGTTTTCTTTAAAAAATGTGATGTGTCCACGTTGCGTTTTGGGGCATTTCCTGTAGCGGGCGCTAGGCCTACCCACACAAGTGAGGTATCATTTTTATCGGGAGACTTGGGGGAACGCTGGGTGGAAGGAAATGTGTGGCTCCTCTCTGATTCCAGAACTTTCTGTCACCAAAATTTGAGGACAATGTGTTTACTTAGCCAAATTTTGAGGTTTGCAAAGGATTCAGCTTAACAGAACCTGGTCAGAGCCCCACAAGTCACCCCATCTTGGATTCCCATAGGTCTCTAGTTTTCAAAAATGCACAGGTTTGGTAGGATTCCCTAGGTGCCGGCTGAGCTAGAGGCCAAAATCTACAGGTAGGCAATTTGCAAAAAACACCTCTGTTTTCTTTCAAAAATGTGATGTGTCCACGTTGCGTTTTGGGGCATTTCCTGTCGCGGGCGCTAGGCCTACCTACAAAAGTGAGGTATCATTTTTATCGGGAGACTTGGGGGAATGCTGGGTGGATGGAAATTTGTGGCTCCTCTCTGATTCCAGAACTTTCTGTCACCAAAATTTGAGGAAAATGTGTTTTTTTAGCCAAATTTTGAGGTTTGCAAAGGATTCTGGGTAACAGAACCTGGTCAGAGCCCCACAAGTCACCCCATCTTGGATTCCCCTAGGTCTCTAGTTTTCAAAAATGCATAGGTTTGGTAGGTTTCCCTAGGTGCCGGCTGAGCTAGAGGCCAAAATCAACAGGTAGGCACTTTGCAAAAACACCTCTGTTTTCTTTAAAAAAATGTGATGTGTCCACGTTGTGTTTTGGGGCGTTTCCTGTCACGAGCGCTAGGCCTACCCACACAAGTGAGGTATCATTTTTATCGGGAGACTTGGGGGGAACGCTGGGTGGAAGGAAATTTGTGGCTCCTCTCTGATTCCAGAACTTTCTGTCACCAAAATTTGAGGAAAATGTGTTTTCTTAGCCAAATTTTGAGGTTTGCAAAGGATTCTGGGTAACAGAACCTGTTCAGAGCCCCACAAGTCACTCCATCTTCGATTCCCCTAGGTCTCTAGTTTTAAAAAATGCACAGGTTTGGTAGGTTTCCCTAGGTGCCGGCTGAGCTAGAGGCCAAAATCTACAGGTAGGCAATTTGCAAAAAACACCTCTGTTTTCTTTCAAAAATGTGATGTGTCCACGTTGCGTTTTGGGGCATTTCCTGTCGCGGGCGCTAGGCCTACCCACACAAGTGAGGTATCATTTTTATCGGGAGACTTGGGGGAACGCTGGGTGGAAGGAAATGTGTGGCTCCTCTCTGATTCCAGAACTTTCTGTCACCAAAATTTGAGGACAATGTGTTTTCTTAGCCAAATTTTGAGGTTTGCAAAGGATTCAGCTTAACAGAACCTGGTCAGAGCCCCACAAGTCACCCCATCTTGGATTCCCATAGGTCTCTAGTTTTCAAAAATGCACAGGTTTGGTAGGATTCCCTAGGTGCCGGCTGAGCTAGAGGCCAAAATCTACAGGTAGGCAATTTGCAAAAAACACCTCTGTTTTCTTTCAAAAATGTGATGTGTCCACGTTGCGTTTTGGGGCATTTCCTGTCGCGGGCGCTAGGCCTACCCACACAAGTGAGGTATCATTTTTATCGGGAGACTTGGGGGAATGCTGGGTGGATGGAAATTTGTGGCTCCTCTCTGATTCCAGAACTTTCTGTCACCAAAATTTGAGGAAAATGTGTTTTTTTAGCCAAATTTTGAGGTTTGCAAAGGATTCTGGGTAACAGAACCTGGTCAGAGCCCCACAAGTCATCCCATCTTGGATTCCCCTAGGTCTCTAGTTTTCAAAAATGCACAAGTTTGGTAGGTTTCCCTTGGTGCCGGCTGAGCTAGAGGCCAAAATCTACAGGTAGGCACTTTGCAAAAAACACCTCTGTTTTCTTCAAAAAAATGTGATGTGTCCATGTTGTTTTTTGGGGCGTTTCATGTCACGGCCGCTAGGCCTACCCACACATGTGAGGTATCATTTTTATCAGGAGACTTGGGGGAACGCTGGGTGGAAGAAAATTGGGGTTCCTCTCTGATTCCAGAACTATCTGTTACCAAAATGTGAGGAAAACGTGTTTTTTTAGCCAAATTTTGAGGTTTGCAAAGAATTCTGGGTAACAGAACCTGGTCAGAGCCCCACAAGTCACCCCCATCTTGGATTCCCCTAGGTCTTTAGTTTCCAAAAAAGCACAGGTTTTGTACGTTTCCCTAGGTGCCGGCTGAGCTAGAGGCCAAAATCTACAGGTAGGCACTTTGCAAAAAACACCTCTGTTTTCTTTCAAAAATGTGATGTGTCCACGTTGCATTTTGGGGCATTTCCTGTCGCGGGCGCTAGGCCTACCCACACAAGTGAGGTATCATTGTTATCGGGAGACTTGGGGGAATGCTGGGTGGAAGGAAATTTGTGGCTCCTCTCAGATTCCAGAACTTTCTGTCATGAAATTTGAGGAAAATGTGTTTTTTTAGCCAAATTTTGAGGTTTGCAAAGGATTCTGGGTAACAGAACCTGGTCAGAGCCCCACAAGTCACCCCATCTTGGATTCCCCTAGGTCTCTAGTTTTAAAAAATGCACAGGTTTGGTAGGTTTCCCTTGGTCGCGGCTGAGCTACAGGCCAAAATCTACAGGTAGGCACTTTGCAAAACACACCTCTGTTTTCTTTAAAAAAATGTGATGTGTCCATGTTGTTTTTTGGGGCGTTTCATGTCACGGGCGCTAGGCCTACCCACACAAGTGAGGTATCATTTTTATCGGGAGACTTGGGGGAACGCTGGGTGGAAGGAAATTTGTGGCTCCCCTCTGATTCCAGAACTATCTGTCACCGAAATGTGAGGAAAACGTGTTTTTTTAGCCAAATTTTGAGGTTTGCAAAGAATTCTGGGTAACAGAACGTGGTCAGAGCCCCACAAGTCACCCCCATCTTGGATTCCCCTAGGTCTTTAGTTTCCAAAAATGCACAGGTTTGGTACGTTTCCCTAGGTGCCGGCTGAGCTAGAGGCCAAAATCTACAGGTAGGCACTTTGCAAAAAACACCTCTGTTTTCTTTCAAAAATATGATGTGTCCACGTTGCATTTTGGGGCATTTCTTGTCGCGGGCGCTAGGCCTACCCACACAAGTGAGGTATCATTGTTATCGGGAGACTTGGGGGAATGCTGGGTGGAAGGAAATTTGTGGCTCCTCTCAGATTCCAGAACTTTCTGTCACGAAATTTGAGGAAAATGTGTTTTTTTAGCCAAATTTTGAGGTTTGCAAAGGATTCTGGGTAACAGAACCTGGTCAGAGCCCCACAAGTCATCCCATCTTGAATTCCCCTAGGTCTCTAGTTTTCAAAAATGCACAGGTTTGGTAGATTTCCCTTGGTGCCGGCTGAGCTACAGGCCAAAATCTACAGGTAGGCACTTTGCAAAAAACACCTCTGTTTTCTTTCAAAAAATGTTATGTGTCCACGTTGCTTTTTTGGGCATTTGCTGTCGCGGGCGCTAGGCCTACCCTCACAAGTGAGGTATAATTTTTATCGGGAGACTTGGGGGAACGCTAGATGGAAGGAAATTTGTGGCTCCTCTCAGATTCCAGAACTTTATGTCATTAAAATTTGAGGAAAATGTGTTTTTTTAGCCAAATTTTGAGGTTTGCAAAGGATTCTGGGTAACATAACCTAGTCAGACCCCCACAAGTCACCCCATCTTGGATTCCCCTAGGTTTCTAGTTTTCAAAAATGCACAGGTTTGGTAGGTTTCCCTAGGTGCCGGCTGAGCTAGAGGCCAAAATCTACAGGTAGGCAATTTGCAAAAAACACCTCTGTTTTCTTTAAAAAATGTGATGTGTCCACGTTGCGTTTTGGGGCATTTCCTGTAGCGGGCGCTAGGCCTACCCACACAAGTGAGGTATCATTTTTATCGGGAGACTTGGGGGAACGCTGGGTGGAAGGAAATGTGTGGCTCCTCTCTGATTCCAGAACTTTCTGTCACCAAAATTTGAGGACAATGTGTTTACTTAGCCAAATTTTGAGGTTTGCAAAGGATTCAGCTTAACAGAACCTGGTCAGAGCCCCACAAGTCACCCCATCTTGGATTCCCATAGGTCTCTAGTTTTCAAAAATGCACAGGTTTGGTAGGATTCCCTAGGTGCCGGCTGAGCTAGAGGCCAAAATCTACAGGTAGGCAATTTGCAAAAAACACCTCTGTTTTCTTTCAAAAATGTGATGTGTCCACGTTGCGTTTTGGGGCATTTCCTGTTGCGGGCGCTAGGCCTACCCACACAAGTGAGGTATCATTTTTATCGGGAGACTTGGGGGAATGCTGGGTGGATGGAAATTTGTGGCTCCTCTCTGATTCCAGAACTTTCTGTCACCAAAATTTGAGGAAAATGTGTTTTTTTAGCCAAATTTTGAGGTTTGCAAAGGATTCTGGGTAACAGAACCTGGTCAGAGCCCCACAAGTCACCCCATCTTGGATTCCCCTAGGTCTCTAGTTTTCAAAAATGCATAGGTTTGGTAGGTTTCCCTAGGTGCCGGCTGAGCTAGAGGCCAAAATCAAATGGTAGGCACTTTGCAAAAACACCTCTGTTTTCTTTAAAAAAATGTGATGTGTCCACGTTGTGTTTTGGGGCGTTTCCTGTCACGAGCGCTAGGCCTACCCACACAAGTGAGGTATCATTTTTATCGGGAGACTTGGGGGGAACGCTGGGTGGAAGGAAATTTGTGGCTCCTCTCTGATTCCAGAACTTTCTGTCACCAAAATTTGAGGAAAATGTGTTTTCTTAGCCAAATTTTGAGGTCTGCAAAGGATTCTGGGTAACAGAACCTGTTCAGAGCCCCACAAGTCACTCCATCTTCGATTCCCCTAGGTCTCTAGTTGTAAAAAATGCACAGGTTTGGTAGGTTTCCCTAGGTGCCGGCTGAGCTAGAGGCCAAAATCTACAGGTAGGCAATTTGCAAAAAACACCTCTGTTTTCTTTCAAAAATGTGATGTGTCCACGTTGCGTTTTGGGGCATTTCCTGTCGCGGGCGCTAGGCCTACCCACACAAGTGAGGTATCATTTTTATCGGGAGACTTGGGGGAACGCTGGGTGGAAGGAAATGTGTGGCTCCTCTCTGATTCCAGAACTTTCTGTCACCAAAATTTGAGGACAATGTGTTTTCTTAGCCAAATTTTGAGGTTTGCAAAGGATTCTGGGTAACATAACCTAGTCAGACCCCCACAAGTCACCCCATCTTGGATTCCCCTAGGTTTCTAGTTTTCAAAAATGCACAAGTTTGGTAGGTTTCCCTAGGTGCCGGCTGAGCTAGAGGCCAAAATCTACAGGTAGGCAATTTGCAAAAAACACCTCTGTTTTCTTTAAAAAATGTGATGTGTCCACGTTGCGTTTTGGGGCATTTCCTGTAGCGGGCGCTAGGCCTACCCACACAAGTGAGGTATCATTTTTATCGGGAGACTTGGGGGAACGCTGGGTGGAAGGAAATGTGTGGCTCCTCTCTGATTCCAGAACTTTCTGTCACCAAAATTTGAGGACAATGTGTTTACTTAGCCAAATTTTGAGGTTTGCAAAGGATTCAGCTTAACAGAACCTGGTCAGAGCCCCACAAGTCACCCCATCTTGGATTCCCATAGGTCTCTAGTTTTCAAAAATGCACAGGTTTGGTAGGATTCCCTAGGTGCCGGCTGAGCTAGAGGCCAAAATCTACAGGTAGGCAATTTGCAAAAAACACCTCTGTTTTCTTTCAAAAATGTGATGTGTCCACGTTGCGTTTTGGGGCATTTCCTGTCGCGGGCGCTAGGCCTACCCACACAAGTGAGGTATCATTTTTATCGGGAGACTTGGGGGAATGCTGGGTGGATGGAAATTTGTGGCTCCTCTCTGATTCCAGAACTTTCTGTCACCAAAATTTGAGGAAAATGTGTTTTTTTAGCCAAATTTTGAGGTTTGCAAAGGATTCTGGGTAACAGAACCTGGTCAGAGCCCCACAAGTCACCCCATCTTGGATTCCCCTAGGTCTCTAGTTTTCAAAAATGCATAGGTTTGGTAGGTTTCCCTAGGTGCCGGCTGAGCTAGAGGCCAAAATCAAATGGTAGGCACTTTGCAAAAACACCTCTGTTTTCTTTAAAAAAATGTGATGTGTCCACGTTGTGTTTTGGGGCGTTTCCTGTCACGAGCGCTAGGCCTACCCACACAAGTGAGGTATCATTTTTATCGGGAGACTTGGGGGGAACGCTGGGTGGAAGGAAATTTGTGGCTCCTCTCTGATTCCAGAACTTTCTGTCACCAAAATTTGAGGAAAATGTGTTTTCTTAGCCAAATTTTGAGGTCTGCAAAGGATTCTGGGTAACAGAACCTGTTCAGAGCCCCACAAGTCACTCCATCTTCGATTCCCCTAGGTCTCTAGTATTAAAAAATGCACAGGTTTGGTAGGTTTCCCTAGGTGCCGGCTGAGCTAGAGGCCAAAATCTACAGGTAGGCAATTTGCAAAAAACACCTCTGTTTTCTTTCAAAAATGTGATGTGTCCACGTTGCGTTTTGGGGCATTTCCTGTTGCGGGCGCTAGGCCTACCCACACAAGTGAGGTATCATTTTTATCGGGAGACTTGGGGGAACGCTGGGTGGAAGGAAATGTGTGGCTCCTCTCTGATTCCAGAACTTTCTGTCACCAAAATTTGAGGACAATGTGTTTTCTTAGCCAAATTTTGAGGTTTGCAAAGGATTCAGCTTAACAGAACCTGGTCAGAGCCCCACAAGTCACCCCATCTTGGATTCCCATAGGTCTCTAGTTTTCAAAAATGCACAGGTTTGGTAGGATTCCCTAGGTGCCGGCTGAGCTAGAGGCCAAAATCTACAGGTAGGCAATTTGCAAAAAACACCTCTGTTTTCTTTCAAAAATGTGATGTGTCCACGTTGCGTTTTGGGGCATTTCCTGTCGCGGGCGCTAGGCCTACCCACACAAGTGAGGTATCATTTTTATCGGGAGACTTGGGGGAATGCTGGGTGGATGGAAATTTGTGGCTCCTCTCTGATTCCAGAACTTTCTGTCACCAAAATTTGAGGAAAATGTGTTTTTTTAGCCAAATTTTGAGGTTTGCAAAGGATTCTGGGTAACAGAACCTGGTCAGAGCCCCACAAGTCATCCCATCTTGGATTCCCCTAGGTCTCTAGTTTTCAAAAATGCACAAGTTTGGTAGGTTTCCCTTGGTGCCGGCTGAGCTAGAGGCCAAAATCTACAGGTAGGCACTTTGCAAAAAACACCTCTGTTTTCTTTAAAAAAATGTGATGTGTCCATGTTGTTTTTTGGGGCGTTTCATGTCACGGCCGCTAGGCCTACCCACACATGTGAGGTATCATTTTTATCAGGAGACTTGGGGGAACGCTGGGTGGAAGAAAATTGGGGTTCCTCTCTGATTCCAGAACTATCTGTTACCAAAATGTGAGGAAAACGTGTTTTTTTAGCCAAATTTTGAGGTTTGCAAAGAATTCTGGGTAACAGAACCTGGTCAGAGCCCCACAAGTCACCCCCATCTTGGATTCCCCTAGGTCTTTAGTTTCCAAAAAAGCACAGGTTTTGTACGTTTCCCTAGGTGCCGGCTGAGCTAGAGGCCAAAATCTACAGGTAGGCACTTTGCAAAAAACACCTCTGTTTTCTTTCAAAAATGTGATGTGTCCACGTTGCATTTTGGGGCATTTCCTGTCGCGGGCGCTAGGCCTACCCACACAAGTGAGGTATCATTGTTATCGGGAGACTTGGGGGAATGCTGGGTGGAAGGAAATTTGTGGCTCCTCTCAGATTCCAGAACTTTCTGTCATGAAATTTGAGGAAAATGTGTTTTTTTAGCCAAATTTTGAGGTTTGCAAAGGATTCTGGGTAACAGAACCTGGTCAGAGCCCCACAAGTCACCCCATCTTGGATTCCCCTAGGTCTCTAGTTTTAAAAAATGCACAGGTTTGGTAGGTTTCCCTTGGTCCCGGCTGAGCTACAGGCCAAAATCTACAGGTAGGCACTTTGCAAAACACACCTCTGTTTTCTTTAAAAAAATGTGATGTGTCCATGTTGTTTTTTGGGGCGTTTCATGTCACGGGCGCTAGGCCTACCCACACAAGTGAGGTATCATTTTTATCGGGAGACTTGGGGGAACGCTGGGTGGAAGGAAATTTGTGGCTCCCCTCTGATTCCAGAACTATCTGTCACCGAAATGTGAGGAAAACGTGTTTTTTTAGCCAAATTTTGAGGTTTGCAAAGAATTCTGGGTAACAGAACGTGGTCAGAGCCCCACAAGTCACCCCCATCTTGGATTCCCCTAGGTCTTTAGTTTCCAAAAATGCACAGGTTTCGTACGTTTCCCTAGGTGCCGGCTGAGCTAGAGGCCAAAATCTACAGGTAGGAACTTTGCAAAAAACACCTCTGTTTTCTTTCAAAAAATGTTATGTGTCCACGTTGCTTTTTTGGCCATTTGCTGTCGCGGGCGCTAGGCCTACCCTCACAAGTGAGGTATAATTTTTATCGGGAGACTTGGGGGAACGCTGGATGGAAGGAAATTTGTGGCTCCTCTCAGATTCCAGAACTTTATGTCATTAAAATTTGAGGAAAATGTGTTTTTTTAGCCAAATTTTGAGGTTTGCAAAGGATTCTGGGTAACATAACCTAGTCAGACCCCCACAAGTCACCCCATCTTGGATTCCCCTAGGTTTCTAGTTTTCAAAAATGCACAGGTTTGGTAGGTTTCCCTAGGTGCCGGCTGAGCTAGAGGCCAAAATCTACAGGTAGGCAATTTGCAAAAAACACCTCTGTTTTCTTTCAAAAATGTGATGTGTCCACGTTGCGTTTTGGGGCATTTCCTGTCGCGGGCGCTAGGCCTACCCACACAAGTGAGGTATCATTTTTATCGGGAGACTTGGGGGAATGCTGGGTGGATGGAAATTTGTGGCTCCTCTCTGATTCCAGAACTTTCTGTCACCAAAATTTGAGGAAAATGTGTTTTCTTAGCCAAATTTTGAGGTTTGCAAAGGATTCTGGGTAACAGAACCTGGTCAGAGCCCCACAAGTCACTCCATCTTCGATTCCCCTAGGTCTCTAGTTTTAAAAAATGCACAGGTTTGGTAGGTTTCCCTAGGTGCCGGCTGAGCTAGAGGCCAAAATCTACAGGTAGGCAATTTGCAAAAAACACCTCTGTTTTCTTTCAAAAATGTGATGTGTCCACGTTGCGTTTTGGGGCATTTCCTGTCGCGGGCGCTAGGCCTACCCACACAAGTGAGGTATCATTTTTATCGGGAGACTTGGGGGAACGCTGGGTGGAAGGAAATGTGTGGCTCCTCTCTGATTCCAGAACTTTCTGTCACCAAAATTTGAGGACAATGTGTTTTCTTAGCCAAATTTTGAGGTTTGCAAAGGATTCAGCTTAACAGAACCTGGTCAGAGCCCCACAAGTCACCCCATCTTGGATTCCCATAGGTCTCTAGTTTTCAAAAATGCACAGGTTTGGTAGGATTCCCTAGGTGCCGGCTGAGCTAGAGGCCAAAATCTACAGGTAGGCAATTTGCAAAAAACACCTCTGTTTTCTTTCAAAAATGTGATGTGTCCACGTTGCGTTTTGGGGCATTTCCTGTCGCGGCCGCTAGGCCTACCCACACATGTGAGGTATCATTTTTATCAGGAGACTTGGGGGAACGCTGGGTGGAAGGACATTTGTGGCTCCTCTCAGATTCCAGAACTTTCTGTCATGAAATTTGAGGAAAATGTGTTTTTTTAGCCAAATTTTGAGGTTTGCAAAGGATTCTGGGTAACAGAACCTGGTCAGAGCCCCACAAGTCATCCCATCTTGGATTCCCCTAGGTCTCTAGTTTTCAAAAATGCACAGGTTTGGTAGGTTTCCCTTGGTGCCGGCTGAGCTAGAGGCCAAAATCTACAGGTAGGCACTTTGCAAAAAACACCTCTGTTTTCTTTCAAAAATGTGATGTGTCCACGTTGCATTTTGGGGCATTTCCTGTCGCGGGCGCTAGGCCTACCCACACAAGTGAGGTATCATTGTTATCGGGAGACTTGGGGGAATGCTGGGTGGAAGGAAATTTGTGGCTCCTCTCAGATTCCAGAACTTTCTGTCATGAAATTTGAGGAAAATGTGTTTTTTTAGCCAAATTTTGAGGTTTGCAAAGGATTCTGGGTAACAGAACCTGGTCAGAGCCCCACAAGTCATCCCATCTTGGATTCCCCTAGGTCTCTAGTTTTCAAAAATGCACAGGTTTGGTAGGTTTCCCTTGGTGCCGGCTGAGCTAGAGGCCAAAATCTACAGGTAGGCACTTTGCAAAAAACACCTCTGTTTTCTTTAAAAAAATGTGATGTGTCCATGTTGTTTTTTGGGGCGTTTCATGTCACGGCCGCTAGGCCTACCCACACATGTGAGGTATCATTTTTATCAGGAGACTTGGGGGAACGCTGGGTGGAAGAAAATTGGGGTTCCTCTCTGATTCCAGAACTATCTGTTACCAAAATGTGAGGAAAACGTGTTTTTTTAGCCAAATTTTGAGGTTTGCAAAGAATTCTGGGTAACAGAACCTGGTCAGAGCCCCACAAGTCACCCCCATCTTGGATTCCCCTAGGTCTTTAGTTTCCAAAAAAGCACAGGTTTTGTACGTTTCCCTAGGTGCCGGCTGAGCTAGAGGCCAAAATCTACAGGTAGGCACTTTGCAAAAAACACCTCTGTTTTCTTTCAAAAATGTGATGTGTCCACGTTGCATTTTGGGGCATTTCCTGTCGCGGGCGCTAGGCCTACCCACACAAGTGAGGTATCATTGTTATCGGGAGACTTGGGGGAATGCTGGGTGGAAGGAAATTTGTGGCTCCTCTCAGATTCCAGAACTTTCTGTCATGAAATTTGAGGAAAATGTGTTTTTTTAGCCAAATTTTGAGGTTTGCAAAGGATTCTGGGTAACAGAACCTGGTCAGAGCCCCACAAGTCACCCCATCTTGGATTCCCCTAGGTCTCTAGTTTTAAAAAATGCACAGGTTTGGTAGGTTTCCCTTGGTCCCGGCTGAGCTACAGGCCAAAATCTACAGGTAGGCACTTTGCAAAACACACCTCTGTTTTCTTTAAAAAAATGTGATGTGTCCATGTTGTTTTTTGGGGCGTGTCATGTCACGGGCGCTAGGCCTACCCACACAAGTGAGGTATCATTTTTATCGGGAGACTTGGGGGAACGCTGGGTGGAAGGAAATTTGTGGCTCCCCTCTGATTCCAGAACTATCTGTCACCGAAATGTGAGGAAAACGTGTTTTTTTAGCCAAATTTTGAGGTTTGCAAAGAATTCTGGGTAACAGAACGTGGTCAGAGCCCCACAAGTCACCCCCATCTTGGATTCCCCTAGGTCTTTAGTTTCCAAAAATGCACAGGTTTTGTACGTTTCCCTAGGTGCCGGCTGAGCTAGAGGCCAAAATCTACAGGTAGGCACTTTGCAAAAAACACCTCTGTTTTCTGTCAAAAATGTGATGTGTCCACGTTGCATTTTGGGGCATTTCTTGTCGCGGGCGCTAGGCCTACCCACACAAGTGAGGTATCATTGTTATCGGGAGACTTGGGGGAATGCTGGGTGGAAGGAAATTTGTGGCTCCTCTCAGATTCCAGAACTTTCTGTCACGAAATTTGAGGAAAATGTGTTTTTTTAGCCAAATTTTGAGGTTTGCAAAGGATTCTGGGTAACAGAACCTGGTCAGAGCCCCACAAGTCATCCCATCTTGAATTCCCCTAGGTCTCTAGTTTTCAAAAATGCACAGGTTTGGTAGATTTCCCTTGGTGCCGGCTGAGCTACAGGCCAAAATCTACAGGTAGGCACTTTGCAAAAAACACCTCTGTTTTCTTTAAAAAAATGTGATGTGTCCATGTTGTTTTTTGGGGCGTTTCATGTCACGGGCGCTAGGCCTACCCACACAAGTGAGGTATCATTGTTATCGGGAGACTTGGGGGAATTCTGGGTGGAAGGAAATTTGTGGCTCCTCTCTGATTCCAGAAGTATCTGTCACCGAAATGTGAGGAAAACGTGTTTTTTTAGCCAAATTTTGAGGTTTGCAAAGAATTCTGGGTAACAGAACCTGGTCAGAGCCCCACAAGTCACCCCCATCTTGGATTCCCCTAGGTCTTTAGTTTCCAAAAATGCACAGGTTTCGTACGTTTCCCTAGGTGCCGGCTGAGCTAGAGGCCAAAATCTACAGGTAGGAACTTTGCAAAAAACACCTCTGTTTTCTTTCAAAAAATGTTATGTGTCCCCGTTGCTTTTTTGGCCATTTGCTGTCGCGGGCGCTAGGCCTACCCTCACAAGTGAGGTATAATTTTTATCGGGAGACTTGGGGGAACGCTGGATGGAAGGAAATTTGTGGCTCCTCTCAGATTCCAGAACTTTATGTCATTAAAATTTGAGGAAAATGTGTTTTTTTAGCCAAATTTTGAGGTTTGCAAAGGATTCTGGGTAACATAACCTAGTCAGACCCCCACAAGTCACCCCATCTTGGATTCCCCTAGGTTTCTAGTTTTCAAAAATGCACAGGTTTGGTAGGTTTCCCTAGGTGCCGGCTGAGCTAGAGGCCAAAATCTACAGGTAGGCAATTTGCAAAAAACACCTCTGTTTTCTTTCAAAAATGTGATGTGTCCACGTTGCGTTTTGGGGCATTTCCTGTAGCGGGCGCTAGGCCTACCCACACAAGTGAGGTATCATTTTTATCGGGAGACTTGGGGGAACGCTGGGTGGAAGGAAATGTGTGGCTCCTCTCTGATTCCAGAACTTTCTGTCACCAAAATTTGAGGACAATGTGTTTTCTTAGCCAAATTTTGAGGTTTGCAAAGGATTCAGCTTAACAGAACCTGGTCAGAGCCCCACAAGTCACCCCATCTTGGATTCCCATAGGTCTCTAGTTTTCAAAAATGCACAGGTTTGGTAGGATTCCCTAGGTGCCGGCTGAGCTAGAGGCCAAAATCTACAGGTAGGCAATTTGCAAAAAACACCTCTGTTTTCTTTCAAAAATGTGATGTGTCCACGTTGCGTTTTGGGGCATTTCCTGTCGCGGGCGCTAGGCCTACCCACACAAGTGAGGTATCATTTTTATCGGGAGACTTGGGGGAATGCTGGGTGGATGGAAATTTGTGGCTCCTCTCTGATTCCAGAACTTTCTGTCACCAAAATTTGAGGAAAATGTGTTTTTTTAGCCAAATTTTGAGGTTTGCAAAGGATTCTGGGTAACAGAACTTGGTCAGAGCCCCACAAGTCACCCCATCTTGGATTCCCCTAGGTCTCTAGTTTTCAAAAATGCATAGGTTTGGTAGGTTTCCCTAGGTGCCGGCTGAGCTAGAGGCCAAAATCAACAGGTAGGCACTTTGCAAAAACACCTCTGTTTTCTTTAAAAAAATGTGATGTGTCCACGTTGTGTTTTGGGGCGTTTCCTGTCACGAGCGCTAGGCCTACCCACACAAGTGAGGTATCATTTTTATCGGGAGACTTGGGGGGAACGCTGGGTGGAAGGAAATTTGTGGCTCCTCTCTGATTCCAGAACTTTCTGTCACCAAAATTTGAGGAAAATGTGTTTTCTTAGCCAAATTTTGAGGTTTGCAAAGGATTCTGGGTAACAGAACCTGGTCAGAGCCCCACAAGTCACTCCATCTTCGATTCCCCTAGGTCTCTAGTTTTAAAAAATGCACAGGTTTGGTAGGTTTCCCTAGGTGCCGGCTGAGCTAGAGGCCAAAATCTACAGGTAGGCAATTTGCAAAAAACACCTCTGTTTTCTTTCAAAAATGTGATGTGTCCACGTTGCGTTTTGGGGCATTTCCTGTCGCGGGCGCTAGGCCTACCCACACAAGTGAGGTATCATTTTTATCGGGAGACTTGGGGGAACGCTGGGTGGAAGGAAATGTGTGGCTCCTCTCTGATTCCAGAACTTTCTGTCACCAAAATTTGAGGACAATGTGTTTTCTTAGCCAAATTTTGAGGTTTGCAAAGGATTCAGCTTAACAGAACCTGGTCAGAGCCCCACAAGTCACCCCATCTTGAATTCCCATAGGTCTCTAGTTTTCAAAAATGCACAGGTTTGGTAGGATTCCCTAGGTGCCGGCTGAGCTAGAGGCCAAAATCTACAGGTAGGCAATTTGCAAAAAACACCTCTGTTTTCTTTCAAAAATGTGATGTGTCCACGTTGCGTTTTGGGGCATTTCCTGTCGCGGGCGCTAGGCCTACCCACACAAGTGAGGTATCATTTTTATCGGGAGACTTGGGGGAATGCTGGGTGGATGGAAATTTGTGGCTCCTCTCTGATTCCAGAACTTTCTGTCACCAAAATTTGAGGAAAATGTGTTTTTTTAGCCAAATTTTGAGGTTTGCAAAGGATTCTGGGTAACAGAACCTGGTCAGAGCCCCACAAGTCATCCCATCTTGGATTCCCCTAGGTCTCTAGTTTTCAAAAATGCACAGGTTTGGTAGGTTTCCCTTGGTGCCGGCTGAGCTAGAGGCCAAAATCTACAGGTAGGCACTTTGCAAAAAACACCTCTGTTTTCTTTAAAAAAATGTGATGTGTCCATGTTGTTTTTTGGGGCGTTTCATGTCACGGCCGCTAGGCCTACCCACACATGTGAGGTATCATTTTTATCAGGAGACTTGGGGGAACGCTGGGTGGAAGAAAATTGGGGTTCCTCTCTGATTCCAGAACTATCTGTTACCAAAATGTGAGGAAAACGTGTTTTTTTAGCCAAATTTTGAGGTTTGCAAAGAATTCTGGGTAACAGAACCTGGTCAGAGCCCCACAAGTCACCCCCATCTTGGATTCCCCTAGGTCTTTAGTTTCCAAAAAAGCACAGGTTTTGTACGTTTCCCTAGGTGCCGGCTGAGCTAGAGGCCAAAATCTACAGGTAGGCACTTTGCAAAAAACACCTCTGTTTTCTTTCAAAAATGTGATGTGTCCACGTTGCATTTTGGGGCATTTTTTGTCGCGGGCGCTAGGCCTACCCACACAAGTGAGGTATCATTGTTATCGGGAGACTTGGGGGAATGCTGGGTGGAAGGAAATTTGTGGCTCCTCTCAGATTCCAGAACTTTCTGTCATGAAATTTGAGGAAAATGTGTTTTTTTAGCCAAATTTTGAGGTTTGCAAAGGATTCTGGGTAACAGAACCTGGTCAGAGCCCCACAAGTCACCCCATCTTGGATTCCCCTAGGTCTCTAGTTTTAAAAAATGCACAGGTTTGGTAGGTTTCCCTTGGTCCCGGCTGAGCTACTGGCCAAAATCTACAGGTAGGCACTTTGCAAAACACACCTCTGTTTTCTTTAAAAAAATGTGATGTGTCCATGTTGTTTTTTGGGGCGTTTCATGTCACGGGCGCTAGGCCTACCCACACAAGTGAGGTATCATTTTTATCGGGAGACTTGGGGGAACGCTGGGTGGAAGGAAATTTGTGGCTCCCCTCTGATTCCAGAACTATCTGTCACCGAAATGTGAGGAAAACGTGTTTTTTTAGCCAAATTTTGAGGTTTGCAAAGAATTCTGGGTAACAGAACGTGGTCAGAGCCCCACAAGTCACCCCCATCTTGGATTCCCCTAGGTCTTTAGTTTCCAAAAATGCACAGGTTTTGTACGTTTCCCTAGGTGCCGGCTGAGCTAGAGGCCAAAATCTACAGGTAGGCACTTTGCAAAAAACACCTCTGTTTTCTTTCAAAAAATGTTATGTGTCCACGTTGCGTTTTGGGGCATTTGCTGTCACGGGCGCTAGGCCTACCCTCACAAGTGAGGTATCATTTTTATCGGGAGACTTGGGGGAACGCTGGATGGAAGGAAATTTTTGGCTCCTCTCAGATTCCAGAACTTTCTGTCATTAAAATTTGAGGGAAATGTGTTTTTTTAGCCAAATTTTGAGGTTTGCAAAGGATTCTGGGTAACATAACCTAGTCAGACCCCCACAAGTCACCCCATCTTGGATTCCCCTAGGTTTCTAGTTTTCAAAAATGCACAGGTTTGGTAGGTTTCCCTAGGTGCCGGCTGAGCTAGAGGCCAAAATCTACAGGTAGGCAATTTGCAAAAAACACCTCTGTTTTCATTCAAAAATGTGATGCGTCCACGTTGCGTTTTGGGGCATTTCCTGTCGCAGGCGCTAGGCCTACCCACACAAGTGAGGTATCATTTTTATCAGGAGACTTGGGGGGAACGCTGGGTGGAAGGAAATTTGTGGCTCCTCTCAGATTCCAGAATTTTCTGTTACCGAAATTTGAGGAAAATGTGGTTTTTTAGCCACATTTTGAGGTTTGCAAAGGATTCTGGGTAACAGAACCTGGTCAGAGGCTCACAAGTCACCCCATCTTGTATTCTCCTAGGTCTCTAGTTTTGAAAAATGCATAGGTTTGGTAGGTTTCCCTAGGTGCCGGCTGAGCTAGAGGCCAAAATCTACAGGTAGGCACTTTGTAAAAAACACCTCTATTTTCTTAAAAGAAATGTGATGTGTCCACGTTGTGTTTTGGGGCGTTTCCTGTCACGGGCGCTAGGCCTACCCACACATGTGAGGTATCATTTTTATCAGGAGACTTGGGGGAACGCTGGGTGGAATAAAATTGGGGTTCCTCTCTGATTCCAGAACTATTTGTTACCAAAATTTGAGGAAAACGTGTTTTTTTAGCCAAATTTTGAGGTTTGCAAAGAATTCTGGGTAACAGAACCTGGTCAGAGCCCCACAAGTCACCCCCATCTTGGATTCCCCTAGGTCTTTAGTTTCCAAAAAAGCACAGGTTTTGTACGTTTCCCTAGGTGCCGGCTGAGCTAGAGGCCAAAATCTACAGGTAGGCACTTTGCAAAAAACACCTCTGTTTTCTTTCAAAAATGTGATGTGTCCACGTTGCATTTTGGGGCATTTCTTGTCGCGGGCGCTAGGCCTACCCACACAAGTGAGGTATCATTGTTATCGGGAGACTTGGGGGAATGCTGGGTGGAAGGAAATTTGTGGCTCCTCTCAGATTCCAGAACTTTCTGTCACGAAATTTGAGGAAAATGTGTTTTTTTAGCCAAATTTTGAGGTTTGCAAAGGATTCTGGGTAACAGAACCTGGTCAGAGCCCCACAAGTCATCCCATCTTGAATTCCCCTAGGTCTCTAGTTTTCAAAAATGCACAGGTTTGGTAGGTTTCCCTTGGTGCCGGCTGAGCTACAGGCCAAAATCTACAGGTAGGCACTTTGCAAAAAACACCTCTGTTTTCTTTAAAAAAATGTGATGTGTCCATGTTGTTTTTTGGGGCGTTTCATGTCACGGGCGCTAGGCCTACCCACACAAGTGAGGTATCATTGTTATCGGGAGACTTGGGGGAATGCTGGGTGGAAGGAAATTTGTGGCTCCTCTCTGATTCCAGAACTATCTGTCACCGAAATGTGAGGAAAACGTGTTTTTTTAGCCAAATTTTGAGGTTTGCAAAGAATTCTGGGTAACAGAACCTGGTCAGAGCCCCACAAGTCACCCCCATCTTGGATTCCCCTAGGTCTTTAGTTTCCAAAAATGCACAGGTTTCGTACGTTTCCCTAGGTGCCGGCTGAGCTAGAGGCCAAAATCTACAGGTAGGAACTTTGCAAAAAACACCTCTGTTTTCTTTCAAAAAATGTTATGTGTCCACGTTGCTTTTTTGGGCATTTGCTGTCGCGGGCGCTAGGCCTACCCTCAGAAGTGAGGTATAATTTTTATCGGGAGACTTGGGGGAACGCTGGATGGAAGGAAATTTGTGGCTCCTCTCAGATTCCAGAACTTTATGTCATTAAAATATGAGGAAAATGTGTTTTTTTAGCCAAATTTTGAGGTTTGCAAAGGATTCTGGGTAACATAACCTAGTCAGACCCCCACAAGTCACCCCATCTTGGATTCCCCTAGGTTTCTAGTTTTCAAAAATGCACAGGTTTGGTAGGTTTCCCTAGGTGCCGGCTGAGCTAGAGGCCAAAATCTACAGGTAGGCAATTTGCAAAAAACACCTCTGTTTTCTTTCAAAAATGTGATGTGTCCACGTTGCGTTTTGGGGCATTTCCTGTCGCGGGCGCTAGGCCTACCCACACAAGTGAGGTATCATTTTTATCGGGAGACTTGGGGGAACGCTGGGTGGAAGGAAATGTGTGGCTCCTCTCTGATTCCAGAACTTTCTGTCACCAAAATTTGAGGACAATGTGTTTTCTTAGCCAAATTTTTAGGTTTGCAAAGGATTCAGCTTAACAGAACCTGGTCAGAGCCCCACAAGTCATCCCATCTTGGATTCCCATAGGTCTCTAGTTTTCAAAAATGCACAGGTTTGGTAGGATTCCCTAGGTGCCGGCTGAGCTAGAGGCCAAAATCTACAGGTAGGCAATTTGCAAAAAACACCTCTGTTTTCTTTCAAAAATGTGATGTGTCCACGTTGCGTTTTGGGGCATTTCCTGTCGCGGGCGCTAGGCCTACCCACACAAGTGAGGTATCATTTTTATCGAGAGACTTGGGGGAATGCTGGGTGGATGGAAATTTGTGGCTCCTCTCTGATTCCAGAACTTTCTGTCACCAAAATTTGAGGAAAATGTGTTTTTTTAGCCAAATTTTGAGGTTTGCAAAGGATTCTGGGTAACAGAACCTGGTCAGAGCCCCACAAGTCATCCCATCTTGGATTCCCCTAGGTCTCTAGTTTTCAAAAATGCATAGGTTTGGTAGGTTTCCCTAGGTGCCGGCTGAGCTACAGGCCAAAATCAACAGGTAGGCACTTTGCAAAAACACATCTGTTTTCTTTAAAAAAATGTGATGTGTCCACGTTGTGTTTTGGGGCGTTTCCTGTCACGATCGCTAGGCCTACCCACACAAGTGAGGTATCATTTTTATCGGGAGACTTGGGGGGAACGCTGGGTGGAAGGACATTTGTGGCTCCTCTCTGATTCCAGAACTTTCTGTCACCAAAATTTGAGGAAAATGTGTTTTCTTAGCCAAATTTTGAGGTTTGCAAAGGATTCTGGGTAACAGAACCTGGTCAGAGCCCCACAAGTCACTCCATCTTCGATTCCCCTAGGTCTCTAGTTTTAAAGAATGCACAGGTTTGGTAGGTTTCCCTAGGTGCCGGCTGAGCTAGAGGCCAAAATCTACAGGTAGGCAATTTGCAAAAAACACCTCTGTTTTCTTTCAAAAATGTGATGTGTCCATGTTGCGTTTTGGGGCATTTCCTGTCGCGGGCGCTAGGCCTACCCACACAAGTGAGGTATCATTTTTATCGGGAGACTTGGGGGAACGCTGGGTGGAAGGAAATGTGTGGCTCCTCTCTGATTCCAGAACTTTCTGTCACCAAAATTTGAGGACAATGTGTTTTCTTAGCCAAATTTTGAGGTTTGCAAAGGATTCAGCTTAACAGAACCTGGTCAGAGCCCCACAAGTCACCCCATCTTGGATTCCCATAGGTCTCTAGTTTTAAAAAATGCACAGGTTTGGTAGGATTCCCTAGGTGCCGGCTGAGCTAGAGGCCAAAATCTACAGGTAGGCAATTTGCAAAAAACACCTCTGTTTTCTTTCAAAAATGTGATGTGTCCACGTTGCGTTTTGGGGCATTTCCTGTCGCGGGCGCTAGGCCTACCCACACAAGTGAGGTATCATTTTTATCGGGAGACTTGGGGGAATGCTGGGTGGATGGAAATTTGTGGCTCCTCTCTGATTCCAGAACTTTCTGTCACCAAAATTTGAGGAAAATGTGTTTTTTTAGCCAAATTTTGAGGTTTGCAAAGGATTCTGGGTAACAGAACCTGGTCAGAGCCCCACAAGTCACCCCATCTTGGATTCCCCTAGGTCTCTAGTTTTCAAAAATGCATAGGTTTGGTAGGTTTCCCTAGGTGCCGGCTGAGCTAGAGGCCAAAATCAACAGGTAGGCACTTTGCAAAAACACCTCTGTTTTCTTTAAAAAAATGTGATGTGTCCACGTTGTGTTTTGGGGTGTTTCCTGTCACGAGCGCTAGGCCTACCCACACAAGTGAGGTATCATTTTTATCGGGAGACTTGGGGGGAACGCTGGGTGGAAGGAAATTTGTGGCTCCTCTCTGATTCCAGAACTTTCTGTCACCAAAATTTGAGGACAATGTGTTTTCTTAGCCAAATTTTGAGGTTTGCAAAGGATTCAGCTTAACAGAACCTTGTCAGAGCCCCACAAGTCACCCCATCTTGGATTCCCATAGGTCTCTAGTTTTAAAAAATGCACAGGTTTGGTAGGATTCCCTAGGTGCCGGCTGAGCTAGAGGCCAAAATCTACAGGTAGGCAATTTGCAAAAAACACCTCTGTTTTCTTTCAAAAATGTGATGTGTCCACGTTGCGTTTTGGGGCATTTCCTGTCGCGGGCGCTAGGCCTACCCACACAAGTGAGGTATCATTTTTATCGGGAGACTTGGGGGAATGCTGGGTGGATGGAAATTTGTGGCTCCTCTCTGATTCCAGAACTTTCTGTCACCAAAATTTGAGGAAAATGTGTTTTTTTAGCCAAATTTTGAGGTTTGCAAAGGATTCTGGGTAACAGAACCTGGTCAGAGCCCCACAAGTCACCCCATCTTGGATTCCCCTAGGTCTCTAGTTTTCAAAAATGCATAGGTTTGGTAGGTTTCCCTAGGTGCCGGCTGAGCTAGAGGCCAAAATCAACAGGTAGGCACTTTGCAAAAACACCTCTGTTTTCTTTAAAAAAATGTGATGTGTCCACGTTGTGTTTTGGGGTGTTTCCTGTCACGAGCGCTAGGCCTACCCACACAAGTGAGGTATCATTTTTATCGGGAGACTTGGGGGGAACGCTGGGTGGAAGGAAATTTGTGGCTCCTCTCTGATTCCAGAACTTTCTGTCACCAAAATTTGAGGAAAATGTGTTTTCTTAGCCAAATTTTGAGGTTTGCAAAGGATTCTGGGTAACAGAACCTGGTCAGAGCCCCACAAGTCACTCCATCTTCGATTCCCCTAGGTCTCTAGTTTTAAAAAATGCACAGGTTTGGTAGGTTTCCCTAGGTGCCGGCTGAGCTAGAGGCCAAAATCTACAGGTAGGCAATTTGCAAAAAACACCTCTGTTTTCTTTCAAAAATGTGATGTGTCCACGTTGCGTTTTGGGGCATTTCCTGTCGCAGGCGCTACGCCTACCGACACAAGTGAGGTATCATTTTTATCGGGAGACTTGGGGGGAACGCTGGGTGGAAGGAAATTTGTGGCTCCTCTAAGATTCCAGAACTTTCTGTTACCGAAATTTGAGGAAAATGTGTTTTTTTAGCCACATTTTGAGGTTTGCAAAGGATTCTGGGTAACAGAACCTGGTCAGAGCCCCAATAGTCACCCCATCTTGTATTCTCCTAGGTCTCTAGTTTGAAAAATGCATAGGTTTGGTAGGTTTCTCTAGGTGCCGGCTGAGCTAGAGGCCAAAATCTACAGGTAGGCACTTTGTAAAAAACACCTCTATTTTCTTAAAAGAAATGTGATGTGTCCACGTTGTGTTTTGGGGCGTTTCCTGTCACGGGCGCTAGGCCTACCCACACATGTGAGGTATCATTTTTATCAGGAGACTTGGGGGAACGCTGGGTGGAATAAAATTGGGGTTCCTCTCTGATTCCAGAACTATCTGTTACCAAAATGTGAGGAAAACGTGTTTTTTTAGCCAAATTTTGAGGTTTGCAAAGAATTCTGGGTAACAAAACCTGGTCAGAGCCCCACAAGTCACCCCTAGCTTGGATTCCCCTAGGTCTTTAGTTTCCAAAAAAGCACAGGTTTTGTACGTTTCCCTAGGTGCCGGCTGAGCTAGAGGCCAAAATCTACAGGTAGGCACTTTGCAAAAAACACCTCTGTTTTCTTTCAAAAATGTGATGTGTCCACGTTGCATTTTGGGGCATTTCTTGTCGCGGGCGCTAGGCCTACCCACACAAGTGAGGTATCATTGTTATCGGGAGACTTGGGGGAATGCTGGGTGGAAGGAAATTTGTGGCTCCTCTCAGATTCCAGAACTTTCTGTCACGAAATTTGAGGAAAATGTGTTTTTTTAGCCAAATTTTGAGGTTTGCAAAGGATTCTGGGTAACAGAACCTGGCCAGAGCCCCACAAGTCATCCCATCTTGGATTCCCCTAGGTCTCTAGTTTTCAAAAATGCACAGGTTTGGTAGGTTTCCCTTGGTGCCGGCTGAGCTACAGGCCAAAATCTACAGGTAGGCACTTTGCAAAAAACACCTCTGTTTTCTTTAAAAAAATGTGATGTGTCCATGTTGTTTTTTGGGGCGTTTCATGTCACGGGCGGTAGGCCTACCCACACAAGTGAGGTATCATTGTTATCGGGAGACTTGGGGGAATGCTGGGTGGAAGGAAATTTGTGGCTCCTCTCTGATTCCAGAACTATCTGTCACCGAAATGTGAGGAAAACGTGTTTTTTTAGCCAAATTTTGAGGTTTGCAAAGAATTCTGGGTAACAGAACGTGGTCAGAGCCCCACAAGTCACCCCCATCTTGGATTCCCCTAGGTCTTTAGTTTCCAAAAATGCACAGGTTTCGTACGTTTCCCTAGGTGCCGGCTGAGCTAGAGGCCAAAATCTACAGGTAGGAACTTTGCAAAAAACACCTCTGTTTTCTTTCAAAAAATGTTATGTGTCCACGTTGCGTTTTGGGGCATTTGCTGTCGCGGGCGCTAGGCCTACCCTCACAAGTGAGGTATCATTTTTATTGGGAGACTTGTGGTAACGCTGGATGGAAGGAAATTTGTGGCTCCTCTCAGATTCCAGAACTTTCTGTCATTAAAATTTGAGGAAAATGTGTTTTTTTAGCCAAATTTTGAGGTTTGCAAAGGATTCTGGGTAACATAACCTAGTCAGACCCCCACAAGTCACCCCATCTTGGATTCCCCTAGGTTTCTAGTTTTCAAAAATGCACAGGTTTGGTAGGTTTCCCTAGGTGCCGGCTGAGCTGGAGGCCAAAATCTACAGGTAGGCAATTTGCAAAAAACACCTCTGTTTTCTTTCAAAAATGTGATGTGTCCACGTTGCGTTTTGGGGCATTTCCTGTCGCGGGCGCTAGGCCTACCCACACAAGTGAGGTATCATTTTTATCGGGAGACTTGGGGGAACGCTGGGTGGAAGGAAATTTCTGGCTCCTCTCTGATTCCAGAACTTTCTGTCACCAAAATTTGAGGAAAATTTGTTTTTTTAGCCAAATTTTGAGGTTTGCAAAGGATTCTGGGTAACAGAACCTGGTCAGAGCCCCACAAGTCACCCCATCTTGGATTCCCCTAGGTCTCTAGTTTTCAAAAATGCATAGGTTTGGTAGGTTTCCCTAGGTGCCGGCTGAGCTAGAGGCCAAAATCAACAGGTAGGCACTTTGCAAAAACACCTCTGTTTTCTTTAAAAAAATGTGATGTGTCCACGTTGTGTTTTGGGGCGTTTCCTGTCACGGGCGCTAGGCCTACCCACACAAGTGAGGTAT
This sequence comes from Pleurodeles waltl, assembly GCF_031143425.1. Taxonomy (NCBI): domain Eukaryota; kingdom Metazoa; phylum Chordata; class Amphibia; order Caudata; family Salamandridae; genus Pleurodeles; species Pleurodeles waltl. The sequence continues at coordinate 1,095,893,941 of NC_090446.1, read as the reverse complement.
CATTTTTATCGGGAGACTTGGGGGGAACGCTGGGTGGAAGGAAATTTGTGGCTCCTCTCTGATTCCAGAACTTTCTGTCACCAAAATTTGAGGAAAATGTGTTTTCTTAGCCAAATTTTGAGGTTTGCAAAGGATTCTGGGTAACAGAACCTGGTCAGAGCCCCACAAGTCACTCCATCTTAGATTCCCCTAGGTCTCTAGTTTTAAAAAATGCACAGGTTTGGTAGGTTTCCCTAGGTGCCGGCTGAGCTAGAGGCCAAAATCTACAGGTAGGCAATTTGCAAAAAACACCTCTGTTTTCTTTCAAAAATGTGATGTGTCCACGTTGCGTTTTGGGGCATTTACTGTCGCAGGCGCTAGGCCTACCCACACAAGTGAGGTATCATTTTTATCAGGAGACTTGGGGGGAACGCTGGGTGGAAGGAAATTTGTGGCTCCTCTCAGATTCCAGAACTTTCTGTTACCGAAATTTGAGGAAAATTTGTTTTTTTAGCCACATTTTGAGGTTTGCAAAGGATTCTGGGTAACAGAACCTGGTCAGAGCCCCACAAGTCACCCCATCTTGTATTCTCCTAGGTCTCTAGTTTTGAAAAATGCATAGGTTTGGTAGGTTTCCCTAGGTGCCGGCTGAGCTAGAGGCCAAAATCTACAGGTAGGCACTTTGTAAAAAACACCTCTATTTTCTTAAAAGAAATGTGATGTGTCCACGTTGTGTTTTGGGGCGTTTCCTGTCACGGGCGCTATGCCTACCCACACATGTGAGGTATCATTTTTATCAGGAGACTTGGGGGAACGCTGGGTGGAAGAAAATTGGGGTTCCTCTCTGATTCCAGAACTATCTGTTACCAAAATGTGAGGAAAACGTGTTTTTTTAGCCAAATTTTGAGGTTTGCAAAGAATTCTGGGTAACAGAACCTGGTCAGAGCCCCACAAGTCACCCCCATCTTGGATTCCCCTAGGTCTTTAGTTTCCAAAAAAGCACAGGTTTTGTACGTTTCCCTAGGTGCCGGCTGAGCTAGAGGCCAAAATCTACATGTAGGCACTTTGCAAAAAACACCTCTGTTTTCTTTAAAAAATGTGATGTGTCCACGTTGCATTTTGGGGAATTTCTTGTCGCGGGTGCTAGGCCTACCCACACAAGTGTGGTATCATTGTTATCGGGAGACTTGGGGGAATGCTGGGTGGAAGGAAATTTGTGGCTCCTCTAAGATTCCAGAACTTTCTGTCACGAAATTTGAGGAAAATGTGTTTTTTTAGCCAGATTTTGAGGTTTGCAAAGGATTCTGGGTAACAGAACCTGGTCAGATCCCCACAAGTCACCCCATCTTGGATTCCCCTAGGTCTCTAGTTTTTAAAAATGCACAGGTTTGGTAGGTTTCCGTAGGTGCCGGCTGAGCTAGAGACCAAAATTTACAGGTAGGCACTTTGCAAAAAACACCTCTGTTTTCTTTAAAAAAATGTGATGTGTCCACGTTGCATTTTGGGGCATTTCCTGTCGCGAGCACTAGGCCTACCCACAAATGTGAGGTATCATTTTATCGGGAGACTTGAGGGAACGCTCGGTGGAAGGAAATGTGTGGCTCCTCTCTGATTCCAGAACTTTCTGTCACCGAAATGTGAGGAAAACGTGTTTCTTTAGCCAAATTTTGAGGTTTGCAAAGAATTCTGGGTAACAGAACGTGGTCAGAGCCCCACAAGTCACCCCCATCTTGGATTCCCCTAGGTCTTTAGTTTCCAAAAATGCACAGGTTTCGTGCGTTTCCCTAGGTGCCGGCTGAGCTAGAGGCCAAAATCTACAGGTAGGAACTTTGCAAAAAACACCTCTGTTTTCTTTCAAAAAATGTTATGTGTCCACGTTGCGTTTTGGGGCATTTGCTGTCGCGGGCGCTAGGCCTACCCTCACAAGTGAGGTATCATTTTTATCGGGAGACTTGGGGGAACGCTGGATGGAAGGAAATTTGTGGCTCCTCTCAGATTCCAGAACTTTCTCTCATTAAAATTTGAGGAAAATGTGTTTTTTTAGCCAAATTTTGAGGTTTGCAAAGGATTCTGGGTAACATAACCTAGTCAGACCCCCACAAGTCACCCCATCTTGGATTCCCCTAGGTTTCTAGTTTTCAAAAATGCACAGGTTTGGTAGGTTTCCCTAGGTGCCGGCTGAGCTAGAGGCCAAAATCTACAGGTAGGCAATTTGCAAAAAACACCTCTGTTTTCTTTCAAAAATGTGATGTGTCCACGTTGCGTTTTGGGGCATTTCCTATCGCGGGCGCTAGGCCTACCCACACAAGTGAGGTATCATTTTTATCGGGAGACTTGGGGGAACGCTGGGTGGAAGGAAATGTGTGGCTCCTCTCTGATTCCAGAACTTTCTGTCACTAAAATTTGAGGACAATGTGTTTTCTTAGCCAAATTTTGAGGTTTGCAAAGGATTCAGCTTAACAGAACCTGGTCAGAGCCCCACAAGTCACCCCATCTTGGAGTCCCATAGGTCTCTAGTTTTCAAAAATGCACAGGTTTGGTAGGTTTCCCTAGGTGCCGGCTGAGCTAGAGGCCAAAATCTACAGGTAGAAAATTTGCAAAAAACAACTCTGTTTTCTTTCAAAAATGTGATGTGTCCACGTTGCGTTTTGGGGCATTTCCTGTCGCGGGCGCTAGGCCTACCCACACAAGTGAGGTATCATTTTTATCGGGAGACTTGGGGGAACGCTGGGTGGATGGAAATTTGTGGCTCCTCTCTGATTCCAGAACTTTCTGTCACCGAAATTTGAGGAAAATGTGTTTTTTTAGCCACATTTTGAGGTTTGCAAAGGATTCTGGGTAACAGAACCTGGTCAGAGCCCCATAAGTCACCCCATCTTGTATTCTCCTAGGTCTCTAGTTTTGAAAAATGCATAGGTTTGGTAGGTTTCCGTAGGTGCCGGCTGAGCTAGAGGCCAAAATCGACAGGTAGGCACTTTGTAAAAAACACCTCTATTTTCTTAAAAGAAATGTGATGTGTCCACGTTGTGTTTTGGGGCGTTTCCTGTCACGGGCGCTAGGCCTACCCACACAAGTGAGGTATCATTTTTTTCGGGAGACTTGGGGGGAACGCTGGGTGGAAGGAAATTTGTGGCTCCTCTCAGATTCCAGAACTTTCTGTCACCGAAACGTGAGGAAAATGTGTTTATTTAGCCAAATTTTGAGGTTTGCAAAGGATTCTGGGTAACAGAACCTGGTCGGAGTCCCACAAGTCACCCCATCTTGGATTCCCCTAGGTCTCTAGTTTAAAAAAATGCACAGGTTTGGAAGGTTTCCCTAGGTGCCGGCTTAGCTAGAGGCCTAAATCTACAGGAAGGCACTTTGCAAAAAACACCTCTGTTTTCTTTTAAAAAATGTGATGTGTCCATGTTGTGTTTTGGGGCGTTTCCAGTCACGGGCGCTAGGCCTACCCACACAAGTGAGGTGTCATTTTTATCGGGAGACTTGGGGGAACGCTGGGTGGAAGGAAATTTGTGGCTCCTCTCAGATTCCAGAACTTTCTGTCACCGAAATGTAAGGAAAATGTGTTTTTTTAGCCAAATTTTGAGGTTTGCAAAGGATTCTGGGTAACAGAAGCTGATCAGAGCCCCACAAGTCACACCATATTGGATTCCCCTAGGTCTCTAGTTTTAAAAAATGCACAGGTTTGCTAGGTTTCCCTAGGTGCCGGCTGAGCTAGAGGCCAAAATCTACAGTTAGGCACTTTGCAAAAAACACCTCTGTTTTCTTTAAAAAAATGTGATGTGTTCACGTTGTGTTTTGGGGCGTTTCCCGTCACGGGCGCTAGGCCTACCCACACATGTGAGGTATCATTTTTATCGGGAGACTTGGGGGAATGCTGGGTGGATGGAAACTTGTGCCTCCTCTCTGATTCCAGAACTTTCTGTCACCAAAATTTGAGGAAAATGTGTTTTTTTAGCCATATTTTGAGGTTTGCAAAGGATTCTGGGTAACAGAAGCGGATCAGAGCCCCACAAGTCACCCCATCTTGGATTCCCCTAGGTCTCTAGTTTTGAAAAATGCACAGGTTTGGTAGGTTTCCGTAGGTGCCGGCTGAGCTAGAGACCAAAATTTACAGGTAGGCACTTTGCAAAAAACACCTCTGTTTTCTTTAAAAAAATGTGATGTGTCCACGTTGCATTTTGGGGCATTTCCTGTCGTGGGCACTCGGCCTACCCACACATGTGAGGTATCATTTTTATCGGGAGACTTGGGGGAACGCTCGGTGGAAGGAAATGTGTGGCTCCTCTCTGATTCCAGAACCTTCTGTCACCAAAATTTGAGGAAAATGTGTTTTTTTAGCCACATTTTGAGGTTTGCAAAGGATTCTGGGTAACAGAAGCTGATCAGAGCCCCACAAGTCACCCCATCTTGGATTCCCCTAGGTCTCTAGTTTTGAAAAATGCACAGGTTTGGTAGGTTTCCGTAGGTGCCGGCTGAGCTAGAGACCAAAATGTACAGGTAGGCACTTTGCAAAAAACACCTCTGTTTTCTTTAAAAAAATGTGATGTGTCCACGTTGCATTTTGGGGCATTTCCTGTCGCGGGCACTAGGCCTACCCACACATGTGAGGTATCATTTTTATCGGGAGACTTGAGGGAACGCTCGGTGGAAGGAAATGTGTGGCTCCTCTCTGATTCCAGAACTTTCTGTCACCGAAATGTGAGGAAAACGTGTTTCTTTAGCCACATTTTGAGGTTTGCAAAGAATTCTGGGTAACAGAACGTGGTCAGAGCCCCACAAGTCACCCCCATCTTGGATTCCCCTAGGTCTTTAGTTTCCAAAAATGCACAGGTTTCGTACGTTTCCCTAGGTGCCGGCTGAGCTAGAGGCCAAAATCTACAGGTAGGAACTTTGCAAAAAACACCTCTGTTTTCTTTCAAAAAATGTTATGTGTCCACGTTGCGTTTTGGGGCATTTGCTGTCGCGGGCGCTAGGCCTACCCTCACAAGTGAGGTATCATTTTTATCGGGAGACTTGGGGGAACGCTGGATGGAAGGAAATTTGTGGCTCCTCTCAGATTCCAGAACTTTCTGTCATTAAAATTTGAGGAAAATGTGTTTTTTTAGCCAAATTTTGAGGTTTGCAAAGGATTCTGGGTAACATAACCTAGTCAGACCCCCACAAGTCACCCCATCTTGGATTCCCCTAGGTTTCTAGTTTTCAAAAATGCACAGGTTTGGTAGGTTTCCCTAGGTGCCGGCTGAGCTAGAGGCTAAAATCTACAGGTAGGCAATTTGCAAAAAACACCTCTGTTTTCTTTAAAAAATGTGATGTGTCCACGTTGCGTTTTGGGGCATTTCCTATCGCAGGCGCTAGGCCTACCCACACAAGTGAGGTACCATTTTTATCGGGAGACTTGGGGGAACGCTGGGTGGAAGGAAATGTGTGGCTCCTCTCTGATTCCAGAACTTTCTGTCACCAAAATTTGAGGACAATGTGTTTTCTTAGCCAAATTTTGAGGTTTGCAAAGGATTCAGCTTAACAGAACCTGGTCAGAGCCCCACAAGTCACCCCATCTTGGATTCCCATAGGTCTCTAGTTTTCAAAAATGCACAGGTTTGGTAGGTTTCCCTAGGTGCCGGCTGAGCTAGAGGCCAAAATCTACAGGTAGGCAATTTGCAAAAAACACCTCTGTTTTCTTTCAAAAATGTGATGTGTCCACGTTGCGTTTTGGGGCATTTCCTGTCGCGGGCGCTAGGCCTACCCACACAAGTGAGGTATCATTTTTATCGGGAGACTTGGGGGAACGCTGGGTGGATGGAAATTTGTGGCTCCTCTCTGATTCCAGAACTTTCTGTCACCGAAATTTGAGGAAAATGTGTTTTTTTAGCCACATTTTGAGGTTTGCAAAGGATTCTGGGTAACAGAACCTGGTCAGAGCCCCACAAGTCACCCCATCTTGTATTCTCCTAGGTCTCTAGTTTTGAAAAATGCATAGGTTTGGTAGGTTTCCCTAGGTGCCGGCTGAGCTAGAGGCCAAAATCTACAGGTAGGCACTTTGTAAAAAACACCTCTATTTTCTTAAAAGAAATGTGATGTGTCCACGTTGTGTTTTGAGGCGTTTCCTGTCACGGGCGCTAGGCCTACCCACACAAGTGAGGTATCATTTTTTTCGGGAGACTTGGGGGGAACGCTGGGTGGAAGGAAATTTGTGGCTCCTCTCAGATTGCAGAACTTTCTGTGACCGAAATGTGAGGAAATTGTGTTTATTTAGCCAAATTTTGAGGTTTGCAAAGGATTCTGGGTAACAGAACCTGGTCGGAGCCCCACAAGTCACCCCATCTTGGATTCCCCTAGGTCTCTAGTTTTCAAAAATGCACAGGTTTGGAAGGTTTCCCTAAGTGCCGGCTGAGCTAGAGGCCAAAATCTACAGGAAGGCACTTTGCAAAAAACACCTCTGTTTTCTTTCAAAAAATGTGATGTGTCCATGTTGTGTTTTGGGGCGTTTCCAGTCACGGGCGCTAGGCCTACCCACACAAGTGAGGTATCATTTTTATCGGTAGACTTGGGGGAACGCTGGGTGGAAGGAAATTTGTGGCTCCTCTCAGATTCCAGAACTTTCTGTCATTGAAATTTGAGGAAAATTTGTTTTTTTAGCCAAATTTTTAGGTTTGCAAAGGATTCTGGGTAACATAACCTGGTCAGACCCCCACAAGTCACCCCATCTTATATTCCCCTAGGTCTCTAGTTTTCAAAAATGCACAGGTTTGGAAGGTTTCCCTAGGTGCCGGCTTAGCTAGAGGCCTAAATCTACAGGAAGGCACTTTGCAAAAAACACCTCTGTTTTCTTTAAAAAAATGTGATGTGTCCTTGTTGTGTTTTGGGGCGTTTCCAGTCACGGGCGCTAGGCCTACCCACACAAGTGAGGTGTCATTTTTATCGGGAGACTTGGGGGAACGCTGGGTGGAAGGAAATTTGTGGCTCCTCTCAGATTCCAGAACTTTCTGTCACCGAAATGTAAGGAAAATGTGTTTTTTTAGCCAAATTTTGAGGTTTGCAAAGGATTCTGGGTAACAGAAGCTGATCAGAGCCCCACAAGTCACACCATATTGGATTCCCCTAGGTCTTTAGTTTTCAAAAATGCAATGGTTTGCTAGGTTTCCCTAGGTGCCGGCTGAGCTAGAGGCCAAAATCTACAGGTAGGCACTTTGCAAAAAACACCTCTGTTTTCTTTAAAAAAATGTGATGTGTTCACGTTGTGATTTGGGGCGTTTCCCGTCACGGGCGCTAGGCCTACCCACACATGTGAGGTATCATTTTTATCGGGAAACTTGGGGGAACGCTGGGTGGATGGAAATTTGTGGCTCCTCTCTGATTCCAGAACTTTCTGTCAACAAAATTTGAGGAAAATGTGTTTTTTTAGCCATATTGTGAGGTTTGCAAAGGATTCTGGGTAACAGAACCTGGTCAGAGCCCCACAAGTCAGCCCATCTTGGATTCCCCTAGGTCTCTAGTTTTGAAAAACGCACAGGTTTGGTAGGTTTCCGTAGGTGCCGGCTGAGCTAGAGACCAAAATTTACAGGTAGGCACTTTGCAAAAAACACCTCTGTTTTCTAATAAAAAATGTGATGTGTCCACTTTGCTTTTTGGGGCATTTCTTGTCGTGGGCACTCGGCCTACCCACACATGTAAGGTATCATTTTTATCTGGAGACTTGGGCGAACGCTCGGTGGAAGGAAATGTGTGGCTCCTCTCTGATTCCAGAACTTTCTGTCACCAAAATTTGAGGAAAATGTGTTTTTTTAGCCACATTTTGAGGTTTGCAAAGGATTCTGGGTAACAGAACCTGGTCAGAGCCCCACAAGTCACCCCATCTTGGATTCCCCTAGGTCTCTAGTTTTCAAAAATGTATAGGTTTGGTAGGTTTCCCTAGGTGCCGGCTGAGCTAGAGGCCAAAATCTACAGGTAGGCACTTTGCAAAAAACACCTCTGTTTTCTTTAAAAAAATGTGATGTGTCCACGTTGTGTTTTGGGGCGTTTCCTGTCACGGGCGCTAGGCCTACCCACACAAGTGAGGTATCATTTTCATCGGGAGACTTGGAGGGAACGGTGGGTGGAAGGAAATTTGTGGCTCCTCTCAGATTCCAGAACTTTCTGTCACCAAAATGCGAGGAAAATATTTTTTTTTAGCCAAATTTTGAGGTTTGCAAAGGATTTTTGGTAAAAGAACCTGGTCAGAGCACCACAAGTCACCCCATTTTGGATTTCCCTAGGTCTCTAGTTTAAAAAAATGCACAGGTTTGGTACGTTTCCCTAGGTGCCGGCTGAGCTAGAGACCAAAATTTACAGGTAGGCACTTTGCAAAAAACACCTCTGTTTTCTTTAAAAAAATGTGATGTGTCCACGTTGCGTTTTGGGGCATTTCCTGTCGCGGGCGCTAGGCCTATCCACACAAGTGAGGTATCATTTTTATCGGGAGACTTGGGGGAACGCTGGGTGGAAGAAAATTGGGGTTCCTCTCTGATTCCAGAACTATCTGTCACCAAAATGTGAGGAAAACGTGTTTTTTTAGCCAAATTTTGAGGTTTGCAAAGAATTCTGGGTAACAGAACCTGGTCAGAGCCCCACAAGTCACCCCCATCTTGGATTCCCCTAGGTCTTTAGTTTCCAAAAAAGCACAGGTTTTGTACGTTTCCCTAGGTGCCGGCTGAGCTAGAGGCCAAAATCTACAGGTAGGCACTTTGCAAAAAACACTTCTGTTTTCTTTCAAAAATGTGATGTGTCCACGTTGCATTTTGGGGCATTTCCTGTCGCGGGCGCTAGGCCTACCCACACAAGTGAGGTATCATTGTTATCGGGAGACTTGGGGGAATGCTGGGTGGAAGGAAATTTGTGGCTCCTCTCAGATTCCAGAACTTTCTGTCACGAAATTTGAGGAAAATGTGTTTTTTTAGCCACATTTTGAGGTTTGCAAAGGATTCTGGGTAACATAACCTAGTCAGACCCCCACAAGTCACCCCATCTTGGATTCCCCTAGGTTTCTAGTTTTCAAAAATGCACAGGTTTGGTAGGTTTCCCTAGGTGCCGGCTGAGCTAGAGGCCAAAATCTACAGGTAGGCAATTTGCAAAAAACACCTCTGTTTTCTTTCAAAAATGTGATGTGTCCACGTTGCGTTTTGGGGCATTTCCTGTCGCGGGCTCTAGGCCTACCCACACAAGTGAGGTATCATTTTTATCGGGAGACTTGGGGGAACGCTGGGTGGAAGGAAATGTGTGGCTCCTCTCTGATTCCAGAACTTTCTGTCACCAAAATTTGAGGACAATGTGTTTTCTTAGCCAAATTTTGAGGTTTGCAAAGGATTCAGCTTAACAGAACCTGGTCAGAGCCCCACAATTCACCCCATCTTGGATTCCCATAGGTCTCTAGTTTTCAAAAATGCACAGGTTTGGTAGGTTTCCCTAGGTGCCGGCTGAGCTAGAGGCCAAAATCTACAGGTAGGCAATTTGCAAAAAACACCTCTGTTTTCTTTCAAAAATGTGATGTGTCCACGTTGCGTTTTGGGGCATTTCCTGTCGCGGGCGCTAGGCCTACCCACACAAGTGAGGTATCATTTTTATCGGGAGACTTGGGGGAACGCTGGGTGGATGGAAATTTGTGGCTCCTCTCCGATTCCAGAACTTTCTGTCACCAAAATTTGAGGAAAATGTGTTTTTTTAAGCCAAATTTTGAGGTTTGCAAAGGATTCTGGGTAACAGAACCTGGTCAGAGCCCCACAAGTCACCCCATCTTGGATTCCCCTAGGTCTCTAGTTTTCAAAAATGCATAGGTTTGGTAGGTTTCCCTGGGTGCCGGCTGAGCTAGAGGCCAAAATCAACAGGTAGGCACTTTGCAAAAACACCTCTGTTTTCTTTAAAAAAATGTGATGTGTCCACGTTGTGTTTTGGGGCGTTTCCTGTCACGGGCGCTAGGCCTACCCACACAAGTGAGGTATCATTTTTATCGGGAGACTTGGGGGGAACGCTGGGTGGAAGGAAATTTGTGGCTCCTCTCTGATTCCAGAACTTTCTGTCACCAAAATTTGAGGAAAATGTGTTTTCTTAGCCAAATATTGAGGTTTGCAAAGGATTCTGGGTAACAGAACCTGGTCAGAGCCCCACAAGTCACTCCATCTTCGATTCCCCTAGGTCTCTAGTTTTAAAAAATGCACAGGTTTGGTAGGTTTCCCTAGGTGCCGGCTGAGCTTGAGGCCAAAATCTATAGGTAGGCAATTTGCAAAAAACACCTCTGTTTTCTTACAAAAATGTGATGTGTCCACGTTGCGTTTTGGGGCATTTCCTGTCGCAGGCGCTAGGCCTACCCACACAAGTGAGGTATCATTTTTATCAGGAGACTTGGGGGGAACGCTGGGTGGAAGGAAATTTGTGGCTCCTCTCAGATTCCAGAACTTTCTGTTACCGAAATTTGAGGAAAATGTGTTTTTTTAGCCACATTTTGAGGTTTGCAAAGGATTCTGGGTAACAGAATCTGGTCAGAGCCCCACAAGTCACCCCATCTTGTATTCTCCTAGGTCTCTAGTTTTGAAAAATGCATAGGTTTGGTAGGTTTCCATAGGTGCCGGCTGAGCTAGAGGCCAAAATCTACAGGCAGGCACTTTGTAAAAAACACCTCTATTTTCTTAAAAGAAATGTGATGTGCCAACGTTGTGTTTTGGGGCGTTTCCTGTCACGGGCGCTAGGCCTACCCACACAAGTGAGGTATCATTTTTTTCAGGAGACTTGGGGGGAACGCTGGGTGGAAGGAAATTTGTGGCTCCTCTCAGATTCCAGAACTTTCTGTCACCGAAATGTGAGGAAAATGTGTTTATTTAGCCAAATTTTGAGGTTTGCAAAGGATTCTGGGTAACAGAACCTGGTCGGAGCCCCACAAGTCACCCCATCTTGGATTCCCCTAGGTCTCTAGTTTTCAAAAATGCACAGGTTTGGTAGGTTTCCCTAGGTGCCGGCTGAGCTAGAGGCCAAAATCTATAGGTAGGCACTTTGCAAAAAACACCTCTGTTTTCTTTAAAAAAATGTGATGTGTCCACGTTGCATTTTGGGGCATTTCCTGTCGCGGGCGCTAGGCCTACCCACACAAGTGAGGTATCATTGTTATCGGGAGACTTGGGGGAATGCTGGGTGGAAGGAAATTTGTGGCTCCTCTCAGATTCCAGAACTTTCTGTCACGAAATTTGAGGAAAATGTGTTTTTTTAGCCACATTTTGAGGTTTGCAAAGGATTCTGGGTAATAGAACCTGGTCAGAGCCCCACAAGTCACCCCATCTTGGATTCCCCTAGGTCTCTATTTTTCAAAAATGCACAGGTTTGGTAGGTTTCCCTTGGTGCTGGCTGAGCTAGAGGCCAAAATCTACAGGTAGGCACTTGGCAAAAAACACCTCTGTTTTCTTTAAAAAAATGTGATGTGTCCATGTTGTTTTTTGGGGCGTTTCATGTCACGGGCGCTAGGCCTACCCACACAAGTGAGGTATCATTTTTATCGGGAGACTTGGGGGAACGCTGGGTGGAAGGAAATTTGTGGCTCCTCTCTGATTCCAGAACTATCTGTCACCGAAATGTGAGGAAAACGTGTTTTTTTAGCCAAATTTTGAGGTTTGCAAAGAATTCTGGGTAACAGAACGTGGTCAGAGCCCCACAAGTCACCCCCATCTTGGATTCCCCTAGGTCTTTAGTTTCCAAAAATGCACAGGTTTCGTACGTTTCCCTAGGTGCCGGCTGAGCTAGAGGCCAAAATCTACAGGTAGGAACTTTGCAAAAAACACCTCTGTTTTCTTTCAAAAAATGTTATGTGTCCACGTTGCGTTTTGGGGCATTTGCTGTCGCGGGCGCTAGGCCTACCCTCACAAGTGAGGTATCATTTTTATCGGGAGACTTGGGGGAACGCTGGATGGAAGGAAATTTGTGGCTCCTCTCAGATTCCAGAACTTTCTGTCATTACAATTTGAGGAAAATGTGTTTTTTTAGCCCAATTTTGAGGTTTGCAAAGGATTCTGGGTAACATAACCTAGTCAGACCCCCACAAGTCACCCCATCTTGGATTCCCCTAGGTTTCTAGTTTTCAAAAATGCACAGGTTTGGTAGGTTTCCCTAGGTGCCGGCTGAGCTAGAGGCCAAAATCTACAGGTAGGCAATTTGCAAAAAACACCTCTGTTTTCTTTCAAAAATGTGATGTGTCCACGTTGCGTTTTGGGGCATTTCCTGTCGCGGGCTCTAGGCCTACCCACACAAGTGAGGTATCATTTTTATCGGGAGACTTGGGGGAACGCTGGGTGGAAGGAAATGTGTGGCTCCTCTCTGATTCCAGAACTTTCTGTCACCAAAATTTGAGGACAATGTGTTTTCTTAGCCAAATTTTGAGGTTTGCAAAGGATTCAGCTTAACAGAACCTGGTCAGAGCCCCACAAGTCACCCCATCTTGGATTCCCATAGGTCTCTAGTTTTCAAAAATGCACAGGTTTGGTAGGTTTCCCTAGGTGCCGGCTGAGCTAGAGGCCAAAATCTACAGGTAGGCAATTTGCAAAAAACACCTCTGTTTTCTTTCAAAAATGTGATGTGTCCACGTTGCGTTTTGGGGCATTTCCTGTCGCGGGCGCTAGGCCTACCCACACAAGTGAGGTATCATTTTTATCGGGAGACTTGGGGGAACGCTGGGTGGATGGAAATTTGTGGCTCCTCTCCGATTCCAGAACTTTCTGTCACCAAAATTTGAGGAAAATGTGTTTTTTTAAGCCAAATTTTGAGGTTTGCAAAGGATTCTGGGTAACAGAACCTGGTCAGAGCCCCACAAGTCACCCCATCTTGGATTCCCCTAGGTCTCTAGTTTTCAAAAATGCATAGGTTTGGTAGGTTTCCCTGGGTGCCGGCTGAGCTAGAGGCCAAAATCAACAGGTAGGCACTTTGCAAAAACACCTCTGTTTTCTTTAAAAAAATGTGATGTGTCCACGTTGTGTTTTGGGGCGTTTCCTGTCACGGGCGCTAGGCCTACCCACACAAGTGAGGTATCATTTTTATCGGGAGACTTGGGGGGAACGCTGGGTGGAAGGAAATTTGTGGCTCCTCTCTGATTCCAGAACTTTCTGTCACCAAAATTTGAGGAAAATGTGTTTTCTTAGCCAAATATTGAGGTTTGCAAAGGATTCTGGGTAACAGAACCTGGTCAGAGCCCCACAAGTCACTCCATCTTCGATTCCCCTAGGTCTCTAGTTTTAAAAAATGCACAGGTTTGGTAGGTTTCCCTAGGTGCCGGCTGAGCTAGAGGCCAAAATCTACAGGTAGGCAATTTGCAAAAAACACCTCTGTTTTCTTACAAAAATGTGATGTGTCCACGTTGCGTTTTGGGGCATTTCCTGTCGCAGGCGCTAGGCCTACCCACACAAGTGAGGTATCATTTTTATCAGGAGACTTGGGGGGAACGCTGGGTGGAAGGAAATTTGTGGCTCCTCTCAGATTCCAGAACTTTCTGTTACCGAAATTTGAGGAAAATGTGTTTTTTTAGCCACATTTTGAGGTTTGCAAAGGATTTTGGGTAACAGAACCTGGTCAGAGCCCCACAAGTCACCACATCTTGTATTCTCCTAGGTCTCTAGTTTTGAAAAATGCATAGGTTTGGTAGGTTTCCATAGGTGCCGGCTGAGCTAGAGGCCAAAATCTACAGGCAGGCACTTTGTAAAAAACACCTCTATTTTCTTAAAAGAAATGTGATGTGCCAACGTTGTGTTTTGGGGCGTTTCCTGTCACGGGCGCTAGGCCTACCCACACAAGTGAGGTATCATTTTTTTCAGGAGACTTGGGGGGAACGCTGGGTGGAAGGAAATTTGTGGCTCCTCTCAGATTCCAGAACTTTCTGTCACCGAAATGTGAGGAAAATGTGTTTATTTAGCCAAATTTTGAGGTTTGCAAAGGATTCTGGGTAACAGAACCTGGTCGGAGCCCCACAAGTCACCCCATCTTGGATTCCACTAGGTCTCTAGTTTTCAAAAATGCACAGGTTTGGTAGGTTTCCCTAGGTGCCGGCTGAGCTAGAGGCCAAAATCTACAGGTAGGCACTTTGCAAAAAACACCTCTGTTTTCTTTAAAAAAATGTGATGTGTCCACGTTGCATTTTGGGGCATTTCCTGTCGCGGGCGCTAGGCCTACCCACACAAGTGAGGTATCATTGTTATCGGGAGACTTGGGGGAATGCTGGGTGGAAGGAAATTTGTGGCTCCTCTCAGATTCCAGAACTTTCTGTCACGAAATTTGAGGAAAATGTGTTTTTTTAGCCACATTTTGAGGTTTGCAAAGGATTCTGGGTAACAGAACCTGGTCAGAGCCCCACAAGTCACCCCATCTTGGATTCCCCTAGGTCTCTAGTTTTCAAAAATGCACAGGTTTGGTAGGTTTCCCTTGGTGCTGGCTGAGCTAGAGGCCAAAATCTACAGGTAGGCACTTGGCAAAAAACACCTCTGTTTTCTTTCAAAAAATGTGATGTGTCCATGTTGTTTTTTGGGGCGTTTCATGTCACGGGCGCTAGGCCTACCCACACAAGTGAGGTATCATTTTTATCGGGAGACTTGGGGGAACGCTGGGTGGAAGGAAATTTGTGGCTCCTCTCTGATTCCAGAACTATCTGTCACCAAAATGTGAGGAAAACGTGTTTTTTTAGCCAAATTTTGAGGTTTGCAAAGAATTCTGGGTAACAGAACGTGGTCAGAGCCCCACAAGTCACCCCCATCTTGGATTCCCCTAGGTCTTTAGTTTCCAAAAATGCACAGGTTTCGTACGTTTCCCTAGGTGCCGGCTGAGCTAGAGGCCAAAATCTACAGGTAGGAACTTTGCAAAAAACACCTCTGTTTTCTTTCAAAAAATGTTATGTGTCCACGTTGCGTTTTGGGGCATTTGCTGTCGCGGGCGCTAGGCCTACCCTCACAAGTGAGGTATCATTTTTATCGGGAGACTTGGGGGAACGCTGGATGGAAGGAAATTTGTGGCTCCTCTCAGATTCCAGAACTTTCTGTCATTACAATTTGAGGAAAATGTGTTTTTTTAGCCCAATTTTGAGGTTTGCAAAGGATTCTGGGTAACATAACCTAGTCAGACCCCCACAAGTCACCCCATCTTGGATTCCCCTAGGTTTCTAGTTTTCAAAAATGCACAGGTTTGGTAGGTTTCCCTAGGTGCCGGCTGAGCTAGAGGCCAAAATCTACAGGTAGGCAGTTTGCAAAAAACACCTCTGTTTTCTTTCAAAAATGTGATGTGTCCACGTTGCGTTTTGGGGCATTTCCTGTCACGGGCTCTAGGCCTACCCACACAAGTGAGGTATCATTTTTATCGGGAGACTTGGGGGAATGCTGGGTGGAAGGAAATGTGTGGCTCCTCTCTGATTCCAGAACTTTCTGTCACCAAAATTTGAGGACAATGTGTTTTCTTAGCCAAATTTTGAGGTTTGCAAAGGATTCAGCTTAACAGAACCTGGTCAGAGCCCCACAAGTCACCCCATCTTGGATTCCCATAGGTCTCTAGTTTTCAAAAATGCACAGGTTTGGTAGGTTTCCCTAGGTGCAGGCTGAGCTAGAGGCCAAAATGTACAGGTAGGCAATTTGCAAAAAACACCTCTGTTTTCTTTCAAAAATTTGATGTGTCCACGTTGCGTTTTGGGGCATTTCCTGTCGCGGGCGCTAGGCCTACCCACACAAGTGAGGTATCATTTTTATCGGGAGACTTGGGGGAACGCTGGGTGGATGGAAATTTGTGGCTCCTCTCCGATTCCAGAACTTTCTGTCACCAAAATTTGAGGAAAATGTGTTTTTTTAGCCAAATTTTGAGGTTTGCAAAGGATTCTGGGTAACAGAACCTGGTCAGAGCCCCACAAGTCACCCCATCTTGGATTCCCCTAGGTCTCTAGTTTTCAAAAATGCATAGGTTTGGTAGGTTTCCCTAGGTGCCGGC
Source organism: Pleurodeles waltl (assembly GCF_031143425.1). Taxonomy (NCBI): domain Eukaryota; kingdom Metazoa; phylum Chordata; class Amphibia; order Caudata; family Salamandridae; genus Pleurodeles; species Pleurodeles waltl. The sequence goes on along the minus strand of NC_090446.1, from coordinate 1,095,877,999 downwards.
TGAGCTAGAGGCCAAAATCAACAGGTAGGCACTTTGCAAAAACACCTCTGTTTTCTTTAAAAAAATGTGATGTGTCCACGTTGTGTTTTGGGGCGGTTCCTGTCACGGGCGCTAGGCCTACCCACACAAGTGAGGTATCATTTTTATCGGGAGACTTGGGGGGAACGCTGGGTGGAAGGAAATTTGTGGCTCCTCTCTGATTCCAGAACTTTCTGTCACCAAAATTTGAGGAAAATGTGTTTTCTTAGCCAAATTTTGAGGTTTGCAAAGGATTCTGGGTAACAGAACCTGGCCAGAGCACCACAAGTCACTCCATCTTCGATTCCCCTAGGTCTCTAGTTTTAAAAAATGCACAGGTTTGGTAGGTTTCCCTCGGTGCCGGCTGAGCTAGAGGCCAAAATCTACAGGTAGGCACTTTGCAAAAAACACCTCTGTTTTCTTAAAAAAAATGTGATTTGTCCACGTTGTGTTTTGGGGCGGTTCCTGTCACAGGCGCTAGGCCTACCCACACAAGTGAGGTATCATTTTTTTCGGGAGACTTGGGGGGAACGCTGGGTGGAAGGAAATTTGTGGCTCCTCTCAGATTCCAGAACTTTCTGTCACCGAAATGTGAGGGAATTGTGTTTATTTAGCCAAATTTTGAGGTTTGCAAAGGATTCTGGGTAACAGAACCTGGTCGGAGCCCCACAAGTCACCCCATCTTGGATTCCCCTAGGTCTCTAGTTTTCAAAAATGCACAGGTTTGGAAAGTTTCCCTAAGTGCCGGCTGAGCTAGAGGCCAAAATCTACAGGAAGGCACTTTGCAAAAAACACCTCTGTTTTCTTTCAAAAAATTTGATGTGTCCATGTTGTGTTTTGGGGCGTTTCCAGTCACGGGCGCTAGGCCTACCCACACAAGTGAGGTATCATTTGTATCGGGAGACTTGGGGGAACGCTGGGTGGAAGGAAATTTGTGGCTCCTCTCAAATTCCAGAACTTTCTGTCATTGAAATTTGAGGAAAATTTGTTTTTTTAGCCAAATGTTTAGGTTTGCAAAGGATTCTGGGTAACATAACCTGGTCAGACCCCCACAAGTCACCCCATCTTGGATTCCCCTAGGTCTCTAGTTTTCAAAAATGCACAGGTTTGGTAGGTTTCCCTAGGTGCCGGCTGAGCTAGAGGACAAAATCTACAGGTAGGCACTTTGCAAAAAACACCTCTGTTTTCTTAAAAAAAATGTGATGTGTCCACGTTGTGTTTTGGGGAATTTCCTGTCACGGGCGCTAGGCCTACCCACACAAGTGAGGTATCATTTTTTTCGGGAGACTTGGGGGGAACGCTGGGTGGAAGGAAATGTGTGGCTCCTCTCAGATTCCAGAACTTTCTGTCACCGAAATGTGAGGAAATTGTGTTTATTTAGCCAAATTTTGAGGTTTGCAAAGGATTCTGGGTAACAGAACCTGGTCGGAGCCCCACAAGTCACCCCATCTTGGATTCCCCTAGGTCTCTAGTTTTATAAAACGCACAGGTTTGGACGGTTTCCCTAGGTGCCGGCTGAGCTAGAGGCCAAAATCTACAGGAAGGCACTTTGCAAAAAACACCTCTGTTTTCTTTAAAAAAATGTGATGTGTCCATGTTGTGTTTTGGGGCGTTTCCAGTCACGGGCGCTAGGCCTACCCACACAAGTGAGGTATCATTTTTATCGGGAGACTTGTGGGAACGCTGGGTGGAAGGAAATTTGTGGCTCCTCTCAGATTCCAGAACTTTCTGTCACCAAAATTTGAGGAAAATGTGTTTTTTTAGCCGTAATTTGAGGTTTGCAAAGGATTCTGGGTAACAGAACCTGGTCAGAGCCCCACAAGTCACCCCATCTTGGATTCCCCTAGGTCTCTAGTTTCGAAAAATGCACAGGTTTGGTAGGTTTCCGTAGGTGCCGGCTGAGCTAGAGACCAAAATTTACAGGTAGGCACTTTGCAAAAAACACCTCTGTTTTCTTTAAAAAAATGTGATGTGTCCACGTTGCATTTTGGGGCATTTCCTGTCGCGGGCACTGGGCCTACCCACACATGTGAGGTATCATTTTTATCGGGAGACTTGGGGGAATGCTCGGTGGAAGGAAATGTGTGGCTCCTCTCTGATTCCAGAACCTTCTGTCACCAAAATTTGAGGAAAATGTGTTTTTTTAGCCACATTTTGAGGTTTGCAAAGGATTCTGGGTAACAGAAGCTGATCAGAGCCCCACAAGTCACCCCATCTTGGATTCCCCTAGGTCTCTAGTTTTGAAAAATGCACAGGTTTGGTAGGTTTCCGTAGGTCCCGGGTGAGCTAGAGACCAAAATTTACAGGTAGGCACTTTGCAAAAAACACCTCTGTTTTCTTTAAAAAAATGTGATGTGTCCACGTTGCATTTTGGGGCATTTCCTGTCGCGGGCACTAGGCCTACCCACACATGTGAGGTATCATTTTTATCAGGAGACTTGGGGGAACGCTCGGTGGAAGGAAATGTGTGGCTCCTCTCTGATTCCAGAACTTTCTGTCACCAAAATTTGAGGAAAATGTGTTTTTTTAGCCACATTTTGAGGTTTGCAAAAGATTCTGGGTAACAGAAGCTGATCAGAGCCCCACAAGTCACCCCATCTTGGATTCCCCTAGGTCTCTAGTTTTCAAAAATGTATAGGTTTGGTAGGTTTCCCTAGGTGCCGGCTGAGCTAGAGGCCAAAATCTACAGGTAGGCACTTTGCAAAAAACACCTCTGTTGTCTTTCAAAAAATGTGATGTGTCCACGTTGTGTTTTGGGGCGTTTCCTGTCACGGGCGCTAGGCCTACCCACACAAGTGAGGTATCATTTTCATCGGGAGACGTGGGGGGAACGGTGGGTGGAAGGAAATTTGTGGCTCCTCTCAGATTCCAGAACTTTCTGTCACCGAAATGTGAGGAAATTGTGTTTATTTAGCCAAATTTTGAGGTTTGCAAAGGATTCTGGGTAACAGAACCTGGTCGGAGCCCCACAAGTCACCCCATCTTGGATTCCCCTAGGTCTCTAGTTTTCAAAAACGCACAGGTTTGGACGGTTTCCCTAGGTGCCGGCTGAGCTAGAGGCCAAAATCTACAGGAAGGCACTTTGCAAAAAACACCTCTGTTTTCTTTAAAAAAATGTGATGTGTCCATGTTGTGTTTTGGGGCGTTTCCAGTCACGGGCGCTAGGCCTACCCACACAAGTGAGGTATCATTTTTATCGGGAGACTTGTGGGAACGCTGGGTGGAAGGAAATTTGTGGCTCCTCTCAGATTCCAGAACTTTCTGTCACCAAAATTTGAGGAAAATGTGTTTTTTTAGCCATAATTTGAGGTTTGCAAAGGATTCTGGGTAACAGAACCTGGTCAGAGCCCCACAAGTCACCCCATCTTGGATTCCCCTAGGTCTCTAGTTTCGAAAAATGCACAGGTTTGGTAGGTTTCCGTAGGTGCCGGCTGAGCTAGAGACCAAAATTTACAGGTAGGCACTTTGCAAAAAACACCTCTGTTTTCTTTAAAAAAATGTGATGTGTCCACGTTGCATTTTGGGGCATTTCCTGTCGCGGGCACTGGGCCTACCCACACATGTGAGGTATCATTTTTATCGGGAGACTTGGGGGAATGCTCGGTGGAAGGAAATGTGTGGCTCCTCTCTGATTCCAGAACCTTCTGTCACCAAAATTTGAGGAAAATGTGTTTTTTTAGCCACATTTTGAGGTTTGCAAAGGATTCTGGGTAACAGAAGCTGATCAGAGCCCCACAAGTCACCCCATCTTGGATTCCCCTAGGTCTCTAGTTTTGAAAAATGCACAGGTTTGGTAGGTTTCCGTAGGTCCCGGGTGAGCTAGAGACCAAAATTTACAGGTAGGCACTTTGCAAAAAACACCTCTGTTTTCTTTAAAAAAATGTGATGTGTCCACGTTGCATTTTGGGGCATTTCCTGTCGCGGGCACTAGGCCTAACCACACATGTGAGGTATCATTTTTATCAGGAGACTTGGGGGAACGCTCGGTGGAAGGAAATGTGTGGCTCCTCTCTGATTCCAGAACTTTCTGTCACCAAAATTTGAGGAAAATGTGTTTTTTTAGCCACATTTTGAGGTTTGCAAAGGATTCTGGGTAACAGAAGCTGATCAGAGCCTCACAAGTCACCCCATCTTGGATTCCCCTAGGTCTCTAGTTTTCAAAAATGTATAGGTTTGGTAGGTTTCCCTAGGTGCCGGCTGAGCTAGAGGCCAAAATCTACAGGTAGGCACTTTGCAAAAAACACCTCTGTTTTCTTTCAAAAAATGTGATGTGTCCACGTTGTGTTTTGGGGCGTTTCCTGTCACGGGCGCTAGGCCTACCCACACAAGTGAGGTATCATTTTCATCGGGAGACGTGGGGGGAACGGTGGGTGGAAGGAAATTTGTGGCTCCTCTCAGATTCCAGAACTTTCTGTCACCGAAATGCGAGGAAAATATTTTTTTTTAGCCAAATTTTGAGGTTTGCAAAGGATTTTGGGTAAAAGAACCTGGTCAGAGCCCCACAAGTCACCCCATCTTGGATTTCCGTAGGTCTCTAGTTTTAAAAAATGCACAGGTTTGGTACGTTTCCCGAGGTGCCGGCTGAGCTAGAGACCAAAATTTACAGGTAGGCACTTTGCAAAAAACACCTCTTTTTTCTTTAAAAAAATGTGATGTGTCCACGTTGCGTTTTGGGGCATTTCCTGTCGCGGGCGCTAGGCCTACCCACACAAGTGAGGTATCATTTTTATCGGGAGACTTGGGGGAACGCTGGGTGGATGGAAATTTGTGGCTCCTCTCTGATTCCAGATCTTTCTGTCACCAAAATTTGAGGAAAATGTGTTTTTTTTGGCACATTTTGAGGTTTGCAAAGGATTCTGGGTAACAGAACCTGGTCAGAGCCCGATAAGTCACCCCGTCTTGGATTCCCCTAGGTCTCTAGTTTTCAAAAATGCACAGGTTTGGTAGGTTTCCCTAGGTGCCGGCTGAGCTAGAGGCCAAAATCTACAGGTAGGCACTTTGCAAAAAACACCTCTGTTTTCTTTAAAAAAATGTGATGTGTCCACGTTGTGTTTTGAGGCGTTTCCTGTCACGGGCGCTAGGCCTACCCACACAAGTGAGGTATCATTTTTATCGGGAGACTTGGGGGGAACGCTGGGTGGAAGGAAATTTGTGGCTCCTCTCAGATTCCAGAACTTTCTGTCACCGAAATTTGAGGAAAATATTTTTTTTTAGCCAAATTTTGAGGTTTGCAAAGGATTCTGGGTAACAGAACCTGGTCAGAGCCCCACAAGTCACTCCATCTTCGATTCCCCTAGGTCTCTAGTTTTAAAAAATGCACAGGTTTGGTAGGTTTCCCTAGGTGCCGGCTGAGCTAGAGGCCAAAATCTACAGGTAGGCAATTTGTAAAAAACACCTCTGTTTTCTTTCAAAAATGTGATGTTTCCACGTTGCGTTTTGGGGCATTTCCTGTCGCAGGCGCTAGGCCTACCCACTCAAGTGAGGTATTATTTTTATCGGGAGACTTGAGGGGAACGCTGGGTGGAAGGAAATTTGTGGCTCCTCTCAGATTCCAGAACTTTCTGTCACCGAAATTTGAGGAAAATGTGTTTTTTTAGCCACATTTTGAGGTTTGCAAAGGATTCTGGGTAACAGAACCTGGTCAGAGCCCCACAAGTCACCCCATCTTGCATTCTCCTAGGTCTCTAGTTTTGATTAATGCATAGGTTTGGTAGGTTTCCCTAGGTGCCGGCTGAGCTAGAGGCCAAAATCTACAGGAAGGCACTTTGCAAAAAACACCTCTGTTTTCTTTAAAAAAATGTGATGTGTCCATGTTGTGTTTTGGGGCGTTTCAAGTCACGGGCGCTAGGCCTACCCACACAAGTGAGGTATCATTTTTATCGGGAGACTTGGGGGAACGCTGGGTGGAAGGAAATTTGTGGCTCCTCTCAGATTCCAGAACTTTCTGTCACCGAAATGTGAGGAAAATGTGTTTTTTTAGCCAAATTTTGAGGTTTGCAAAGGATTCTGGGTAACAGAAGCTGATCAGAGCCCCACAAGTCACACCATATTGGATTCCCCTAGGTCTCTAGTTTTAAAAAATGCACAGGTTTGGTAGGTTTCCCTAGGTGCCGGCTGAACTAGAGGCCAAAATCTACAGGTAGGGCACTTTGCAAAAACCACCTCTGTTTTCTTTAAAAAAATGTGATGTGTCCACGTTGCGTTTTGGGGCATTTCCTGTCGCGGGCGCTAAGCCTACCCACACATGTGAGGTATAATTTTTATCAGGAGACTTGGGGGAACGCTGGGTGGAAGAAAATTGGGGTTCCTCTCTGATTCCAGAACTATCTGTCACCAAAATGTTAGGAAAACTTGTTTTTTTAGCCAAATATTGAGGTTTGCAAAGAATTCTGGGTAACAGAACCTGGTCAGAGCCCCACAAGTCACCCCATCTTGGATTCCCCTAGGTCTCTAGTTTTAAAAAATGCACAGGTTTGGTAGGTTTCCCTTGGTGCCGGCTGAGCTACAGGCCAAAATCTACAGGTAGGCACTTTGCAAAAACCACCTCTGTTTTCTTTAAAAAAATGTGATGTGTCCTCGTTGCGTTTTGGGGCATTTCCTGTCGCGGGCGCTAGGCCTACCCACACAAGTGAGGTATCATTTTTATCGGGAGACTTGGGGGAAGGCTGGATGGAAGGACATTTGTGGCTCCTCTCAGATTCCAGAACTTTCTGTCATTGAAATTTGAGGAAAATGTGTTTTTTTAGCCAAATTTTGAGGTTTGCAAAGGATTCTGGGTAACATAACCTGGTCAGACCCCCACAAGTCACCCCATCTTGGATTCCCCTAGGTCTCTAGTTTTCAAAAATGCACAGGTTTGGTAGGTTTCCCTAGGTGCCGGCTGAGCTAGAGGCCAAAATCTACAGGTAGGGCACTTTGCAAAAACCACCTCTGTTTTCTTTAAAAAAATGTGATGTGTCCTCGTTGCGTTTTGGGGCATTTCCTGTCGCGGGCGCTAGGCCTACCCACACAAGTGAGGTATCATTTTTATCAGGAGACTTGGGGGAATGCTGGGTAGAAGAAAATTGGGGCTCCTCTCTGATTCCAGAACTATCTGTCACCAAAATGTGAGGAAAACGTGTTTTTTTAGCCAAATTTTGAGGTTTGCAAAGAATTCTGGGTAACAGAACCTGGTCAGAGCCCCACAAGTCACCCCCATCTTGGATTCCCCTAGGTCTTTAGTTTCCAAAAATGCACAGGTTTCGTACGTTTCCCTAGGTGCCGGCTGAGCAAGAGGCCAAAATCTACAGGTAGGCACTTTGCAAAAAACACCTCTGTTTTCTTTTAAAAAATGTGATGTGTCCACGTTGCGTTTTGGGGCATTTGCTGTCGCGGGCGCTAGCCCTACCCACACAAGTGAGGTATAATTTTTATCGGGAGACTTGGGGGAACGCTGGGTGGAAGGAAATGGGTGGCTCCTCTCTGATTCCAGAACTTTCTGTCACCAAAATTTGAGGAAAATGTGTTTTCTTAGCCAAATTTTGAGGTTTGCAAAGGATTCTGGGTAACAGAACCTGGTCAGAGCCCCACAAGTCACCCCATCTTGGATTCCCCTAGGTCTCTAGTTTTCAAAAATGCACAGGGTTGGTAGGTTTCCCTAGGTGCCGGCTGAGCTAGAGGCCAAAATCTACAGGTAGGCACTTTGCAAAAAACACTTCTGTTTTCTTTCAAAAATGTGATGTGTCCACGTTGCATTTTGGGGCATTTCCTGTCGCTGGCGCTAGGCCTACCCACACAAGTGAGGTATCATTGTTATCGGGAGACTTGGGGGAATGCTGGGTGGAAGGAAATTTGTGGGTTCTCTCAGATTCCAGAACTATCTGTCACCGAACTTTGAGGAAAATGTGTTTTTTTAGCCAAATTATGAGGTTTGCAAAGGATTCTGGGAAACAGAACCTGGTCAGAGCCCCACAAGTCACCCCATCTTGGATTCCCCTAGGTCTCTAGTTTTCGAAAATGCACAGGTTTGGTAGGTTTCCCTTGGTGCCGGCTGAGCTAGAGGCCAAAATCTACAGGTAGGCACTTTGCAAAAAACACCTCTGTTTTCTTTCAAAAAATGTGATGTGTCCATGTTGTTTTTTGGGGCGTTTCCTGTCACGGGCGCTAGGCCTACCCACACATGTGAGGTATCATTTTTATCAGGAGACTTGGGGGAACGCTGGGTGGAAGAAAATTGGGGTTCCTCTCTGATTCCAGAACTATCTGTCAGCAAAGTGTGAGGAAAATGTGTTTTTTTAGCCAAATTTTGAGGTTTGCAAAGAATTCTGGGTAACAGAACCTGGTCAGAGCCCCACAAGTCACCCCCATCTTGGATTCCCCTAGGTCTTTAGTTTCCAAAAAAGCACAGGTTTTGTACGTTTCCCTAGGTGCCGGCTGAGCTAGAGGCCAAAATCTACAGGTAGGCACTTTGTAAAAAACACCTCTGTTTTCTTTCAAAAATGTGATGTGTCCACGTTGCATTTTGGGGCATTTCCTGTCGCGGGCGCTAGGCCTACCCACACAAGTGAGGTATCATTGTTATCGGGAGACTTGGGGGAATGCTGGGTGGAAGGAAATTTGTGGCTCCTCTCAGATTCCAGAACTTTCTGTCACGAAATTTGAGGAAAATGTGTTTTTTTAGCCACATTTTGAGGTTTGCAAAGGATTCTGGGTAACAGAACCGGTCAGAGCCCCACAAGTCACCCCATCTTGGATTCCCCTAGGTCTCTAGTTTTCAAAAATGCACAGGTTTGGTAGGTTTCCCTTGGTGCCGGCTGAGCTACAGGCCAAAATCTACAGGTAGGCACTTTGCAAAAAACACCTCTGTTTTCTTTAAAAAAATGTGATGTGTCCATGTTGTTTTTTGGGGCGTTTCATGTCACGGGCGCTAGGCCTACCCACACAAGTGAGGTATCATTTTTATCGGGAGACTTGGGGGAACGCTGGGTGGAAGGAAATTTGTGGCTCCTCTCTTATTCCAGAACTATCTGTCACCGAAATGTGAGGAAACCGTGTTTTTTTAGCCAAATTTTGAGGTTTGCAAAGAATTCTGGGTAACAGAACGTGGTCAGAGCCCCACAAGTCACCCCCATCTTGGATTCCCCTAGGTCTTTAGTTTCCAAAAATGCACAGGTTTCGTACGTTTCCCTAGGTGCCGGCTGAGCTAGAGGCCAAAATCTACAGGTAGGCAATTTGCAAAAAACACCTCTATTTCTTTCAAAAAATGTTATGTGTCCACGTTGCGTTTTGGGGCATTTGCTGTCGCGGGCGCTAGGCCTACCCTCACAAGTGAGGTATCATTTTTATCGGGAGACTTGGGGGAACGCTGGATGGAAGGAAATTTGTGGCTCCTCTCAGATTCCAGAACTTTCTGTCATTAAAATTTGAGGAAAATGTGTTTTTTTAGCCAAATTTTGAGGTTTGCAAAGGATTCTGGGTAACATAACCTAGTCAGACCCCCACAAGTCACCCCATCTTGGATTCCCCTAGGTTTCTAGTTTTCAAAAATGCACAGGTTTGGTAGGTTTCCCTAGGTGCCAGCTGAGCTAGAGGCCAAAATCTACAGGTAGGCAATTTGCAAAAAACACCTCTGTTTTCTTTCAAAAATGTGATGTGTCCACGTTGCGTTTTGGGGCATTTCCTGTCGCGGGCGCTAGGCCTACCCACACAAGTGAGGTATCATTTTTATCGGGAGACTTGGGGGAACGCTGGGTGGAAGGAAATGTGTGGCTCCTCTCTGATTCCAGAACTTTCTGTCACCAAAATTTGAGGACAATGTGTTTTCTTAGCCAAAGTTTGAGGTTTGCAAAGGATTCAGCTTAACAGAACCTGGTCAGAGCCCCACAAGCCACCCCATCTTGGATTCCCATAGGTCTCTAGTTTTCAAAAATGCACAGGTTTGGTAGGTTTCCCTAGGTGCCGGCTGAGCTAGAGGCCAAAATCTACAGGTAGGCAATTTGCAAAAAACACCTCTGTTTTCTTTCAAAAATGTGATGTGTCCACATTGCGTTTTGGGGCATTTCCTGTTGCGGGCGCTAGGCCTACCCACACAAGTGAGGTATCATTTTTATCGGGAGACTTGGGGGAACGCTGGGTGGATGGAAATTTGTGGCTCCTCTCTGATTCCAGAACTTTCTGTCACCAAAATTTGAGGAAAATGTGTTTTTTTAGCCACATTTTGAGGTTTGCAAAGGATTCTGGGTAACAGAACTTGGTCAGAGCCCCACAAGTCACCCCATCTTGTATTCTCCTAGGTCTCTAGTTTTTAAAAATGTATAGGTTTGGTAGGTTTCCCTAGGTGCCGGCTGAGCTAGAGGCCAAAATCTACAGGTAGGCACTTTGTAAAAAACACCTCTATTTTCTTAAAAGAAATGTGATGTGTCCACCTTGTGTTTTGGGGCATTTCCTGTCACGGGCGCTAGGCCTACCCACACAAGTGAGGTATCATTTTTATCGGGAGACTTGGGGGAACGCTGGGTGGAAGGAAATGTGTGGCTCCTCTCTGATTCCAGAACTTTCTGTCACCAAAATTTGAGGACAATGTGTTTTCTTAGCCAAAGTTTGAGGTTTGCAAAGGATTCAGCTTAACAGAACCTGGTCAGAGCCCCACAAGCCACCCCATCTTGGATTCCCATAGGTCTCTAGTTTTCAAAAATGCACAGGTTTGGTAGGTTTCCCTAGGTGCCGGCTGAGCTAGAGGCCAAAATCTACAGGTAGGCAATTTGCAAAAAACACCTCTGTTTTCTTTCAAAAATGTGATGTGTCCACATTGCGTTTTGGGGCATTTCCTGTTGCGGGCGCTAGGCCTACCCACACAAGTGAGGTATCATTTTTATCGGGAGACTTGGGGGAACGCTGGGTGGATGGAAATTTGTGGCTCCTCTCTGATTCCAGAACTTTCTGTCACCAAAATTTGAGGAAAATGTGTTTTTTTAGCCAAATTTTGAGGTTTGCAAAGGATTCTGGGTAACAGAACCTGGTCAGAGCCCCACAAGTCACCCCATCTTGGATTACCCTAGGTCTCTAGTTTTAAAAAATGCATAGGTTTGGTAGGTTTCCCGTAGGTGCCGGCTGAGCTAGAGGCCAAAATCAACAGGTAGGCACTTTGCAAAAACACCTCTGTTTTCTTTAAAAAAATGTGATGTGTCCACGTTGTGTTTTGGGGCGTTTCCTGTCACGGGCGCTAGGCCTACCCACACAAGTGAGGTATCATTTTTATCGGGAGACTTGGGGGGAACGCTGGGTGGAAGGAAATTTGTGGCTCCTCTCAGATTCCAGAACTTTCTGTTACCGAAATTTGAGGAAAATGTGTTTTTTTAGCCACATTTTGAGGTTTGCAAAGGATTCTGGGTAACAGAACTTGGTCAGAGCCCCACAAGTCACCCCATCTTGTATTCTCCTAGGTCTCTAGTTTTGAAAAATGCATAGGTTTGGTAGGTTTCCCTAGGTGCCGGCTGAGCTAGAGGCCAAAATCTACAGGTAGGCACTTTGTAAAAAACACCTCTATTTTCTTAAAAGAAATGTGATGTGTCCACCTTGTGTTTTGGGGCGTTTCCTGTCACGGGCGCTAGGCCTACCCACACAAGTGAGGTATCATTTTTATCGGGAGACTTGGGGGAACGCTGGGTGGAAGGAAATTTGTGGCTCCTCTCAGATTCCAGAACTTTCTGTCACCAAAATTTGAGGACAATGTGTTTTCTTAGCCAAAGTTTGAGGTTTGCAAAGGATTCAGCTTAACAGAACCTGGTCAGAGCCCCACAAGCCACCCCATCTTGGATTCCCATAGGTCTCTAGTTTTCAAAAATGCACAGGTTTGGTAGGTTTCCCTAGGTGCCGGCTGAGCTAGAGGCCAAAATCTACAGGTAGGCAATTTGCAAAAAACACCTCTGTTTTCTTTCAAAAATGTGATGTGTCCACATTGCGTTTTGGGGCATTTCCTGTTGCGGGCGCTAGGCCTACCCACACAAGTGAGGTATCATTTTTATCGGGAGACTTGGGGGAACGCTGGGTGGATGGAAATTTGTGGCTCCTCTCTGATTCCAGAACTTTCTGTCACCAAAATTTGAGGAAAATGTGTTTTTTTAGCCAAATTTTGAGGTTTGCAAAGGATTCTGGGTAACAGAACCTGGTCAGAGCCCCACAAGTCACCCCATCTTGGATTACCCTAGGTCTCTAGTTTTAAAAAATGCATAGGTTTGGTAGGTTTCCCGTAGGTGCCGGCTGAGCTAGAGGCCAAAATCAACAGGTAGGCACTTTGCAAAAACACCTCTGTTTTCTTTAAAAAAATGTGATGTGTCCACGTTGTGTTTTGGGGCGTTTCCTGTCACGGGCGCTAGGCCTACCCACACAAGTGAGGTATCATTTTTATCGGGAGACTTGGGGGGAACGCTGGGTGGAAGGAAATTTGTGGCTCCTCTCAGATTCCAGAACTTTCTGTTACCGAAATTTGAGGAAAATGTGTTTTTTTAGCCACATTTTGAGGTTTGCAAAGGATTCTGGGTAACAGAACTTGGTCAGAGCCCCACAAGTCACCCCATCTTGTATTCTCCTAGGTCTCTAGTTTTGAAAAATGCATAGGTTTGGTAGGTTTCCCTAGGTGCCGGCTGAGCTAGAGGCCAAAATCTACAGGTAGGCACTTTGTAAAAAACACCTCTATTTTCTTAAAAGAAATTTGATGTGTCCACCTTGTGTTTTGGGGCGTTTCCTGTCACGGGCGCTAGGCCTACCCACACAAGTGAGGTATCATTTTTTTCGGGAGACTTGGGGGGAACGCTGGGTGGAAGGAAATTTGTGGCTCCTCTCAGATTCCAGAACTTTCTGTCACCGAAAGGTGAGGAACATTTGTTTATTTAGCCAAATTTTGAGGTTTGCAAAGGATTCTGGGTAACAGAACCTGGTCGGAGCCCCACAAGTCACCCCATCCTGGATTCCCCTAGGTCTCTAGTTTTCATAAATGCACAGGTTTGGTAGGTTTCCCTAGGTGCCGGCTGAGCTAGAGGCCAAAATCTACAGGTAGGCAATTTGCAAAAAAACACCTCTGTTTTCTTAAAAAAAATGTGATGTGTCCACGTTGTGTTTTGGGGCGTTTCCTGTCACGGGCGCTAGGCCTATCCACACAAGTGAGGTATCAATTTTTTCAGGAGTTTTGGGGGGAACGCTGGGTGGAAGGAAATTTGTGGCTCCTCTCAGATTCCAGAACTTTCTGTCACGGAAATGTGAGGAAATTGAGTTTATTTAGCCAAATTTTGAGGTTTGCAAAGTATTCTGGGTAACAGAACCTGGTCGGAGCCCCACAAGTCACCCCATCTTGGATTCCCCTAGGTCTCTAGTTTTAAAAAATGCACAGGTTTGGAAGGTTTCCCTAGGTGCCGGCTGAGCTAGAGGCCAAAATCTACAGGAAGGCACTTTGCAAAAAACACCTCTGTTTTCTTTAAAAAAATGTGATGTGTTTATGTTGTGTTTTGGGGCGTTTCCAGTCACGGGCGCTAGGCCTACCCACACAAGTGAGGTATCATTTTTATCGGGAGACTTGGGGAAACGCTGGGTGGAAGGAAATTTGTGGCTCCTCTCAGATTCCAGAACTTTCTGTCATTGAAATTTGAGGAAAATTTGTTTTTTTAGCCAAATTTTTAGGTTTGCAAAGGATTCTGGGTAACATAACCTGGTCAGACCCCCACAAGTCACCCCATCTTGGATTCCCCTAGGTCTCTAGTTTTCAAAAATGCACAGGTTTGGTAGGTTTCCCTAGGTGTCGGCTGAGCTAGAGGCCAAAATCTACAGGTAGGCACTTTGCAAAAAACACCTCTGTTTTCTTTAAAAAAATGTGATGTGTCCACGTTGTGTTTTGGGGCATTTCCTGTCACGGGCGCTAGGCCTACCCACACAAGTGAGGTATAATTTTTTTCGGGAGACTTGGGGGGAACGCTGGGTGGAAGGAAATTTGTGGCTCCTCTCAGATTCCAGAACTTTCTGTCACCGAAATGTGAGGAAATTGTGTTTATTTAGCCCAATTTTTAGGTTTGTAAAGGATTCTGGGTAACAGAACCTGGTCGGAGCCCCACAAGTCACCCCATCTTGGATTCCCCTTGGTCTCTAGTTTTAAAAAATGCACAGGTTTGGAAGGTTTCCCTAGGTGCCGGCTGAGCTAGAGGCCAAAATCTACAGGAAGGCACTTTGCAAAAAACAATTCTGTTTTCTTTAAAAAAATGTGATGTGTCCATGTTGTGTTTTGGGGCGTTTCCAGTCACGGGCGCTAGGCCTACCCACACAAGTGAGGTATCATTTTTATCGGGAGACTTGGGGGAACGCTGGGTGGAAGGAAATTTGTGGCTCCTCTCAGATTCCAGAACTTTCTGTCACCGAAATGTAAGGAAAATGTGTTTTTTTAGCCAAATTTTGAGGTTTGCAAAGGATTCTGGGTAACAGAAGCTGATCAGAGCCCCACAAGTCACACCATATTGGATTCCCCTAGGTCTCTAGTTTTCAAAAATGCACAGGTTTGCTAGGTTTCCCTACGTGCCGGCTGAGCTAGAGGCCAAAATCTACAGGAAGGCACTTTGCAAAAAACACCTCTGTTTTCTTTAAATAAATGTGATGTGTTCACGTTGTGTTTTGGGGCGTTTCCCGTCACGGGCGCTAGGCCTACCCACACATGTGAGGTATCATTTTTATCGGGAGACTTGGGGGAACGCTGGGTGGATGGAAATTTGTGGCTCCTCTCTGATTCCAGAACTTTCTGTCACCAAAATTTGAGGAAAATATGTTTTTTTAGCCATATTTTGAGGTTTGCAAAGGATTCTGGGTAACAGAAGCTGATCAGAGCCCCACAAGTCACCCCATCTTGGATTCCCCTAGGTCTCTAGTTTTGAAAAATGCACAGGTTTGGTAGGTTTCCGTAGGTGCCGGCTGAGCTAGAGACCAAAATTTACAGGTAGGCACTTTGCAAAAAACACCTCTGTTTTCTTTAAAAAAATGTGATGTGTCCACGTTGCATTTTGGGGCATTTCCTGTCGCGGGCACTAGGCCTACCCACACATGTGAGGTATCATTTTTATCGGGAGACTTGGGGGAACGCTCGGTGGAAGGAAATGTGTGGCTCCTCTCTGATTCCAGAACTTTCTGTCACCAAAATTTGAGGAAAATGTGTTTTTTTAGCCACATTTTGAGGTTTGCAAAGGATTCTGGGTAACAGAAGCTGATCATAGCCCCACAAGTCACCCCATCTTGGATTCCCCTAGGTCTCTAGTTTTCAAAAATATATAGGTTTGGTAGGTTTCCCTAGGTGCCGGCTGAGCTAGAGGCCAAAATCTACAGGTAGGCACTTTGCAAAAAACACCTCTGTTTTCTTTAAAAAAATGTGATGTGTCCACGTTGTGTTTTGAGGCGTTTCCTGTCACGGGCGCTAGGCCTACCCACACAAGTGAGGTATCATTTTTATCAGGAGACTTGGGGGGAACTCTGGGTGGAAGGAAATTTGTGGCTCCTCTCAGATTCCAGAACTTTCTGTTACCGAAATTTGAGGAAAATGTGTTTTTTTAGCCACATTTTGAGGTTTGCAAAGGATTCTGGGTAACAGAACCTGGATCAGAGCCCGATAAATCACCCCTTCTTGGATTCCCCTAGGTCTCTAGTTTTCAAAAATGCACAGGTTTGGTAGGTTTCCCTAGGTGCCGGCTGAGCTAGAGGCCAAAATCTACAGGTAGGCAATTTGCAAAAAACACCTCTGTTTTCTTTAAAAAATGTGATCTGTCCACGTTGCGTTTTGAGGCATTTCCTGTCGCAGGCGCTAGGCCTACCCGCACAAGTGAGGTATCATTTTTATCAGGAGACTTGGGGGGAACGCTGGGTGGAAGGAAATTTGTGGCTCCTCTCAGATTCCAGAACTTTCTGTTACCGAAATTTGAAGAAAATGTGTTTTTTTAGCCACATTTTGAGGTTTGCAAAGGATTCTGGGTAACAGAACCTGGTCAGAGCGCCACAAGTCACCCCATCTTGTATTCTCCTAGGTCTCTAGTTTTGAAAAATGCATAGGTTTGGTAGGTTTCCCTAGGTGCCGGCTGAGCTAGAGGCCAAAATCTACAGGTAGGCACTTTGTAAAAAACACCTCTATTTTCTTAAAAGAAATGTGATGTGTCCACGTTGTGTTTTGGGGCGTTTCCTGTCACGGGCGCTAGGCCTACCCACACAAGTGAGGTATCATTTTTTTCGGGAGACTTGGGGGGAACGCTGGGTGGAAGGAAATTTGTGGCTCCTCTCAGATTCCAGAACTTTCTGTCACTGAAATGTGAGGAAATTGTGTTTCTTTAGCCAAATTTTGAGGTTTGCAAAGGATTCTGGGTAACAGAACCTGGTCGGAGCCCCACAAGTCACCCCATCTTGGATTCCCCTAGGTCTCTAGTTTTCAAAAATGCACAGGTTTGGAAGGCTTCCCTAGGTGCCGGCTGAGCTAGAGGCCAAAATCTACAGGAAGGCACTTTGCAAAAAACACCTCTGTTTTCTTTAAAAAAATGTGATGTGTCCATGTTGTGTTTTGGGGCGTTTTCAGTCACAGGCGCTAGGCCTACCCACACAAGTGAGGTATCATTTTTATCGGGAGACTTGGGGGAACGCTGGGTGGAAGGAAATTTGTGGCTCCTCTCAGATTCCAGAACTTTCTGTCATTGAAATTTGAGGAAAATTTGTTTTTTTAGCCAAATTTTTAGGTTTGCAAAGGATTCTGGGTAACATAACCTGGTCACACCCCCACAAGTCACCCCATATTGGATTCCCCTAGGTCTCTAGTTTTCAACAATGCACAGGTTTGGTAAGTTTCCCTAGGTGCCGGCTGAGCTAGAGGCCAAAATCTACAGGTAGGCACTTTGCAAAAAACACCTCTGTTTTCTTTAAAAAAATGTGATGTGTTCACGTTGTGTTTTGGGGCGTTTCCCGTCACGGGCGCTAGGCCTACCCACACATGTGAGGTATCATTTTTATCGGGAGACTTGGGGGAACGCTGGGTGGATGGAAATTTGTGGCTCCTCTCTGATTCCAGAACCTTCTGTCACCAAAATTTGAGGAAAATGTGTTTTTTTAGCCATATTTTGAGGTTTGCAAAGGATTCTGGGTAACAGAACCTGGTCAGAGCCCCACAAGTCACCCCATCTTGGATTCCCCTAGGTCTCTAGTTTTGAAAAATGCACAGGTTTGGTAGGTTTCCGTAGGTGCCGGCTGAGCTAGAGACCAAAATTTACAGGTAGGCACTTTGCAAAAAACACCTCTGTTTTCTTTAAAAAAATGTGATGTGTCCACCTTGCATTTTGGGGCATTTCCTGTCGCGGGCACTAGGCCTACCCACACATGTGAGGTATCATTTTTATCGGGAGACTTGGGGGAACGCTCGGTGGAAGGAAATGTGTGGCTCCTCTCTGATTCCAGAACCTTCTGTCACCAAAATTTGAGGAAAATTTGTTTTTTTAGCCACATTTTGAGGTTTGCAAAGGATTCTGGGTAACAGAAGCTGATCAGAGCCCCACAAGTCACCCCATCTTGGATTCCCCTAGGTCTCTAGTTTTGAAAAATGCACAGGTTTGGTAGGTTTCCGTAGGTGCCGGCTGAGCTAGAGACCAAAATTTACAGGTAGGCACTTTGCAAAAAACACCTCTGTTTTCTTTAAAAAAATGTGATGTGTCCACGTTGCATTTTGGGGCATTTCCTGTCGCGGGCACTAGGCCTACCCACACATGTGAGGTATCATTTTTATCGGGAGACTTGGGGGAACGCTGGGTGGAAGGAAATGTGTGGCTCCTCTCTGATTCCAGAACTTTCTGTCACCAAAATTTGAGGAAAATGTGTTTTTTTAGCCACATTTTGAGGTTTGCAAAGGATTCTGGGTAACAGAAGCTGATCAGAGCCCCACAAGTCACCCCATCTTGGATTCCCCTAGGTCTCTAGTTTTTAAAAATGTATAGGTTTGGTAGGTTTCCCTAGGTGCCGGCTGAGCTAGAGGCCAAAATCTACAGGTAGGCACTTTGCAAAAAACACCTCTGTTTTCTTTCAAAAAATGTGATGTGTCCACGTTGTGTTTTGGGGTGTTTCCTGTCACGGGCGCTAGGCCTACCCACACAAGTGAGGTATCATTTTCATCGGGAGACTTGGGGGGAACGGTGGGTGGAAGGAAATTTGTGGCTCCTCTCAGATTCCAGAACTTTCTGTCACCGAAATGCGAGGAAAATATTTTTTTTAGCCAAATTTTGAGGTTTGCAAAGGATTTTGGGTAAAAGAACCTGGTCAGAGCCCCACAAGTCACCCCATCTTGGATTTCCCTAGGTCTCTAGTTTTAAAAAATGCACTGGTTTGGTACGTTTCCCTAGGTGCCGGCTGAGCTAGAGACAAAAATTTACAGGTAGGCACTTTGCAAAAAACACCTCTGTTTTCTTTAAAAAAATGTGATGTGTCCACTTTGCGTTTTGGGGCATTTCCTGTCGCGGGCGCTAGGCCTACCCACACAAGTGAGGTATCATTTTTATCGGGAGACTTGGGGGAACGCTGGGTGGATGGAAAGTTGTGGCTCCTCTCTGATTCCAGATCTTTCTGTCACCAAAAGTTGAGGAAAATGTGTTTTTTTTGCCACATTTTGAGGTTTGCAAAGGATTCTGGGTAACAGAACCTGGTCAGATCCCGATAAGTCACCCCATCTTGGATTCCTCTTGGTCTCTAGTATTAAAAAATGCACAGGTTTGGTAGGTTTCCCTAGGTGCCGGCTGAGCTAGAGGCCAAAATCTACAGGTAGGCACTTTGCAAAAAACACCTCTGTTTTCTTTCAAAAAATGTGATGTGTCCACGTTGTGTTTTGAGGCGTTTCCTGTCACGGGCGCTAGGCCTACCCACACAAGTGAGGTATCATTTTTATCGGGAGACTTGGGGGGAACGCTGGGTGGAAGGAAATTTGTGGCTCCTCTCAGATTCCAGAACTTTCTGTCACCAAAATTTGAGGAAAATATTTTTTTTTAGCCAAATTTTGAGGTTTGCAAAGGATTCTGGGTAACAGAACCTGGTCAGAGCCCCACAAGTCACTCCATCTTCGATTCCCCTAGGTCTCTAGTTTTAAAAAATGCACAGGTTTGGTAGGTTTCCCTAGGTGCCGGCTGAGCTAGAGGCCAAAATCTACAGGTAGGCAATTTGCAAAAAACACCTCTGTTTTCTTTCAAAAATGTGATGTGTCCACGTTGCGTTTTGGGGCATTTCCTGTCGCAGGCGCTAGGCCTACCCACACAAGCGAGGTATTATTTTTATCGGGAGACTTGGGGGGAACGCTGGGTGGAAGGAAATTTGTGGCTCCTCTCAGATTCCAGAACTTTCTGTCACCGAAATTTGAGGAAAATGTGTTTTTTTAGCCACATTTTGAGGTTTGCAAAGGATTCTGGGTAACAGAACCTGGTCAGAGCCCCACAAGTCACCCCATCTTGCATTCTCCTAGGTCTCTAGTTTTGAAAAATGCATAGGTTTGGTAGGTTTCCCTAGGTGCCGGCTGAGCTAGAGGCCAAAATCTACAGGAAGGCACTTTGCAAAAAACACCTATGTTTTCTTTAAAAAAATGTGATGTGTCCATGTTGTGTTTTGGGGCGTTTCAAGTCACGGGCGCTAGGCCTACCCTCACAAGTGAGGTATCATTTTTATCGGGAGACTTGGGGGCACGCTGGGTGGAAGGAAATTTGTGGCTCCTCTCAGATTCCAGAACTTTCTGTCACCGAAATGTGAGGAAAATGTGTTTTTTTAGCCACATTTTGAGGTTTGCAAAGGATTCTGGGTAACAGAACCTGGTCAGAGCCCCACAAGTCACCCCATCTTGTATTCTCCTAGGTCTCTAGTTTTCAAAAATGCATAGGTTTGGTAGGTTTCCCTAGGTGCCGGCTGAGCTAGAGGCCAAAATCTACAGGTAGGCACTTTGTAAAAAACACCTCTGTTTTCTTTCAAAAAATGTGATGTGTCCATGTTGTGTTTTGGGGCGTTTCCAGTCACGGGCGCTAGGCCTACCCACACAAGTGAGGTATCATTTTTATCGTGAGACTTGGGGGAACGCTGGGTGGAAGGAAATTTGTGGCTCCTCTCAGATTCCAGAACTTTCTGTCACCGAAATGTAAGGAATATTAGTTATTTTAGCCAAATTTTGAGGTTTGCAAATGATTCTGGGTAACAGAAGCTAATCAGAGCCCCACAAGTCACACCTTATTGGATTCCCCTAGGTCTCTAGTTTTCAAAAATGCACAGGTTTGCTAGGTTTCCCTAGGTGCCGGCTGAGCTAGAGGCCAAAATCTACAGGTAGGCACTTTGCAAAAAACACCTCTGTTTTCTTTAAAAAAATGTGATGTGTTCACGTTGTGTTTTGGGGCGTTTCCCGTCACGGGCGCTAGGCCTACCCACACATGTGAGGTATCATTTTTATCGGGAGACTTGGGGGAACGCTGGGTGGATGGAAATTTGTGGCTCCTCTCAGATTCCAGAACTTTCTGTCACCAAAATTTGAGGAAAATGTGTTTTTTTAGCCATATTTTGAGGTTTGCAAAGGATTCTGGGTAACAGAACCTGGTCAGAGCCCCACAAGTCACCCCATCTTGGATTCCCCTAGGTCTCTAGTTTTAAAAAATGCACAGGTTTGGTAGGTTTCCGTAGGTGCCGGCTGAGCTAGAGACCAAAATTTACAGGTAGGCACTTTGCAAAAAACACCTCTGTTTTCTTTAAAAAAATGTGATGTGTCCACGTTGCATTTTGGGGCATTTCCTGTCGCGGGCGCTAGGCCTACCCACACATGTGAGGTATCATTTTTATCGGGAGACTTGCGGGAACGCTCAGTGGAATGTAATGTGTGGCTCCTCTCTGATTCCAGAACTTTCTGTCACCTAAATTTGAGGAAAATGTGTTTTTTTAGCCACATTTTGAGGTTTGCAAAGGATTCTGGGTAACAGAACCTGGTCAGAGCCCCACAAGTCACCCCATCTTGGATTCCTCTAGGTCTCTAGTTTTCAAAAATGTATAGGTTTGGTAGGTTTCCCTAGGTGCCGGCTGAACTAGAGGCCAAAATCTACAGGTAGGCAATTTGCAAAAAACACCTCTGTTTTATTTCAAAAATGTGATGTGTCCACGTTGCGTTTTGGGGCATTTCCTGTCGCAGGCGCTAGGCCTACCCACACAAGTGAGGTATCATTTTTATCGGGAGACTCGGGGGGAACGCTGGGTGGAAGGAAATTTGTGGCTCCTCTCAGATTCCAGAACTTTCTGTCACCGAAATGTAAGGAAAATTTGTTTTTTTAGCCAAATTTTGAGGTTTGCAAAGGATTCTGGGTAACAGAAGCTAATCAGAGCCCCACAAGTCACACCATATTGGATTCCCCTAGGTCTCTAGTTTTGAAAAATGCATAGGTTTGGTAGGTTTCCCTAGGTGCCGGCTGAGCTAGAGGCCAAAATCTACAGGTAGGCACTTTGTAAAAAACACCTCTATTTTCTTAAAAGAAATGTGATGTGTCCACGTTGTGTTTTGGGGCGTTTCCTGTCACGGGCGCTAGGCCTACCCACACAAGTGAGGTATCATTTTTTTCGGGAGACTTGGGGGGAACGCTGGGTGGAAGGAAATTTGTGGCTCCTCTCAGATTCCAGAACTTTCTGTCACTGAAATGTGAGGAAATTGTGTTTCTTTAGCCAAATTTTGAGGTTTGCAAAGGATTCTGGGTAACAGAACCTGGTCGGAGCCCCACAAGTCACCCCATCTTGGATTCCCCTAGGTCTCTAGTTTTCAAAAATGCACAGGTTTGGAAGGCTTCCCTAGGTGCCGGCTGAGCTAGAGGCCAAAATCTACAGGAAGGCACTTTGCAAAAAACACCTCTGTTTTCTTTAAAAAAATGTGATGTGTCCATGTTGTGTTTTGGGGCGTTTTCAGTCACAGGCGCTAGGCCTACCCACACAAGTGAGGTATCATTTTTATCGGGAGACTTGGGGGAACGCTGGGTGGAAGGAAATTTGTGGCTCCTCTCAGATACCAGAACTTTCTGTCATTGAAATTTGAGGAAAATTTGTTTTTTTAGCCAAATTTTTAGGTTTGCAAAGGATTCTGGGTAACATAACCTGGTCACACCCCCACAAGTCACCCCATATTGGATTCCCCTAGGTCTCTAGTTTTCAACAATGCACAGGTTTGGTAAGTTTCCCTAGGTGCCGGCTGAGCTAGAGGCCAAAATCTACAGGTAGGCACTTTGCAAAAAACACCTCTGTTTTCTTTAAAAAAATGTGATGTGTTCACGTTGTGTTTTGGGGCGTTTCCCGTCACGGGCGCTAGGCCTACCCACACATGTGAGGTATCATTTTTATCGGGAGACTTGGGGGAACGCTGGGTGGATGGAAATTTGTGGCTCCTCTCTGATTCCAGAACCTTCTGTCACCAAAATTTGAGGAAAATGTGTTTTTTTAGCCATATTTTGAGGTTTGCAAAGGATTCTGGGTAACAGAACCTGGTCAGAGCCCCACAAGTCACCCCATCTTGGATTCCCCTAGGTCTCTAGTTTTGAAAAATGCACAGGTTTGGTAGGTTTCCGTAGGTGCCGGCTGAGCTAGAGACCAAAATTTACAGGTAGGCACTTTGCAAAAAACACCTCTGTTTTCTTTAAAAAAATGTGATGTGTCCACCTTGCATTTTGGGGCATTTCCTGTCGCGGGCACTAGGCCTACCCACACATGTGAGGTATCATTTTTATCGGGAGACTTGGGGGAACGCTCGGTGGAAGGAAATGTGTGGCTCCTCTCTGATTCCAGAACCTTCTGTCACCAAAATTTGAGGAAAATTTGTTTTTTTAGCCACATTTTGAGGTTTGCAAAGGATTCTGGGTAACAGAAGCTGATCAGAGCCCCACAAGTCACCCCATCTTGGATTCCCCTAGGTCTCTAGTTTTGAAAAATGCACAGGTTTGGTAGGTTTCCGTAGGTGCCGGCTGAGCTAGAGACCAAAATTTACAGGTAGGCACTTTGCAAAAAACACCTCTGTTTTCTTTAAAAAAATGTGATGTGTCCACGTTGCATTTTGGGGCATTTCCTGTCGCGGGCACTAGGCCTACCCACACATGTGAGGTATCATTTTTATCGGGAGACTTGGGGGAACGCTCGGTGGAAGGAAATGTGTGGCTCCTCTCTGATTCCAGAACTTTCTGTCACCAAAATTTGAGGAAAATGTGTTTTTTTAGCCACATTTTGAGGTTTGCAAAGGATTCTGGGTAACAGAAGCTGATCAGAGCCCCACAAGTCACCCCATCTTGGATTCCCCTAGGTCTCTAGTTTTTAAAAATGTATAGGTTTGGTAGGTTTCCCTAGGTGCCGGCTGAGCTAGAGGCCAAAATCTACAGGTAGGCACTTTGCAAAAAACACCTCTGTTTTCTTTCAAAAAATGTGATGTGTCCACGTTGTGTTTTGGGGTGTTTCCTGTCACGGGCGCTAGGCCTACCCACACAAGTGAGGTATCATTTTCATCGGGAGACTTGGGGGGAACGGTGGGTGGAAGGAAATTTGTGGCTCCTCTCAGATTCCAGAACTTTCTGTCACCGAAATGCGAGGAAAATATTTTTTTTAGCCAAATTTTGAGGTTTGCAAAGGATTTTGGGTAAAAGAACCTGGTCAGAGCCCCACAAGTCACCCCATCTTGGATTTCCCTAGGTCTCTATTTTTAAAAAATGCACTGGTTTGGTACGTTTCCCTAGGTGCCGGCTGAGCTAGAGACAAAAATTTACAGGTAGGCACTTTGCAAAAAACACCTCTGTTTTCTTTAAAAAAATGTGATGTGTCCACTTTGCGTTTTGGGGCATTTCCTGTCGCGGGCGCTAGGCCTACCCACACAAGTGAGGTATCATTTTTATCGGGAGACTTGGGGGAACGCTGGGTGGATGGAAAGTTGTGGCTCCTCTCTGATTCCAGATCTTTCTGTCACCAAAAGTTGAGGAAAATGTGTTTTTTTTGCCACATTTTGAGGTTTGCAAAGGATTCTGGGTAACAGAACCTGGTCAGATCCCGATAAGTCACCCCATCTTGGATTCCTCTTGGTCTCTAGTATTAAAAAATGCACAGGTTTGGTAGGTTTCCCTAGGTGCCGGCTGAGCTAGAGGCCAAAATCTACAGGTAGGCACTTTGCAAAAAACACCTCTGTTTTCTTTCAAAAAATGTGATGTGTCCACGTTGTGTTTTGAGGCGTTTCCTGTCACGGGCGCTAGGCCTACCCACACAAGTGAGGTATCATTTTTATCGGGAGACTTGGGGGGAACGCTGGGTGGAAGGAAATTTGTGGCTCCTCTCAGATTCCAGAACTTTCTGTCACCAAAATTTGAGGAAAATATTTTTTTTTAGCCAAATTTTGAGGTTTGCAAAGGATTCTGGGTAACAGAACCTGGTCAGAGCCCCACAAGTCACTCCATCTTCGATTCCCCTAGGTCTCTAGTTTTAAAAAATGCACAGGTTTGGTAGGTTTCCCTAGGTGCCGGCTGAGCTAGAGGCCAAAATCTACAGGTAGGCAATTTGCAAAAAACACCTCTGTTTTCTTTCAAAAATGTGATGTGTCCACGTTGCGTTTTGGGGCATTTCCTGTCGCAGGCGCTAGGCCTACCCACACAAGCGAGGTATTATTTTTATCGGGAGACTTGGGGGGAACGCTGGGTGGAAGGAAATTTGTGGCTCCTCTCAGATTCCAGAACTTTCTGTCACCGAAATTTGAGGAAAATGTGTTTTTTTAGCCACATTTTGAGGTTTGCAAAGGATTCTGGGTAACAGAACCTGGTCAGAGCCCCACAAGTCACCCCATCTTGCATTCTCCTAGGTCTCTAGTTTTGAAAAATGCATAGGTTTGGTAGGTTTCCCTAGGTGCCGGCTGAGCTAGAGGCCAAAATCTACAGGAAGGCACTTTGCAAAAAACACCTATGTTTTCTTTAAAAAAATGTGATGTGTCCATGTTGTGTTTTGGGGCGTTTCAAGTCACGGGCGCTAGGCCTACCCTCACAAGTGAGGTATCATTTTTATCGGGAGACTTGGGGGCACGCTGGGTGGAAGGAAATTTGTGGCTCCTCTCAGATTCCAGAACTTTCTGTCACCGAAATGTGAGGAAAATGTGTTTTTTTAGCCACATTTTGAGGTTTGCAAAGGATTCTGGGTAACAGAACCTGGTCAGAGCCCCACAAGTCACCCCATCTTGTATTCTCCTAGGTCTCTAGTTTTCAAAAATGCATAGGTTTGGTAGGTTTCCCTAGGTGCCGGCTGAGCTAGAGGCCAAAATCTACAGGTAGGCACTTTGTAAAAAACACCTCTGTTTTCTTTCAAAAAATGTGATGTGTCCATGTTGTGTTTTGGGGCGTTTCCAGTCACGGGCGCTAGGCCTACCCACACAAGTGAGGTATCATTTTTATCGTGAGACTTGGGGGAACGCTGGGTGGAAGGAAATTTGTGGCTCCTCTCAGATTCCAGAACTTTCTGTCACCGAAATGTAAGGAATATTAGTTATTTTAGCCAAATTTTGAGGTTTGCAAATGATTCTGGGTAACAGAAGCTAATCAGAGCCCCACAAGTCACACCATATTGGATTCCCCTAGGTCTCTAGTTTTCAAAAATGCACAGGTTTGCTAGGTTTCCCTAGGTGCCGGCTGAGCTAGAGGCCAAAATCTACAGGTAGGCACTTTGCAAAAAACACCTCTGTTTTCTTTAAAAAAATGTGATGTGTTCACGTTGTGTTTTGGGGCGTTTCCCGTCACGGGCGCTAGGCCTACCCACACATGTGAGGTATCATTTTTATCGAGAGACTTGGGGGAACGCTGGGTGGATGGAAATTTGTGGCTCCTCTCAGATTCCAGAACTTTCTGTCACCAAAATTTGAGGAAAATGTGTTTTTTTAGCCATATTTTGAGGTTTGCAAAGGATTCTGGGTAACAGAACCTGGTCAGAGCCCCACAAGTCACCCCATCTTGGATTCCCCTAGGTCTCTAGTTTTAAAAAATGCACAGGTTTGGTAGGTTTCCGTAGGTGCCGGCTGAGCTAGAGACCAAAATTTACAGGTAGGCACTTTGCAAAAAACACCTCTGTTTTCTTTAAAAAAATGTGATGTGTCCACGTTGCATTTTGGGGCATTTCCTGTCGCGGGCGCTAGGCCTACCCACACATGTGAGGTATCATTTTTATCGGGAGACTTGGGGGAACGCTCAGTGGAATGTAATGTGTGGCTCCTCTCTGATTCCAGAACTTTCTGTCACCTAAATTTGAGGAAAATGTGTTTTTTTAGCCACATTTTGAGGTTTGCAAAGGATTCTGGGTAACAGAACCTGGTCAGAGCCCCACAAGTCACCCCATCTTGGATTCCTCTAGGTCTCTAGTTTTCAAAAATGTATAGGTTTGGTAGGTTTCCCTAGGTGCCGGCTGAACTAGAGGCCAAAATCTACAGGTAGGCAATTTGCAAAAAACACCTCTGTTTTATTTCAAAAATGTGATGTGTCCATGTTGCGTTTTGGGGCATTTCCTGTCGCAGGCGCTAGGCCTACCCACACAAGTGAGGTATCATTTTTATCGGGAGACTCGGGGGGAACGCTGGGTGGAAGGAAATTTGTGGCTCCTCTCAGATTCCAGAACTTTCTGTCACCGAAATGTAAGGAAAATTTGTTTTTTTAGCCAAATTTTGAGGTTTGCAAAGGATTCTGGGTAACAGAAGCTAATCAGAGCCCCACAAGTCACACCATATTGGATTCCCCTAGGTCTCTAGTTTTCAAAAATGCACAGGTTTGCTAGGTTTCCCTAGGTGCCGGCTGAGCTAGAGGCCAAAATCTACAGGTAGGCACTTTGCAAAAACACCTCTGTTTTCTTTAAAAAAATGTGATGTGTCCACGTTGTGTTTTGGGGCGTTTCCTGTCACGGGCGCTAGGCCTACCCACACAAGTGAGGTATCATTTTTATCGGGAGACTTGGGGGGAACGCTGGGTGGAAGGAAATTTGTGGCTCTTCTCTGATTCCAGAACTTTCTGTCACCAAAATTTGAGGAAAATGTGTTTTCTCAGCCAAATTTTGAGGTTTGCAAAGGATTCTTGGTAACAGAACCTGGTCAGAGCCCCACAAGTCACTCCATCTTCGATTCCCCTAGGTCTCTAGTTTTAAAAAATGCACAGGTTTGGTAGGTTTCCCTAGGTGCCGGCTGAGCTAGAGGCCAAAATCTACAGGTAGGCAATTTGCAAAAAACACCTCTGTTTTCTTTCAAAAATGTGATGTGTCCACGTTGCGTTTTGGGGCATTTCCTGCCACAGGCGCTAGGCCTACCACACAAGTGAGGTATCATTTTTATCAGGAGACTTGGGGGGAACGCTGGGTGGAAGGAAATTTGTGGCTCCTCTCAGATTCCAGAACTTTCTGTCACCGAAATTTGAGGAAAATGTGTTTTTTTAGCCACATTTTGAGGTTTGCAAAGGATTCTGGGTAACAGAACCTGGTCAGAGCCCCACAAGTCACCCCATCTTGTATTCTCCTAGGTCTCTAGTTTTCAAAAATGCATAGGTTTGGTAGGTTTCCCTAGGTGCCGGCTGAGCTAGAGGCCAAAATCTACAGGTAGGCACTTTGTAAAAAACACCTCTGTTTTCTTTCAAAAAATGAGATGTGTCCATGTTGTGTTTTGGGGCGTTTCCAGTCACGGGCGCTAGGCCTACCCACACAAGTGAGGTATCATTTTTATCGGGAGACTTGGGGGAACGCTGGGTGGAAGGAAATTTGTGGCTCCTCTCAGATTCCAGAACTTTCTGTCACCGAAATGTAAGGAAAATTTGTTTTTTTATCCAAATTTTGAGGTTTGCAAAGGATTCTGGGTAACATAACCTGGTCAGACCCCCACAAGTCACCCCATCTTGGATTCCCCTAAGACTCTAGTTTTCAAAAATGCACAGGTTTGGTAGGTTTCCCTAGGTGCCGGCTGAGCTAGAGGCCAAAATCTACAGGTAGGCACTTTGCAAGAAACACCTCTGTTTTCTTATAAAAAATGTGATGTGTCCACGTTGTGTTTTGGGGCGTTTCCTGTCACGGGTGCTAGGCCTACCCACACAAGTGAGGTATCATTTGTTTCGGGAGACTTGGGGGGAACGCTGGGTGGAAGGAAATTTGTGGCTCCTCTCAGATTCCAGAACTTTTTGTCACCGAAATGTGAGGAAATTGTGTTTACTTAGCCAAATTTTGAGGTTTGCAAAGGATTATGGGTAACAGAACCTGGTCGGAGCCCCACATGGCACCCCATCTTGGATTCCCCTAGGTCTCTAGTTTTAAAAAATGCACAGGTTTGGAAGGTTTCCCTAGGTGCCGGCTGAGCTAGAGGCCAAAATCTACAGGAAGGCACTTTGCAAAAAACACCTCTGTTTTCTTTAAAAAAATGTGATGTGTCCATGTTGTGTTTTGGGGCGTTTCCAGTCACGGGCGCTAGGCCTACCCACACAAGTGAGGTATCATTTTTATCGGGAGACTTGGGGGAGCGCTGGGTGGAAGGAAATTTGTGGCTCCTCTCAGATTCCAGAACTTTCTGTCACCGAAATGTAAGGAAAATGTGTTTTTTTAGCCAAATTTTGAGGTTTGCAAAGGATTCTGGGTAACAGAAGCTGATCAGAGCCCCACAAGTCACACCATATTGGATTCCCCTAGGTCTCTAGTTTTCCAAAATGCACAGGTTTGCTAGGTTTCCCTAGGTGCCGGCTGAGCTAGAGGCCAAAATCTACAGGTAGGCACTTTGCAAAAAACACCTCTGTTTTCTTAAAAAAAATGTGATGTGTCCACGTTGTGTTTTGGGGCGTTTCCTGTCACGGGCGCTAGGCCTACCCACACAAGTGAGGTATCATTTTTTTCGGGAGACTTGGGGGGAACGCTGGGTGGAAGGAAATTTGTGGCTCCTCTCAGATTCCAGAACTTTCTGTCACCGAAATGTGAGGAAATTGTGTTTATTTAGCCAAATTTTGAGGTTTGCAAAGGATTCTGGGTAACAGAACCTAGTCGGAGCCCCACAAGTCACCCCATCTTGGATTCCCCTAGGTCTCTAGTTCTAAAAAATGCACAGGTTTGGAAGGTTTCCCGGTGTGCCGGCTGAGCTAGAGGCCAAAATCTAGAGGAAGGCACTTTGCAAAAAACACCTCTGTTTTCTTTAAAAAAATGTGATGTGTCCATGTTGTGTTTTGGGGCGTTTCCAGTCACGGGCGCTAGGCCTACCCACACAAGTGAGGTATCATTTTTATCGGGAGACTTGGGGGAACGCTGGGTGGAAGGAAATTTGTGGCTCCTCTCAGATTCCAGAACTTTTTGTCACCGAAATGTAAGAAAAATGTGTTTTTTTAGCCAAATTTTGAGGTTTGCAAAGGATTCTGGGTAACAGAAGCTGATCAGAGCCCCACAAGTCACACCATATTGGATTCCCCTAGGTCTCTAGTTTTCAAAAATGCACAGGTTTGCTAGGTTTCCCTAGGTGCCGGCTGAGCTAGAGGCCAAAATCTACAGGTAGGCACTTTGCAAAAAACACCTCTGTTTTCTTTAAAAAAATGTGATGTGTTCACGTTGTGTTTTGGGGCGTTTCCCATCACGGGTGCTAGGCCTACCCACACATGTGAGGTATCATTTTTATCGGGAGACTTGGGGGAACGCTGGGTGGATGGAAATTTGTGGCTCCTCTCAGATTCCAGAACTTTCTGTCACCAAAATTTGAGGAAAATGTGTTTTTTTAGCCATATTTTGAGGTTTGCAAAGGATTCTGGGTAACAGAACCTGGTCAGAGCCCCACAAGTCACCCCATCTTGGATTCCCCTAGGTCTCTAGTTTTAAAAAATGCACAGGTTTGGTAGGTTTCCGTAGGTGCCGGCTGAGCTAGAGACCAAAATTTACAGGTAGGCACTTTGCATAAAACACCTCTGTTTTCTTTAAAAAAATGTGATGTGTCCACGTTGTGTTTTGGGGCGTTTCCTGTCACGGGCGCTAGGCCTACCCACACAAGTGAGGTATCATTTTTATCGGGAGACTTGGGGGGAACTCTGGGTGGAAGGAAATTTGTAGCTCCTTTCAGATTCCAGAACTTTCTGTCACCGAAATGCAAGGCAAATTTTGAGGTTTGCAAAGGATTTTGGGTAACAGAACCTGGTCAGAGCCCCACAAGTCACCCCATCTTGGATTTCCCTAGGTCTCTAGTTTTAAAAAATGCACAGGTTTGGTACGTTTCCCTAGGTGCCGGCTGAGCTAGATACCAAAATTTACAGGTAGGCACTTTGCAAAAAACACCTCTGTTTTCTTTAAAAAAATGTGATGTGTCCACGTTGTGTTTTGGGGCGTTTCCTGTCACGGGCGCTAGGCCTACCCACACAAGTGAGGTATCATTTTTATCGGGAGACTTGGGGGGAACGCTGGGTGGAAGGAAATTTGTGGCTCTTCTCAGATTCCAGATCTTTCTGTCACCGAAATTTGAGGAAAATATTTGTTTTTAGCCAAATTGTGAGGTTTGCAAAGGATTCTGGGTAACAGAACCTGGTCAGAGCCCCACAAGTCACTCCATCTTCGATTCCCCTAGGTCTCTAGTTTTAAAAAATGCACAGGTTTGGTAGGTTTCCCTAGGTGCCGGCTGAGCTAGAGGCCAAAATCTACAGGTAGGCAATTTGCAAAAAACACCTCTGTTTTCTTAAAAAAAATGTGATGTGTCCACGTTGCGTTTTGGTGCATTTCCTGTCGCAGGCGCTAGGCCTACCCACACAAGTGAGGTATCATTTTTATCGGGAGACTTGGGGGGAACGCTGGGTGGAAGGAAATTTGTGGCTCCTCTCAGATTCCAGAACTGTCACCGAAATTTGAGGAAAATGTGTTTTTTTAGCCACATTTTGAGGTTTGCAAATTATTCTGGGTAACAGAACCTGGTCAGAGACTTGGGGGAACGCTGGGTGGAAGGAAATTTGTGGCTCCTCTCAGATTCCAGAACTTTCTGTCACCGAAATGTGAGGAAAATGTGTTTTTTTAGCCAAATTTTGAGGTTTGCAAAGGATTCTGGGTAACAGAAGCTGATCAGAGCCCCACAAGTCACACCATATTGGATTCCCCTAGGTCTCTAGTTTTCAAAAATGCATAGGTTTGCTAGGTTTCCCTAGGTGCCGGCTGAGCTAGAGGCCAAAATCTACAGGTAGGCACTTTGCAAAAAACACCTCTGTTTTCTTTAAAAAAATTTGATGTGTTCACGTTGTGTTTTGGGGCGTTTCCCGTCATGGGCGCTAGGCCTACCCACACATGTGAGGTATAATTTTTATCGGGAGACTTGGGGGAACGCTGGGTGGATGGAAATTTGTGGCTCCTCTCTGATTCCAGAACATTCTGTCACCAAAATTTGAGGAAAATGTGTTTTTTTAGCCAAATTTTGAGGTTTGCAAAGGATTCTGGGTAACAGAACTTGGTCAGAGCCCCACAAGTCACCCCATCTTGGATTCCCCTAGGTCTCTAGTTTTAAAAAATGCACAGGTTTGGTAGGTTTCCGTAGGTGCCGGCTGAGCTAGAGACCAAAATTTACAGGTAGGCACTTTGCAAAAAACACCTCTGTTTTCTTTAAAAAAATGTGATGTGTCCACGTTGCATTTTGGGGCATTTCCTGTCGCGGGCGCTAGGCCTACCCACACATGTGAGGTATCATTTTTATCGGGAGACTTGGGGGAATGCTGGGTGGAAGAAAATTGGTGCTCATCTCTGATTCCAGAACTATCTGTCACCAAAATGTGAGGAAAACGTGTTTTTTTAGTCAAATTTTGAGGTTTGCAAAGAATTCTGGGTAACAGAACCTGGTCAGAGCCCCACAAGTCACACCCATCTTGGATTCCCCTAGGTCTTTAGTTTTCAAAAATGCACAGGTTTCGTAGGTTTCCCTAGGTGCCGGCTGAGCTAGAGGCCAATATCTACAGGTAGGCACTTTCCAAAAAACACCTCTGTTTTCTTTAAAAAAATGTGATGTGTCCACGTTGCGTTTTGGGGTACTTGCTGTCGCGGGCGCAAGGCCTACCCACACAAGTGAGGTATCATTTTTATCGGGAGACTTGGGGGAACGCTGGGTGGAAGGATATGTGTGGCTCCTCTCTGATTCCAGAACTTTCTGTCACCAAAATTTGAGGAAAATGTGTTTTTTTAGCCAAATTTTGAGGTTTGCAAAGGATTTTGGGTAACAGAACCTGGTCAGAGCCCCACAAGTCACCCCATCTTGGATTTCCCTAGGTCTCTAGTTTAAAAAAATGCACAGGTTTGGTAGGTTTCCGTAGGTGCCTGCTGAGCTAGAGACCAAAATTTACAGGTAGGCACTTTGCAAAAAACACCTCTGTTTTCTTTAAAAAAATATGATGTGTTCACGTTGTGTTTTGGGGCGTTTCCCGTCACAGGCGCTAGGCCTACCCACACAAGTGAGGTATCATTTTTATCGGGAGACTTGGGGGGAACGCTGGGTGGAAGGAAATTTGTGGCTCCTCTCAGATTCCAGATCTTTCTGTCACCGAAATTTGAGGAAAATATTTTTTTTTTAGCCAAATTTTGAGGTTTGCAAAGGATTCTGGGTAACAGAACCTGGTCAGAGCCCCACAAGTCACTCCATCTTCGATTCCCCTAGGTCTCTAGTTTTAAAAAATGCACAGGTTTGGTAGGTTTCCCTAGGTGCCGGCTGAGCTAGAGGCCAAAATCTACAGGTAGGCAATTTGCAAAAAACACCTCTGTTTTCTTAAAGAAAATGTGATGTGTCCACGTTGCGTTTTGGGGCATTTCCTGTCGCAGGCGCTAGGCCTACCCACACAAGTGAGGTATCATTTTTATCGGGAGACTTGGGGGGAACGCTGGGTGGAAGGAAATTTGTGGCTCCTCTCAGATTCCAGAACTGTCACCGAAATTTGAGGAAAATGTGTTTTTTTAGCCACATTTTGAGGTTTGCAAATTATTCTGGGTAACAGAACCTGGTCAGAGACTTGGGGGAACGCTGGGTGGAAGGAAATTTGTGGCTCCTCTCAGATTCCAGAACTTTCTGTCACCGAAATGTGAGGAAAATGTGTTTTTTTAGCCAAATTTTGAGGTTTGCAAAGGATTCTGGGTAACAGAACCTGGTCAGAGCCCCACAAGTCACCCCATCGTGGATTCCCCTAGG
Source organism: Pleurodeles waltl (assembly GCF_031143425.1). Taxonomy (NCBI): domain Eukaryota; kingdom Metazoa; phylum Chordata; class Amphibia; order Caudata; family Salamandridae; genus Pleurodeles; species Pleurodeles waltl. The sequence goes on along the minus strand of NC_090446.1, from coordinate 1,095,844,833 downwards.
TCTCTAGTTTTAAAAAATGCACAGGTTTGGTAGGTTTCCGTAGGTGCCGGCTGATCTAGAGACCAAAATTTACAGGTAGGCACTTTGCAAAAAACACCTCTGTTTTCTTCAAAAAAATGTGATGTGTCCACGTTGCATTTTGGGGCATTTCCTGTCGCAGGCGCTAGGCCTACCCACACATGTGAGGTATCATTTTTATCGGGAGACTTGGGGGAACGCTGGGTGGAAGGAAATGTGTGGCTCCTCTCTGATTCCAGAACATTCTGTCACCAAAATTTGAGGAAAATGTGTTTTTTTAGCCACATTTTGAGGTTTGCAAAGGATTCTGGGTAACAGAACCTGGTCAGAGCCCCACAAGTCACCCCATCTTGGATTCCCCTAGGTATCTAGTTTTCAAAAATGCATAGGTTTGGTAGGTTTCCCTAGGTGCCGGCTGAGCTAGAGGCCAAAATCTACAGGTAGGCACTTTGCAAAAAACACCTCTGTTTTCTTTCAAAAAATGTGATGTGTCCACGTTGTGTTTTGGGGTGTTTCCTATCACGGGCGCTAGGCCTACCCACACAAGTGAGGTATCACTTTTATCGGGAGACTTGGGGGGAACGCTGGGTGGAAGGAAATTTGTGGCTCCTCTCAGATTCCAGAACTTTCTGTCACCGAAATGCGAGGAAAATATTTTCTTTTAGCCAAATTTTGACGTTTGCAAAGGATTTTGGGTAGCAGAACCTGGTCAGAGCCCCACAAGTCACCCCATCTTGGATTTCCCTAGGTCTCTAGTTTTAAAAAATGCACAGGTTTGGTATGTTTCCGGTGGTGCCGGCTGAGCTAGAGACCAAAATTTACAGGTAGGCACTTTGCAAAAAACACCTCTGTTTTCTTTAAAAAAATGTGATGTGTCCACGTTGCATTTTGGGGCATTTCCTGACGCGGGCGCTAGGCCTACCCACACAAGTGAGGTATCATTTTTATCGGGAGACTTGGGGGAATGCTGGGTGGAAGAAAATTGGGGCTCCTCTCTGATTCCAGAACTATCTGTCACCAAAATGTGAGGAAAACGTGTTTTTTTAGCCAAATTTTGAGGTTTGCAAAGAATTCTGGGTAACAGAACCTGGTCAGAGCCCCACAAGTCACCCCCATCTTGGATTCCCCTAGGTCTTTAGTTTTCAAAAATGCACAGGTTTCGTAGGTTTCCCTAGGTGCCGGCTGAGCTAGAGGCCAAAATCTACAGGTAGGCACTTTGCAAAAAACACCTCTGTTTTCTTTAAAAAAATGTGATGTGTCCAAGTTGTGTTTTGGGGCGTTTCCTGTCACGGGCGCTAGGCCTACCCACGCAAGTGAGGTATCATTTTTATCGGGAGACTTGGGGGGAACGCTGGGTGGAAGGAAATTTGTGGCTCCTCTCAGATTCCAGAACTTTCTGTCACCGAAATTTGAGGAAAATATTTTTTTTTAGCCATATTTTGAGGTTTGCAAAGGATTCTGGGTAACAGAACCTGGTCAGAGCCCCACAAGTCACCCCATCTTGGATTCCCCTAGGTCTCTAGTTTTCAAAAATGCACAGGTTTGGTAGGTTTCCCTAGGTGCCAGCTGAGATAGAGGCCAAAATCTACAGGTAGGCACTTTGCAAAAAACACCTCTGTTTTCTTCCAAAAATGTGATGTGTCCACATTGCGTTTTGGGGCATTTCCTGTCGCGGGCGCTAGGCCTACCCACACAAGTGAGGTATCATTTTTATCGGGAGACTTGGGGGAACGCTGGGTGGATGGAAATTTGTGGCTCCTCTCTGATTCCAGATCTTTCTGTCACCAAAATTTGAGGAAAATGTGTTTTTTTAGCCACATTTTGAGGTTTGCAAAGGATTCTGGGTAAAAGAACCTGGTCAGAGCCCCATAAGTCCCCCCATCTTGGATTCCCCTAGGTCTCTAGTTTTCAAAAATGCACAGGTTTGGTAGGTTTCCCTAGGTGCCGGCTGAGCTAGAGGCCAAAATCTACAGGTAGGCACTTTGCAAAAAACACCTCTGTTTTCTTTAAAAAAATGTGATGTGTCCACGTTGTGTTTTGGGGCGTTTCCTGTCACGGGCGCTAGGCCTACCCACACAAGTGAGGTATCATTTTTATCGGGAGACTTGGGGGGAACGCTGGGTGGAAGGAAATTTGTGGCTCCTCTCAGATTCCAGAACTTTACGTCACCGAAATTTGAGGAAAATATTTTTTTTTAGCCAAATTTTGAGGTTTGCAAAGGATTCTGGGTAACAGAACCTGATCAGAGCCCCACAAGTCACCCCATCTTGTATTCTCCTAGGTCTCTAGTTTTCAAAAATGCATAGGTTTGGTAGGTTTCCCTAGGTGCCGGCTGAGCTGGAGTCCAAAATCTACAGGTAGGCACTTTGCAAAAAACACCTCTGTTTTCTTAAAAAAAATGTGATGTGTCCATGTTGTGTTTTGGGGCGTTTCCTGTCACGGGCGCTAGGCCTACCCACACAAGTGAGGTATCATTTTTTTCGGGAGACTTGGGGGGAACGCTGGGTGGAAGGAAATTTGTGGCTCCTCTCAGATTCCAGAACTTTCTGTCACCGAAATGTGAGGAAAATGTGTTTATTTAGCCAAATTTTGAGGTTTGCAAAGGATTCTGGGTAACAGAACCTGTTCGGAGCCCCACAAGTCACCCCATCTTGGATTCCCCTAGGTCTCTAGTTTTCAAAAATGCACAGGTTTGGTAGGTTTCATTAGGTGCCGGCTGAGCTAGAGGCCAAAATCTACAGGTAGGCACTTTGCAAAAAACACCTCTGTTTTCTTTAAAAAAATGTGATGTGTCCACGTTGTGTTTTGGGGCGTTTCCTGTCACGGGCGCTAGGCCTACCCACACAAGTGAGGTATCATTTTTATCGGGAGACTTGGGGGGAACGCTGGGTGGAAGGAAATTTGTGGCTCCTCTCAGATTCCAGAACTTTCCGTCACCGAAATTTGAGGAAAATATTTTTTTTTAGCCAAATTTTGAGGTTTGCAAAGGATTCTGGGTAACAGAACCTGGTCAGAGCCCCACAAGTCACTCCATCTTCGATTCCCCTAGGTCTCTAGTTTTAAAAAATGCACAGGTTTGGTAGGTTTCCCTAGGTGCCGGCTGAGCTAGAGGCCAAAATCTACAGGTAGGCAATTTGCAAAAAACACCTCTGTTTTCTTTAAAAAATGTGATGTGTCCACGTTGCGTTTTGGGGCATTTCCTGTCGCAGGCGCTAGGCCGACCCACACAAGTGAGGTATCATTTTTATCGGGAGACTTGGGGGGAACGCTGGGTGGAAGGAAATGTGTGGCTCCTCTCAGATTCCAGAACTTTCTGTCACCGAAATTTGAGGAAAATGTGTTTTTTTAGCCACATTTTGAGGTTTGCCAAGGATTCTGGGTAACAGAACCTGGTCAGAGCCCCACAAGTCACCCCATCTTGTATTCTCCGAGGTCTCTAGTTTTCAAAAATGCATAGGTTTGGTAGGTTTCCCTAGGTGCCGGCTGAGCTGGAGGCCAAAATCTACAGGTAGGCACTTTGCAAAAAACACCTCTGTTTTCTTAAAAAAAATGTGATGTGTCCATGTTGTGTTTTGGGGCGTTTCCTGTCACGGGCGCTAGGCCTACCCACACAAGTGAGGTATCATTTTTTTCGGGAGACTTGGGGGGAACGCTGGCTGGAAGGAAATTTGTGGCTCCTCTCAGATTCCAGAACTTTCTGTCACCGAAATGTGAGGAAAATGTGTTTATTTAGCCAAATTTTGAGGTTTGCAAAGGATTCTGGGTAACAGAACCTGGTCAGAGCCCCACAAGTCACCCCATCTTGTATTCTCCGAGGTCTCTAGTTTTCAAAAATGCATAGGTTTGGTAGGTTTCCCTAGGTGCCGGCTGAGCTGGAGGCCAAAATCTACAGGTAGGCACTTTGCAAAAAACACCTCTGTTTTCTTAAAAAAAATGTGATGTGTCCATGTTGTGTTTTGGGGCGTTTCCTGTCACGGGCGCTAGGCCTACCCACACAAGTGAGGTATCACTTTTATCGGGAGACTTGGGGGGAACGCTGGCTGGAAGGAAATTTGTGGCTCCTCTCAGATTCCAGAACTTTCTGTCACCGAAATGCTAGGAAAATATTTTTTTTTAGCCAAATTTTGAGGTTTGCAAAGGATTTTGGGTAACAGAACCTGGTCAGAGCCCCACAAGTCACCCCATCTTGGATTTCCCTAGGTCTCTAGTTTTAAAAAATGCACAGGTTTGGTAGGTTTCCGTAGGTGCCGGCTGAGCTAGAGACCAAAATTTACAGGTAGGCACTTTGCAAAAAACACCTCTGTTTTCTTTAAAAAAATGTGATGTGTCCACGTTGCGTTTTGGGGCATTTCCTGTCGCGGGCGCTAGGCCTACCCACACAAGTGAGGTATCATTTTTATCAGGAGACTTGGGGGAACGCTGGGTGGAAGGAAATTTGTGGCTCCTCTCTGATTCCAGATCTTTCTGTCACCAAAATTTGAGGAAAATGTGCTTTTTTAGCCACATTTTGAGGTTTGCAAAGGATTCTGGGTAACAGAACCTGGTCAGAGCCGCATAAGTCACCCCATCTTGGATTCCCCTAGGTCTCTGGTTTTGAAAAATGCACAGGTTTGGTAGGTTTCCGTAGGTGCCGGCTGAGCTAGAGGCCAAAATCTACAGGTAGGCACTTTGCAAAAAACACCTCTGTTTTCTTTAAAAAAAATGTGATGTGTCCACGTTGTGTTTTGGGGCGTTTCCTGTCACGGGCGCTAGGCCTACCCACACAAGTGAGGTATCATTTTTATCGGGAGACTTGGGGGGAACGCTGGGTGGAAGGAAATTTGTGGCTCCTCTCAGATTCCAGAACTTTCTGTCACCGAAATTTGAGGAAAATATTTTTTTTTAGCCATATTTTGAGGTTTGCAAAGGATTCTGGGTAACAGAACCTGGTCAGAGCCCCACAAGTCACCCCATCTTGGATTCCCCTAGGTCTCTAGTTTTCAAAAATGCACAGGTTTGGTAGGTTTCCCTAGGTGCCAGCTGAGCTAGAGGCCAAAATCTACAGGTAGGCACTTTGCAAAAAACACCTCTGTTTTCTTCCAAAAATGTGATGTGTCCACATTGCGTTTTGGGGCATTTCCTGTCGCGGGCGCTAGGCCTACCCACACAAGTGAGGTAACATTTTTATCGGGAGACTTGGTGGAACGCTGGGTGGATGGAAATTTGTGGCTCCTCTCTGATTCCAGATCTTTCTGTCACCAAAATTTGAGGAAAATGTGTTTTTTTAGCCACATTTGAGGTTTGCAAAGGATTCTGGGTAAAAGAACCTGGTCAGAGCCCCACAAGTCACTCCATCTTCGATTCCCCTAGGTCTCTAGTTTTAAAAAATGCACAGGTTTGGTAGGTTTCCCTAGGTGCCGGCTGAGCTAGAGGCCAAAATCTACAGGTAGGCAATTTGCAAAAAACACCTCTGTTTTCTTTAAAAAATGTGATGTGTCCACGTTGCGTTTTGGGGCATTTCCTGTCGCAGGCGCTAGGCCGACCCACACAAGTGAGGTATCATTTTTATCGGGAGACTTGGGGGGAACGCTGGGTGGAAGGAAATTTGTGGCTCCTCTCAGATTCCAGAACTTTCTGTCACCGAAATTTGAGGAAAATGTGTTTTTTTAGCCACATTTTGAGGTTTGCAAAGGATTCTGGGTAACAGAACCTGGTCAGAGCCCCACAAGTCAACCCATCTTGTATTCTCCGAATTCTCTAGTTTTCAAAAATGCATAGGTTTGGTAGGTTTCCCTAGGTGCCGGCTGAGCTGGAGGCCAAAATCTACAGGTAGGCACTTTGCAAAAAACACCTCTGTTTTCTTAAAAAAAATGTGATGTGTCCATGTTGTGTTTTGGGGCGTTTCCTGTCACGGGCGCTAGGCCTACCCACACAAGTGAGGTATCATTTTTTTCGGGAGACTTGGGGGGAACGCTGGGTGGAAGGAAATTTGTGGCTCCTCTCAGATTCCAGAACTTTCTGTCACCGAAATGTGAGGAAAATGTGTTTATTTAGCCAAATTTTGAGGTTTGCAAAGGATTCTGGGTAACAGAACCTGTTCGGAGCCCCACAAGTCACCCCATCTTGGATTCCCCTAGGTCTCTAGTTTTCAAAAATGCACAGGTTTGGTAGGTTTCCCTAGGTGCCGGCTGAGCTGGAGGCCAAAATCTACAGGTAGGCACTTTGCAAAAAACACCTCTGTTTTCTTAAAAAAAAAGTGATGTGTCCACGTTGTGTTTTGGGGCGTTTCCTGTCACGGGCGCTAGGCCTACCCACACAAGTGAGGTATCATTTGTTTCGGGAGACTTGGGGGGAACGCTGGGTGGAAGGAAATTTGTGGCTCCTCTCAGATTCCAAAACTTTCTGTCACCGAAATGTGAGGAAATTGTGTTTATTTAGCCAAATTTTGAGGTTTGCAAAGGATTCTGGGTAACAGAACCTGGTCGGAGCCCCACAAGTCACCCCATCTTGGATTCCCCTAGGTCTCTAGTTTTCAAAAATGCACAGGTTTGGAAGGTTTCCCTAGGTGCCGGCTGAGCTAGAGGCCAAAATCTACAGGTAGGCACTTTGCAAAAAACACCTCTGTTTTCTTTCAAAAAATGTGTTGTGTCCACGTTGTGTTTTGGGGCGTTTCCTGTCACGGGCACTAGGCCTACCCACACAAGTGAGGTATCATTTTTATCGGGAGACTTGGGGGGAACGCTGGGTGGAAGGAAATTTGTGGCTCCTCTCAGATTCCAGAACTTTCTGTCACCGAAATGCGATGAAAATATTTTTTTTTTTAGCCAAATTTTGAGGTTTGCAAAGGATTTTGGGTAACAGAACCTGGTCAGAGCCCCACAAGTCACCCCATCTTGGATTTCCCTAGGTCTCTAGTTTTAAAAAATGCACAGTTTTGGTAGGTTTCCGTAGGTGCCGGCTGAGCTAGAGACCAAAATTTACAGGTAGGCACTTTGCAAAAAACACCTCTGTTTTCTTTAAAAAAATGTGATGTGTCCACGTTGCGTTTTGGGGCATTTCCTGTCGCGGGCGCTAGGCCTACCCACACAAGTGAGGTATCATTTTTATCGGGAGACGTGGGGGAACGCTGGGTGGATGGAAATTTGTGGCTCCTCTCTGATTCCAGATCTTTCTGTCACCAAAATTTGAGGAAAATGTGTTTTTTTAGCCACATTTTGAGGTTTGCAAAGGATTCTGGGTAACAGAACCTGGTCAGAGCCCCATAAGTCACCCCATCTTGGATTCCCCTAGGTCTCTAGTTTTCAAAAATGCACAGGTTTGGTAGGTTTCCCTAGGTGCCGGCTGAGCTAGAGGCCAAAATCTACAGGTAGGCACTTTGCAAAAAACACCTCCCTTTTCTTTAAAAAAATGTGATGTGTCCACGTTGTGTTTTGGGGCATTTCCTGTCACGGGCGCTAGGCCTACCCACACAAGTGAGGTATCATTTTTGTCGGGAGACTTGGGGGGAACGCTGGGTGGAAGGAAATTTGTGGCTCCTCTCAGATTCCAGAACTTTCTGTCACCGAAATTTGAGTAAAATATTTTTTTTTAGCCAAATTTTGAGGTTTGCAAAGGATTCTGGGTAACAGAACCTGGTCAGAGCCCCACAAGTCACCCCATCTTGGATTCCCCTAGGTCTCTAGTTTTAAAAAATGCACAGGTTTGGTAGGTTTCCCTAGGTGCCGGCTGAGCTAGAGGCCAAAATCTACAGGTAGGCACTTTGCAAAAAACACCTCAGTTTTCTTTCAAAAAACGTGATTTGTCTACGTTGGGTTTTGGGGCATTTGCTGTCGCGGGCGCTAGGCCTACCCACACAAGTGAGGTATCATTTTTATCGGGAGACTTGGGGGAATGCTGGGTGGAAGGAAATTTGTGGCTCCTCTCTGATTCCAGAACTTTCTGTCACCAAAATTTGAGGAAAATGTGTTTTTTCAATCCAAATTTTGAGGTTTGCAAAGGATTGTTGGTAACAGAACCTAGTCAGAGCCCCACAAGTCACCCCATCTTGGATTCCCCTAGGTCTCTAGTTTTCAAAAATGTACAGGTTTGGTAGGTTTGCCCAGGTGCCGGCTGAGCTAGAGGCCAAAATCTACAGGTAGGCACTTTGCAAAAAACACCTCTGTTTTCTTTCAAAAATGTGATGTGTCCACATTGCGTTTTGGGGCATTTCCCGTCGCGGGCGCTAGGCCTACCCACACAAGTGAGGTATCATTTTTATCGGGAGATTTGGGGGAACGCTGGGTGGATGGAAATTTGTTGCTCGTCTTAGATTCCAGAACTTTCTGTCACCAAAATTTGAGGAAAATGTGTTTTTTTTGCCAAATTTTGAGGTTTGCAAAGGATTCTGGGTAACAGAACCTGGTCAGAGCCCCACAAGTCACCCCATCTTGGATTCCCCTAGGTCTCTAGTTTAAAAAAATGCACAGGTTTGGTAGGTTTCCCTAGGTGCCGGCTGAGCTAGAGGCCAAAATCTACAGGTAGGCACTTTGCAAAAAACACCTCAGTTTTCTTTAAAAAAATGTGATGTGTCCACGTTGCGTTTTGGGGCGTTTCTTGTCGCGGGCGCTAGGCCTACCCACACAAGTGAGGTATCATTTTTATCGGGAGATTTGGGGGAACGCTGGGTGGATGGATATTTGTTGCTCGTCTCAGATTCCAGAACTTTCTGTCACCAAAATTTGATGAAAATGTGTTTTTTTTGCCAAATTTTGAGGTTTGCAAAGGATTCTGGGTAACAGAACCTGGTCAGAGCCCCACAAGTCCCCCCATCTTGGATTCCCCTAGGTCTCTAGTTTAAAAAAATGCACAGGTTTGGTAGGTTTCCCTAGGTGCCGGCTGAGCTAGAGGCCAAAATCTACAGGTAGGCACTTTGCAAAAAACACCTCAGTTTTCTTTAAAATAATGTGATGTGTCCACGTTGCGTTTTGGGGCGTTTCTTGTTGCGGGCGCTAGGCCTACCCACACAAGTGAGGTATCATTTTTATCTGGAGACTTGGGGGACCATAGATTAGCAAAACAATTGTTATTGCCCCTTGTCTTTCTCTACATTTTTTCCTTCCAAATATAAGAGAGTGTGTAAAAAATACATCAATTTGAGAAATGCCCAGTAATTCACATGCTAGTATGGTCACCCCGGAATTCAGAGATGTGCAAATAACCACTGCTCCTCAACAACTTATCTTGTGCCCTTTTCGGAAATACAAAGGTTTTCTTGATAGCTATTTTTCACTCTTTATATTTCAGCAGATGAATTGCTGTATACCCGGTATAAAATGAAAACTCACTGCAGGGTGCAGCTCATTTATTGGCTCTGGGTACCAAGGGTTCTTGATGAACCTACAAGCCCTATATATCCCCGCAACCAGAGGAGTCCAGCAGACGTAACAGTATATTGCTTTCAAAAATCTGACATTGCAGGAAAAAGTTACAGAGTAAAACGTAGAGAAACATTGATGTTTTTCTCACCTCAATTTCAATATTTTTCTTTTTCAGTTACTATTTTCTGTAGGAAACCCTTGTAGGATCTACATAAATTACCCCTTGCTGAATTCAGAATTTTGTGTACGTTTCAGAAATGTTGCGGTTTCCGGGATCCAGCATTGGTTTCATGCCCATTTCTGTCACTGACTGGAAGGAGGCTGAAGCACAAAAAATCGTAAAAATGGGGTATGTCCCAGTAAAATGCCAAAATTGTGTTGAAAAATTGCGTTTTCTGATTGAAGTCTGCCTGTTCCTGAAAGCTGGGAAGCTGGTGATTTTAGCACCGCAAACCCTTTGTTGATGCCATTTTCAGGGAAAATACCACAAGCCTTCTTCTGCAGCCCCTTTTTAACATTTTTTTTAAAAAAACTAAATTTTCACTGTATTTTGGCTAATTTCTTGGCCTCCTTCTGGGGAACCCACAAAGTCTGGGTACCTATAGAATCCCTAGGATGATGGAAAAAAAGGACGCAAATTTGGCGTGGGTAGCTTATGTGAACAAAAAGTTATGAGGGCCTAAGCGCGAACTGCACCAAATAGCCAAAAAAAGGCTAGGCACAGGAGGGGGAAAAGGCCTGGCAGCGAAGGGGTTAAACGAATACATAGTTAAATCATTGCACATAGTCCATACTTGTATTTTTTCAAATGATTTTTATTGAAGTGCTAATAAATAGAGGGGGTTGTACAGTGGGATGGGGTGATGGTGGAGGAAAGTCCAGGATAGAGTCCATTCTATGTGGATCACAGGTGCATTGTCCAAGGGGGCATAGAAAGGGGAGCACTGACAGTTTAAGGTGGACAGGGTGGGACACAAGGGTGAGAATCAGGGGAGTCTTATTTCCTGGTGGGGTCTTGGCAATTGTCAATGGCTTCTGCCTGGATCGAAGGGAACATTTGTGGGGTGGTTCACCTTCTGCAGGGGGAGGGGTGCTGGTGGCCTGTGGCGGGGCTTCCTGTCCACAAGCGGCAGCGGAGGTGGAGGGCTGTTCATCGGTTTGGCTAGTGGTAGTGTTGAAGTAAGCCTCAGCAAGGCCTACTAGTGCAAGGGGTTCACCCTTCTCTGCACAAAGTCCTCAGACCATATAGGAAGAAGTTGGCACAGAAACTGAAATAAAAGACAAAGTTTATTAAACCTCATGAGGTGGTACTACAGTTCAAACAGCACCCTTCGGTAATGTTTGAAGTAGCACACTAAACTAAGAGAGCATGGTCATTTTATACCCATGCAGGGGCTAAAAGAAAGTGGTATAATTATAGAAGCAAGACTTATATACATATAAGGTCATATGGAAATGCACAGTCAACAGGTAGGAGGGGCTAACAGTTTTCAAGGACTAGTTGACACATTACTGTCTGTTACTAATTACTAACAGCTGCATATCTTACTGGGCATGTGCGAAAGTGGGAGATGCTAAATATAACTTGTCACTAGACAGAATTTTCAAGAGTAGTTAACAGGAAGGTAGGACAGAGCACATGGCGAACACATGGCAGCATGTGGCAGAGAAAATGGCTGCCATGAATACTAAATGGATTCCGCAAAATGTTCACAATAGTTGCTAAATACAAGATGTCTTCTGCTAATGCTTAATCTAATCACTACTAAATTACAACAGACGACCCTTTCAGCATTAGCTGAAGACATTCGTCTTTCTGGGATAATCTAAATATTCATCTTATATATTTATGCTTATCATTTCAGCTATTTCGTTATCTAACATGTGTTGTGCTTTCATTTCTGTAATATCTCTTTTGGTAGGCATACAAGCAGTAATACACATGGAGCAGAACATTGGACCACACTGAATACAGATACAGCATGTGAAAAATATTGCAATCATTACACACAGGATAGTGAGTAGTTTCCAGCCTAAGGCGGAAAACAAGAGCCCAAAACCATCCAGAAAAAGTCCAAGTACCAGTCTCTGTGTGAATTTTATGCAATTTAGATATTGCATCATATACTGAAGGTGAGTGATCTGGAATGAAAACACAGCAACTACTACCGATGATGCAACATGCACCACCTTGATCAGCTAATATTACATCTAGTACCATACGATTTTGGAGCGCTATAATTCTCGCAATTTGGAGCTCCTCTGTAATATTCTGAAGAGCCAGAGCTGCCTGATTGGTAATAGCTTCCACAACCCTAGTCAATCGTCTCACTTTCCTACTGTTTAACACAGCACCCCACAAAGGAGAACAACCCTAAATTAAAATCAACATATTCTTGCAGACTAGTGTCCGTTTGGTCTACCTCGTTTGTACTTATTGTCCTTTTATATCTATTTTTAATGATGTCATTGAACAGTTTAAAATCTCGGTGATATGATGCAGGTGCCAAAAACACAGGGGGTAGTAGAAAAGATACATAACACACACCTGACCACCAAACAGGTAGTTGGTAATATCCATAGTTACCACAAACAAAATATGTATTATGTGAAGCTGTAAAACTACCATTATTTACCCCCTCAATAGTTAAAATCAAGTTACAATTGCTTATCCCCACTGGAATTCGCCCAATGCTACGTATATATAAATAAATTTAGTTTTTGTAACAGAAATCACAAATTGTTCTTTCTTGTCAGAGCCTCTTATATTTGTGAAGACATATGATATTGAAACATTATCCGGTTGATACTCTTTCCATACCCATTTAGTTCCTTTGGTTTGGGGATACCCATCTTTGTCTTGGTAGCATACTTTATTAAGGCGAAAAAGAAGTCCGCCCTCTGTACGTTCTCCAGATGCAAACAAAAGCGTACACCAAGCTTGACAAGAATCATTGTGTGAAAAAGGAAGAGGAATGAAAGGTGTTCCTCCTTTCTTTTGATACGCAGGTATCATTCCACATACCCAACAGTTAGTAGTATTTGTAGCATTATGAGTATGATGCAACATCTGAATGAAAGTATTATTGAAGTACGTTTGACGGTGCTTCTGCTCATGATAGGAAAGCGTAAAGTAATAGTGATCCTCTGGTACTGGAGTAGTGCCAACAAAAAATTCATGAGCAGGAGCCATCTTTTCAACAAACCAGGTGATTATTGCCATAACCACCAAAACAACAACAAACCCCATACTACTAATGATCACTTTGTTATTCATTTTAGCAACAGTGATAATCGTCCCTTTCAGAAATTAATAAAAAAAAATTGTTGGAGCTCTTATCCCTGGGCAGCCGCTGATTTCTTCACTACGGGGCAAGACGGGTGTCACTACTCGAATGCATGGCTGATTCCCCCCCCCCTTGCCACATTGGCTCCCCGTTTCACTAACCCAGGGCGGTAGCTGAACCAGTTTTTTTCAGCACTACAGATTCTTTCCTCGGCCTCAAATTATATCGCGACACTCCAGAAATCGTATGGTCCGGGAAGAACTCCGCAGATTCGTCAGGTGATATAGCACGGTCTTTCTCCGTAGTTAAAATCTCTCGATGATCGGTCAGCACAGCAGGTTCCACCAAGGTAGGTAGCACTCTCTTGCAGTGAGTATTATGGACCCAATTCTTTTGGTTCATCACTCGAAATGCTGTCCTTGTCGCAAGGAGCACCTGCTCTGGGCCTCCCCACCTTGGTTCCAAGCTGCTTGATCTTTCAAAGGACTTAATCATCACCTGGTCACCAGGTCGGAGTTCATGGCCTTCACCTGTAGATCTGTCAGGAAGTGCTTCTAGAACCTGTTGATGAATAGGAAACACATTTTCGGTTAACTGTGCCAAATAATCATTCATCAGGACACAAGGTACATCATATACAGAATTTGGCTTAGGAACTCCCCAAATGTTCATTGGCCTTCCAAATACTATTTCATAGGGGGTGAGGCCTGTTCGAGAGTGTGGCACTGACCTAATAGACAATAATGCCAACGGTAATGCATCCGGACAAGTTAAAGATGTGGAAGCCTGTATCTTCGCTAACTTCAGCTTCAAAGTAGCATTATAACTTTCCACCAACCTTGTTGATTGTGGGTGGAAAACCGCATGGAACTTCTGTTTGATCCCTAATCCTTTCAGGACATACTTAATAACTTTCCCAACAAAATGAGGTCCGTTATCATTCCATAAAAGTCTGCAAACACCAAACCTAGGGAAAAATTCTTTCAAAAGCACCTTTGCTGTGGTAATAGCAGTATTATCCTTTGTGGGGTACGCCTCTATCCATTTACTGAAGGCACATACCACCACCAAGACATACTTTAAATTGTTGCAGCGTTCAAGCTGAATATAATCCATTTGTAGAACTTCGAAAGGTGCAGTTGGTGTAGCAAACCCTCCCGCAGGAGTTCGTGTCCCTTTTCCAGGATTGTATTGGAAACAGATCAAACAAGACTGTACTACACTCTTAGCTGTACTGGAAATTTCTGGATGCTCCCAAACTTGCATAAGCAACTTCGTTATTGTTGAAGCTCCAACATGTGCCAGCCCATGTGTCATCTGAACCATAGGTTGTACAAAAGCTATAGGCAATTTCCATTTATCCATCTGCTTATTCCGCCAACAGCCCTCATCATCCAATTCTCCTTCTTCAGACCATTGCTCACGTTCTTTCACAGAAGCAGATTTCTGTATATCTAATACGTCTTGTCTAGAACTATGCCAACGTTCAGCTTGTGACTTCACTACATACTTAGAAGTAGTACTTCGCTGCATCGCAGTCTCACGTTCTACGCGGTCCGCAAGGGCATTACCTTGCCCTATCTTATCGATCACTCTCTTGTGTGCACTACATTTCACAATAGCTATTTTCTTTGGATATGTCAATGCAGTCAAGAGGTTATGCACTAATTCTCGGTGCATTATCTGCATCCCGTGGGATGTGAGAAAGCCTCTCTCCTTCCAAAGCAAACCAAAATCATGAGCCACTCCAAAAGCATAGCGGCTGTCTGTATAAATGTTCACACATAAGTCAGTACTAAGCTCACATGCTCGTGTCAAAGCTGTTAGTTCAGCTGCTTGAGCTGACTTCTGTGGTATACGAGCTGTCTCCACAACCGTGTGTATTGTGGTGATTGCATATGCAGCTGAGGTCGTACCGTCTGGCAACTTCAAACAAGACCCATCAACCCACAATTCCCCATCTGCATCTGGAAGGGGCATATCTTGCAAATCAATACGACCCTTTGTCTGTTCTTCGGTAAGGAATATACAATCATGTGTTCCTTGTGACTGAGGCTGAATCACCAGATATGGCAACAAAGTGGCTGGATTTAGTAGCAATGTCAATTCATATCCTGTCAGGCGAGCGCTAGTTAAATGTTGCGTCTATGTTTGATTTAAAAGACCATCAACCGCATGGGGTACTAACACCAACAGCTTCTGTGACAAAGCTATCCCTTCACTCTGACGTATTGACACAGCTGTTGCCGCAACTGAACGAAAACACCCAGGCAACGCTCGAGCGACAGGATCAAGTACTGCTGAAAAACATGCACAGGGACGCTGCTTATCGCCATGTGTCTGTACTAAAACTGACAATGCACATCCATCTTTCTCATGTACGTAAAGTGCAAAAGGCTTCGTGTAATCTGGAGTACCTAACACTGGTGCTGAACAAAGGGCTTGTCGTAGCTGCCGGAAAGCAGTCTCACATTCATCTGTCCATGGGAGGGGCATTGGAGTATCTTTAATCAAAAGTGCTAGCAAAGGTTTGACAATGTGTGAAAACCCTAAAATCCATTGCCTACAAAAAGAAGTAAAGACCAAGGAATGCACGAACATCTTTCTGAGTAGAGGGTACTGGTGTGTCTAAAATTGCTTGAATACGATCTAATGTAAGTGCACGGCCCTCCTTAGGCAAAAGGTGACCTAAATAGGTTACCTTTGGTCTACAATATTGCAATTTCTTTTGTGACACTTTATGATGGTGTGAAGCAAGAAAATAAAGAAGGGACAATGTGCACTTTTCACATTGCTCAGGGGTGTCAGCTGCCAACAAAATATCATTGACATATTGTATGAGAGCCACACCTTCAGGCAAAACAAACGAATCAAGTTGTCGTTTTAACGCTTGACTATAAAATACTAGGACTCTCAGTGTAGCCTTGAGGAACTCTGCAAAATCTACATGATCGTTTATTCAAAGTAAAACCAAACAAATATCGGCTGTCAGGATGAATAGGGATCGAAAAGAAAGCATTCTTCAAGTCTATCACAGAGAACGTAGTTGCTGTCGTGGGAACCAAAGTAAGAAGTGTTGTGATGTCAGATACCGCAGGATATTGTGGTACCACAATCTGATTCACTTCTCGTAAATCAATAATGAATCGGTAAATCCTAGTATCAATATCCTTTTTCAGAATAGGAAGAATCGGACTGTTACAAACATTACACAGAACTTCCTCAACAACTCCAACTGCAATAAGATCATGCACAATTCGTGTGAGTGATTCTTTGCCCTCCTGTGAAATTGTGTATTGAGGCAAACGTGGCAATGCAGCTCCCTCCTTGATACTAATATGTACCGGTGGAATAATAATTTGTCCCACATCAGTATCTGAAGTAGCCCACAAAGTACTAGGGAGTGAAGCTAATGCAATGTCCTCTTTAACAAGACAAACTCTTTCCATCACAGGATGATTATCATTCAAAATAACATGCACCCCTTCAGGAGAGCATCGTAATGTAGCCCTGAAATACTTGAGCATATCAAGACCCACAATATTGTCTGGTGTATTTGGAGAAAGCAAAAACGGACATGGAGCAGTAAATTTATCAAAATGGAATGCAAGTGGTTGTGACAATGGGCTAGGGGAAGGTGTTCCATCGAAACCTATCGATGTAATGGTTAAGCCAGACAGGGGAGCCCTTGGAACCAATTTTTTAGACAAGGTGCTACGAGTAGCTCCTGTATCAACCAGAAACTGATCAGTAGAACCCAAAACATGTGCTGTAACATAGGGACCCCTCTGATCTACTGGAACTTCAACTGATTCCTTACCCCATACTAGGCAATCCTATGCATAAGCAGAATCTTGGAAATCAGGCTGCACATAGTTAGATATCTGGTATTGGTTCTGTCTATCAAAAGTGTTAAACCCATCCTGCCTTCGTACAGTAGCATCAAACCTAGCATGATCATTTGTGCTTCTTCTAGGCCCTGAATATCCTGAGCGATTTCTCATTTGTCCCCAACCACGTGAACACTGCTGAACACGTAGTGCTGGACAATCGGCAGCCCAATGCCCACATTTCTTACAATACGCACACTGATCAACAGACAAATTCGAACGAGTGTAAGAAGAACCATAAGATCCACGTCCACCTCTATCACTACCTCTAAAAGGCGGACCATAAGCTTGAGGCAACATAACCTTCGTCTTTAATTCTTTAATCTTTTTATCCTCGCTACCTTTTGCTTCTAATTCCTGATGTTCATAATACTGAGCCATAGTCAAAAGAGAAACCGGAGTAGAGGTAGTCCATGAACTTTCACTAGCTTTTAGACGACTAGCTATTCATGGTAACAGATTTGCGACATATTTATCAACGAACAAATGTCTGCCCGTATCATATGACAATAACTGGCCGCTAAAATCATGAAATGCTTCTTCAAAGTGTGTAAAGAAATCAGAGACCGATTCATCTGCCTTTTGCTTACAAGACGCTAAAACAGTCCAATCTATCTTTTTAGGGGGAATAATCGTTTTTAACTTAACTAATATGGCTGCGGGAAGATCTAGAATCAACTTATTCGGCTTTTTCTCAGGTTTCCTATCCCCGTCCATCTGTTCTAATTCTTTCCATGACGCCCCAAAAACTACACGATCATCAACTTTACGAACAGTTCTCCACATATCTGGTGGTAATATCAATCCAAAAAATAAATCAATATCAGCCAAAGTCATAGTACAAGAACTAATTGCTCCCTCAACTTCCTCATAAAAGGCGGCTGGATTTTTCCATGGGTCAGGTAATGCTGTTTTAAGTGCCATTACATCTGCCCTATTCCAAGGAGTATACACCCAATTATAAATAAAATAACCCTTAGCATCAACAGAAGTTTTATCATCACTTATACCCGATCCTTTAGGAAGAACGTACAAAGGCGCGGCCTCCCGCTTTGGTTTCGCGTGAACTATCAAAGTCTTATCTGTTCCGAAGATGGAAGCTTGCACCCCGCCGGTCTGAGATGTCCGTGCAACTACGTCCACGGCCCTTTTATCCTCTCGCAAACGGTCTGCCGCAACACATTATTTCACCAAACGCCTGATTGCATCAGCCACCTGGGAGAAAACAAAAAGACCATCACGCATTTGCTCACGATCAGCTGCTACATCATCGGGCTCTAACTCATCAGAATATTTCTGAAATAGTTCAATAACTTCTGTGTCAAATGCCTCAGTAAAATATAGCTGCTCCTTTTCCGTCCACCCTTTCATGTTGTCTAAAAGTTCAGAAGCAGAGACAATGCTACAAATTGCTTTATGAGCAATAGATCTATGCTCAGATGCACGGTCAGCAGGCAACATAGAGCGACTGTCTCGTATCTTCTGTTGCTCCGTACCGGAGACCTCAGCTAGCTCATGAGGGGCAGAAGAAATGACATACAGAGGTGGAGGGCGATCTAGTAACAAAAAATCATTGTGCAGTTTATTAAGGATAGGATAGAGAGGTTGCCGAACAGTGTATTGGCCAGTTACCTGTAATTTACGTTCTTTCTCTTCTATCTCCTTTAAGTCATTTATTTCTTTCTTTCTCATTTCCAATGCTTTCACATATACATTCTTCCGCTGCTCTTTCTCAAGCAAGGCTTGCTCACATTTCACTCGTCCACGCACTTCTTTCTCCCAAATTCGTACACAGTCAAACATATCTTGCCTAGATCTTCGCTTACACATACATTGTCCCACATACTCAATCTTTCGCAAATCAAATGACCCATGCATAGGCCAATGTAACTCAGGATCCACACGAGTGTATTTATTCCATAATGTGCTGTACATTATAGAAGAAAGACCATGTTTAACATACATATCTCTATTGGGCGTCCCCTCTGGGGGTGCCGGTTGCGATTCTTCCAGTCTCACATTGGTACCATTACAAAAGCAACACATCCTACAAAGTGCGCTAAAAGCAGGCATGCCAAAAATAGTGCACAATATGCAGTATTATAATCAAAGTAGCACTTAAGGTGCCGTTCAAAACAAAATTAAATTGGAGAAAATTCTCCTCATTTCCTGCCTATATGAATTGCAATTTATATATCAATTCAAAGGACACAAATTGACTAGTCACCCGAAACACGAGAGCCACGGTAAGTGGTGAAACAAAGGCATCAAAACCCACAGCAAGTGCCGTAAAACGGCTCTTACCAATCACAAGGCTTCCAGCTTCCAACTGCCAAGTTCTAAAATTGACCAAATGGTCACTGCACGACGAATGAACAAAAAGGATCTCAGTCGAGGACCGGCGCCACCTGGATGGTTAAATCAGAAAGAAGGGAAAAACGCCGTGGTTGCCAAGACTTGGGTCTCCTCAGGCATTGATCGTCCGCAGCGAGATCCCAATCCTTCGTCGCGACCAATCCGTCGGGCGTCTGAGTCGCCGATGAGTCCCTGTTCGGGCGCCAATTTGTCGAAGTAAGCCTCAGCAAGGCCTACTAGTGCAAGGGGTTCGCCCTTCTCTGCACAAAGTCCTCAGATCATATAGGAAGAAGTTAGCACAGAAACTGAAATAAAAGACAAAGTTTATTAAACCTCATGAGGTGGTACTACAGTTCAAACAGCACCCTTCGGTAATGTTTGAAGTAGCACACTAAACTAAGAGAGCATGGTCCTTTTATACCCACGCAGGGGCTAAAAGAAGGTGGTATAATTATAGAAGCAAGACTTATATACATATAAGGTCATATGGAAATGCACAGTCGACAGGTAGGAGGGGCTAACAGTTTTCAAGGACTAGTTGACACATTACTGTCTGTTACTAATGACTAACAGCTGCATATCTTACTGGGCATGTGCGAAAGTGGGAGATGCTAAATATAACTTGTCACTAGACAGATTTTTCAACAGTAGTTAACAGGAAGGTAGGAGCGAGCACATGGCAGCATGTGGCAGAGAAAATGGCTGCCATAAATACAAAATGGATTCCGCGAAATGTTCACAATAGTTGCTAAATACAAGATGTCTTCTGCTAATGCTTAATCTAATCGCTACTAAATTACAAAAGTAGGGGCCCGGTGGTGTGCCACTGGTCATGTCTGCCAGCACCCCTGCAATGGTGACCAGGGTGGTGTTGATGTCCTTCAAGTCCTCCCTGATCCCCAGATACTGTCCCTCCTGCAGCTGCTGGTTCTCTTGTATCTTGTACAGTATCTGGCCCATCGTCTCCTGGGAATGGTGGTATGCTCCCAGGATCTTGGTGAGTGCCTCCTGGAGAGTTGATTCCCTGCGCCTGTCCTCCCTCTGTCGCACAGCAGTCCTCTCAGCTTCCATGTTGTCCTGTGCCTCTGTCCCCTGAACCGTGTGCCCACTGCCACTGACCCCAGGTGCCTGATCGTCCTGTGTTTGTGGGTTGGCCTGGGGTCCCTGTAGTGGTGAACACACTGCTGACTGACGTGTCCTGGGGACAGAGGTATAGGCCTGCTGGGTGGGTACTGTGCTGGTGTTTACTGAGGGGGGAGGTATGGTGGTGGTATGGGACTGTGCCTGGGTAACCGACTGTCCGGAGATCCCTGATAGGCCAGGTTGGTCATCCAGATGCAGGAGACCAGAGCTTCTCTCATCACTGTGGGACTCTTCTGGGGGGGACTGGATGTTGCTGGCATCTCCTGTCTGGTGACATTGGCTGGGAGACCTGTTGGGACATAAGTGCAGTGTTATTGTTTCTGCGTCTGACATCTTGTGCATGGGTGTGTTGCCCTCCATGGTTGTTTTTGCCCTGGCAGCTGTACTTTGTGTGAGTTGTTGTTTGGTGGACTAGCTGTTTCCCTCTGGTGTGCATGTTTTAGAGATTGGTGTCCATGCAGGTCTGTGATGGGTGTCCATGCATTGGTGTTGCAAGCAGGGCTTTGTATTGGGAGGGGTGAGTTGTTATGGTGTGGTGTGTGGGAGATGGTGGAGTGATGGGAGTGGGAGTAAGGGTTGTGTATGTGGTGGCATGCATGTGGGGGGTTGAAAGTAGTAAAGAGTTGACTTACCAGAGTCCAGTCCTCCTCCTACTCCTGCCAAGCCCTCAGGAAGGGTGATTGCCAAGACTTGCTCCTCCCATGCTGTTAGTTGTGGGGGAGGAGGTGGGGGGTCCACCGCCAGTCCTCTGTACAGCTATTTGGTGTCTTGTTGCTGTGGAACGCACCTTCCCCCATAGGTCGTTCCACCTCTTCCTGATGTCATCCCTTGTTCTTGGGTGCTGTCCAACGGCTTTGACCTTGTCCACGATTCTCTGCCATAGCTCCATCTTCCTAGCAATGGATGTCTGCTGCACCTGTGATCCGAACAGCTGTGGCTCTACCCGGATGATTTCCTCCACCCGGACCCTTAGCTCCTCCTCAGAGAACCTGGGGTGTTGTTATGGTACCATGGGTGTAGTGTGAGTGGTGTGGGTGAGGGTGTGTAGGGTGATGTGTTGGGATGTGTGATGGAAGGTGTGTGGATGGTGTATAGGTGATGGTGGTGTGTGGCTGTGGTCTTGTCTGTGGTCTTGCTATCTTTCTAATGGCACTTGTTTTTAATAGTAAAGGGTTGTGGGTAATGTGGGTGGGTGTTTTATAGTGGTGTGGGTGTGTGTATGTGGTGTGTGTATGTGTGTCAGGTGTGTGTTATTTGAATTGTCCAATGAAATGCTGTTTTGTATGTGTGTGTGTATTTTGAGTGTGGCGGTATGTACCGCCAATGGTTTACCTCCATTGAATGTCTGCTGCGTTGATTACGGGTCATAATGCTGTGGGCATAGTTCTGTTGGCGTAACAGTGTTGGTTTGAATACCGTCAGTTTCTCACCAACCTTTGGACTCATGGACTTGTGTGTGTGGCTGTATAGTGACGGATTGCTATGTGTTTTCCATAATATGATTAGCGGTAATCCACCGCGGTGGCAATATGTTTGTGGCAGTCAGCATGGTGGTAAGAGGTACATACTGCCAATGCCATAATGAGGGCCTGAGTCTCTGTGCGTAATTATGCACCATTGGAATCAATAAGCAGTCACTTCTAAAAGTGCATTAAAAATCGTACAGTTGAGTTACCAGTCTCTTCTTTTGCAGCGTGGTCACAGTAGGTGGAGGGCACCTTGTGCCAGCTGGAGAGCTTCAGGCAGCTCCTGGTTCTGGCGGGAGCCATGTTAGGAAAGTTCTTGGCACACGGCAACCTGGAGCGGCCACTTGGAAAAGGGGCTGGTTTGCAAATTCAAAGTGGTACCTGGGGGTCCCCTTAGGCTGTTGAGGTCACAAGGGGTTGGGGACCTGGGGCAGACAGCAGAATTTGCGATGCAAGACCCAGGGCGGCCAGGTGCTGGGCGTTTTGAAGGGCATGGATACTGTGCACAACAAAGTCCACTGCGGCTGGATTTAAGTCTCTTTGGGGGTTGCTTGCAGGATAACGGGAGCACTCTTGTTGGAGGTCCAGGGTGTTCCTGAAGTCCCTTGACTGGGGCTTCCTCCTGATCCTTTGTCAACTCGGGGGAGCTGGTTTTCTCCTGGTCCAATGTCAGCTGACCGGGACCCAGCATATTGCTCTATCTCGGCCACTGGGGGTTGCAGCACCACCAAAAATGGTACAAGTGGGGGGACACCTATTGACTGTCGTCTGTGTGTCACTGGATCTGGCTGTGACTTCCGGTCGAGGAGATATGAGCGATTCAGTGAAGTTTCCTACACTGGTTTCTTGGTCATTTGCAGTTTACTTGCTTTTCATGAGTGGTGCCTCTACTCAGGAGGGTGATCTGAGGAGATCGTTGAAGCCTGGAGGTCCCCTGGGTTTCTTGGGGTCGGCCAGGTGATCAGCTCGTCTGCTGTCACGATTGTCGGGACTCTGGTGCAGCAGGGGTCTTGGCGCCTTTTCTGGTGCAGCAGGTCCTCAGTTCTCAACCTGGCGGTTTCTCTGGTGCTGGTCTTCTTGGAATCCTTTTCTAATCTTCTTTGAGTCCTTTTCGAATCTAAAATCTTGGTCTAGGGGAGCCTACTAAATTCAGTATTTAGTTTTAGGGGGAACCTGGTAGTGTCCAATGGGGCACTTTCCCTTCGGTGACCACACCCACTATTGTAACCATTTCCTGTGGGAAGGGTCACGTCCCTAAACCTCATTGGCTGTTTTTTTCCATTCCAAGATGGATAAATTTGAATCAGAGGGTCCACTTGGCATGCAAGCCCATAGGGGTATGCATGCTCAGTGAGGCCACTCCTCCTACCCTTTGTCTGGTTTCCTGCCTTTGCCTCCACCAAAATTGGGGGTTTGCAAAGGGGGAAGCCCTCTGCTGCTAGCAGCAGGCCTGGAGTCTCGAGTTTCAGGGGCTGTAGCCCTTTGAAGCTCACCGCCAGGGTGTTGCACATTCCTGATGGGGGAGGAGTTTGCTCCTCCACCCAGGAAGGGCATTGTCTTACGAACTAGAGAGCCTGGGCTCTCCCCCAGGTTTGTATACTGGCTGTCTGGAGTGGCAGCTGGATGGAACCAGCCAGCAACTCTGCCAGTTAGGGTTAGCTTTTGCACGGGGCACCTCAAAGGTGGCTCCTAGGTACATATAAGGTTAAATCCAATACTGTTATCAGTTTGGATTTAATATTCTGAGTTGCTTTATATAAAAAAATCTAGGGTGCAGAGTGGCCATTATGAAGCCGGGGAACTCATGTTTGACCAGTGCCCAGTACATACATTAAAATAGCTGCTCTGTTCACTCACTATATCCTAGGTATAGCAAGGACACAGTGGGGGCATATTGCTCATGGAGCTATGCCTTCACATATAGGCCCTGATTGTCGGCGGGAGCACCGCCGACAGGCCGGCGGTGCCCCGCAGGGCATTCTGACCACGGCGGTTTGGCCGCGGTCAGATTCGGAAAACCGTCGGTCTCCCGCCGGTTTTCCGCTGCCCTTCAGAATCCTCCATGGCGGCAGAGCGCGCTCCGCCGCTATGGGGATTCTGACACCCCCTACCGCCATCCTGTTCCTGGCGGGTCTCCCGTCAGGAACAGGATGGCGGTAGGGGGTGCCGTGGGGCCCCTGGGGGCCCCTGCAGTGCCCATGCCAGTGGCATGGGCACTGCAGGGGCCCCCGTAAGAGGGCCCCACTCTGTATTTCAGTGTCTGCTTTGCAGACACTGAAATACGCGACGGGTGCCACTGCACCTGTCGCACCTTCCCACTCCGCCGGCTCAATTCTGAGCCGGCGTCCTCGTGGGAAGGTTGATTTGCCCTGGGCTGGCGGGCGGCCTTTTGGCGGTCGCCCGCCAGCCCAGGGCAAATCCCAAAATACCCTCAGCGGTCTTTCGACCGCGGAGCGGTATTTTGGTGGGGGAAGTCTGGCGGGCGGCCTCCGCCGCCCGCCAGACTTAGAATGACCCCCATAGTATGGTGCACCCTGCCTTAATGCTGAAAGGCCTGCTAGAGGGGTGACTTACCCATAACATATGCAGTGTACAGTGGACAGGGCACACAGAGAGTGTGCCATGTCGAGTTTATCTTTTTAGGGCTGCCCCAGTACACTCAGCCTGCAATGACAAGGCTGGGTGCATCTGGGTGCAGGACCCTTGGGCGTGGCACAATCAGTGCTGCTGCTTCCAGGGTCCTACTCTTAATATCTCTTGTCCTGAGTACTGGGGTACCCATTTACTAGGGACCTACAGGGTTTTTTAAGAGTATAAATATTTGTGCTAAGCATCACAACAATTTTAGGGAAGGAGATCTGGCTCAGGGAACCTGTTTAGCAGGGGCCCTGAGCACAACCAACTTCTAGAACACATCAACATCAGGCAAAAAAGTGGGGGCTAACGATGCAAAAAAAATCTCATCTCACACCACCCTTGTCATGAGATTTACCATCCTTCTTCTTGCTGTCCTTGTCACCCCGCTTTTCTTGCTCACCCTTGTTCTGACTCATTTGTCTACCTTCTTTCCCAGTTCTTGGGGAGAGGTCAGATCTGAGTCCCCAAGATACTGGTGCAACAAATCACACACACAATTGTTCAAAATATGCTCTCTCATAATTAAGTTATAGAGGTTTTCATAGTCAGTCACCTTACTGCCATTTAGCCAACGTTCTAGGGCCTTCACAGAACAGTCTACAAAGTCTATCCAATCCTGTGAAGACTCCTTTCTGGTCCCTCTGAACTTGATTCAATATTATTCAGTGGTTGAGTCTAGACCTTCCAAGAGTGCACCTTTCAGAACATGGTAGTTGTCTGAGTTATTCTCCCTGACAATAAGGAGTCTGTCTCTCCCCTTGCCAGTGAAAGACAACCACAGGATAGCAGCCCACTGTGCTTGAGGTACCCACTGAACTTTACAGGCCCTCTCAGGTACAGCAAACCACTTATAAATGTCATCCTCATCTTTGTAAAGGGGAACTACCTTGTGCAGATTTCTGGAATCAAATATATGTTCCCTAACACTATAGTTCCTGAAATTACTGCTGCTGCCACCATGGGGAACCAACCCCAACCCCTGCCTTCCCCTTTCCACAGCCAGGGATTTCCTGTCGAAGGTCAGCTGATGTAGCCTCAGTCTGGCCTCTTTCAACCTCAGCTTTCTGAGTTCCCTATCTAGGGACTGGTCCTCAGGGTTGGAGGTGTGTTACACCTCTGAGACAAAAGTGACATGGGAATTGGCAGAGGCAGATCTTTCCCTAACTTGAGTAACCCTAGTTACCTGGTCTCTGGGTATGAAGGGAGCCCTACTTGTATGTGACCCCTCACCACTAACAGCTACACTAGGGGGTTTGTTGATGGAAAGATTTGTGGAAACACCCTCTCTAGGATCTTCAGAATGCTCTCCTGAGCCTGCCTGGTTGGAATCCTTCTCTACCTCTCCGTCTGACTGTACTTGACCAGTGGTATGTCCCTGGTCATCCTGAAGGAGGAGATTTAAGAGAAATTCCTTGTTGGGGTTCCTCCCAATCCTTAAACGTCGTTCTATGCAGAGACCCCTCAAACATTTGAAAATCAAACTTTTATAAGTTTTCTGTACAGATCTGGGGGTAGCCTCTACACCAGACATAGGCCCTCATTACAGCCCTGGTGGTTGGTGTTAAAGTGGCGGTAATACCACCAACAGGCAGGTGGTAACTACCGCCAAATTATGACCATGGCAGAAAGATCTTCGAAAGACAGCCAATGTACCACACCGACCACCAGGGCGGAAACAACAGCCACCACGTCGGTTGACGCCTACAGCCAAGTGTATGTCAATGTTCTGCCCACCATATTATGACCCTGCAAACCGCCACCTTTTCTGGGATGGTACCAACAACATCAAAAGCCTGGCAGAAACTGAGCTCAGAAGGGAAAGGACTCACCATTGGAGACACAGGGAACAACCACACCACCATGGAGCCTGAACTGCTTGTCTTCCCCATGATCTTCTACGTTCTACGTTCACGATGACGTGAGTACAGCTGCCTAGCACACAAGGGAGGGAGGAAGGAAAACAACAGTGACATACATGCGCACTACCCCCAAATCGCCCACACCATACACACAATCAGCTGCATGACGAAAACAATTTTACCCCGTAATTTGTATGAATAATGCAAGGACAAAACGATTTCGAAAAAGTGAATGTAATCAGATCAACAAAGCATTAAAAAAATAGGTTAGGCAAGATAATAGATGTATACATTTGTACAGAAAAAGGGACATGGCCCAGTCCACAATGTTTGTAGGCCACATGGCCACAGGCCAAAGTCCAAGGCCACACATGTCACCTGCATCAACACGGAGAGAACACTGCAGGGGCATCAAATGGTAAATAGGCAGGCACCTCAGGGGGACAGGGATGGGGGGACACCTCAGCTGGGAGATGGTACAAATCCACTGGTTCTGGAGGGGGCAACATGCCCTATGCTTGGTCTTGTGGAGTGCAAGGTCACAGTCTCTCATGTGGGTGTCTCACCCACTGGTTCTGGAGGGGGCAACATGCCCTGTGCTTGGTCCTGGGGAGTGCAAGGCCACAGTCTCTCATGTGGGTGTCTCACCCACTGGTTCTGCCAGGGCAACATGCCCTGTGCTTGGTCCTGGGGAGAGCAAGGCCACAGTCTCTCAGGTGGGTGTCTTGCCCACTGGTTCTGGAGGGGACATTGTGCCCTGTGCTCTTGATCCTGGGGAGTGTTGGCCATGTGGGTGTCTTACCCAATAGTTCTGAAGGGGGCATCATGCCCTGTGCTTGGTCCTGGGGAGTGCAAGGTCACAGTCTCTCAGGTGGATGTCTTGCCCACTCGTTCTAGAGGGGGCATCATGCCCTGTGCTCTTGATCCTGGGGAGTGTTAGCCATGTGGGTGTCTTACCCACTGGTTCTGGAGGGTGCATCGTGCCCTGTGTCATTAATCCTGGGGAATGTTGGCCATGTGGGTGCCTTACCCACTGGTTATAGAGGGGGTAACATGCCCTGTGCTTGGTCCTGGGGAGTGCAAGGTGACAGTCTCTCAGGTTGATGAATACCCTCTGGTTCTGGAGTGGACAGGCTACACAGCAGCCCATGGAGGCAGGACTACATACCGTCCGCTGACAGTGATGGCTGCTCAGTGGAGGTGGTGCTGCTGCTGGGGATAGGCTCCTGCCCATCCCTTGCAACTTCGGACGGCTGCTTAATGGAGGTGGTGGTGCTGCTGCTGGGGGGAGGCTCCTGCCCATCCCTTGCAACCTCGGACGGGTGCCCAGTGGAGATGGTGGTGCTGCTGGGGGGGTAGGGTCCTGCCCATCCTCTGCAATCTTGGATGGTTGCACAACCATGGTTGGTGGTGGGGGCTTTGTCACAGTCCCTGCCCCAGGCCCCTTGGTCTTCCTGCCTGCTGGTGCAGGCTCCTTGGTCTTTCTGGCAGCTGGGGCAGGCTCCTTTCTTTTCTTGTCTGCTGGGGCAGGCTCCTTTCCCTTCTTGCCTGCTTGGGCAGGCTCCTTGTTCTTTCTGGCAGCTGGGGCAGGCTCCTTTCCCTTCTTGCCTGTTGGGGCAGGCTCCTTGCTCCTTCTGACAGCTGAGGCAGGCTCCTTTACCTTGAGGCTGCCAGGGCAGGCTCCTTGCTCTTTCTGGCAACTGGGACAGGCTAATTTTCCTTGAGGCTGCCTGTTGCAGGCTCCTTCACTATCAGGACATGTGGCCTGGATCCTTTTCCACCGTATGGTCGGGGGGGGTGTAGGGAAGAGGTCAATGCTGGATAGGAACAGTTTTTTAGGGACATTGGGGCAGGAAGAGGGAGTGGTTGTTGGAGGTGTCTGTCTGCTGATTTGGGGTGCAGGTGAATCAGCTGGATGGTGTTGTGAGGTGGATGGCTGTTGGGTGTCTGAGTGCTTGCGTTTTTGTACCTTAGGAGGGCGAGACAGACACAGTAGGAGAGGACACAGGGGACGCGTACATGGCTTTTGTGGAGGTGTCTGCTAGTGAGGTGTGTGTTCTGCTTGGTGTGGTGATGATGCTGGGAGTGGATGATGATGTAGTGCATGCAGGTTTGAGTGTAGACGGAATTGGGAGGGAGGTGGAGGAGAAGGAGGAGAAGACAGTGGAAATAGTGGATGTTGGTTTGAATGTATCTGGGTGGTGTTTGTGTGAGTGCCTGTGGGATGAAGAGTGGTGCTTGTGTTTGCCTGTACCACTCTTGTGTGTTGTCTTGTGTGCATGCTCATCTGGCTGTGTTCTTGGGATGGGTTGGGGTTGAGAAGAATGGGACTGGGCAGTGGAAGTTGGAGGGTAGAAACAGGGACTATGGCTGTCATTGGAGCCAGAGCCAGGATCGATCTCTCTTGGGCCACCAATCCAGTGTGAATGCCCTCCAGGAATGCATTAGTCTGTTGCATCTGGGCTACCTGCCCCTGGATGGCATTCACAATGTTTGACTGCCCAACAGAGATGGATCTCAGGTGGTCAATAGCCTCACTCAGGGCAGCAGGGCTCACTGGGGCAGGGCCTGAGGTGCCTGGGGCGAATGAGATGCCCACCCTCCTGGGTGAGCGGGCACAGGCAACTCAATGAGGGGCTGCTGGGTGGGCGGTGCTGGTAGTGGGGTGGCGGATGTACCTGTAGCTGGGGTGGTCACAGAAGTGTCTCCCACCTCTCGGGAACTTCCATTGGAGGAGGCATCTGTGTCAGGACTGTCCCCTCCATCTCTGCCTTGGTGCTCCCCTCGCCCTCCGTCCCACTGGTGCACGCACTGTCGGTGGACTCTGCCTCCTGGGTCCTGTGAGATGCAGCTCCCTCCGTCGCCGGTGCCACTGCTCCTCCGCCAGTTCATACTAATGCACATAAGGACAGGATGACAAAACAAAAAGGGGGGGAAGAGACAAAGGATACACTGGGTCAATGGCTGCACCAACACCACCGTTGGCGTACATAACACCCACACACACAGGGAACAGGCCTACTCAATATGCCATAGCACTAGCAGAGAAATAGCTTGCCACCAAGGCATGGGGAGGGGCACACACCGCCAAATGCAGCACACCTGGGACCCAGGCAGCTCTGACCAGTAGTGGATGCCTACGAGCTAGGAAGCAGGATTATCCCTTCAGAATACTAGCCACCAGGGGACCTACGCTGCAATGTCAGGCCTGGCCTAGGGGCACCCACTTACACACATCCCCCACCGGGTAGGTTGTGATGATAACCACTATACTCACCCCCTTGTGGCTGCTGTGATGCCCTCAAGTGCCCATCCAGCTCAGGATAGGCCACCACCAGTATGTGAGCCATCAGGGGGGTCAGGGTTCGACAGGCACCCTTTCCTCATTGGGAGGCCATCCTCAGCTGGGTGTCCGCCATATTCCATGCCCAGCATCTCAGGTCCTCCCACTGTTTGTGACAGTGGGTGTCCCACCTGCCATAGACCCCCATGGCCCGCACCTCCTTGGCGATGGCATGCCATATACCCTTCTTTTGATAGGCGCTGACCTGCAGAGGCAATACACACAGGAAAATTGAATTAGACAAACAGTCCTGCCTGTTACACTTATGGCCCACCATACCCCTTCACATCACCATTTACACAGACATTGCCAAGCACACAACCTCTATGCCGCCAGGAGGACATCCACCCACCCCCTTATACATGAGGCCTTTACACACACCACTCCATTAATTCCTGCCACATGCATTGTGCCCACAGTTTACTCACCTGTTGGTCTGGAGGCCCATACAGCAGTCCATACTGGGGTCGGACCCCATCCACCAGTCTCTCCAACTCCTCTGAAGGGAAGGCTGGGGCCCTTTCCCCAGTAACACGCGCCTTGGTGGGTTCCAGACACAGGTTACAGCAGCACATGCAGTTTAGGTCTTCTCCTGTGGAAGATCAGGAAGCAAGTGAGGGATCAGATAGAAAATGGCAGTCACGTCCGCGGCAGTGCATTCTGTCACCGCCGGCGTAGATCACCATTGGACACTGTAACCCATAGGGCCCAATATTAACCAATGAGGAATTGCACGGCGGTTCCCGACCGCCTCCAGCAATGGCACACAATGTCAGCGGAATTACCTCACTTTCACCTGTCCGTCTACACAGGACAGGGAGACGCCATTTTAGGGGGGGGCAGGCCCTGGAAATTAGCTGCTTCACTGGTGAAATTAGGACATACTGAACAAATCACACTCACCAATTACAAGTTAACAGTATGCAACATTCTATTGTAGCTCCATCGTTCAGTTTGTGACCGGCTCCTCACTCTTTTGCCCCATAGATACCAACCACTGTGGATGAATAGGAGATGGAGACACACCCCTGTGTACAGACCCATGGTGGACTTGGCAACACTGGAGGACAGGCACACTACCCTCATCTATAGACTTGACAGGGTCACAATCACAGAGCTGTGTGCCTAATTGGAGCCTGACCTGACATCTGCTATCCGTCACCCCACAGGGATCCCCTCTCTTGTGCAAGTTCTATCAGTGCTCCATTTCCTGGCAACTCGTTCTTTCCAAGTGACAGTGGGCTCTGCAGCAGGAATGTCACAGCCAATGTTCTCAAAAGTGCTGGCAAGAGTGTTGTCTGCCCTGATAAAACACATGTGCAGCTACATCGTTTTCCCCCAGGTTGAAGATTTGGCCACAGTGAAGGCTGAGTTCTATGCAAAGGGATACATCCCAAACAAAACTGGGGCGATTGATGAAACACAAATTGCATTTGTCCCCTCTGCCAGAATGAATAGGTGTTCAGAAATAGTAAGAGTTTTCACTCTACGAATGTTCAGATGCTGTGCTTCATGGACCAGTACATCTCCCACGTCAATGCTAAGTATCCTGGGTCAATGCATGATGCCTTTGTCCTGAGAAATAGCAGCATCCCAAGTGCGATGGTCCAACTACAGAGGCACAGGGTGTGGCTAATAGGTGAGTACTGGTTCCCATTCTGTACATGTTGGTGTATGCCTATAGTGTGGGCCATATAAGATAGTGCGTGGCTAAATGTTTTCCCTCAATATTTGCAGGTGACTCTGGTTACCCCAACCTATCATGGCTGCTGACCCTTGTGAGGAATGCCAGGACAAGGGCAAAAGAATGTTACAATGAGGCACATGAACGAATCAGAAGGATCATTGAGAGAACCTTCGGAGCTCTTGAAGGCCAGGTTCTGGTGCCTCCATCTGACAGGTATATCCCTGTGCTACTCACCCAACAAGAAGGTCTGCCAGACAGTGGTGGCATACTGCGTGTTGCAAAACCTGGCACTCATATGCAATGTCCCATTCCTGCAGGAGGAGGAGGCTGAAGATGCTCGTGTGCCAGCAGTGGACCCTGCAGACAGTGAGGATGAGGAGGCAGAGGATGAGGAAAACAGAAAATCAGTGATCAGACAATACTTCCAATGCCACACAGGTAGGACAGTGTTACTTCACATTTCAATGTAATTTGTTTGAATTTCTGTGGCACTGGCATGATGATATTTCCCACTTCTATGCCCACTTACTCTTCCCTCCGGCAATTCATCTTTCTGATCTTGGTGACCTCACATACACTCCTGGTGTGATCACTGCTGCCAACTACAGGTCATTAAGCTATGTTCATTTTCTGTACAGTTGAATTGCAATGTTTGGACCTGTTGCAATGAATACAAAATTGAAAAACATGACATACTCCAAACTTCTTTTATTTCTAAGGGTGTTTATTGAAGTGCTAAAATATTGAGGGGCAAGTGCAAGGGGATGGGGTGATGATGGCGGAAAGTTCAGGTGCAGGAAAGTACCATCTTGCCTGGCATGTTACCCCCATTTTTACATGTATGTCAGTTTGTTTTTACCTGTCTCACTGGAATCCTCCTAGCCAGGACCTCAGTGCTCATAGTTTGTGAGCTAAATGTGTATACCTGTGTAGAGACTAACTGTGTCACTGAGGCTCTGCTAATCAGAACCTCAGTGCCTATGCTCTCTCTGCCTTTACAATTGTCACTACAGACTAGTGACCACTTTTGCCAATTTCAATTGGCTCACTGGTACACTCTTATAATTCCCTAGTATATGGTACCTAGGTACCCAGGGTATTGGGGTTACAGAAGATCCCTATGGGCTACAGCATTTCTTTTGCCACCCATATGGAGCTCAGACAAACCTTTACACAGGACTGCCACTGCAGCCTGAGTGAAATAACGCAAATGTTATTTCACATCCATTTTCACTTCATTTAAGTAACTTAAAAGTCACCTATATGTCTAACCTTCACTTGCTGAAGGTTAGGTGCAAAGTTACTAAGTGTGAGGGCACCCTTGCACTAGCAAAGGTGCCCCCCCATAGTTCAGGGCCATTTCCCCGGACTTTGTGAGTGCGGGGACACCATTACACATGTGCACTACATACAAGTCAATACCTATGTTTAGCTTCTCAATGGTAACTCCAAACAAGGCCATGTAACATGTCTAAGGTCATGGAACTGTCCCCCCATGCCGAATCTGGTATTGGGGAGCCAAGTCCATGCATCCCCGGGGCTCCACTATGGACCCCGGGTACTGCCAAACTATCTCTCTGGGGTTTTCTCTGCAGCTACCGCTGCTGCCACCCCACAGACAGGATTCTGCCCTCCTGGGGTCTGGGCGGCCTAGTCCCAGGAAGGCAGAACAAAGAATTTCCTCTGAGAGAGCGTGTTACACCCTCTCCATTTGGAAATAGTTGTTAAAGGCTGGGGAGGGGAAGCTTTTCCCAGCCTCTGGAAATGCTTTGAAGGGCACAGATGGTGCCCTCCTTGCATAAGCCAGTCTACACCAGTTTAGGGAACCCCCTAGTCCCTGCTCTGAAGCGAAACTGGACAAAGGAGAGGGGAGTGACCACTCCCCTGTCCATCACCACCCCAGGGGTGGTGCCCAGAGATCCTCCAGTGTGTCTCTGACCTCTGCCATCTCGTTTCCAGAGGAGTGAGGGCACTCTGGAGACCTCTGAGTGGCCAGTGCAAGGAGGTGACATCAGAGACCCCTCTGGATTGGTGCTTACCT
This sequence comes from Pleurodeles waltl, assembly GCF_031143425.1. Taxonomy (NCBI): domain Eukaryota; kingdom Metazoa; phylum Chordata; class Amphibia; order Caudata; family Salamandridae; genus Pleurodeles; species Pleurodeles waltl. Next base: position 1,095,811,772 of record NC_090446.1, on the reverse strand, counting down.
GACTAGGTGACCAATCCTCCTCATAGGGCTACTTAGGGTCTCTCCAGTGGGCTTTTCCCCAGATAACGATTCCTCTGCATCTCTCTCTTTGACTTCTGCCAAGAATCAACAGCTGACTGCTCCAGGACACCTGCAAAACTGCAACAAAGTAGTAAGAAGACTACCATCAACATTGTAGCGCCTAATCCTGCTGGCTTTCTCGACTGTTTCCTGGTGGTGCATGCTCTGGGGGCTGCCTGCCTTCACCCTGCACTGGAAGCCATGAATAATTCTCCTGTGGGTCGACGGAATCTTCCCCCTGCTCCAGCAGGCACCAAACTTCAGCTTCACTGGTACTCTATGACACCTCTTATCCTGACAAGTGTGACCCCTGGAACACAGGTGGTGGATCCAAGTGACTCAGACTGTCCAGTGGTCCAACTGTCCAAATTTGGAGGAGGTAAGTCCTTGCCTCCCCTCTCCTGACAGTAATCCTGTGCACCACGCAATATGCAGCTACAAGGGCTTCTGTGCACATTTCCAAGAAACCCTGCATGCACACCTGAGCCTACATCCCCAGCACTCTGTCCTGTGATGCTCAGCTCCCTGAGTTGATCTCTGGTGTTGTGGGACCTCCTTTTGCAGTGTTGAGGTGACCGATGTGTTCAGATGTCTTGAACCTGTGTTCAAGGACTTCTGCGAGTGCTACCTTCTTGTGCGTGGGTTCTCTGTATTGCTGAGGGCCACCTCTGTCTCCTCTCTCAAGTTGCGACATCCTGATCCTTCCTGGACCGGGGCAGCACCCTTTTTCTTCAACCATGACTCTTGCAGCTAGCATGGCTTGTTTGTAGTATTTTGCCAAGAAAACAACTCTGCATCTTCCAGCACGCCGTGGGACATCTTATGCATGAAGAAGAAATTCCTAGCTCCTTTCATTGTTGCAGAATTTTCAGCTTCTTCCACCCGGAGGCAGCTATTTTGCACCTTCATCCGGGGATTGGTGGGCTCCTGCCCCTCCTGAATACTTTGGTGACTCTTGGACTTGGTCCCCTTCCTTTGCAGGAACTCAGGTCCAGGAATCCATCTTCAGTGCTTTGCAGTCTGTTGTAGTCTTTGCAAAATCCTCTATCACGACATTAGTGTATTTCTGGGGAAATAGTAGTACTTTACTCGTAATTTTCAGGGTCTTGGGGTGGGGTATCTTGGACACCCTTAGTGTTTTCTTACACTCCCAGCGACCTTTTACACACTACACTATCCTAGGGGTCTATTTGTGGTTCGCATTCCACTTTCTTAGTATGTGGTTTGTGTTGCCCCTAGGCCTATTGCATCCTATTGTATTCTACAGTGTTTGCACTACTTTCTGACGGTTTTACGTACCTGATTTGGTTTTCTGTGTAGATTCTGTGTATTTTACTTACCTCCTAAGGGAGTATACTCTCTGAGATATTTTTGGCACATTGTCACTAAAATAAAGTACCTTTATTTTTAGTAACTCTGAATATTGTCTTTCTTATGTTATAGTACCTACCAGACATAAGTGGTATAGTAGGAGCTTTGCATGTCTCCTAGTTCAGCCTTGGCTGCTCTGCTGTAGCAACCTCTATCAGCCTAAGCTGCTAGAACTCTACTACTCTACTAATAAGGGATAACTGGAGCTGGCACAAGGTGTAAGTACCCTTGGTACCCACTATGAGCCAGGCCTACACCAGGGTATATTCCAGTCTGTTTGGAGCACAGGTGCATTGTCCAAGGGGACATAGGAAGGGGGGTAATGGCAGTTCAAGGTGGATGGGGTGACAGAGTGGGACACAAGGGTGACAACCAGGATAGTCCCTCTTCCTAGCGGGGGTCTTGGCAAGTGGCTTCTGTCTGGATCGCACAGAGAACATTTGCTTCTGCAGGGGGAGGGGTGCTGGTGGCCTGTGAGTCCTGTGGCGGGGCCTCCTGGCCACTAGCGGCAGCAGAGGTGAATGGTTGTTCAGATGTCTGGCTAGTGGCAGGGGCCCGCTGTTGTGTGACTGCCTGTGAGAAAGTAGCCTCTTTCTAGCCTTGTTACCCCCACTTTTGGCCTGTTTGTGAGTATATGTCAGGGTGTTTTCACTGTCTCACTGGGATCCTGCTAGCCAGGGCCCAGTGCTCATAGTGAAAACCCTATGTTGTCAGTATGTTTGTTATGTGTCACTGGGACCCTGCTAGCCAGGACCCCAGTGTGCATAGGTTTGTGGCCTATATGTATTTGTTCCCTGTGTGTTGCCTAACTGTCTCACTGAGGCTCTGCTAACCAGAACCTGAGTGGATATGCTCTCTCTGCTTTCCAAATTTGTCACTAACCGGCTAGTGACAAAATTTACCAATTCACATTGGCATACTGGTACACCCATATAATTCCTTAGTATATGGTACTGAGGTACCCAGGGTATTGGGGTTCCATGAGATCCCTATGGGCTGCAGCATTTCTTTTGCCACCCATAGGGAGCTCTGACAATTCTTACACAGGCCTGCCACTGCAGCCTGCGTGAAATAACGTCCACGTTATTTCACAGCCATTTACCACTGCACTTAAGTAACTTATAAGTCACCTATATGTCTAACCTTCACCTGGTGAAGGTTGGGTGCAAAGTTACTTAGTGTGTGGGCACCCTGGCACTAGCCAAGGTGCCCCCACATCGTTCAGGGCAAATTCCCCGGACTTTATGAGTGCGGGGACACCATTACACTCGTGAACTGTACATAGATCACTACCTATGTACAGTGTCACAATGGTAACTCCGAAAGTGGCCATGTAACATGTCTAAGATCATGGAATTGTCACCCCAATGCCATTCTGGCATTGGGGGGACAATTCCATGATCCCCTGGGTCTCTAGCACAGAACCCGGGTACTGCCAAACTGCCTTTCCGGGGTCTCCACTGCAGCTGCTGCTGCTGCCAACCCCACAGACAGGTTTCTGCCCTCCTGGGGTCCAGGCAGCCCTGGCCCAGGAAGGCAGAACAAAGGACTTCCTCTGAGAGAGGGTGTAACACCCTCTCCCTTTGGAAATAGGTGTGAAGGCTGGGGAGGAGTAGCCTCCCCCAGCCTCTGGAAATGCTTTGATGGGCACAGATGGTGCCCATCTCTGCATAAGCCAGTCTACACCGGTTCAGGGATCCCCCAGCCCTGCTCTGGTGCGAAACTGGACAAAGGAAAGGGGAGTGACCAGAGCTCCTCCAGTGTGTCCCAGACCTCTGCCATCTTGGAAACAGAGGTGTTTGTGGCACACTGGACTGCTCTGAGTGGCCAGTGCCAGCAGGTGACGTCAGAGGCTCCTTCTGATAGGCTCTTACCTCTCTTGGTAGCCAATCCTCCTTCCTAGGTAGCCAAACCTCGTTTTTTGGCTATTTAGGGTCTCTGCTTTGGAGATCTCACCAGATAACGAATGCAAGAGCTCACCAGAGTTCCTCTGCATCTCCCGCTTCACCTTCTGCCAAAGGGTCGACCGCTGACTGCTAAGGACGCCTGCAAAACCGCAACAAAGTAGCAAGACGACTACTAGCAACCTTGTATCGCTTCATCCTGCCAGCTTTCTCGACTGCTTCCAGGTGGTGCATGCTCTGGGGGTAGCCTGCCTCCTCTCTGCACCAGGAGCTCTGAAGAAATCTCCTGTGGGTCAACGGAATCTTCCCCCTGCAACCACAGGCAACAAAAGACTGCATCACCGGTCCTCTGGGTCCCCTCTCAGCATGACAAGCGTGGTCCCTGGAACTCAGCAACTCTGTCCAAGTGACTCCCACAGTCCAGTGACTCTTTAGTCCAAGTTTGGTGGAGGTAAGTCCTTGCATCCCCACGCTAGCCTGCATTGCTGGGTTCCGCGTGATTAGAAGCTGCTCTGGCTTCTGTGCACTCTTCCAGGATTTCCTTCGTGCACAGCCAAGCCTGGGTCCCCGACACTCCTTCCTGCAGTGCACAACCTTCTGAGTTGTCCTCCGGCGTCGTGGGACTCCCTTTTGTGACTTCGGGTGGACTCTGGTTCACTTTTCTTCTAAGTGCCTGTTCAGGTACTTCTGTGGGTGCTGCCTGCTTCTGTGAGGGCTCTCTACGTTTTTGGGCGCCCCCTCTGTCTCCTCATCCAAGTGGTGACATCCTGGTCCCTCCTGGGCCACAGCAGCATCCAAAAACCCTAACTGCAACCCTTGCAGCTAGCAAGGCTTGTTTGCGGTCTTTCTGCATGGGAACACCTCTGCAAGCTTCATCACAACGTGGGACATCCATCCTCCAAAGGGGAAGTTCCTAGTCCTCTTCGTTCTTGCAGAACACCAAGCTTCTTCCAACAGGTGGCAGCTTCCTTGCACCCTCAGCTGTCATTTCCAGGGCTCCTGCCCACCCTCAACACTGTCGCGACTCTTGGACTTGGTCCCCTTGTCTTACAGGTACTCAGGTCTGGAAATCCATTGTTGTTGCATTGCTGGTGTTTGTTCTTCCTGCCGAATCCCCCCATCACGACTTCTGTGCTCTCTGGGGGTAGTAGGTGCACTTTACACCTACCTTTCAGGGTCTTGGGGTGGGCTATTTTTCTAACCCTCACTGTTTTCTTACAGTCCCAGAGACCCTCTACAAGCTCACATAGGTTTGGGGTCCATTCGTAGTTCGCATTCCACTTTTGGAGTATATGGTTTGTGTTGCCCGTATACCTATGTGCTCCTATTGCAATCTACTGTAGCTTTACATTGCTTCCTTTTGCTATTATCTGCATAATTTTGGTTTGTGTACATATATCTTGTGTATATTTCTCATCCTCATACTGAGGGTACTCACTGAGATACTTTTGGCATATTGTCATAAAAATTAAGTATCTTTATTTTTAGTATATCTGTGTATTGTGTTTTCTTATGATATTGTGCATATGACACCAGTGGTATAGTAGGAGCTTTACATGTCTCCTAGTTCAGCCTAAGCTGCTTTGCCATAGCTACCTTCTATCAGCCTAAGCTGCTAGAAACACCTCTTCTACACTAATAAGGGATAACTGGACCTGGCACAAGGTGTAAGTACCTCTGGTATCCACTACAAGCCAGGCCAGCCTCCTACACTGCCTCCCTCATAATATTGGCAATGTCTGCCAGCACCACTGCTATGGAGATCAGGGTGTTGTTGATGGCCTGCAAGTCCTCCCTGATCCCCTGGTACTGTCTCTCCTGCAGCTGCCTGTTCTCCTGCACATTGTCCAGGATCTGGCCCATCGTGTCCTGGGAATTTTGATAGGCTGCCGGGATCTCTGCAAGTGCCTCTTGGAGAGTTGGTTCCCAGGGCCTGTCCTCCCCCTGGCACACGTCACTCCTCCCAGTTTCTCTGTTGGCCTGTGCCTCTGTCCCCTGAACCGTGTGCCCACTGCCACTGACCCAAGGTCCCTGATTGTTTTGGGTATGAGGTGTGGCCTGGGGTCCCTGTAGAGGTGGACACACTGCTGATCAACGTGTCTTGGGGACAGAGGTGTGGGTACGCTGGGTGGGTGCTGTGGTGTTGTTTCCTGATGGGGGAAGCTCTGTGGTGGTGCGTGACTCGGCCTGGGTATTCGGCTGTTCAGAGGTCCCTGATGGCCAGGTTGGTCATCCAGATCCTGAAGACCAGAGTTGCTGTCATCACTGTGGGCCTCTTCAGTTGGGTGACTGGATAGTGCTGGCACCTCCTCTCCGCTGACATTGGCAAGGATACCTGTGGGGATGTAAATAATGTGTTATGGTTTCTGTTTCTGACATATTGTACATCTGTGGCTTCACCTCTATGGTTCGATTTGCCCTGCCAGCTTTCACTTGTGTATGTTAGTGTATGGTGGGATTGTTAGTTCTCTACGGTGTGCATGCTTTAGTCATGAGTGTCCATGCAGGGCTGTGAGTGGTGTCCATGCATTGGTAGAGCATGCAGGGCTTGGCATTAGGATAAGTGAAATGTGATGGTGGGGTGTGTGGGAAGTGGTGGAGTGATGGGAGTGTGGTTGAAGGTGGGGGTATGTGATGGCATGCATGGAGGGGGGTGATAGTAGTAGAGAGTTGACTTACCAGAGTCCAGTCCTCCTCCTACTCCAGCCAGGCTTGGATGCTGTCCCATGGTGTTACCCTGTCCAAGATTCTCTGCCATAGCTCCATCTTCCTGGCAATGGATATTTGCTGTACTTGTGCTCCAAGCAACTGTAGCTCTCCCCTGACTATTTTCTCCACCGTGACCCTTAACTCCTCATCAGTGAAATGGGGGTGCCTTTGTGGGGACATTGGTGTTGTGTGTGTTGGTGAGAGTGTATTGAGTAATGTGGTGGGGTGTGGGATGTGGGGATACATGAGGGATGTATGGGTGTATGTGGTATGTGTGTCTAGTTATCTCTGTGCTGTCCGTGTCAATCTCCTGGCAGTTATTGTTGTTTTTAAAGGGTTGTGGGCAAGGTCGGTGTGTGTTTTATGGTGGTGTGTGTGGGAGTGGTGTGTGTGTGTATGAGTGTCAGGTGTGTGCTTTTAGTATTGGCCAGTGTAGTGTTGTTTTACATGTGGGTGTCCAGTCTGAGCACCGCCAGTGGTTTACCACCATTGAGCGTCCACTGTGGTGATTTGTGGGTCATAATGTGGTGGGCGTTGTTCTGTTGACATAACGGTATGGGTGTACGGACCGCCACTTTACCTCTAACCTTTGGGCTGTATTCTATCAGTATTGGTTTGTGTGTGTGTGTCTTAATATGAGGAATGGATATTCACCACTGCGGCGGTATGTTGGTGGCTGCCCAGGCCCCGGGGGGCAGAAACCTGTCTGAGGGTTGGCTGCAGAGAAAACTTCGGAAAGTTAGTTTGGCACTACCCGGGCTCTATGCTGGACCCCTGGGGATGCATGGAATTGTCCCCCAATACCAGAATGTTTTTGGGGTGACAATTCCATGATCCTAGACATGTTCCATGGCCATGTTTGGAGTTACCATGGTGAAGCTACATATAGGTATTGACCTATATGTAGTGCACCCGTGTAATGGTGTCCCCGCACTCACAAAGTTTGGGGAAATTGCCCTGAACAATGTGGGGGCACCTTTGTTAATGCCAGGGTGCCCTCACACTAAGTAACTTTGCACCTAGCCTTCACTAAGTGAGGGTTAGACAAATAGGTGACTTATAAGTTACTTAAATGCAGTGTAAAATGGCTGTGAAATAACATGGACGTTATTTCACTCAGGCTGCAGTAGCAGTCCTGTGTAAGAATTGTGTGAGCTCCCTATGGGTGGCAAAAGAAATGCTGCAGCCCATAGGGATCTCCTGGAACTCCAATACCCTGGGTACCAAGGTACCATATACTAGGGAATTATAAGGGTGTTCCAGTGTGCCAACCAGAATTGGTAAAATTAGTCACTAGCCTGCAGTGACAATTTTAAAAGCAGAGAGAGCATAAACACTGGGGTTCTGTTTAGCAGAGCCTCAGTGATACAGTTAGGCACCAAACAAGGAACACATACAGGGCACACTTTATGGGCACTGGGGTCCTGGCTAGCAGGATCCCAGTGACATAGGCAAAAACAAACATACATACAGTAAAAATGGGGGTAACATTCCAGGCAAGATGGTACTTTCCTACATACAGTATTCCAGCAGCTACTATGACAGTGCAGCATGGCAAGAAAGCAATGAGATCCCATTGCACTTGCCGACCAAGGCCAAAAGGCCTTCATTGACCAATCCATCCCATCATTGCACTTCATTGGCTCATTATAGCTCGGTCTCTCAGTTTCAAGAAACATACTTTTCGTTGGCTTGATTAGCTGGCTTCCCTAAAATGTCAGCCAACAAATTTCCCAAAGTGATAGTTATGATAGAAGTTACCGCTCACTGAACTGTAGTGAATTATTTCTATTGTATTTTTTCTAAAATAATAAATACTGCTTAGGAAGCGAATCTGATACCTAACATGAGTAATTTTGCTCTCTAGCTACACAGACCACCAGTGCCGGAAACAGAGGCAGAGGCAGTGTGAATGAAGAGGCCCAGTAGGTTGGAGAGTGAGAAGTCCCAGTGATGTCAGGAATGAGTGGGGGTAAGTCACATGACTTTCTTATTTACATGTTAAGTTTAATGGATTTGTTAAGCAAGGGAGATATCCCACCCATCATCATCACCTCCCTGCCCCTGCCATTTCACAACCTGTGACTTAAATTCAGCATGGTTCAATTTGACACTGTAGTATTGGCTGTGCATTGTGTGTCTGCTTCAGTTAATGTGCCATTATGAAGTTTTCAATACCTTACAGAGCTAAAACAAATGGGCATATTTATACTCTGTTTGCGCCGGAATTGCGTCGTTTTTTTTGACGCAAAACTAACTCCATATTTATACTTTGGCGTTAGACGCGTCTAGCGTCAAAGTCCATGGAGTTTGCGTCATTTTTTAGCGTGGACACCTACTTTGCGTTAATGATATGCAAGGTAGGCGTTCCTGTCTAAAAAAATTGACTCTGAGGCATGTGCGCCGTATTTACACTCCCGGGCAAAATTCACGCCCGGGAGTGGGCGGGTCAAAAAAAATGACGTACGGCCGCTTTTGCGCTGTTTTTTAGCGCCTGGACAAGGCAGGCGTTAAGGGACCTGTGGGCTCGGAAGGAGCCCAGAGGTGCCCTCCCATGCCCCCAGGGACACCCCCTGTCACCCTTGCCCACCCCAGGAGGACACCCAAGGCTGGAGGGACCCATCCCAGGGACATTAAGGTAAGTTCCGGTAAGTATTTTGTTAAATTTTTTTTGTGGCATAGGGGGGCCTGATTTGTGCCCCCTACATGCCACTATGCCCAATGACCATGCCCAGGGGACAGAAGTCCCCTGGGCATGGCCATTGGGCAAGGGGGCATGACTCCTGTCTTTGCTAAGACATGAGTCATTTCTATGGGGGTTGGGAGTCGGAAAAAATGGCGCAAATCGGGTTGAGGCGAAAATTTTGCCTCAGCCTGACTTGCCCCATTTTTTGGTGCCCAAGCTCCATATCCCCCTACGCCGGTGCTGCCTGGTGTACGTCGTTTTTTTCCACGCGCACCAGGCAGCGCCGGCGGCTAACGCCGGCCAACGTCATTAATTAAATACGGCGCACGCATGGCGCTTCAGAATGGCGTTAGCCGGCGCTAATTTGTTTGACGCAAAACTGCGTTAGCGCAGTTTTGTGTCGAAAAGTATAAATATGGCCCAAAGTGTGTTTCCTAATGCCCACTCAGGTACCTCCAACTGGTACTTCACTCCATTGTTCTTTTTTAAATTCTGTCTCAGCCTACCAAAAAAATAAAAAATCCATTCTTGGCATGTGCCACTTTTTTATGGGCAAGTAATTTCTGTAAATGTATTTCATAGCTTCCATGGTAAATTTACTCCTGTTGAATTTTTTATCTTTCATTGTTCGTCAACTACAGTGTCTGCAAAAGCAGTGATTCCCCACTATTTTATAGCAAAACCTATACTTAGCCTAATCCTTCTAACTTTCTTTGCAGTAAAGTCATTTTCTTTACTGCCAAGTGAAGGTATTTGTTGAAAATAATTTGTGGTGGAGGGCAAGGCCATGGATTAAAGTGGGACTAACCCCCGATTTTGGAGTTTGGCAGATGTGATACTCTGTGGCAAATGTGCCAAAGAAAAAATATATCCCATTCCTTTCCCTATACTACAGTGTATCTTTTTTTCTCTGTCCACTTATACAGACAGGATATCCACATACGTGTGTTGTAGTATTATCATTATTGATCTTCCTCTTTGGAATCAGGATACAATTGAAAGGCAATCGGAAAGGAGCAAGGCCACTGGAATTAAAGTAAGATAACAAATTCCCATTAAAGCTGCTTCAAAAACATGCTGCAGAATGCAGAGTATCAGACCTAAGGCTAGCATGCCTCCATTCATTTTGCACAAGAATACTATTAATTCTGTTGCATATTTCGGTTTCGAACAGTCAGTGCTTTATGTGATGCATGTGCAGGGAAAATTTTGCCATCTGACTAATCACATCAAAATTTCCATTGGCCCTAAGGGGTCAGCAATGTTCTGCTACTGTGTAACTATATAAATAGCATGATTTACAATGTGTGTTTTTTTTTTCCTTCTTTGTTTAGCTAATCCAGCTAGTTCACCATCATGGCAGTCAAATATCACTGAATGGTGGCTTTGAAGGAGAAGGAGGTGGAGGCACATGCATTTATGCTCCAAGTCCCTCCTTTCAGACACCACCACCTACATCTTGGCCACACCATTGCCAGTGCTGCCTCCTCTACTAAGTCCTATGGGAGCTGGTGCTTCTTTCCTAAGTGTTTGTATGCCTTCAGGCCAAACTAGATGCCCAAACTAGATGCCCTCAAAAGCCCTTTTTTAGTATACTTTCATTGGTGGGAGGAACTTTTGTTGTGGGTGGAGAGAGTGGAAATTGGCAAGGGCAGTTGGAGCAAGAAGGACTTTGTTGGACTTACTTAGGAAATCAGGGCAATTTATGTATTTGTTTCATGAGAGGGGTGGGCCTGTTTTGGGTGAAGAGGGTGAGCTTTTTGTAAAAGAAAATTAGGTTTGTTTCTTCATTTGACAGCTATTTGTCTTTTGTCTTTGCACTCCTTTTAGTGCAGATGATTTTTTATTTGACATAAAGGTGCTCTCTGAACAGTCACACAATATACATTGACTTTTCCCTCTAGACTTTCCCTAGCTGATTTTGGAGTCCCGTGCCAAATAATTATTCCTTTGCTAGGTTACTTACTTTACCTATACCCAAACATTACCTCGCTACCAGAGTGGGAATAACAAAGACATGAGCCCTCATTACAACCCTGGCAGTTGGTGGTAAAGTGACGGTAAGACCGCCAACAGGCCAGCGGGAAAAAAAATGGGATTGCGACCACGGCGGAAACCGCCAACATAGACAGCAACTTTAACACTCCGACCGCCACAGCAGTACAGACAAACAGCATGGTGGTCACCGCCAACAGTCAGGCGGAAGACAATGTAGCACCCACACTATTATGACAGGCCAATCCACCACCTTTTCCGGGGCGAATTCAACGCAAACAAAAACATGGCGGAAACAGGACTTGGAAGGGAAAACACTCACCTCCACACAACCGAGGAGAAACCAGGACGCCATGGAGCCTGAACTCCAAATACTCCCTGCGTTTGCCACAGTCTCTCAAGTCTCTCCAGTGGGTGATTTGCCCACTGCTTTTTCCTGGGGAGTGCAAAGCCACAGTCTCTCAAGTGGATAACAGTCTCCACTGGTTCTGGAGGGGGCTTTGTGCCCAGAGTGCTTCATCCTGCCAAGGACTGAGGTAGTGGATGCCTGTCTCCACTGGTTCTGGAGGGGGCTTTGTGCCCAGAGTGCTTCATCCTGCCAGGGACTGAGGTAGTGGATGCCTTTCTCCACTGGTTCTGGAGGGGGCTTTGTGCCCAGAGTGCTTTATCCTGCCAAGGACTGAGGTAGTGGATGTGACAGTCCACTGTCGGTGGGGCAACATGGAAGCTGCCCAGGCCCCTGGAACTGACCACCAGCTTCGTACGAATGACCACTGGGGATGGCAGCCATGTCTGCGGTGGTGCCACCGGCTCAGGATGTGGCGTGGCCGCTGGCAGTGCTGGCGGTGGGCTCAGTAGCGGTGGTGCTTGCGGTGGTCATTGGGCAGCGGTGCTGGTGGCGGGCTCACTGACCTCGGTGCTGGCGGCGGTGTCATGAGAGGCGGTGCTGGTGGGGGGCTCACTGACTGCGGTGCTGCTGAAGGGCCAAGTGTCTGCGGTGCTGGTGAAGGGCTCAGTATCTTGGGTGCTGGTGGCCGTGCCCATGGCGGCGGTGCATGTGGAGGTGCCGGTGGCGGTCTTGTCCGCCGTGCAGGTTGGCGCCGACGTTGACTTGCCTTTCTTTTTCAGGCCCTTCCCCACCTTGGATGGTGGCGCAGCTGTCTTGCCACTCCCGACTGTTGTCTTGGCTGAGCCCTTATTGGCAGGTGTTTTGGCCTTCTCCCTCCAGGATGTGGGCAACTTCTTCTGTTTTGGAGGTGGGGAATGTCCTTGGACTCGCTCCTTGGGACACTGGCAGCCCTGTTGCTTGGCGCACTCCAGGATCCTGATATTTCTTGCACCACTGTGCCCAGTGATGTGGTGGCTGAGGTGCTGGGTTGGGACCTGGATAGGCGGGCCCTAGGGGACGGACGGGTGGGGGGAGGTGTTAGGGAAGAGATCAACATTTGAGAGGAATAGCTTTTTTGACACACTGGGATGGGTAGATGGAGGGGGTTTGGGAGTGGTTGTAGGAGGTGTTCGTATGCTGACTTTGGGTGAAGGTGCATGGGCTGGAGGCTGTTGTGAAGTGGATGGCTGTTGGGTGGGAGTGTGGCCGAGTTTGTGTAGTTTGGGAGGAGTTCTCAAAGACACACTGGGAGAGGACACAGGGGATGTGTGAATCGTAGTGGGGGTGGTGACTGCACCTGAGCAGTGTGTGGTGTTGGGTGTGCTGGTGATGGAGGTAGTGACTGAAGATGTAGTGCATGCAGGTGTGAGTGGAGACGTGACAGGGAGGGAGGAGGGAGACGTGGAGGAGGGGGACACAGTGGAGGCAGTGGATGTTAGCATGTCTGCATGGGTATGATGCTTGTGTGAGTGCCTGTGGGATGTGTGATGCTTATGTTTGCAAGAGCCACCCTTGTGTGTTGAGGTGTGTGCATGCTGGTCTGATGGTGTGCTTGGGATAGGCTGAGGTACTGGGGATTGGGTCTGGGTGGAGGAAGTTGGAGCTGGACACAGGGACAATGGCTGACATCAGTGCAGAGGCCAGAGCCTGAAATGCTCTCTGTTGCGCTGCCTGGCCAGAATGAATGCCCTCCAGGTATGCATTGGTCTGTTGCAACTGCCTCTCCACACCCTGGATGGAATTCAAAATGGTAGACTGCCCAACAGTGAGGGATCTCAGGAGGTCAATAGCCTCCTCACTGAGGGCAGCAGGGTTGACTGGGGCAGGGCCTGAGGTGCCTGCGGCGAAGGAGATGCCCACCCTCCTGGGTGAGCGGCCTTTGGGACACACGCTGAGGGGCTGCTGGGAGGGCGGTGCTGGTAGGGGGGGGTGGCGGCTGTACCTGTTGATGCGGGGGGGACAAAAGGGCCTGCCACCGCAAGGGAGCTCCCATCAGAGGAGGAGTCGGTGTTGCTGATCTCTGCTCCTGTCCCCACCGTGGAGCTCCCCTCGCCCTCTGTCCCACTGGCGACTTCTGACTCCATTGTCTCGGCCTCCAGGGCCATCTGGGATGCAGCTCCCTCCTGCTATGGTGGCACAGCTCCTCCGCCTGATGATGCTAATACACACAAGAACAGGGAGACCACAAAAAGGGAGGGGGGAAGAAAGACATGTTCAGTGCATGCAGTACTGCTACCGTTGGTGGACACTACAGACACAGCAGCCCTCTACACTACGCCATGCACTTAGAGTTCCCTAATTAATCACAGGGGGTACATGGCCTATGCCCGATTGCTGCACACCTTGAAGTCACAGGAGCGTGACTAGGTGTTGATGGCTCTTACCACTGGTGGGGTTGGGGTGCCACTTAGCCTGCCTCACAAAGGGTCCTTGTCTACCAAGCTCGTCCTAGTCTAGGGGAACCAACTGCCCAGCTCCCCCACCCAGACACCTCCAATGTGCGCAGAGTCAGATGGATGTGACGGTACTCACCCCCTTGTGACTGCTGTGATGCCCTCAAGTGCCCATCCAACTCCGGATACGCCACCGCCAGGATCCGGAACATCAGGGGGTTCATGGTGCGACGAGCACCCCTCCCACGTTGGGAGGCCATCCCCAGCTGGGCCTCCGCCGTCTTCTTGCTCCAGCGGTGAATGTCCTCTCATTTTTTCCAGCAGTGGGTGCTCTGTCTGTGGTGGACCCCGAGGTTCCGGACGTCCTTGTCGATGGCACGCCAAATATCCTTCTTCTGGTGGGTGCTGACCTAGAGGAATAGTACATGGCAAAAGGAAAAACTGTAACCATTTGGACCGTCACAGTCATTGGCCCACGTTCCCATCCTTGCCCAGACACGCATACACTCACTGTCCGATCATGCAGGCCTCATTCTCCCCCACACCACTCCAAACAGGCATTGCTCATACAGCATGTTCACAGTGTACTCACCTGTTTGTCTGGAGGACCGTAGAGTAGCGTGTACTGGGGGAGGACCCCATCCACTTGTTTGTCCAACTCCTCCGATGTGAAAGCAGGGGCCCTTTCCCCAGACACATGAGCCATTGTTGCTTCCAGACTGAGGTCACAGCAGCACTTGCAGTGTAGGTCCTCTCCTGTCGAAGATCAGGTATCAAGTGATGGAACAGACAGAAATGGCGGTGACGTCCGCGGCGGTGCGTACCATTTCCGCCGGCGTACATTGTCATTGGCTCCTATGACCCATAGGGTCCAATGTTAACCAATGCAAGATTGCGCTGCTGTCTTCGACCACCTACTGTGATGGTGTACAACACCAGCGCAGTTACCTCACATCCCCTTGTCCCACATTACAGGTCAGGCAGCCGCCATTTCAGGGGGCCACATGGCATTAATTTTAAATGCGTCAGACACATCTAGACCTTGCATACACACAGAGACAGGCACATAGCGGATTCACAAATGTGTGCAATAAAATTGTATTTTCCTGTTGGCTGACTCTGTGCTCGCTGTTCTCATCCATAGGGCCCGTCCGCTGGGGCAGGAGAGGAGATGGCGGCATCCTCCGGTGTACAGACCACTGGTGGACCTGTGGACAATGGAAGAGAGAGATGTAATAGTCACCTTCAGACTTGATTGTGCCACAATCCAGGAACTGTGTGCCCAGTTGGAGCCAGACCTCATGTCAGCTATCCGCCATCCCACAGGGATCCCCCCTCTAGTGCAGGTCCTGTCAGTACTCCATTTCCTGGCAAGTGGGTCTTTTCAAACAACAGTGGCCATACCATCAGGGATATCCCAGCCAATGTTCTCCAACGTGTTGTCCAGAGTGTTGTCTGCCCTGCTGAAACACATGCGCAGCTACATTTTGTTCCCTCAGGTGGAGGATTTGCCTACAGTGAAAGGTGACTTCTATGCCCTGGGACATATCCCGAACTTCATAGGTGCCATTGATGGGACACATGTGGCCTTGGTCCCCCCACGCAGGAGTGGACAGGTGTACAGAAACCGGAAGAGCTACCATTCTATGAATGTGCAGATGTTGTGTTTGGCTGACCAGTACATCTCCGATGTGAACGCCAAGTTTCCTAGCTCGGTGCATGACGCTTACATTCTGAGGAATAACAGCATCCCTTATGTGATGGGGCAACTCCAGAGGCACCGTGTGTGGCTAATAGGTAAGGAAAAGGACCCTATACCCTGTGAATAGTTGTCTGGGTCTGGGGTTGTCCCTAAGGGTTAGTGTGTGTCTAACAGTTGTCTATCGACATTTGCAGGTGACTCTGGGTACCCCAACCTGTCATGGCTACTGACCCCAGTGAGAAATCCCAGGACAAGGGCAGAGAAATGCTACAATGAGGCTCATGGGCGAACTAGGAGAGTCATAGAGAGAACCTTCGACCTCCTGAAGGCCAGGTTCTGGTGCCTCCATACGACAGGTGGTTCCATCTACTACTCACCAAAGAAGGTGTGCCAGATCATCGTGGCCTGCTGTATGCTGCACAACTTGGCTTTGCGATGACGGGTGCCTTTTCTGCAGGAGGATGGTCCAGAAGGAGGTCTTGTGGCAGCTGTGGAGCCTGTGGACAGTGAAGAAGAGGAGGCAAAAGAGGAGGACATAGACAACAGAAACACCATGATCTAGCAATACTTCCAGTGAGACACAGGTAAGAAGACATCACCGCCTCCTACATCTGATAAAATTGTAAGACCTATCATCTGTCTGTCACTTTCACCCAGTGTATGGGCCCTGACTTGTCACTTTGCCTTGCCATTTCACAGATATGGGTCCCACTGTGTGACCTCTGGTATATTACCTCATGGACTAGAGCTGTGTGACATAGGTATGTTGACAAATTGAATGGACATTGCTATTTTCCTCAATTTTTGCAAATACACATTTGTAAAAGCACAGACTGACTCCAGATTGTTTTGTGATTCAAGGGTGTTCATTTAAATGCAAAATGGTGGAGGTGAAATTAAAGTGGTCAGGGGTGATGGTGGAGGAATGTCCATGGCAGAGTCCAGTCTATTTGTCTCATAGGTGCATTATCCAAAGGGGCATAGGAAGTGGAGCTAGGGCAGTTTAAGGATGGACAGGGAGACAAAGTGGTACAGAAGGATGACAATCAGGGTGGTCTCATTTCTTGGCGGGGTCTTGGCATTGTTCTCTGTCTTTGTCCTGGATCTCAGTGACAGCTTGCTGGGTGGTTCTCCATCTGCAGGGGGTGGGGTGCTGGTGTGGTGGGCCTGTGGTGGTGCCTCCTGTCCACTAGCACCCGTGGAGGTGGTGGGAAGTTCATTGTCCAGGCTAGTGTCAGGGGCCCCTTGTTGTGCCACAGTGTCCCTCCTGGTGTTCACAAGGTCCTTCAGCACCCCTACAATGGTACCCAGGGTGGTATTGATGGATTTGAGTTCCTCCCTGAACCCCAAATATTGTTCCTACTGCAGCTGCTGGGTCTCCTGAAATTTGGCCACTACCGTTGCCATCGTCTCCTGGGAATGATGGTACGCTCCCATGATGTTGGAGAGGGCCTTGTGGAGAGTGGGTTCCCTGGGCCTTTCCTCCCACTGCCCCCAGGTCCCTGCTGTTCTTGGGGTGGTGCGTTTGCCTGGGTTTCCTGTAGTGGTGGACACACTGCTGCTTGACGTGCCCTGGGGACAAAGGTATGGGCTGCTGGGTGGGTGCTGTGCTGGTGTTTTCTGAGGGGGGAGGCTCTGTGGTGGCCTGTGACTGTGTCAGGGGAACCGACTGTCCCGAGGTCCCAGATGGGCCGGGCTGATCATCTAGATCCAGCTGGACAGAGCTGCTGTCATCACTGTGGGCCTCTTCTGTGGGGGGAGTGGACATGTCTGGGACCTCCTGTCCGGTGACGTTGGGTAGGTGTCCTGCAGGGGGGTAATGGCATGATTATTGCATCTGTGTGTGCCATTGTGTGCAATGGGTGGGAGACCCTGTACCCCAGTGCTTACAGTCTTGTGTACGACCTTGTGTGATATTTGGTTTGGGGATCTGTGTGTTTTTGTGTAGTGGACATGCATTGGTGATGGGTGTCCATGCTTTGTTGTTGCATGGAGGGCTTGGTGTTGGGATGGGTGGTTTGTGATAGTGGGACATATGTGAGGAGTTGGAGTGATGGGGGTGAGGGTGAGGGTATGTGATAGCATGCAGGTAGGGTGGGGTATATGGTAGTTAAAGATTTGATTTACCAGAGTCCACTTCTCCCGCTACTCCTGCGAGGCCCTCAGGATGCAGTATAGCCAAGACCTGCTCCTCCCATGTTGTTAGTTGTAGGGGAGGAGGTGGGGTCCGCCGCCAGTCCTCTGAACCGCAATGTGATGTCTTGAGACCACGGAACGCACCTTCCCCCGTAGGTTGTTCCACCTCTTTCTGATGTCATCCCGTGTTCTTGGGTGCTGTCCCACTGCATTTATCCTGTCCACGATTCTGCGCCATAGCTCCATCTTCCCAGCTATGGAGGTGTGCTGCACCTGTGATCTGAATAGGTGTGGCTCTACCAGGATGATGTCCTCCACCATGACCCTGAGCTCCTCCTCAGAAAATCTGGGGTGTCTTTGCAGTGCCATGAGGTGGTATGGGTGATGTGTGAGGTTGTGTGTGTGTTGTGATGTGTGGGGTGATGCTTAGGGGTGTGTGGTGTTCTGTGCGTGGATGTGGATGAGTAATGGTGTTGTGTGCCTCTGTCTGCTGGTGTGGTCTTTGCTTTTCTGTCTCTCTGCTTCTTCCAAATTTTTGGTAGTAAGGGTTTGTGGGTAATGTGGGTGTGTGTTTTATATTGCATTGGGTGTGTGGGAGTGGTAGTGTATGTGTATCAGGTGTGTGTATTTCGATTTGTCCAATGTGGTAGTGTTTTGTAAATGTGTGTGTATTTTGAGCGCGGCAGTGTGTACCGCCAATGGATTACCGCGGTTGAAAGACCGCGGCGTGGATTTCTGGGTTGTGATAGTGTGGGCGTATTCTTGTTGGCGTGACGGTGGAGGTTTTGTTATCGCCAGTTTATTACTGACCTTTGGTGTGGCGGACTTGTGTGGGTGTCTAGATTTTGGCAGATTCTGAGCTGTGGGTCGTAATAGCTGTGGCAGAATTCTGCCGCCGCGACGGTGTGTTTGCGGTCTTCGGCACGGCGGTAAGTGGGATTTACCGCCAATGTTGGAATGAGGGCCATGGTCTGTCTTATTGCTTGACCATGTTAATGTTTGGCACTTTTGCAGCACCTAGCCACTTATCAAAATGTATACTAGTTAGTTATACCCTTGTTCTACTACCCTTTATAACTATATTGGCCACTGGGGGAGTATGCCTATTGCCTACAACATACATAAAAAACTAAACTAAACTAGTCCACATCACTTCTTATTTCTCTTCCCTGAAAAGATGAAGGAGTGGCTACTACCTCTCCACATCTTCCAAAACCTTATTGCAGTGTTTCCCAAAGTGGTAGCAGGAGCAGACTAGTGTGCTAACAGGGATGTCACAAACGAGGTCTCTCACCCACCTAGATGAACTCCAACTGTAAAATTATTCAGAAGGATTATCCATCACAGGCAACTAGATTGAAAGATAACACTGAGTTAGTTGGTTATTTATATCATAACTTATCAAAGACTGAGACCAGACTACCTCCATGACACAAATACTGGGTATTATGACAGACACTAGCAGTAGTAACAACTTCTGAGCAATGGGGCTAGCATTTAATTAATGTATTAAAACATTAAAACTAAACTTACAAAATCCTCGAGTCAGGAGGAGTGGACTCAGGAGTCGGTTAAGCATTTAGGCAACACAAGGCCTGAATGATGATATTGATAAATGATGTTATATATGTATCTGTTGTATGTGTGGGTGGATAAGTGAGGCTGGTGTGGGCTATTGCTGAGGTAAGAGAAGATCCTGCAGTGAATTGGTGTCACTTGCCTCACATTCGCCCCACCAAATGCGCAGTCCATTTATGGTATAAATTCATAAGTCACACCTCAATATATCACAAAGCCTGGGGGAACAGGGCTATGGGTTTGGTGAATATATGAGAAAGGGTAGTTGGGGAAAAGTGTGACAAAGACAAACACTACACAAGAACACTATTCATCAGGTCGATGCACAGCACATCATCATTATCATTATCAGATTTGTTATGGATCTGCATTCGTCTTCGAATGTCCATCTTGGGTGTCTAGCTGAATCAGTCCAATAAGTTAAGCAGGGGAGTTATGAAGTTTTCTCCTTTCATGCAGGAGAAGAGAAGGTCTGTGTACTGTAGAATATAAACAATAGGGTACAGTCAAGGAGAAGGACCGAGAAGGTAATCTGCATGGGGACTGGACCAAGAGGCAGAACAAAACCATAGGCTGCAGCAATCATTCATGGTGACTCAATTGTGATTAACTGAGAAGTGAGAGCAATTTTACAACCAATCACAGACAGGTAGCTGCATGTACCTGGCTGATCAATCTTACAACTGTCATAAAATTTAGCCAGGTGCTTCAGTCATGTGATGATGTTACATCATGTCTGTCTCCAGTTACAGCCCCCCAACCGCAACCACATAATAGAGAAGTTTGACATTTGAGCCAGCACACTACTCAGCATTTCCCAAATCAAAGCACCTCTCTCCAGTTGACAGGGCTGAGTAGGCCTCTTAAAGTCATCATCATGCTGTTTTCTCTTTGAAGTAGATAACTTACTTCTGGCTGTTCAGCGGTTGTCCCACCCTGAGTTCTGTCTCTGAGTAATAAATCAGTCTGACTCCCAACCCAAATGAGATTGAGAGAGAGAGACCTGTAAATGCACTCTTGATGAACATGAAGAACATACAAATTTGAACATATTATGTTGATTTGTGTTTGTTAACTAAACTGACTGGTCTTGTCTCAGATGAACCAGGAAAACAGGAAACAAAATACAGCAATGAGTGGACCATGTGAGTAAATCTAGATAAATCATGCATAAGCCGCCAATCATTGCAAATAATCGAAACCAAGTTTATAAATTAGTTGAACACCCTGTCTCACTATCTGCCACCAAATGAATCATCAATCTTCATCACTCAAGCTTACTCAATAATATATCACTCCTTGGTACAATATTACCTGTTCCAATCCAAGCATGGCAGTACACAATTCTCCACGTTTCCCAAGGAAGCAGCACATTGGTAGTCTTGTAAATTAAATGATCCTTACTGGGCAGCCCCGCCAAGGAATGAAAAAAAGAAGGTTAGGCATGGGGATGAGGCTGGCATTGTGTTTAGTGTCCTTGAAGGGATTGGAGAGGCTTCTACACTGCACACTGGTCAAAACTCCAATCCGGCTATACATGTGAATAAATGGTAGGGCTCCAGAAGTCAGACACAAAATTATGTTCCTCTAGCTATACCTGTTTTATTTTTGGCAAAGCAGTTTGATGTGACAATCTGAAAGTTTGAAAGGGAAGAAGAAAGAGAAGTAGAGTTTATGCTCACATCCACAGGGCTTTCCCAGAAGTAAGACAGCTAATGCATTTCATTCTGACCAATGGCTCTCGTCCTTCTCCTGTGGTGTTTAAGGAACAGTAGAATAATATGGTATGAAGTGTTGGTTCATTTTAATCTTGGATAATCTGTCCACATTTTGAGTGGGGAGACTGATCCTTCTAACTATGACAACTGCATCAGCTGCACTTAACACATGCTCAGCAGACACTCTGACTATTGTACAACCCAGATACTTAATTGCCAGCCTGCTGAGCTCTGGCCATTCTTCCTGTACCAATAGACCAACGAGTTTTGGTCCTCATGAACCTATTTTGGATCATCCAGATTGCCTTGACTCATACTCTGAATGGTTATTGGTACTGGGACTTGCTCGGCATCTGTTGCCTACACCACTGCTGTGCCAGTTGAAACCAAGCCATTGCAGAGATTGGGTACAATTATTCTCTTATTCGTGTTTTTGCTGGTGCTGTAGCTGGTGTTGGCTGCTGTGGGACAACAGCACTACTCTCTCGAGGTTGAAGGCTGCATACCAGAACTTCTGACCAGGAGTGTAACTTCCAACCATTCCTCTTTCAGATCTCTTGCTTACTCAACAATCCACATTTTATATAGTGAAACATTCCATTAAAAAAAAAAGTAATGAAAGTGGCCCATATTTTTTTGTACTGTGGGTGAAGTATTGTGACACAGATGTCCCCTTTGAAGGACACAATCTCGTTTGGAGCCTTGGATTAACAGCTAAGAGATGGATTAAATTCTCAACCAACTCATGCGCCGTTGTCACCAATGAACCTTTGAAACACCTTTTTAACTGGTCCTGTAGCAGATACAACAAGGGGATACCTTGGTCATCGTATTGTCCTGCTTGCTGACTTCCCATATGAATACCTCAAAAGTAGGTTGCATTTATGTTAGGCATTTTACTGGGGTCCATTGTTTACCTCTGTTGCATCTCCTGTAGTGAATCCTAGTTTGTTTTAATGGGATAACAGGAGTTAGCTTAGCCTTTGGCTTGCAGACTTGTGCCCCCGTCACCTAGTGACTTTTAACCTACTTAGCTTGCTCTGTCTTAGCCCATTTAATTATTTAATTCATCTAAGATGGCTGCCTTGTTTATAGTTAGGCCACTTATTATGTTTTGCATTATCAGTGCCACCGCGCTAAGGCTACAAACAGTAGGTGTTCACACTTAGGGATTTTCCCTCTCTATACTTTCGAGGGATTTGTTTATAATAATCGCCGTCCCAAGCATGTCTGTTATCTATTGTTTGGTAGATCTGTATAAATACATCGCACTTTAGACAGATAATCAGTGGGATTCCAACCAGAGGGCATCGCCACCATCGCTGATATCAATGCTGCACGTAATCTTGACACTGACCCAGTCTTTGTGTCCATGCGGAGTCTGAGATAGAGACCTCATTCCAAGGTAACGAGGGTTGGGGGCTCCTCTCATGGACATGGCATTGGCAGATTAGGTTTAAGAAACCCAGCTCTCCTTTAGGTAGGAGATTAGGCCTATCACATTGGGGTATTAGTGCATATTACACCTCGTATGTCTTTTACATGCATTGCAAGATGGTGGGGTTCTTTGTAATAATGACTCTCGTCTTCACTATTCTGTTTCTTGCATTATCCTAATCATTGTAGCCCATGCAACATATCGCAAATTGCAGTTGTGTTAAATATAAACTATAGAAACTTTACTGCGTCTTTGTCATTGCCTGTGTTTGTATGAGACATGATATATCTGTGAGAAAGGGGTAATCTCCATTTAACCTTGACACTCTCTGAGATGCCTTATTCTCTAGTCCATGCATAAAGGCTGCCACAAATCACCTTTTACTACTGTGTTTCTGGAGAGGTGCTGCTAGTGAGCCGGTAAGGGTGGGACAACAGTTGCTACTTGTTGTAGGATAAGCATAGTCGCCTAGAAAAAAAGTACTGTCATCCTTAAACCAGCAGTCTTGCCTAGAGCAAGAGTCCAAACTACGTCACTCCTCCTCTTTAAAGGACATTGGTGATTGATCTGTACTGCTCAAACAGATGTTGCAACATGTAGTAGGTCAAATTCCAATGTGTAGATACCTCCTGTATGAGGACTTTAAACCTTACTCTGTTGCTATGCTGCATAACCCTCAACTGCTTCCGGGCTTTGAAAGAATGACTGAAATGAGTGCAGATTCTTCTGGAGGAGGTCAGTATTAGTTTTTTTGTTAATTTCAACATATAGTACCGGTCACAATTACATAATTGGGTAAGATACACCACATTCCAGTAATAAGAAGAAATAAAATACGATTTGGTCTCTGAGACAAGCATTAGGTCAATCATTTGGCTCCAGGCAATGCTGACATGGAATAACATCCCTTTCTTATTACGATGTCTTACAGTGGGAACTCTGTTACAGTGTCTGCACTACACACCCTCCAACAACATAATGTAGTTCTAGCAATAAGCACAGCAACCCACTCATGTGCAACCCTGCCCTCCATTTTAGACCCGTGATGGCCCAGTAAATTACTATTGCTTTTGACATTCCCATGAATATGCTGTTGGGCGACAATCTAGACATTGTGGCATTCCATTGTCGGTATTACTCTACTAGGAATGTATATCTATTGGGAGACTATTTGTCATCAATTCGATCCAGTGAACATATAAAGGCTAATACATATATGAGTCCTCTGTTCACCCCTTAATGAGTCACAGCGGGTGTTCATCATTCTTGGCTTCCATTGTGGCCACCAAGGCTTCCCAGGTGTCATAGCCTGTAAATGCCTGCCCCCGGTCCCGCAAAGCCTGCAGGACGCGTGCTTCCACATGTGCCCATTATAATGTCATGGCACGCCAGCTAGCCAATTTCAGTGGACGAGAGGCCTTCCATCTCATAGCAATCATTTGCTTGTACATAATAAATGCTAGATCGGCAAATTTATGAATGTGCTTATGCTGCTTAGCTCTAGGGCGTATTCCCAGAAGACAAGACTCTGGAGTGGGTGTAAATGAATGATCAGTTATGTCTGTAATGTCTGTTCTAATGTTCTGCCAGACCCTCTGCAGTGAGGCACATTCCCACACCATATGATAGAAGCTAGCTGCGTGAAGCCCGCAGCGGGGACATGATGGAGTCGCCGCTGGGTACATGCGTTGGATACGATGTGGGGACAGGTACCTGTTGGAGGGCCTCAGTCCACTTCATAACAGGTACAGGGATAGGGAGGACCAGGTTCCCTCTGTGGAGCGCTAGCTCATGTTGTGTGATGACCACACTAGTCAGTGCTCTGTATAAATTTGTGATGACCTTATTTGAACCACTGCCCGAGAGCAAAGTATGTAGGGCAGGGGAAGTCAGAGGCTCCTGATCCCCACAAGCCAAAACTGTTTTAATCAGGTGACGGATAACATGGTATGTAATAAAGTGTCCCGGTCCCAGCGAGGTCAGATCCATAATTGCCTCAAAAGACATCAGTGTGCCATTATCAAAACAGTCCCCCACAGTCTCCATCCCTGCCTCCACCCATGAAGCCATGGAGTGGGTATGGAATAACAACATGCCTCCTGGTATTTGACCCCATGGGATAAGGGGTGAGTATGGGGGATTGGATTTTCCACCCTGTATATATCTATGCCAGCTAGTGTATGCTGCTGTCAACAGTGGGTTGTAGTCAACGTGTCACAGTACATGTTCAGATAACCATCTGTAGAGGGGAGCTTCACCCATCTGTGTATGTACCCATGTGGCTTCAAATGATTCAGGTCTCCTCAACCAACGCAGTAGCCACTGTAATTGTGCTGCCGCGTAATAGTATTCAAAATTTGGAGGTCCCAGACCCCCCAGTCACAACGGATGCTGCAGGGTAGTGAGTGCGACCCAGTACCTGTCCTGCCCCCAGATGAGTCCTAATAATATACTGTTAAGTTCACTGAAAAAACTCCTGGGGACAACTATGGGCAAGGCTGCAAAATAATATAGGAGCCTTGGAAGAATCAACATATTCGCTATAGACACCCTGCCCAATAGGGAAAAAGGCAGCGAACACCAAAATGGGAGCGAGCTTCTCATGGAGCGGAGCGTGTGGACCAGGTTACCGTCTCTCAGGTCATCCACCCTACGGTATATTTGTATGCCCAGGTATTTAAAGGTGTCGAAGCGCCATTTCAGCCTACTCAGAGGAAGCGCCTCCTCCATTGCTGTGGGAAGTTCAACCAGGGGAAACAAACAGGATTTGGACCAGTTGACCCGTAAGCCTGATATCACTCCGTACACGTCCAGTATGGACATCACTTTAGGCAACGTGGCCCCCCAGCTCACTAGGTAAATCAGAGCATCATCTGCATAAAGCAAGACAATATGATATGTCCCCATCCTGTATAGCCCCCACTGCTGGGCCCTCAATCGTAGTCGGGCAGCTAGAGGTTCCATTGCAATGGCAAACAACAGGGGTGACAATGGGCACCCCTGTCTAGTCCCTCTCCCGATGGGGAAACTGCCAGATATCACTCTTCACGTTTTCACCCTAGCAGTAGGATTAGCGTAGAGAGTCCGCACCCACCCCACAAAGCCCTAGCCAAATCCCATACATCGCAGCATGGCAAACAAAAAGTCCCGGCTTAGGGTATCAAATGCCTTCTCTATGTCTAAAGAGATGGCCACATTATCATGGGCATCGGCTGGAGTGTCACTAATGATGCCCAGCAGCCTACGTATATTCAAAAATGTGTTTTGAGTGGTATAAAGCCATTTTGATCTTCATGTATTATGGTGTGTAGAACAGGGAGGAGTCAATTTGCCAACACTTTACCTAAAATCTTGCAATTTAAATTGAGAAGGGACTGTGGCCTATAAGACCTAACATCTGTGGGATCATGGTCAGGCTTGGGAAGCACCACAATCAGCACCTCTCATTGGGATACTGGGGGCATGCCGCAAGTCCGTGCCTCCTCACATACAGACAGCAAGGGGCTTGATAGGTGTTGCGAATAAGCAGGATAATATTCTATCAGCAGACCATATGTGCCTGGGGTTTTATTGTTTGTTATTTGTGCTATTGCCACAGTAAGTTTCTCTAGCCTCAAGGGCTCATCAACTGTCACTTCATTAATTGCCGATAACTTTGCAAGCGGTGTCTCATATAAAAAGTACTTCTAGCTGCTGATTATCACGTATCTCCCGCCCCTGATACAACTCTGTGTAATAGTCCCTGAAGGCGTTGTTAATGGCTTCCTGTGTGGAAACCGTTGTCCCATTTGCCAAGCGAATGGCCCCTATGGCGGTATGCTGCCGCTCCTCACAAAGCAACCATGCCAGAAGCCGCCCTGTCCGGTTGCCTTCCGCATATAGTAGCATTAGGTGATAATTAGAATCATGTTTGCGGAGTTGTTAATCCGCTTCTCCATCAAACTTTTGTTTATTGCAAAGGAGTTCAAAGGGCGCCCTGCATTGTGCGACTGCTATTTCCAACGTGCGCACATCCTTTTTAAGGGTGACTACTTGCTGATGTAGCGAGCAACCCACCCCCCACGAGGCCAAGAGACAATGACCCTTCACCACGACTTTGTGTGCATCCCATTCTGTAGCCCTCAATGTAGTGGACTCGGTGTTCAGTTCCTCCCTGAATGGATCGTCCAGTAACGCCTTGCTCTGCAGTCATCAAGTGGGTATAGTGGAACACATTCGTCTCCATCTGATAGTTAGCAGCAGTGGGAAGTGATCAGAGATCGTCCTGGCAAGATCATTTGAAGATGTTATCATAGAACACACTGCCAGGGTTCCCCAAATCAAATCTATCCTGGTATGTATGTCATGCATCAAGGAATAGAAAGAATACTCTCTATACTGCGGATGACCCATACGCCAAACATTGTGTACCCCATTATCCCTGTCCCATGCCGCTAAGAGGCTGGAGTTACGCCAGCTGTTTGCTCCCTCAGCAGGTAGGAACGAGCGGTCCAATAACACATTGGGGACACAGTTAAAATCCCCTCCCCACATGGTGGGCGCCATGGTATCTGTCAATAGTGCAGGGGTGAGTGTCTGAAGGAACTCCCCCAGTGCTCAGTTGGAGCATACACCCCCACTATAGTGACCAATTTACCATCCAGCTGACCCTCTAACACAATATGTCAGCCCCCTGCATCCGCCCCCTTCTACAGTGTACAAAAGGCCCCCTAGGCCCCACCCACACCAAGACCTCTCTTGAGTACGCAGAGGAAGACATGCCATATATCTGACCCCTCCAATGTTTTTAAGTCACTATCTAGCAGGTGTGTTTCTTGTAGTATTGCAAAGTGTACCCTCTGTCATTTAAGGAAAGTGTAAATGCGATGTGACAGGCAGAGCCATCCCACAAACTTTCAATGTTAGGATATGACAGTCTTGGGAAGTTTGCGATTTACGTGAACCCATGATGCAAGAAGTTGTATAGTATCATGCACCATGTCGTGTACCCAGTCCCAACAGGGAGTATGCGCCTGCGAAGTCAGGAAATGTGTCTGCTTGACCATTACACCGAGATGTGGTGTGACCCATTGAAATAGGCTGAAAACAACCCACCACCCCCCTCCATAACCATAAACCCCCAAATCTGGTGGCACTGAGGCGCACCTGTAAGCAACCCTAATAATAACAATATAAAATATAGAGAAAAATCACATGTAAGGGCTGTCCATGTGGAAACCAACCGGGGGGACAAGATAGCTATAATGGGGAAACTATGAAGCAGCCCCAAAAGCGAAAAGGATGATTGGTAGCCATAACAATGCCATTCACAGCCACATCTGTAATAAGAGACAATTATTAATGTGACATAAAAGACATGCTATTTATGGCTGAGCTAAGCATTAAGTTGCTTCTGTATGTCCCAACCAAGAGGCCCACCATCCGCTGGTGCCAAGCACCTCCCCGGTCCCACGTTGTCTGCGATATACATCTGAACACCGCAGAAATAATAGAAGTGCTATCCCCAGTTTCCATGCACCTAAGAGGTGGACGCCTCAATGCTAGAGGCCATTCGCTGTCTGGGGGCTGACATCTGGGCCCTTGAGCACGTCTGTGACAGTAGAGTCAGAGCTGCCCGAGTCCGAGTCCATGTGCACCATCGAGTTATTTTGGAGCAGCGTAAAGGAGTTCTGTGTGTGAATCAACGTCTCCTTCAGCACTTTCGCTCGTTCAGCAGCCGCCTGTATTCTCGTAGGTTGTGTCTTCAACCTCCTCCTAGGCTTCTGAAGAGCAGTCGATGTGAGCCATCCCCGGCCTCACCATCCTCCGATGGACGGGCACTGCCCTTTGCATGCATCCACGTCCAGGCATCAGCAGGTGTGGAAAAGATAGGAATGCGGTCAACCGTGATCACCCAGAGTTTGGCTGGAAACATCAAGGCATATTTACTGTTGTGTTCTCTGAGGCGTTGCTTGATCTTCACATAGGAATACCGTTGGTGTTGCACCTCCACCGTAAAGTCTGGAAAGGCCGTTATTGAGGCACCCTCACAGCATTCTGGGCCATTGTTTCGTAAGTGTTGTATTATTATGTCTCGGTCCTTGTAATTAAGAAAGCGCGGTATGATCAGGCGAGGTGGCACTCCAGGAGCCGGCAATTTGCCTGGTATCCGGTGCACACGTTCATAGAGAAAAACTTCAGTATTGCTCCTTTCAGCACCTCTTTTATAAGCCAGTGCTTCAAAAATAATTCTGCGCTATGGCCCTCCACGTTTTCTGGAAATCCTATGAACCTATTGCAGCGTGATCTACCCTCAGCATCTTTCGCGCGCTGCTGGAGCACTCTCACTTCCAGATCCAATTTTTGCACGTGTTTTTTTAGATCCAATCCTGCAGGGTCCATGGCTCGCAGGCCGGTTTCCATCTACGCCACCCTGTCTGCCAGATTGCAGTGATCAGCTCTGAGCAAACTGAGATCTTGAGAGACAGTGACTATTTTGTTCTCGAGTGACTGCTTAGTGTCCATGGTGGCCTGCAATACCCTCTCAACTTGTCCTGAATGGGACTGGAGGGTAAACTCCAGGGTTTGCAGATTGAATGCTCCCATCAGCGCTTCAGAAGGAGCCGCTGTCTCGCACTGCGACAGAGATTTAGTGACTTTAGTTTTCCCCATCATTCTATCTGTGTAAGCCAGTTATTTGGGGTAGTCCATTTCTCCCGGGTTATGTCACTTACATTGTTTCCGTTCAAAGTGGGTGCTCAGATGACTTGTCACGCAGGCAGGACACAAAAAGTGGGGGGCTCCTCCCCGCAGCAGCCCAGGTCTGCTCATCCAAGGCGTGATGGTCCCACAGCCACCGGTGGCTCGTCTCAATCCTCACGGTAAGGACAAGATCCTCGCAAAGGGAGGGGGAGGCAGTAAGGCCACAGTCTCACCCCAGGGCAAAAGCAGGGTCCGGGATCTCCCAAAGATCCCCAGGTATGATGTTCCACCATGCGGTCACACACCACTTATGCTCAGGGCCAAGGCTCACAGCCTCCCAGCTGGCCCTTCACCTTGGCACAATGGTCGGGCAGCGGAATCTTGATTGGGCAGAGGCACATCACCACCATGTGCCGCAGTGCAGGAGGCCAGAGCGTGGCGCGGAGATCAATTTGATCCAGTGAGAAGAGCAACGGCTCTGCAGCACCCCGCACCGTGAAGCACCGCTCCTGCGGCGCATCTACCAGCAGTCTCTATTTGTTGGCTACTCACCCCAGAGTGCGCTTGTGGGACCGGCTTTCAGTGGGGCTCACCTCAGCTCAGCTCAGTGGGGCTCACTAGGTCCCGAGACACCCCCAGCTCAAACGGTGCGCCGCACGATCAGGGAAGCTGCCCACACTTCTCTCCCTCGGGAAGCCGCGGGCTGAGCAGCAAGGGCCCGGTCGCTCCGCAGGTCGCGCCTCCGCCCATCCAACTCAGCGGCTCCCAGCACCAAATTTCAACTCCAGGAGATGCGGGGCCCTCTTTCGAGTGCCCCTGTCACATGCAATAACGAGTGGCTGATGTGATGGCAATGCTTGGCAGTATTATTTCTTCGGCCTGAGGCGGAGCTGTACTTTACGGATCTGTCTCGGCCGCCATCTTGGCCATGCCCCCTGGAGATGGTCAGTATGCTGCTGACTATGGTGGTCATTCTGACCTCGGCGGTAAAAGGCGCCTACCGCCGGTCAGAAATCCTCCATAATCCCGCCGCGGTCGCGGAAACCCGCCACGGTCATTCTGACCCGCAGAAGGCAAACCTCCGAAAATCCGACCGCCACAACAGACCGCCAGACCAGCGGTCGGCGGAAAGGTGGAGGTGACAAAACCTCCACCGTCACGCCAACAGAAATACGCCCATGCCATTACGACCCACGAATCCACGCGGCGGTCATTCAAACGCGGTATTCCATTGGCGGGACACACCGGCGCGGTCAGAATACACACAAACGAACAAAACTCAGCCACATTGGACGATTTGAATCCCACACACCTGATACACATACACACACCACTCCCACACACACAATACAATATAAAACACACACCCACATCACCCACAAACCCCTACGCTAAAAAATTCGTAAAGAAGGCAAGAGCGAGACACCAGCATCCAAAAAATAACAGCCACAGCCACTCAACACCATCACCCACACACTATCCACACACAAAACAACACACACCACCACACTCAACTCACTTAAATACACATGCTCCACCCCACACATCATACACACCACCCCATGGCACCCCAAAGACAACCCCGCTTCACAGACGAAGAACTCAGGGTCATGGTGGAGGAAATCGTTCGGGTAGAGCCCCAGCTGTTCGGCACACAGATACAATACACCAGCATTGCCCGGAGGACGGAGCTATGGCAGAGGATTGTCGACAGGGTGAACGCAGTGGGACAGCACCCCAGAAATCGGGAAGACATCAGGAAGCGATGGAACGACCTACGGGGGAAGGTGCGTTCCATGGTATCCAGGCACAACATCGCCGTGCAGAAGACTGGCGGAGGACCCCCACCTCAACCCCCACAATTCACATCATGGGAGGAGGAAGTCTTGAACATCCTGCATCCTGACGGCCTCGCAGGAGTCGGCGGAGGAATGGATACTGGTAAGTTGAAGCTTCAATACTGCTTCCCCCCCACCTGCATGCCAAATCAGACCCCAACCCTCACCCCCATCCTCGAACCCCACCCTCACCCCCACCCCCATCCTCACCCCCACCCTCACCCCCACCACCATCCTCACCCCCACCACCATCCTCACCCCCACCCCCAGCACACCTATTCCCCGCCAATGTCTCACCATCACAACCCACACATCCCAAAACCTAGGCCTGCATGCGTCCACTAAGCATGGACACCCATCACCAAAGCATGCCCAATGCATATACACATCCCCCCCACAAGCCACCCTCACCAAAGCCCCCACACACGAATGCCAGCACTTGGGGACACGAGAACCCACAGATACACCCATATGCCACTCATTGAAACTATAACCATACCTCTATACCCCTGCAGGACCCAACCGTCAACACACCGCGGCGGAGGGGCCAGAATTCTCCACACCCCCCACCCAAGAGGCCGTCAGCGATGACAGCAGCTCTGTCGACCTGGACACCGATGACCAGCCCGGACCATCGGGGACCTCTGGACAGTCGGTTCCCCTCACACAGGCCCAGGCCACTACAGACCCTAACCCCTCTGGGAACACCAGCAAAGCTCCCACCCAGCGGGCCCATGCCTCTGTCTCCAGGGCGCGTCAATCTGCGGTGTGTCTACCACTACAGGGCACCCAGGATAACCCACCACCCCAACAACAACAGGGACCTGGGGGCAGTGGTAGTGGGCACACCGGCCAGGGGGCAGAGGCCCAGGGAAACAGGGGAACTCGGAGGGCAGCTGTGCGACAGGGGGGGGAGGAGAGGCCCAGGGAACCCACTCTCCACGAGGTCCTCACCACCATCATGGGAGCATACAACCGCTCCCAGGAGACGATGGCGACGGTACTGGCCCGGTTCCAGGAGATCCAGGCACTGCAGGAGGAACACTATCGGGGGTACAGGGAGGACATCAGAGCCATCAACACCACCCTGGTTACCATGGTAGGGCTGCTGCAGGACCTCGTAAACACCAGGGCGGACACTCAACAACACCCAAGGGCCCCTGCCACTAGCCTGGACCAAGAACAGCCAACCACCTCCGCCGGCGCTAGTGGACAGGAGGCCCCCGCACAGCAGCAGCCCACCAGACCCCCACCTCCTGCAGGAGAAGAACCACCCCGCAAGAGGGCCCTGAGATCTCGCAAGAAGACAGAGTAGGATGTCAAGACCCCCGCCAGCAATGGATACCACCTGATGTCATCCCACTGTCCCACATTGTCACCCTGTCCATCCTTGAACTGCCCATGCTCCATCTCTCCACAGGCCTCTGGACAATGCACCTGTGTGACTGTTACTCTGGACTCTGCCATGGACATTCCTTCACCATAGCCCCCACCCACTTGAAACCACCCATCCCATTTTGAGCACTTCAATAAACACCTATTTTGCACCAAAATATCTGGAGTCTGGCTGTGATTTCAATATATTGTAATTGACATGACAGTGCAAATATGTCCTTGTACATGGTGAAGTCAACAAACAGCTGCCACAAAGCTGTAGTCCATGGGGAAACGAAGCACAGGACTCGTAGTGGGGACCCCAGATCTGAAATAGGGAGGGAAAAGCCAAAACTCAGTCATCATACACTGGGGCAAATAGACAGGCAGCAGAG
This sequence comes from Pleurodeles waltl, assembly GCF_031143425.1. Taxonomy (NCBI): domain Eukaryota; kingdom Metazoa; phylum Chordata; class Amphibia; order Caudata; family Salamandridae; genus Pleurodeles; species Pleurodeles waltl. Next base: position 1,095,779,406 of record NC_090446.1, on the reverse strand, counting down.
ATGCAGGAGAGTAGTTAACATTTACTAAATTATCTTAGAAATGTTACCTGTGTCCTATTGGAAGTACTGTTCAATGATTCTGTCCCTGTTGTCTGTTTCAGCCCCGTCGTCTTCCTCCTCGTCACTCTCCTCAGGTTCCACCGCTGCCACAACACCACCGTCTCGACCATCCTCCTGCAGGAAAGGCACCTGGCGGCGCAAAGCCAGGTTGTGAAGCATGCAGCAGGCCACGATGATGTGACACACCTTCTTAGGTGAGTACATTAGGGATCCACCTGTCATATGCAGGCACCTAAACCTGGCCTTTAGGAGGCCAAAGGTGCGTTCGATCACCCTCCTAGTACGCCCATGGGCCTCATTGTACCGTTCCTCTGCCCTGGTCCGGGGATTCCTTACTGGGGTCAGTAGCCACGACAGGTTGGGGTACCCAGAGTCCCCCACTAGCCATACACGGTGTCTCTGTAGCTGTTCCATCACGTAAGGGATGCTGCTATTCCTGAGGATGTAGGCGTCATGCACTGACCCTGGGAATTTGGCATTTACATGCGAGATGTACTGGTCAGCCAAACACACCACCTGGATGTTCATTGAATGGTAATTTTTTCTGTTCCTGTACACCTGCTCCCTGTCTCTTGGGGGAACCAAAGCCACATGGGTCCCATCAATGGCACCAATTACGTTGGGAATATGTCCAAGGGCGTAGAAATCACCCTTCACTGTAGCCAATTCGCCCACCTCAGGGAAAATGATGTAGCTCCTCACGGATTTCATCAGGGCAGACAACACTCTGGATAACACCTTCGAAAACATGGGCTGAGACATCCCAGAAGCAATTCCCACGGTTGTCTGAAATGACCCACTTGCCAAGAAATGGAGTACTGACATGACCTGCACCAGAGGGGGAATCCCTGTGGGTTGGCGGATGGGGGACATCAGGTCGGGCTCCAGCTGGGCACACAGTTCATGGATAGTGGCACGGTTAAGACGGTAGGTCAGGATAATGTGGCGTTCTTCCATTGTCGACAGGTCCACCAGCGGTCGGTACACGGGAGGATTCATCCGTCTCCTCGCCCAACCCAGCGGACGGTGCCTAGGAAGGACAACATGGAGCACACAGTCAAGCAACTCACAGGTACGTACTCACAGCTAGCACAGTAAACGATTCTCTATGCAGTGAATGGCGTGTCTGAGTGGCTATGCAAGGCCTAGGCCTGTGTGACGCAGTTGAAATTGAGCCATGTGGGCCCTGGAAATGGCGGCTGCCTGACCTGTGAAGTGTGACAATGGGATGTGAGGTCAATGCGCTGGCGTGGCACACCGCGGCGGGCGGCGGGCCAAGACCGCGGCGCCAAGCCGCATTGGTTAACATTGAAGCCTATGGGTTTCAGGAGCCAATGGCGAAGGGCGCCGGCGGTGGCGGGACGCACCGCCGCGGTACGCACCGCCGCAGACGTGACCGCCATTTTCTATCTACTTATCCACTTGCGACTTGAACTTTCACAGGAGAGGACCTATACTGCAAGTGTTGCTGTGACCTCGGTCTGGAAGGGACAATGGCTGCTACGCCTGGGGAAAGGGCCCCTGCCTTCACTGGAGAGGAGTTGGAGAAACTTGTGGATGGGGTCCTCCCCCAGTATGCGCTACTCTACGGTCCTCCAGACCAACAAGTGAGTTTAATTCAATCTGGATTTGGGGCCACGGGCTGGCTTGGGGGCCTGGCGGGGGGCCTGGCGGGGATGGGGGGCATGTTGGGCCTGGCGGGGGGCATGGCGGGGGGCCTGGCGGGGATGGGGGGCATGTTGGGTCTGGCGGGGGGCATGGCGGGGGGCCTGGCGGGGATGGGGGGCATGTTGGGCCTGGCGGGGGGCATGGCGGGGGGCCTGGCGGGGATGGGGGGCATGTTGGGTCTGGCGGGGGGCATGGCGGGGGGCCTGGCGGGGATGGGGGGCATGTTGGGTCTGGCGGGGGGCATGGCGGGGGGCCTGGCGGGGATGGGGGGCATGTTGGACCTGGCGGGGGTCCTGGCGGGGGGCCTGGCGGGGATGGGGGGCATGTTGGGCCTGGCGGGGGGCATGGCGGGGGGCCTGGCGGGGATGGGGGGCGTTGGGCCACTGGAAAGGAAAATGCTGACAAACTTGAACGTGGTATTTCTCCCTCCCTGTACGTGTCACATAGGTCCGCGCCCATGAGAAGATCGGGATTTGGCGTGCCATCGCCAAGGAAGTCCGGACCCTGGGGGTCCACCATCGACGGGGCACCCATTGCCGCAAGAGGTGGGAGGACATCCGCCGCGGGACCAAGAAGACCGCCGAGTCTCTGCTGGGGATGGCCTCCCAACGTAGGCGGGGTGCCTGCCGTCAACTGAGCCCCCTGATGTTCCGGATCCTGGCGGTGGCCTACCCTGAATTGGATGGGCGCGTGAGGGCAGCACAGCAGACACAAGGGGGTGAGTACAAGCATTATCTACTCTGTTGTCGCGCAGTGGAGGTGTCTGGTTGGGGGAGGAGGGCTGGGGGTCCCCCTAGGCCAGGGCGATATCTGTAGGCTGGGCACCCACGTAAGCCCCTGTGTCCCCAGCCACCACCCTCAGTAGTTTGTCAGTACAGCCATCCCTGGGCCGTGTCATCCATGGGTGCAGTTGTCAACTCTAGGCGTGTAGGGCATGTTCCACGGAATGCGTAGCGGACCCCAAGTGCGCAACTTAGTGCAGGGGGCATCTGTGTCTGTCATGTCCGCTAACTGTACCGGAGATCCATGTACTCAATATCCCTTTATTTCTCTCTCCCCCCCCCTTTTTGTTTGTCTTTCTGTGCTTGTGTGCATCAGCATCATCAGGCGGAGGAGAAGTGGCATCGGGGCAGGAGGGAGCTGCATCTCACATGGCCCAGGAGGGCCATGCCACAGAGTCAGACTGGACCAGTGAGACGGAGGGCGAGGGGAGCTCCACGACGGGGACGACTGGACCCTGCAGCGACACGGACACGTCCTCGGAAGGGGGCTCCCTTGCGGGGGTGGCACCATCCGTGCCCCCCGCCATTACAGGTACAGCCGCCACCCAGCGCACCATCTCCGCCCTCCCAGCAGCCCCTCAGCGTTCGCCCCGTGCCCGCTCTGCCAGGAAGCCGGGCATCTCCTTCGCCCCAGGCACCTCAGGCCCTGCCCCTGTTACCCCCGCTGCGCTCAGTGAGGAGGTCATTGACCTCCTCCGAACGCTCATTGTTGGGCAGACTACCCTTTTGAATGCCATCCAGGGGGTGGAGAGGGAGGTTCATCGCAGCAATGCGTACCTGGAGGGCATTCATTCGGGTCAGGCTGCCCATCAGCGATCGTTCCAGGCTCTGGCCTCAGCACTGACGGCAGCCATTGTCCCTGTCTCCTGCCTGCCTCTACTAACTCCCTCCTCCCAGTCTCCTGTTCCTCTGCCTGTCCCACCCACACCATCAGACCAGCCTGCACACACCTCAACACCCAAGAGAAGCTCATCCAAACATAAGCACCACAGATCACGCAGACATTCACACACGCAACATTCCGATGCAGACATGCCAACAGTCACTACCACCTCTGTGACCCCCACCTCCTCGTCTCCCTCCTCCCTCCCTGTGACGTCTACACTCACACCTCCATTCACCTCACCATCAGCCAGTGTTTCCATCACCAGCACACCCTCCACTCCAGTCCGCACACGTGCAGTCACCACCCCCACTGCCATTTACACGTCCCCTGTGTCCTCTCCCACTGTGTCTGTCACCCCCTCTTCCACACCACACAAACGCAGCCACCCACCCACCCAACAGCCATCCACCTCACGACAGCCTATCCCTCCTGCACCTGCACCCAAAGACAGCAAACGTGACTCACCTACAACCACATCCTCTCCCTCCACTCCCATTCCCACTGTACCTACCACTCTCCATTGTCCCAAGAAGCTCTTCCTCGCCACTACTAACTTCTTTCCTGACCCTGAGCCCCCCCCTCCTTCTCATCGGGGTAAGAAGAGCACCTCAGCCACCACCAGCCCTGCAGCCCCCTTGACAAGGGTGCAGGGGTATTGGAGCCCGCCAGCCCGCATGTCTGGATCTTCGCCCAGCAGCAAGGGGACAGCCAGCCCACCCCCTGGGAAGAGGAGCAGAAGGCGGAAGGGGCGCCGCAGGAGCCCGCCTTCTACATCCCCCCGGACACCACCCAGAGACAGTCACCAGCCACAGCTCCAAAGGGAGGAAAGGGACACAGGCCCACGACTAAGGAGGGCAAGGGCAGCAAGTCGGAGAGGTCAGGCAGCAGGCCTGCTGCCCAGGAGGAGCCCACAACCCCCATAGCCGCTGCCCCGGGAGGAACCGGAACAGCTGCCCCGGGAGAGCCCACCACCCCCATAGCCGCTGCCCAGGGAGGACCCAGCCCAGCTGGCCAGGAGGGCCCCACCACCCACAGCCCAGGTGGGCAGTGAAGGAGCACCATCCCCGCTGCCCAGGAGGGCACCACCAGGCAATTAGCAGTTGGCCATAGACTGGCCGCCGTCTCAAGAACCGCTGAACTGGGCCCTTCAAGGCAAGGACCGCTGAACTGGGCCCCGCCGTCTCAAGAACCGCTGAACTGGGCCCTTCAAGGCAAGGAGCGCTGAACTGGGCCCCGCCGTCTCAAGAACCGCTGAACTGGGCCCTTCAGGGCAAGGACCGCTGAACTGGGCCCCGCCGTCTCAAGAACCGCTGAACTGGGCCCTTCAGGGCAAGGACCGCTGAACTGGGCCCCGCCGTCTCAAGAACCGCTGAACTGGGCCCTTCAAGGCAAGGAGCGCTGAACTGGGCCCCGCCGTCTCAAGAACCGCTGAACTGGGCCCCGCCGTCTCAAGAACCGCTGAACTGGGCCCCGCCGTCTCAAGCACCGCTCCGCTGGGCCCCGCCGTCTCAAGAACCGCTCCGCTGGGCCCCGCCGTCTCACGCACCGCTCCGCTGGGCCCCGCCGTCTCAAGAACCGCTGAACTGGGCCCTTCAGGGCAAGGACCGCTGAACTGGGCCCCGCCGTCTCAAGAACCGCTGAACTGGGCCCCGCCGTCTCAAGCACCGCTCCGCTGGGCCCCGCCATCTCAAGAACCGCTCCGCTGGGCCCCGCCGTCTCACGCACCGCTCCGCTGGGCCCCGCCGTCTCAAGAAGCGCTGAACTGGGCCCTTCAAGGCAAGGAGCGCTGAACTGGGCCCCGCCGTCTCAAGAACCGCTGAACTGGGCCCTTCAGGGCAAGGACCGCTGAACTGGGCCCCGCCGTCTCAAGAACCGCTGAACTGGGCCCCGCCGTCTCAAGCACCGCTCCGCTGGGCCCCGCCGTCTCAAGAACCGCTTAACTGGGCCCTTCAGGGCAAGGACCGCTGAACTGGGCCCCGCCGTCTCAAGCACCGCTCCGCTGGGCCCCGCCGTCTCAAGCACCGCTCCGCTGGGCCCCGCCGTCTCAAGAACCGCTCCGCTGGGCCCCACCGTCTCACTCACCGCTCCGCTGGGCCCCGCCGTCTCAAGAACCGCTTAACTGGGCCCTTCAGGGCAAGGACCGCTGAACTGGGCCCGCCGTCTCAAGCACCGCTCCGCTGGGCCCCGCCATCTCAAGAACCGCTCCGCTGGGCCCCGCCGTCTCACGCACCGCTCCGCTGGGCCCCGCCGTCTCAAGAACCGCTGAACTGGGCCCTTCAAGGCAAGGAGCGCTGAACTGGGCCGCGCCGTCTCAAGAACCGCTGAACTGGGCCCTTCAGGGCAAGGACCGCTGAACTGGGCCCGCCGTCTCAAGAACCGCTGAACTGGGCCCCGCCGTCTCAAGCACCGCTCCGCTGGGCCCCGTCGTCTCAAGAACCGCTTAACTGGGCCCTTCAGGGCAAGGACCGCTGAACTGGGCCCCGCCGTCTCAAGCACCGCTCCGCTGGGCCCCGCCGTCTCAAGCACCGCTCCGCTGGGCCCCGCCGTCTCAAGAACCGCTCCGCTGGGCCCCGCCGTCTCACGCACCGCTCCGCTGGGCCCCGCCGTCTCAAGAACCGCTTAACTGGGCCCTTCAGGGCAAGGACCGCTGAACTGGGCCCCGCCGTCTCAAGCACCGCTCCGCTGGGCCCCGCCGTCTCAAGAACCGCTCCGCTGGGCCCCGCCGTCTCACGCACCGCTCCGCTGGGCCCCGCCGTCTCAAGAACCGCTGAACTGGGCCCGCCGTCTCAGGAACCGCTGAACTGGGCCCTTCAAGGCAAGAACCGCTGGCCCTTTGGCAGACGTGGCAGGGCAGGATCTATCTCGGGCAGGGCTGCAGGATGTCCTCTGGCCAACTTGCCTCCTCCAGTGGCAGTGGGGTCTGTTATGGACTGTATGGACTGTGGCTTTGCTCTCCCCAGGATGGCCCAGTGGGCAGGCCACCCACTGTATGGACTGTTTGGACTGTGGCTTTGCTCTCCCCAGGATGGCCCAGTGGGCAGGCCACCCACTGTATGGACTGTATGGACTGTGGCTTTGCTCTCCCCAGGATGGCCCAGTGGGCAGGCCACCCACTGTATGGACTGTTTGGACTGTGGCTTTGCTCTCCCCAGGATGGCCCAGTGGGCAGGCCACCCACTGTATGGACTGTATGGACTGTGGCTTTGCTCTCCCCAGGATGGCCCAGTGGGCAGGCCACCCACTGTATGGACTGTTTGGACTGTGGCTTTGCTCTCCCCAGGATGGCCCAGTGGGCAGGCCACCCACTGTATGGACTGTTTGGACTGTGGCTTTGCTCTCCCCAGGATGGCCCAGTGGGCAGGCCACCCACTGTATGGCCTGTTTGGACTGTGGCTTTGCTCTCCCCAGGATGGCCCAGTGGGCAGGCCACCCACTGTATGGACTGTTTGGACTGTGGCTTTGCTCTCCCCAGGATGGCCCAGTGGGCAGGCCACCCACTGTATGGACTGTTTGGACTGTGGCTTTGCTCTCCCCAGGATGGGCCAGTGGTCATGGAGTCCCCTCGTGGATCTGGCGTCGTGTACTCAAGTGGCTGAGGTGCCCCCCCTTCCCTTCCCCCTGAGGTGCCTGTCCTATTTTCTTTCTGATGCCCCTGCAGTGTTCTCTCCGTGGAGTTCTTGTCGTGGGACTGGGCCTTGCCCCTTTGCACAGGACCCCTGTGATCCACGGACAGTGGTTGGACTACATTTAGTAGCTGTATATATTTTGTACATAGTTTATTTATTTATTGGGATTACTGGTGTACATATTTCAATATATCTGCCCGTTTATGATCTCTTCTTTTGGTCTTTGCATTATTTCGGAGGGGGGTGGTTTGTGGGTTGTGACAGTGATCTGTGGGAATGCATTGATGTGTGTGTTGTAGTGGGTGTGGGTGGGTGGGTGTGTGCCGGTAATCTTTTCCCTCCCCTGTGTCGTAGGTGCAGTACTCACCGATGTCTTCCGCGCCGCCGGGCGTGCTCCTGGTATATGAGCAGGAATAGGAGTGCGGGGATGACCTGCAACTCTGGTTCCATACTGCCGGAATCTCGCGTGGAGTGCGTAGAGGTGAGCGTTTTCCCGTTCGTAGTCTGTTTCCGCCGTGTTCTTATCGGCGGTGCTCCCGCCCCGGAAAAGGTGGCAGATTGGTGGGTCGTAATAGGGTGGGCGGTACATTGTCTGCCGCCTGGCTGTTGGCGGGAACCGCCGCGCTGTTTGTTTGTACCGCTGTGGCGGGCGGAGTGTTAAGTTGGCGGGCTGTGTTGGCGGTTCCCGCCAGGGTCAGAATTGCATATTTTAGACCGCCGGCCTGTTGGCGGCTTGGCCGCCGCTTTATCACCGACCGCCAGGGTCAGAATGAGGGCCTATGTCTTCTTTCTTTAGAAAGTCCTGCACAATCAGGTTGATGCAATTTACTAAACACAAAATCCTGAAATACCTATAACACTATATTTTGCTGCTATAATGCTTCCATTGTCCATGGCAACAAATCTGATTCTGAGACCTCTGGGTCACAGCTATCCAAACACCTTGCCGTTAAAGTCTTGCAAGACTTGCAGCTGTATGGGATTTCTCCATGGCAAACCTCGCTACTGCTGCATGCTGATAAACACCCTTAAAGGTTTCTGCAGCACTGAGACCTCCAGTTAGCTGTTGCCTAACCCCCACAAAAGAGATCTACTGTGCAGAGATACACGTAATCAATTGCTTGACAACTGATCCACATGTCTGTCATCAGATGGATGGTGTTTACAGCGCTCTGCTACAAACATGTCCAACTAATTGCAGCACATCGTGATAAAGCACAGGAATGGTAATGCTGGCAAAATAGGTCTGTCTAGGAACCTTCCATTCTGGGAAGATGGCTGCCACAAATTCTTAAAATCCTACTCCATAAAAGAAAAAGGGAGGAGGTTCAGTGCTAACATTTTAACCTGCTTCCCGGTGTACAAACATGCCTTTGGGTGGTTACGTTCATAGGGCAATTCTTGCCTAAACATGTCCAAAATAGTAGCTTGCATTTTTTCTTTTGCAATGCCACTTATGCAGGCAACTCCCAGAGACGACCAGGAGGTGGTAGACTCAATGTGCATCTTGGTAGTAGTCATTGTATGTGATGGTGTCTCCACCTCTCCACCTGAGTCTTGTGCCATTTCGAGGTTGCTGATGTGGGTGATTCAGCTGGTGCATTGCTGGGGACAGGGCTGCTTCAGGTAAAACATTCACCCTCGTCTTCCTCATCATCTCCCACAGTGATCAGAGTTGATTCACCTCTCAACACAACCACCACCACCAGCATTTTGTTAAGGTGTTCCTCTCACCAGATTGCATGATGCTTTTTCATATGGGTCATTTGGCCTTAAGTACCATGGTGTGAACCAGGCTTAAATCGACAAACACTCATGCGGCAAATGGAGCATATTGCAATGTTATTATCTTGATTGCTAATCATAAAGAAGTCCCAAAGTGGGGAGGACAATTTTTTTAGTGTGCCACTAGAACTGCTGCGAATGCCTTAACAACAGGAGGTAGATAGGTGTGTTGAAAATTGCTTCTCCGCACTGCGTACTTCGACTGAGGTAGTGTTGGATGCATGTCTCAACAGGGGCCTTACAAATATGAAAGCTCGGGGGTGGTTGTGGTGGAGCCACTGCCACATCCCTCTGAGAAGGTTGAATAAGAGGGGTCATTTGGTGTCCTCTGAAGCATCTTCCATGACAATGACTAGCTCATCCTTCCATATTTCTAAGGCTTTCAGGACCCTTCCTTTTCCCTTGTCTCATATTGTGAGTCTCAGACTCAGCTGTAGGCCAATTCATGCCCAGAGCATCATAGGGGGCTTGCAGAAGATGGTTGAGTACACTTTGTTTTTCTAGCTGGAGATTGGGAAGGCAATTGTTCAAGAAGAGGTACATCTTGCTCAGCAGGAAGCTCAACCTCCTGTTCTGCTCTTAATTCAGGAAGACCTATTTCTGGCTCTGGGTGCAGCTCCTGTTGTCTACTTTTACTCGAATTAAGACTCACTGCTTGTTATCATGATTTCAGTGGCTGACTCGCTGAGGGACATGGGCTTGTGCTTAAGTTGGGGTGGTGTTGTCTTGATGCAGGAGTACTGCTCCCAGCTTCCTGCCCAGAGCATAATGTGTCAGGCACACAAAATTCCCTGAAAAAATAAGAGGGCAGCAAGCCAGTGGTGGCAATCTGTTTATCTTTCTCCTCCTCACTGGCCATTTTCTTGGCAGCACCTTTCTTTGGGATCATCTTCAAGCTCTTTCAACTGGCATTTACCTGCAGACGTGGAAGCAGAGATGTCACTTGCTGTGGTCATATCATTTTCTGCCGGCCTCCTCTCTAGCAGTCCTGTGGATAATGTCTCTTGTGTACCCAAAAGCAAACAAACAAGAAAAACATTAAATCAATCAATCAATCAGTGTTCTTCTAAAACGTGGCTAATCATCCATGAGTTTCTCAAGGCACTGGGAAGGAGCAGGAGTTCAGTCAAAGAGCCAGGGCTTGAGGCCCTCCTTCAATTGAGGTAGTGAGAGTGATTACCTGAGGCGTAGCAGAAGAGTGTTTCAGACTTTGCAGCAAGGTAAAAGAAGGATCTTCCTTCAATTGAGTTCTAATGGATCCTTGGGGTTATGGTGAGGGCCAGTTGGGCAGAGAAGAGGTGTCTGGTGGGCATGTGAAGGTCAGGTGGTGGTTGAGGTATATGGGTCCGATGTTGTGGAGGGCCTTGTATGCATGCATGACAAACTTGAAGGTGATTCTTTTGTTGATTGTGAGCCAGAGAAGGTCTCTCAGGTGACCAGAAATGGGGTCCCAAGGGGAATATCCAAGATGAGCCTGGCCGAGGCTTTCTGGATTCTCTGCAGGTCTTATTTGGAGTGTTTGGGTGGTGCCGGCCTACAGTGTGTTGCCGTAGTCTAATTTGTTGGTGAAGAGCTCCTAGCTGACTGTTCTCCTGGATTCAGTCTGGATCCATTTGAAAATCTTTTGGAGCAGGCGGAATGTGGGGAAATACGAGAATGAGACAGCGTTGACTTGGCGATTCATTGAGAGCGAGGAGTTGAGGATGATGCTGAGGTTGGGTGCATGGTCTGTGGGTATGGGGAGCTTCCGAGTGCTGAGGGCAACCTGGAGTTGTCTCAGGTGGACCTCACTCTTTCCAGAATTTAGTTTCAGGCAGTTGTCCTTCATCCAGTCAGCGACTTCCTTAATTCTGTTATGGAAGTTGTTTTTTGCAGTTGTAGGTTTGTCGGTGACAAGAGAATCAATTGGGTATGGTCAGTGTAGGTGACGATGTTGAGTCCGAGGTTTCTGAAGATGTTGAAGAGTGTAGGGCTCAGAGAGGAGCTCTGAGGAACTCCGCAGCTGATCTCTGTTGGTTTTGAGAACAGTGGGAGTCTGACTAGCTGGGTTTGGCCGGTGAGAAAGAAGCAGATCCACTCTACGACTTTGCTGCGGATGCTGGCGTCATATAGTTTGGTGCAGAGGGTGTGGTGGGAGATGGAGTCGAAGGCAGAGGAGAGGTCCAGGAGGATGAGGGCTGCGATTTTGCCTCAGCCGAGAAGAGTGCGGATGTCATATGTTGTTGCGAGGAGTGCGGTCTTGGTACTGTGGTTGCTTCTGATGCCTGATTTGGAGGAATCCAAGGTGTGGTTGGTTTCCATATATTCGGTGAGTGGGCATTGATGACCTTCTCAATTACTCTGGCTGGAAAGGGGAGCAGCGAGATGGGTCAGATGTTCTTGAGGTCCATTGGGTCAGCAGAGGGTTTTGCATGCTTCCAGTCTTACAGGAAGTGGCAGACTCAATGGAGCAGTTGTGGGTGTGGCATAGTTTGGCGGCGATGGCAGCATTGGCTTAGTTGAAGATTTGGTGGGGGCATGAATCTGAGGGGGCTCCAGAGTGGATGGTTTTCATGATCTTCTGGATGTTGTCAGTGGAGAGAGTGGTCCAGTTGTGTAGGGTTGGCTGGAAACTGTGTACTTCAAGTGTATTGGTTGCGGGTGGGAGGGTCCTGGGTGGCAAAGCTGTCATGGATGTCTAATTTCGTGCGATAGAAGAAGGTGGTGAGGTTGTCACAGAGATCTTGGGAGGGGGCAAATGTCTGTGGAGTCCGGGCTGGGTTTGGGGAATTCTTTGATCAGTGCGACTAGTTCTTTGCTGTTGTGTATGTTGGTGTTGATGCATTCATAAATGGTCATTTTCTTTGTGTTTTTGATGAGATGATGGTGTGCGGTGACAGCGGTTTTGAAGGCTATCCAGTTGGCTGGGGTCTAGCTGCTCCCCCATCTTTTCTTGATCCATCTGTAGGTTCGCATGGACTCTTGGAGAATGGGGGACAACCAGCAGACTTTCTTGCAGGGTAGCTTGTCAGAGAGTATTTTGAGGGAGGCCAGAATGTTGATGCAGTTGGAGAAACATTTGTGTAGGTTGTCTGCTGATGTGTTGGCATCAGTGGTGGTATTTGGCAGAGGGAGGTGGTGAGTTGGTCTTCAAAAACCTTGTTCCAGCTCCATTGTGGGTGGGGTAGCACAGAGGTGTTTGGTGTGCTTGGTGAAGGAGAAGTGGATGCAATTGTGATCAGTCCAGTGCAGTTCGGAGGCGTGAGTGACATGGATGTCATTGTTGGCAGAGAAGATAGGGTTGAGCGTGTGTCCTGATGAAGTGTGGGTTGATGAAGTGACCACCTGTAGGAGGCTGTCCTGGCTTATAGTGGGTACCTGATGTTACTTACACCTTGTGCCAGGTCCAGTTATCCCTTATTAGTAGAGTAGGAGTGTTCTAGCAGCTTAGGTTGATAGTGGTAGCTATAGCAGAGCAGCTTAGGCTGAACTAGAAGACATGCAAAGCTCCTACTATACCACTTATATCATATAGGTACTATATCATAAGAATCACAATACTCAAAGTTACTAAAAAAACAGGTACTTTAATTAGTGACAATGTGCCAAAAATATCTCAGAGGATATACTCCCTTAGGAGGTAAGTAAAATACACAAAATATACACACAAACCAAAATCAGGTAAATAAACAGAAAAGTAGTGCAAACACTCTAGAATACAATAGGATGCAATAGGCCCAGGGGCAACACAAACCATATACTAAGAAAGTGGAATGTGAACCACTTAGGGACCCCTGGCCTAGTGTAGTGTGTAGAGGGTTGCTGGGAGTGTGAGAAAACACCAAGGGTGTCCAAGATAACCCACCCCAAGACCCTGAAAATTAGGAGTAAAGTGACCCTACTACCCCAGAAACACACTAAAGTCGTGATAGGAGATTCTGCAAAGATAACAACAGACTGCAAAGCACTGAAGATGGATTCCTGGACCTGAGGACCTGTAAAGGAAGGGGACCTTGCTAGCTGCAAAGGATGCGGTTGAAGAAAAAGGGTGATGCCCGGGCCCAGGAAGGACCAGGAGGTCACTGCTTGGAAGAGGAGACAGAGGGGGCCGGCAGCAACACAGAGAGCCCACACAGAAGAAGGCAGCACCTGCAGAAGTACTTGAACACAGGTTCAAGAAAACTGAGCACATTGGCCATCTAAACACTGCAAAAGAGGGTCCCACGAAGCCTGTGGTCAACTCAGCGAGTGGGGACCTGGGCTAGGCTGTGCATGGAAGGTTCCTTGCAAAAGTGCACAGAAGCCCTAGCTGCTGCAGGCCACGCAGTACACAGGATTACTGTCTGGTGGGGGGAGGCAAGGACTTACCTCCTCCAAATTTGGACAGATGGACCACTGGACTGTCGGGGTCATTTGGAACCACCACCTGTGTTCCAGGGACCATGCTCGTCATAATGAGAGGGGACTCAGAGGATGGGTGAAGCTGAAGTTTGGTGCCTGCGTTAGCAGGGGGAAGACTCTGTCAGCCCACAGGAGAATTCTTCTTGGCTTCCAGTGCAGGGTGAAGGCAGACAGCCCCCAGAGCATGCACCACCAGGAAACACTTGTGAAAGCTGGCAGGATTAGGGCCTACAATGTCAGTGGTAGTCTTCTTGCTACTTTGTTGCAGTTTTGCAGGTGTCCTGGAGCAGTCAGCAGTCGATCCTTGGCAGAAGTCAAAGAGGGAGATGCAGAGGAACTCTGGTGAGCTCTTGCAAATCATTATCTAAGGAAAAGCCCACAGGAGAGATCCTAAATGGCCCTCAGAGGAGGATTGGCCACCTAGTCAGGTAAGCACCTATCAGGAGGGGTCTCTGGCATCACCTGCTGGCACTGGCCATTCAGAGGCCTCCACTGTGCCCTCACACCACTGGATTCAAGATGGCAGAGGTCTGGGACACACTGGAGGAGCTCTGGGCACCACCCCTAGGGTGGTGATGGACAGGAGAGTGGTCACTCCCTTTTCCTTTGTCCAGTTTGACACCAGAGCAGGGGCTGGGGGTTCTCTGAACCAGTGTAGACTTGTTTATGCAAGGATGGCACCATCTATGCCCTTCACAGCATTTCCAGAGGCCTGGAGAGGCTACTCCTCAGGACCTTAACACCTATTTCCAAAGGGAGAGGGTGTAACACCCTCTCTCAGGGGAAATCCTTTGTTCTGCCTTCCTGGGACTGGGCTGCCCAGACCCCAGGAGGGCAGAAACCTGTCTGAGGGTTGGCAGCAGCGGTAGCTGCAGAGAAAACCCCAGAGAGCTGGTTTGGCAGTACCCGGGGTCCATGCTGAGGCCCTGGGGAAGCATGGGATTGGCCCCCTATACCAGATTTGTCATGGGGGGACAATTCCCTGATCTTAGACATGTTACATGGCCATATTCGGAGTTACCATTGTGAAGCTACATATAGGTATTGACCTATATGTAGGGCACGCGTGTAATGGTGTCCCCGCACTCACAAAGTCTGGGGAAATTGCCCTGAACTATGTGGGGGCACTTTGGCTAGTGCCAGGGTGCCCTCACACTTAGTAACTTTGCACCTAACCTTCACCAAGTGAGGGTTAGACATATAGGTGACCTAAAAGTTACTTAAGTGCAGTGTAAAATGCCTGTGAAATAACGTGGACGTTATTTCACTCAGGCTGCAGAGGCAGTCCTGTGTAAGAATTGTCTGAGCTCCCTATGGGTGGCAAAAGAAATGCTGCAGCCCATAGGGATCTCCTGGAACCCCAATACCCTGGGTACCTAGGTACCATACACAAGGGAATTATAAGGGTGTTCCAGTGTGCCAATGAGAATTGGTAAAATTAGTCACTAGCCTGCAGTGACAATTTTTAGAAAGCAGAGAGAGCATAAACACTGAGGTTCTGGTTAGCAGAGCCTCAGTGATACAGTTAGGCACCACACAGGGAACACATTTAGACCACAAACTTATGAGCACTGGGGTCCTGGCTAGCAGGATCCCAGTGACACATACCATACATACTGACAACATAGGTTGTTCACTATGAGCACTGGGCCCCTGGATAGCAGGATCCCAGTGAGACAGTAAAAACATCCTGACATATACTCACAAACAGTCCAAAAGTGGGGGTAAGAAGGCTAGAAAGAGGCTACCTTCCTACATCTATCCATACTGCTTCTAGCCAGAGTGATTTTATCCTCCAAAAGACACAGGGATTTGGTGTTGGATTGTGGTGTTAATCATTTTGACATGCTCTCTGCTTAGTGGTAGGGCCCAAGCAGACGAAAGGCCCAGGTTAGTTAGGGAAGGTGGAAGTATGCTTTTGCAGGCAAACATGCCCTCCTTAGTTTTTCCAGCCATAGGTGGTGACCTAGAAAGCCCTCCCTTGTACGTTTAAGGCCATAACAACAGATCACAAAATGGTGCCTGCAGTGCCAAAGCTTGCTACACAGGGCCAAACTCAAATCTGATTTGTGCAAGGGACATGTATACTGGCAGATGAAAAATGGATTTGCAGATTTTTGTTACTGTGTTGTCAAAAAGGGTGCTATCCCGGCCCCTCAAGGCCTCAATCCTATAAGTCAATTTAGGGAGAACCTTGGGTTGAGCCACTTGTAATAATGAAGTTAGCAATGGACTGTTAAGCTTCCTGTACAGGGACCCTAGGCCAACTGCCAAAGTGTTGTCTTTCCTTTTAATTTCATCTAGTTGGTCTGTCAACTTTCTACTGATGTTAAAGAGCACTACAATGTACTTCTAGGTGCTGGCAGGGCCGACCTTATCCTCGCCCAAAAAACAAGCGTGGTTCTTCAGTCATTTTCTCTGGATTGTTAATGTTTTAGTCTTTTTCTTGTTTATTGTCAATCCATTGATCTTTGAATAAGCCAGAGTAGCATCTAAAGCTGTTGTAGCCTCACCTTAATCCTACTAACTAGCAGTAGGGCATTGGCAAAGTAAGTTTGAGAGTTGAATGCCACCCAGTCTTGGGGTGTGGCAGCTGACATTGTTCAAAGTGGGTGGGAGATCAGCATGGAACAGAATAAAAAGGATCAGTACAAACATGGAAATCTGCTTTAAATCTTGTGTTGTTCTAATGGCCCTAGACAGGTGGCAGCCATACCTCAGCTTGGCACAGATCCACGTGTTAGTGTGAAGCATTTTATTGCCCTTGTCAAGCTGGACTGTTTTTTTTCTATTGTTCCCCTCCAGTCAACCCTGTCTAAGGCATATTTGTAGTCTATGAAGCATAGGTACACTTATTGTTTATTCGTTATTGCAAAGTCTTTCAGCAAGGAGAGAGCCCTGATGTCTGTTTGAGTAGAATATCAACTCTCAGAGGTATTTTTGAGTTGATTTAGTGGCTTCTTGTGTGAAATGTCTAGTCTAAAAGAATCCATGCAACCGCTTGTGATCACCAGCGCCACAAAATTGAGCCAGAGAGCTCAGTGGAGTCCGGAAATCATGCTAATAGGTGGCATATTTTGTTTGGAGTGTGTGGAAAGCTCCACTCTGCTGGCAGAGCTGACAGAGTTTTTTGGAACTCCACACTCTGCTTCGAGCACGGAGTAAGTCCAGAAATTCCGCTAGCACCATCAGTGTCCTTGTTACTTTTATCGACAGCCCTGGCCTGAATTCAGGCCAGGGCCATAGGCAGCAAAAGCTGCCATTTCAGGCCTATTGTGCACTGGCCTGTCCCATGTGCACTGCACATGGGACAGGCCAGTACACAACAGGCCTGGCAGCTTTTGCTGCCTCTGGTCCTGGCCTGAATTCAGGCCAGGGCCATAGGAAGCAAAAGAAAGCTGCCATTTCAGGCGTCTTGTGCACCAGCCTGCTCCATGTGCAGTGCACACGGCTTGGAGAAATCATCCATTCACTCTCTTTCATTGAGTGTGGCCCATAAGCGTTAAAGAATGCTTCTTAGCTGATGTTTCCAGAACCTCCAGACAATAGGAGACTAAGTAATGGTCAGACAATAATAAGGAAAGAGTAAATACACACATATATATCTGTATATATATATATGTATACACACACACAACACGGTCCCCCAATGCTGCTTGGTTACATCCACCTTGCAGGCTAATGCGAGTCGTAGGAGTGAGGATCCCACACAAAGACAGTGTCTAAGACTTCACACAAACACCAAAGACTAGCAGTCCAGGACCGGAGTTCACTAGGAAAGTTTGTTACAGCAATGCAATTTTCTTAAACACATCTCTGAGAATGATCTTAACCTGTCTTTCACTTGTAAGATTCATGATAAGGAAATTTAGTTTTTGGATATTTCTGTCCAAATTATTGATGGTTCAGTTCACACATCACTGTACCATAAGCCTACAGCAGGTAACAGTATTTTACATTGTTAGAGACACCATCCCACTAGTCTGAAGTGGAGCATTCCTTATGGGGAATTCTTAGGGCCCAGACACAACTGCAGCGGCCAGCATTCCTATTTGGCAGAGGAGAGAAGGATGGTTGGAAGATACAGGTCTAGGGGCTATCCTAATAAGGAATTGCAAACAGCTTTTGAGAAAGTTAGGACCATATTCAGAGATGAGCTTCTGACCACCAGAGTTAGGATGAGAAAGGGTCCATTTGATCACAATTTACAATGCAGAATCCACTACAATCAGGTATTTGATCTCAAAACATTGGCTTATTGTTGAATCTGATCTGATCATTGGACCTGAATTGCCAGGTCATACTCCATCACTTATCATAACTCACGTTCTTTGAGGGATGTTTTGGTGCTTAGCCATTTGTGCGTTCAGAATTCCCAGGGATATTGGCTTGCTAAGAAACATGAGTTTTATATCTGTGGAAAATGTAAAGCTTGTAAAGCCAGTAAGAATGTAAGGATCTATCTTCTGCCTACTGGGAAGACGGGATGCACTGACAAATTCATCACTTGTAGCGGTGATTATTGTATAATGTATCAATGTCATTTTTGGTCTGATTTATGTTGGTAGCACCATATTTTCTGTAAAGAAGAGAGTTCTGGAACACATGAGTGCTATTGGGAACATTGACTCTAGCTACCCTGTGGCCAAGCATTGGCCCAGGGTTCACATTCAGAATGATGACACCTAGTCTTTTTATACAATTGATAGAGTCATCCTCAATAAAAGATGAGCTGGCAAGGAGAGGAAGCTCTGAATCTTGGAATATGAGTACATCATCTGGTTGAACAGCCACACACTGAAAGGTTTTAATGGATGAGGAGCTCTTTGTGCACATTGGCTGACTCCTCTTTCTCTGATAGGTGCCTCTGGGGTCATACTTTAATCTATCAATGGTTTCTTTGGTTTATACCATTTCATTGCAGTGTATATGTTGGACATTTTGGATATTGTATATCATAAGAGTAATTATGTTGTCATATCACTGTATGCAGATTTATTGCCTTTCTCCCCTCATTATTGATGCTGATTATCTAGATTGCTGGGTGTCCATTGATATGATAATTGTATTTACATCTGACTTTTCATGTAGTTTTATGTTAATCTAATATTGCCATGTTTTGATTGTCCATGCATTCTGAGATCGTGTTCTGAGAACATCGCTTTAAGAGTCTGTTCTTTGTATACATAAGTTATTACATCCATCAGTTTGTCTGGTTACAGCATGGTTGTTAAAGGTGACTGTGCAATACTTTAGTTATGGCTCTGCCAAAGATCCTTGAGATCGAAACTTGTGGCTGTAATAAACTTTCCTAGTGAAATCTGATCCTGGAGTGCAAGCCTTTGGTGTTTGTGTGAAGCCTGTGATATATATCTATATATATATATATATATATATATATATATATATATATATATATATATAAAATGGAATTTGCATCACTGTGCAAAAGCGTGCCTCTACTTTCTTTATCACAGGCATCTAGTGACCTTTCTGGTCACCTGTAATCAAGAAATAAACTTGTTGCTCAACTGTAGTGGCATATTGTGATGCCATAATGCCTACTGCCAAAGCCAGCAGCCTAGGGGAAAGGCAGTACACAGAGGATAAGTAACACAGCAGCTTCCACACTGAGGGGCATATTTATACTCCATTGTGCTGAATTTGCATCATTTGTTTGATGCAAGTTCGGCACAAACCTAACTCCATATTTATACTTTGTCGTTAGACAAGTCTAACATCAAAATATTGGAGTTTGCTCCATTTTTTGGAGGTGCGAACTTACTGTGTCAATGAGTTGCAAGGTGTGAGAAAGTAGCCTCTTTCTAGCATGGTTACCCCAACTTTTGGCCTGTTTGTGAGTGTGTGTCAGTGTGTTTTTACTGTGTCACTGGGATCCTGCTAGCCAGGACCCCAGTGCTCATAGATAAAAACCTATATGTCAGTGTGGTTTGCCTGTCTCACTGGGATCCTGCTAGCCAGGACCCCAGTGCCCATAGTTCGTGGCCTAATGTGTATGCCTGTGTAGTGCCTAACTGTGTCACTGAGGCTCTGCTAATCAGAACCTCAGTGCTTATGCTCTATCTGCTATTAAATTTGTCACTGTAGGCCAGTGATTTCAGTTACCAATTTCAATTGACACACTGGACCCCCCCTTGTAAGTCCCTAGTACCTAGGTACCCAGGGTATTGGGGTTCCAGGAGATCCCTATGGGCTGCAGCATTTCTTTTGCCACCCATAGGGAGCTCAGACAAACCCTTACAAAGGACTGCCATTGCAACCTGCGTAAAATAGTGCACACACTATTTCACAGCCTTTTTCACTGCACTTAAGTAACTTATAAGTCACCTATATGTCTAACCTTCACTTGCTGAAGGTTAGGTGCTAAGTTACTAAGTGTGAGGACACCCTTGCACTAGCAAAGGTGCCCCCACATAGTTCAAGGCCATTTCCCCGGACTTTGTAAGTGCGGGGATGCCATTACACACGTGCACCACATGTAGAACAATACCTATATGTAGCTTCACAATTGTAACTCCGAATATAGCCATGTAACATGTCTAAGATCATGGAATTGTTCCCCCATTCCAAATCTGGTATTGGGGAGCCAATTTCATGCTTCCTCGTGGCTCCACCATGTACCCCCAGTACTGCCAAACCAGCTCTCTGAGGCTTGCACTGCAGCTACAGCTGCTGCCACCTCACAGACAGGGTTCTGCCCTTCTGGCGTCTGGGCAGCCCAGTCCCTGGAAGGCAGACCAAAGCATTTCCTCTGAGTGCAGGGTGTTACACCCTTTCCCTTTGGAAATAGGTGTTACAGTCTGGGGAGGGGTAGCCTCCCCAACCTCTGGAAATGCTTTGAAGGGCATAGATGGTGCCCTGCCTGCATAAACCAGTCTACACCGGTTCAGGGATCCCTTCTCCCATGCTCTGGTGGGAAACTACACAAAGGAAAGGAGAGTGACCACTCCCCTGTCCATCACCACCCCAGGGGTGGTGCCCAGAGCTCCTCAAGTGTGTCTCAGAGTTCAGCCATCTTGCTTTGCAAGGTGTGGGGGCACTCTAGAGGGCTCTGAGTGGCCAGTGCCAGCAGGTGACGTCAGAGACCGCTCCTGATAGGTCCATCCCTTATAAGGTAGCCAATCCCCCTCTCAGGGTTATTTAGGGTCTCTCTGGTTGTTTCTCTTCAGATTCTGCTTGCAAGTTTCCTTCAGGAATCCTCTGCAACAACTTCAGCATCCTCTGACCTCGGATCACCCGCAGCCTGCTCCAAGAAATGCTGTACCTGCAACAAAGTGTCTACAAGAGGCACGTTTCTTCAGCAAACTCAGCTCCAAGTCAGCAACTGCAACAGTTTCCATGGTGTGCATGTTCTGGGGACTCCTTGTCTTCATCCTGTACCAGAAGGACCGAAGAAATCTCCCGTGGAGTGACGGAGGCACTCCCCTGCTCCAAGCAAGCACCTTCCAAGGTGACGACCGGTACGCTGGGACTCCTGTCACGGTGACGAGCGTGCTCCTAAGGACACAGAGGGTGGACATTGTTAATGTAGACTGTCCTGAGGTCCTGCTGATACAATGTGGATGAGGTAAGACCTTTCCTTCACCGAGAACGATGGTAACCCTGTGTATTTAGTCTTCTTCGCCTCCTGAGGCCTCTGTGCACTCTTTGCAAAATTCCTTAATGCACAACCTGGCCCAGGTTCCCAGCACTCCACCCTGTGATGCTCAACTCACTGAGTTGTTCTCCTTTGTTGTGCTGCATGAACCGTATTTTGCACCTCCTTTGAAATCAGGTGCTGCAGCTTCTGGGGGTGCTGGCTTGCATCCTGAGGGCTCTCTAAAGTGCTGAGTGTCCCCTCTTCCTCCTCACAAAGAGTTGAGGCCCCCCGGTCCCTCCTGGGTCCATCCAGCGCCATTCTGATGAAAAACACACTTTTGCCGTAGCCAAGGCTTGTTGGTGCCTTCCAACACGAAATCTCATCTGCAATGATCTTCACGCAGTGGGAAATCTTTTGCATTATGCAGGAACCCACTGGCATTTTCCTAGGGTGCATTTCTGCAGTCTTCAACTAACCGGGGACTCTTCTTTTGCACCCTCTTCTGGGTTGGCATGGGCTCCTGTCCTTCCTGGAACTTCTTTCGACTTCTGGACTTAGTCCCCTTCCTTTGAAGGTCTTCAGGTCCAATAATCCAGCAGTTGTTCTTTGCAGACTGGGTTGGCTGCTGCAAAATCCCAAAAATGAGGTGTAATGTGTCCTAAGGAAACTTGCAGTGCTTTACTCCTGCTTTTCTGGGGTGGGATAATTTACTTACCTTTACTGTATTCTTACTCTCCCAGCGATTCTGCACACACTATACTTGCCTAGGGACGAATTCGTGATTCACATTCCACTCTTTTACTATATGGTTTGTGTTGCCCCCAGACCTATTTTCTCCCATTGCATTCTATAGGATTTCCTACTGTTTGCATTGTTCTATGACTATTTACTTGTGTAATTTTGCTGTCTAGTTCATATATCGTGTATAATACTTACCTCCAGACGGAGTATTGTCTCTAAGATATTTTTGGTACTGTGGCACCCAAATAAATACCTTCATTTTTGGTAACACTGAGGCCCTCATTCTGACCCTGGCGGTCGGTGATAAAGCGGCGGCCAACCCGCCAACAGGCCGGCGGTCCAAAATATGCAATTCTGACCCTGGCGGGAACCGCCAACACAGCCCGCCGCATTAACACTCCGCCCGCCACGGCGGAACAAACAAACAGCGCGGCGGTCCCCGCCAACAGCCAGGCGGCAGACAATGTACCGCCCACCCTATCACGACCCACCAATCCGCCACCTTTTCCGGGGCGGGAGCACCGCCGATAAAAACACGGCGGAAACAGACTACGAACGGGAAAACGCTCACCTCCACATACACCACGCGAGATTCCGGCAGTATGGAACCCGAGTTGCAGGTCATCCCCGCACTCCTATACCTGCTCCTGTACCAGGAGCACGCCCGGCGGCGCGGAAGACATCGGTGAGTACTGCACCTATGACACAGGGGAGGGCAAAGATTACCGGCACACACCCACCCACCCACACCCACTACAACACACACATCAATGCATTCCCACAGATCACTGTCACAACCCACAAACCCCCGCCTTCCGAAATTATGCAAAGACCAAAAGAAGAGATCTCAAACGGGCAGATATATTGAAAAATGGACAGCAGTAATCCAAATAAATAAATAAACTATGTACAAAATATATACATCTACTAAATGTAGTCCAACCACTGTCCGTGGACCACAGGGGTCCTGAGCAAAGGGGCAAGGCCCAGTCCCACGACAAGAACTCCACGGAGAGAACACTGCAGGGGCATCAGAAAGAAAAAAGGACAGGCACCTCAGGGGGAAGGGAAGGGGGGGCACCTCAGCCACTTGAGTACACGACGCCAGATCCACGAGGGGACTCCATGACCACTGGCCCTTCCTGGGGAGAGCAAAGCCACAGTCCAAACAGTCCATACAGTGGGTGGCCTGCCCACTGGGCCATCCTGGGGAGAGCAAAGCCACAGTCCATACAGTCCATACAGTGGGTGGCCTGCCCACTGGGCCATCCTGGGGAGAGCAAAGCCACAGTCCAAACAGTCCATACAGTGGGTGGCCTGCCCACTGGGCCATCCTGGGGAGAGCAAAGCCACAGTCCATACAGTCCATACAGTGGGTGGCCTGCCCACTGGGCCATCCTGGGGAGAGCAAAGCCACAGTCCAAAGAGTCCATACAGTGGGTGGCCTGCCCACTGGGCCATCCTGGGGAGAGCAAAGCCACAGTCCATACAGTCCATACAGTGGGTGGCCTGCCCACTGGGCCATCCTGGGGAGAGCAAAGCCACAGTCCAAACAGTCCATACAGTGGGTGGCCTGCCCACTGGGCCATCCTGGGGAGAGCAAAGCCACAGTCCATACAGTCCATACAGTGGGTGGCCTGCCCACTGGGCCATCCTGGGGAGAGCAAAGCCACAGTCCAAACAGTCCATACAGTGGGTGGCCTGCCCACTGGGCCATCCTGGGGAGAGCAAAGCCACAGTCCAAGCAGTCCATAACAGACTCCACTGCCACTGGAGGAGGCATGTTGGCCAGAGGACATCCTGCAGCCCTGCCCGAGACAGATCCTGCCCTGCCACGTCTGCCAAAGGGCCAGCGGTTCCTGCCTTGAAGGGCCCAGTTCAGCGGTTCTTGAGACGGCGGGCCCCAGTGGAGCGGTGCTGGAGACGGCGGGGCCCAGTTCAGCGGTTCTTGCCTTGAAGGGCCCAGTTCAGCGGTTCTTGCCGTGAAGGGCCCAGTTCAGCGGTTCTTGAGACGGCGGTCCCCAGCGGAGCGGTGCTGGAGACGGCGGGGCCCTGTTCAACGGTTCTTGCCTTGAAGGGCCCAGTTCAGCGGTTCTTGCCGTGAAGGGCCCAGTTCAGCGGTTCTTGCCGTGAAGGGCCCAGTTCAGCGGTTCTTGAGACGGCGGGCCCCAGCGGAGCGGTGCTGGAGACGGCGGGGCCCTGTTCAGCGGTTCCTGCCTTGAAGGGCCCAGTTCAGCGGTTCTTGCCGTGAAGGGCCCAGTTCAGCGGTTCTTGAGACGGCGGGCCCCAGCGGAGCGATGCTGGAGACGGCGGGGCCCAGTTCAGCGGTTCTTGCCTTGAAGGGCCCAGTTCAGCGGTTCTTGCCGTGAAGGGCCCAGTTCAGCGGTTCTTGAGACGGCGGTCCCCAGCGGAGCGGTGCTGGAGACGGCGGGGCCCTGTTCAGCGGTTCTTCCCTTGAAGGGCCCAGTTCAGCGGTTCTTGCCGTGAAGGGCCCATTTCAGCGGTTCTTGCCGTGAAGGGCCCAGTTCAGCGGTTCTTGAGACGGCGGGCCCCAGCGGAGCGGTGCTGGAGACGGCGGGGCCCTGTTCAGCGGTTCCTGCCTTGAAGGGCCCAGTTCAGCGGTTCTTGAGACGGCGGGCCCCAGCGGAGCGATGCTGGAGACGGCGGCCATTCTATGGCCAACTGTTCATTGCCTGGTGGTGCCCTCCTGGGCAGCGGGGATGGTGCTCCTTCAATGCCCACCTGGGCTGTGGGTGGTGGGGCCCTCCTGGCCAGCTGGGCTGGGTCCTCCCTGGGCAGCGGCTATGGGGGTGGTGGGCTCTCCCGGGGCAGCTGTGCCGGTTCCTCCCGGGGCAGCGGCTATGGGGGTTGCGGGCTCCTCCTGGGCAGCTGTGACGGGTCCTCCATGGGCAGCAGGCCTGCTGCCTGACTTCTCCGCCTTGCTGCCCTTGCCCTCCTTAGTCGGGAGTCTGTGGCCCTTTCCTCCCTTTGGAGTTGTGGCTGTTGACGGTGGCTGGCTAGTGTCCTGGGGGGATATCGAATCCGGGCTCCGGCGGCGGCCCTTCCGCCTTCTGCTCCTCTTCCCAGGGGGTGGGCTGGCTGTCCCCTTGCTGCTGGGCGAAGATCCAGACCTGCGGGCTGGTGGGCTCCAATACCCCTGCACCCTTGTCAAGGGGGCTGCAGGGCTGGTGGTGGCTGAGGTGCTCTTTTTACCCCGACGAGAAGGAGGGGGGGGCTCAGGGTCAGGAAAGAAGGTAGCAGTAGAGAGATAGATTTTCTTGGGACAATGGAGAGTGGAAGGTACAGTGGGTATGGGAGTGGAGGGAGAGGATGTGGTTGTAGGCGAGACAAGTTTGCTGTCTTTGGGTGCAGGTGCAGGAGCGGAGGCTGTCGTGAGGTGGATGGCTGTTGGGTGGGTGGGTGGCTGCGTTTGTGTGGTGTGGAAGAGGGGGTGACAGACACAGTGGGAGAGGACACAGGGGACGTGTAAATGGCAGTGGGGGTGGTGACTGCACGTGTGCGGACTGGAGTGGAGGGTATGCTGGTGATGGAAACACTGGCTGATGGTGAGGTGAATGAAGGTGTGAGTGTAGACGTCACAGGGAGGGAGGAGGGAGACGAGGAGGTGGGGGTCACAGAGGTGGTAGTGACTTTTGGCATGTCTGCATCGGAATGTTGCTTGTGTGAATGTCTGCGTGATCTGTGGTGCTTATGTTTGGATGAGCTGCTCTTGGGTGTTGAGGTGTGTGCAGGCTGGTCTGATGGTGTGGGTGGGACAGGCAGAGGAACAGGAGACTGGGAGGAGGGAGTTAGTAGAGGGAGGCAGGAGACAGGGACAATGGCTGCCGTCAGTGCTGAGGCCAGAGCGTGGAACGATCGCTGATGGGCAGCCTGACCCGAATGAATGCCCTCCAGGTACGCATTGCTGCGATGAACCTCCCTCTCCACCCCCTGGATGGCATTCAAAAGGGTAGTCTGCCCAACAATGAGCGTTCTGAGGAGGTCAATGACCTCCTCACTGAGGGCAGCGGGGGTAACAGGGGCAGGGCCTGAGGTGCCTGGGGCGAAGGAGATGCCCGGCTTCCTGGCAGAGCGGGCACGGGGCGAACGCTGAGGGGCTGCTGGGAGAGCGGAGATGGTGCGCTGGGTGGCGGCTGTACCTGTAATGGCGGGGGGCACGGATGGTGCCACTCCCGCAAGGGAGCTCCCTTCCGAGGACGTGTCCGTGTCGCTGCAGGGTCCAGTCGTCCCCGTCGTGGAGCTCCCCTCGCCCTCCGTCTCACTGGTCCAGTCAGACTCTGTGGCATGGCCCTCCTGGGCCATGTGAGATGCAGCTCCCTCCTGCCCCGATGCCACTTCTCCTCCGCCTGATGATGCTGATGCACACAAGCACAGAAGGACAAACAAAAAGGGGGGGGGGGAGAGAGAAATAAAGAGATTTTGAGTACATGGATCACCGGTACAGTTAGCGGACATGACAGACACAGATGCCCCCTGCACTAAGTTGCGCACTTGGGGTCCGCTACGCATTCCGTGGAACATGCCCTACACGCCTAGAGTTGACAACTGCACCCATGGATGACACGGCCCAGGGATGGCTGTACTGACACACTACTGAGGGTGGTGGCTGGGGACACAGGGGCTTACGGGGGTGCCCAGCCTACAGATATCGCCCTGGCCTAGGGGGACCCACAGCCCTCCTCCCCCACCCAGACACCTCCACTGCGCGACAACAGAGTAGATGATGCTTGTACTCACCCCCTTGTGTCTTCTGTGCTGCCCTCACGCGCCCATCCAAATCAGGGTAGGCCACCGCCAGGATCCGGAACATCAGGGGGGTCAGTTGACGGCAGGCACCCCGCCTACGTTGGGAGGCCATCCCCAGCAGAGACTCGGCGGTCTTCTTGGTCCCGCGGCGGATGTCCTCCCACCTCTTGCGGCAGTGGGTGCCCCGTCGATGGTGGACCCCCAGGGTCCGGACTTCCTTGGCGATGGCACGCCAAATCCCGATCTTCTCATGGGCGCGGACCTATGTGACACGTACAGGGAGGGAGAAATACCACGTTCAAGTTTGTCTGCATTATCGTTGCCAGTGGCCCAACGCCCCCCATCCCCGCCAGGCCCCCCGCCAGGCCCAACATGCCCCCCATCCCCGCCAGGCCCCCCGCCAGGCCCAACATGCCCCCCATCCCCGCCAGGCCCCCCGCCAGGCCCAACATGCCCCCCATCCCCGCCAGGCCCCCCGCCAGGCCCAACATGCCCCCCATCCCCGCCAGGCCCACCCGCCAGGCCCCCAAGCCAGCCAGTGGCCCCAAATCCATATTGAATTAAACTCACTTGTTGGTCTGGAGGACCGTAGAGTAGCGCATACTGGGGGAGGACCCCATTCACAAGTTTCTCCAACTCCTCTCCAGTGAAGGCAGGGGCCCTTTCCCCAGTCGCAGCAGCCATTGTCCCTTCCAGACCGAGGTCACAGCAACACTTGCAGTATAGGTCCTCTCCTGTGAAAGTTCAAGTCGCAAGTGGTTAAGTAGATAGGAAATGGCGGTCACGTCCGCGGCGGTGCGTACCGCGGCGGTGCGTCCCGCCACCGCCGGCGCCCTTCGCCATTGGCTCCTGAAACCCATAGGCTTCAATGTTAACCAATGCGGCTTCGCGCCGCGGTCTTCGCCCGCCGACTGCCGCGGTGTGCCACGCCAGCGCATTGACCTCACATCCCATTGTCACACTTCACAGGTCAGGCAGCCGCCATTTCGAGGGTCCACATGGCTCAATTTCAACTGCGTCACACAGGCCTAGGCCTTGCATAGCCACTCAGACACGCCATTCACTGCATAGAGAATCGTTTACTGTGCAAGCTGTGAGTACGTACCTGTGGGTTGCTTGACTCTGTGCTCCATGTTGTCCTTCCTAGGCACCGTCCGCTGGGTTTGGCGAGGAGACGGATGAATCCTCCCGTGTACCGACCGCTGGTGGACCTGTCGACAATGGAAGAACGCCACATTATCCTGACCTACCGGCTTGACCGTGCCACTATACATGAACTGTGTGCCCAGCTGGAGCCCGACCTGATGTCCCCCATCCGCCAACCCACAGGGATTCCCCCTCTGGTGCAGGTCCTGTCAGTACTCCATTTCCTGGCAAGTGGGTCATTTCAGACAACAGTGGGAATTGCTTCTGGGATGTCTCAGCCCATGTTTTCGAAGGTGTTATCCAGAGTGTTGTCTGCCCTGATGAAATACGTGAGGAGCTACATCATTTTCCCTGAGGTGGGCGAATTGGCTACAGTGAAGGGTGATTTCTACGCCCTTGGACATATTCCCAACGTCATTGGTGCCATTGATGGGACCCATGTGGCTTTGGTTCCCCCAAGAGACAGGGAGCAGGTGTACAGGAACAGAAAAAGTTACCATTCCATGAACATCCAGGTGGTGTGTTTGGCTGACCAGTACATCTCGCATGTAAATGCCAAGTTCCCTGGGTCAGTGCATGACGCCTTCATCCTGAGGAATAGCAGCATCCCTTACGTGATGGAACAGCTAGAGAGACACCGTGTATGGCTATTGGGGGACTCTGGGTACCCCAACTTGTCGTGGCTACTGACCCCAGTAAGGAATCCCCGGACCAGGGCAGAGGAACGGTACAATGAGGCCCATGGGCGTACTAGGAGGGTGATCAAACGCACCTTTGGCCTCCTAAAGGCCAGGTTTAGGTGCCTGCATATGACAGGTGGATCCCTAATGTACTCACCTAAGAAGGTGTGTCACATCACCGTGGCCTGCTGCATGCTTCACAACCTGGCTTTGCGCCGCCAGGTGCCTTTCCTGCAGGAGGATGGTCGAGACGGTGGTGTAGTGGCAGCTGTGGAACCTGTGGAGAGTGACGAGGAGGAAGACGACGGGGCTGAAACAGACAACAGGGACAGAATCATTGAACAGTACTTCCAATAGGACACAGGTAACAATTCAAACATAATTTAGTGAATGTGAACTACTCTCCTGCATCTCTGCTGCCTGTCTATTTGCCCCAGTGTATGATGACTGAGTTGTGGCTTTTCCCTCCCTATTTCAGATCTGGGGTCCCCACTACGAGTCCTGTGCTTCGTTTCCCCATGGACTACAGCTTTGTGGCAGCTGTTTGTTGACTTCACTATGTACAAGGACATATTTGCAATGTCATGTCAATTACAATATTTTGAAATCACAGCCAGACTCCAGATAGTTTTGTGCTAAATGGGTGTTTATTTAAGTGCTCAAAATGGGATGGGTGGTTTCAAGTGGGTGGGGGCTATGGTGAAGGAATGTCCATGGCAGAGTCCAGAGTAACAGTCACACAGGTGCATTGTCCAGAGGCCTGTGGAGAGATGGAGCATGGGCAGTTCAAGGATGGACAGGGTGACAATGTGGGACAGTGGGATGACATCAGGTGGTATCCTTTGCTGGCGGGGGTCTTGACATCCTACTCTGTCTTCTTGCGAGATCTCAGGGCCCTCTTGCGGGGTGGTTCTTCTCCTGCAGGAGGTGGGGGTCTGGTGGGCTGCTGTTGTGCGGGGGCCTCCTGACCACTAGCGCCGGCGGAGGTGGTTGGCTGTTCTTGGTCCAGGCTAGTGGCAGGGGCCCTTTGTTGGTGTTGAGTGTCCGTCCTGGTGTTGATGAGGTCCTGCAGCAGCCCGACCATGGTAACCAGGGTGGAGGTGAGGGCTCTGATGTCCTCCCTGTACCCCGATAGTGTTCCTCCTGCAGTACCTGGATCTCCTGGAACCGGGCCAGTACCGTCGCCATCGTCTCCTGGGAGCGGTTGTATGCTCCCATGATGGTGGTGAGGGCCTCGTGGAGAGTGGGTTCCCTGGGCCCGTCCCCCCCCTGTCGCACAGCTGCCCTCCGAGTTGCCCTGTTTCCCTGGGCCTCTGCCCCCTGGCCGGTGTGCCCACTACCACTGCCCCCAGGTCCCTGTTGTTGTTGGGGTGGTGGGTTATCCTGGGTGCCCTGTAGTGGTAGACACACCGCAGATTGACGCGCCCTGGAGACAGAGGCATGGGCCCGCTGGGTGGGAGCTGTGCTGGTGTTCCCAGAGGGGTTTGGGTCTGTGGTGGCCTGTGGCTGTCTGAGGGGAACCGACTGTCCAGAGGTCCCCGATGGTCCGGGCTGGTCATCGGTGTCCAGGTCGACAGAGCTGCTGTCATCGCTGACGGCCTCTTGGGTGGGGGGTGTGGAGAATTCTGGGCCCTCCGTGGCGGTGTGTTGGCGGTCGGGTCCTGCAGGGGTATAGAGGTATGGTTATAGTTTCAATGTGTGGCATATGGGTGTATCTGTGGGTTCCCGTGTCCCCAAGTGCTGGCATTCGTGTGTGGGGGCTTTGGTGAGGGTGGCTTGTGGGGGGGATGTGTATATGCATTGGGCATGCTTTGGTGATGGGTGTCCATGCTTAGTGGACGCATGCAGGCCTAGGTTTTGGGATGTGTGGGTTGTGATGGTGAGACATTGGCAGGGAATAGGTGTGCTGGGGTGGGGGTGAGGATGGTGGTGGGGGTGAGGATGGTGGTGGGGGTGAGGGTGAGGGTGGGGGTGAGGATGGGGGTGGGGGTGAGGGTGGGGTTCGAGGATGGGGGTGAGGGTTGGGGTATGATTTGGCATGCAGGTGGGGGGGAAGCAGTAGTGAAGCTTCAACTTACCAGTGTCCATTCCTCCGCCGACTCCTGCGAGGCCGTCAGGATGCAGGATGTTCAAGACTTCCTCCTCCCATGTTGTAAATTGTGGGGGTTGAGGTGTGGGTCCTCCGCCAGTCTTCTGCACGGCGATGTTGTGCCGGGATACCATGGAACGCACCTTCCCCCGTAGGTCGTTCCATCGCTTCCTGATGTCTTCCCGATTTCTGGGGTGCTGTCCCACAGCGTTGACCCTGTCGACAATCCTCTGCCATAGCTCCGTCCTCCGGGCAATGCTGGTGTATTGGACCTGTGTGCCGAAGAGCTGGGGCTCTACCCGAACGATTTCCTCCACCATGACCCTGAGTTCTTCGTCTGAGAAGCGGGGCTGTCTTTGGGGTGCCATGGAGTGGTGTGTATGATGTGTGGGGTGGAGTATGTGTAGTTAAGTGTGTTGAGTGTGGTGGTGTGTGTTGTTTTGTGTGTGGATATTGTGTGGGTGATGGTGTAGTGTGCCTCTGTGTGATGGTATTCTGTGTTCGATGATGTGTCTCTCGGTGCTTCTTTCTGAATTTTTTGTCGTAGGGGTTTGTGGGTGATGTGGGTGTGTGTTTGTGAGAAGGTAGCCTCTTTCTAGCCTTGTTACCCCCACTTTTGGCCTGTTTGTGAGTGTATGTCAGGATGTTTGTCACTGTTTTCACTGTCTCACTGGGATCCTGATAGCCAGGCCTCAGTGCTCATAGTGAAAACACTATGGCCCTCATTCTGACCTTGGCGGTCTTTTCGCAAGACCGCTGAGTTACCGCCGCGGTGAAGACCGCCGACCGCGGCGGTGTGCCGCTGTGCGCATTCTGACCGCTGGGAGCGTTCCGCCGGAAAACCGCCAGCAGCCACACTGGCGGTCGGCGGGAAAGTGGAGACTGGTCAACCTCCACCGCCACGCCAGCAGAACACCGCCCACAGAATTACGACCCACATTTCTGTGTGGCGGTCTTCTGTTGGCGGTCTTCTGTTGGCGGTCACGTCCCTATGGCTCCCGTCGCCTCCCGGAGGACCAACGCACAAGGTAAGTTGATCGTCCGTGAGGGGAGGGGGTGGGGGGGTGTTGTGTGATGTGGGCGTGCATGGGGGTGTGCGTGTGAGTGTGTAGAGGGGGTGTGTGAGTGCGTGTATGCGGGCGGGGGGTGCTGCTGTGTCTATGGGTAATGTGTGCTGTTCGGCAGGTGCGCATGTCGGCATGTATGTGTGCGGGTATGTGTCCCCGTTGTGTATGTGTGTGTAGGGGGTGTGTATATGTGCATGTTGGGGGTGTGTGCATGTCGGGGTACATGTATGTGCATGTCGGGGTGGGGGTGGGGAGGGGGTTCGTACCACCTCTGGGGGGTGGCAGGGGGGTGGAGGGTGTGGGGGGAGGACTCGGGTGGGTAGTGGGGGGTGGGGGAGACCCCTATCAGTGCCAGGGAAGGAATTCCCTGGCCCTGATAGTGCTTACCGCCATGGTTCGCACGGCGGTTCCCGCCCGCAAGAAACCGCGGCGGTAGGCAGGGTCATTATACCCTTGGCGGTCTTGGGACGACCGCCGGGCCGGAGTGCGCAAACTCCAGCCCCGCGGTCATGACCGCCGCGGCGGTCGGAGTGGAGAAGTAGCGGTCGGTCGCGGCGGGGACCGCCGCGGTCAGAATGCCATTTTTAATACCGCCGGTCTGTTCGCGGTCCGACCGCCGTCTCTCCGCCGACCGCCAGGGTCAGAATGAGGGCCTATGTTTTCAGTATGGTTGTTATGTGTCACTGGGATCCTGCTGGTCAGGACCCCAGTGCTCATAGGTTTGTGGCCTATATGTATGTGTCACTGGGACCCTGTCACACAGGGCCCCAGTGCTCATAGGTGTGCATGTATATGTTCCCTGTGTGGTGCCTAACTGTCTCACTGAGGCTCTGCTAACCAGAACCTCAGTGGTTATGCTCTCTCATTACTTTCAAATTGTCACTAACAGGCTAGTGACCAATTTTACCAATTTACATTGGCTTACTGGAACACCCTTATAATTCCCTAGTATATGGTACTGAGGTACCCAGGGTATTGGGGTTCCAGGAGATCCCTATGGGCTGCAGCATTTCTTTTGCCACCCATAGGGAGCTCTGACAATTCTTACACAGGCCTGCCACTGCAGCCTGAGTGAAATAACGTCCACGTTATTTCACAGCCATTTTACACTGCACTTAAGTAACTTATAAGTCACCTATATGTCTAACCTTTACCTGGTAAAGGTTAGGTGCAAAGTTACTTAGTGTGAGGGCACCCTGGCACTAGCCAAGGTGCCCCCACATTGTTCAGAGCCAATTCACTGAACTTTGTGAGTGCGGGGACACCATTACACGCGTGCACTACATATAGGTCACTACCTATATGTAGCTTCACCATGGTAACTCCGAATATGGCCATGTAACATGTCTATGATCATGGAATTGCCCCCTCTATGCCATCCTGGCATTGTTGGTACAATTCCATGATCCCAGTGGTCTGTAGCACAGACCCTGGTACTGCCAGACTGCCCTTCCTGGGGTTTCACTGCAGCTGCTGCTGCTGCCAACCCCTCAGACAGGCAGCTGTCCTCCTGGGGTCCAGCCAGGCCTGGCCCAGGATGGCAGAACAAAGAACTTCCTCTGAGAGAGGGTGTGACACCCTCTCCCTTTGGAAAATGGTGTGAAGGCAGGGGAGGAGTAGCCTCCCCCAGCCTCTGGAAATGCTTTGTTGGGCACAGATGTGCCCAATTCTGCATAAGCCAGTCTACACCGGTTCAGGGACCCCTTAGCCCCTGCTCTGGCGCGAAACTGGACAAAGGAAAGGGGAGTGACCACTCCCCTGACCTGCACCTCCCCTGGGAGGTGTCCAGAGCTCCTCCAGTGTGCTCCAGACCTCTGCCATCTTGGAAACAGAGGTGCTGCTGGCACACTGGACTGCTCTGAGTGGCCAGTGCCACCAGGTGACGTCAGAGACTCCTGCTGATAGGCTCC
Organism: Pleurodeles waltl; assembly: GCF_031143425.1. Taxonomy (NCBI): domain Eukaryota; kingdom Metazoa; phylum Chordata; class Amphibia; order Caudata; family Salamandridae; genus Pleurodeles; species Pleurodeles waltl. Next base: position 1,095,746,219 of record NC_090446.1, on the reverse strand, counting down.
TTCAGGTGTTAGTAGCCTTTCCTCTCTCCTAGGTAGCCAAACCCTCTTTTCTGGCTATTTAGGGTCTCTGTCTCTGGGGAAACTTTAGATAACGAATGCATGAGCTCAGCCGAGTTCCTCTGCATCTCCCTCTTCACCTTCTGATAAGGAATCGACCGCTGACCGCGCTGGAAGCCTGCAAACCTGCAACATAGTAGCAAAGACGACTACTGCAACTCTGTAACGCTGATCCTGCCGCCTTCTCGACTGTTTTCCTGCTTGTGCATGCTGTGGGGGTAGTCTGCCTCCTCTCTGCACCAGATGCTCCGAAGAAATCTCCCGTGGGTCGACGGAATCTTCCCCCTGCAACCGCAGGCACCAAAAAGCTGCATTACCGGTCCCTTGGGTCTCCTCTCAGCACGACGAGCGAGGTCCCTCGAATCCAGCGACACCGTCCAAGTGACCCCCACAGTCCAGTGACTCTTCAGCCCAAGTTTGGTGGAGGTAAGTCCTTGCCTCACCTCGCTGGGCTGCATTGCTGGGAACCGCGACTTTGCAAGCTACTCCGGCCCCTGTGCACTTCCAGCGGAAATCCTTCGTGCACAGCCAAGCCTGGGTCCACGGCACTCTAACCTGCATTGCACGACTTTCTAAGTTGGTCTCCGGCGACGTGGGACTCCTTTGTGCAACTTCGGCGAGCACCGTTTCACACATCCTCGTAGTGCCTGTTTCTGGCACTTCTCCGGGTGCTACCTGCTTCTGTGAGGGCTCTTTGTCTTGCTCGACGTCCCCTCTCTCTGCAGGTCCAATTTGCGACCTCCTAGTCCCTCCTGGGCCCCAGCAGCGTCCAAAAACGCCAAACGCACGATTTGCGTGTAGCAAGGCTTGTTGGCGTCCATCCGGCGGGAAAACACTTCTGCACGACTCTCCAAGGCGTGGGGGATCCATCCTCCAAAGGGGAAGTCTCTAGCCCTTGTCGTTCCTGCAGTATTCACAGTTCTTCAGCCTAGTAAGAGCTTCTTTGCACCAACCGCTGGTATTTCTTGGGCATCTGCCCATCTCCGAGCTGCTTGTGACTTTTGGACTTGGTCCCCTTGTTCCACAGGTACCCTCAGACAGGAATCCATCGTTGTTGCATTGCTGATTTGTGTTCTCCTTGCATTCTCCCTCTAACACGACTATTTTGTCCTTAGGGGAACTTTAGTGCACTTTGCACTCACTTTTCAGGGTCTTGGGGAGGGTTATTTTTCTAACTCTCACTATTTTCTAATAGTCCCAGCGACCCTCTACAAGGTCACATAGGTTTGGGGTCCATTCGTGGTTCGCATTCCACTTTTGGAGTATATGGTTTGTGTTGCCCCTATCCCTATGTTTCCCCATTGCATCCTATTGTAACTATACATTGTTTGCACTGTTTTCTAAGACTATACTGCATATTTTTGCTATTGTGTATATATATCTTGTGTATATTTCCTATCCTCTCACTGAGGGTACACTCTGAGATACTTTGGCATATTGTCATAAAAATAAAGTACCTTTATTTTTAGTATAACTGTGTATTGTGTTTTCTTATGATATTGTGCATATGACACTAAGTGGTACTGTAGTAGCTTCACACGTCTCCTAGTTCAGCCTAAGCTGCTCTGCTAAGCTACCATTATCTATCAGCCTAAGCTGCTAGACACCCTATACACTAATAAGGGATAACTGGGCCTGGTGCAAGGTGCAAGTACCCCTTGGTACTCACTACAAGCCAGTCCAGCCTCCTACAGTGTTTTATATTGTATTGTGTGTGTGGGAGTGGTGTGTGTATGTGTATCAGGTGTGTGGAATTCAAATCGGCCAATGTGGCTGAGTTTTGTTCGTTTGTGTGTATTCTGACCGTGGCGGTGTGTACCGCCAATGGAAAACCGCGTTTGAATGACCGCCGCGTGGATTCGTGGGTCGTAATGGCATGGGCGTATTTCTGTTGGCGTGACGGTGGAGGTTTGGTCACCTCCACTTTTCCGCCGACCGCTGGTCTGGCGGTCTGTTGTGGCTGTCGGATTTTCGGAGGTTTGGCTGCTGCGGGTCAGAATGACCGTGGCGGGTTACCGCGACCGCAGCGGAATTATGGAGGATTTCTGACCGGCGGTGGGCGCCTTTTACCGCCGAGGTCAGAATGACCACCTGAGTATTGTCTTTACTTGGGTATAAGCACTGTGTAACTATCAGTTGTATTGCATGAACTTTGCATGTCTCCTAGTTCAGCCTAAGCTGCTCTGCTTTAGCTACCTCTCTCAGCCTAAGCTGATAGAACACCACTACATTCACTAACAAGGGATAGCTGGACCTGGTGTAAGGTCTAAGTACCCAAAGTACCCACTACAAACCAGGCAAACCTCCTACACAAGGTAGGCGTTCCCATCTAAAAAATAGTGCCATCCCAATATCCCCATATTTATCCCCCCGTGATAACATGACGCACGGGTGGGAGGAGGGGCCAAATAATGGTGAAAAACTTGCTTTGCCCCATTATTTAATGCGTGGGTCAGACAAGGATTAGGGGACTTGTGGATCCATTCCCATGGTGAAACACCATGGAGTGGGTCCACAGGTGCCCTTTCCAAGCCCCAGGAACACCCCCACCCACACCAGAGGGACGCAAGAGGATGGGGGACCCCATCCTAGGTAAGCAGGGTAAGTATAGGTACATATACTTTTTAAAAATATTTTAAGTGCCATTGGGGTCCCTGAAATTGGCCCCTCTGCATGACATAGGGTGCAATGGCCATGCCTAGGGGACACTGGGACCCTGTGCTGGCCATTGGGATGGTGGGCATGACTCCTGTCTATTATAAGACAGGAGTCATGTGGTATGGATGGTTTTGCATCAGGAAATGACGCTAGGCTGGTTAACTGCATTATTCATGCCTCTAACCAACCTGTAGTCATTTTTCAAGGCAAAACCCCCTTCCCCCATACTGCCACCCTCACACGGCTAATGTCATTTTTCCCGACGCTAGCCCAACCTTAGCACCGACTTGTGGGATTCCATTAACTTTGGCGCTTTGGAATGACTCAAGCCGGCTCTATACTTTTTGCCTCAAAACTGCATTTGCGCACTTTTGCCACAAAAAGTATAAACATGGGCCTGAATATGAAACCAGTCTTTTCCTTCATCAGCTCTGTTTTCTAGATGAAAAGTGATTTGCAGAAGGAGATATATATTGCAACTTGGATAGCAAAAGCTACCTTGTAGTTTCTCAACCTTATAAAGGAACTCGGTCTTCTGCCTTGGTCCTCCATATAGTATTTGATCACCAGTATCTGGATTATAATGTATGGCAGGGGTGCTTTATCCCCTATATTACATAAGCGGCTGGGTGTGATCGTAGCTGTACGGCTCTGAAAAAGGTGGCAGTATGTTTTAACGGAATTATGGAATGAGGGGTGGGCAATTGGGAGCAAGGGGTATAACAGGAGTTTCAGTGGCAAGAAATAGATAAAATGTGCCAGAATAGGGAAAGAAATGTGTTAAAACCAGAAATCGAACGCACAACTAAGGTGAATGATCTCTTGTGAATATGATATGGGAAATAAGAGTGTCCATAACAAGTGGATGGAAGACGTTTTAAAAGCTTGAAATATTTACAATACGACGTATATTTGTTCTTAAACTCTCTGTAATACTCCCTCTATCTGCAAACCTCACTTTGTCGTTCGCCTCCCATCTTCTTCCGGAGCAATACAATTATATTTACACTGTTTCGCTTCTCTTACCTGGAATGAGGAAATGCTACAGAATAGATGTCCTCGCCGTCTTTTTGCTAGTGAATATTACAGGAGAAAGTCTAGGAAGGGAGCTTTATAATAAACAACGTTCTTTCTAAAACACAATCTATTCATAAAATAGAGAATGCTCATGTTTTTCAAAAGACTTGTGAATAAGTTAAGTTTGCCTTGAGGCAATGGCTGTGCACATGGGATTTTTTTATGTGACTTTTTCATCTTCTGTTCAATCAAAGAACACACTTACCATAGCAACAGAGGTGATGATGGAATATGTCTGGTACCGCTGAGATTCAGAGAATTTTATCAAACAAGTACTGTGTATTTTACAGTATGGGATACTAACAATGGGACTTCATATACTCTCTTATTTCTACAAACCCCTTTTTAGCACTGTCCTTCATACGGCGCCCTGTCCTTTGCACCCCAGAGGCTTTTGCCTTAAATGTGTATTAATCACCACCATTAATAACGCCTTTAAAAAAAATGATTTAATAGGCAATGAATCTGAAGCCTTTGAAATTGAAAACGAAATGTGTATGAGCATAATGGCAATAGCAGTGACGAAATTACAGATCAGCAGAGCCGGTTGCCAGGTCTTCGTTTCTTCTTAGAAAGTGTTCATTTTCGAGGGACAGTTTTGTGATTGAAAGCATACATTGTATGTGTTTGTTGCACCGGAGGTTGTGTTTTCTTGGACTAAGAGGCAGTGTTAGAGCCAGATTTAAAAGGCCTTAGTGCCACGGGAGCGTCAATGCACTGTATTTACAAGGTGGCGTTAAGCCACTTTTTGTGGCTTAACAGTATCTTGTCAATACGGCCCCTTCACACTTAGCACTTTGCGTGGAAGGGGCGTGAAATTGATGTGGCTGTTGGTGTGCCACAGCAACACCCATCTAGATTTACGAGTTTTCGTAAACCTGAGGCAGTGCCAAAATATAACGTCACCCCAGAGGTAGAGTTAGCTTGGCACAAGTAGAAATTATTTCATTTCTCCGCATTCTGCAGCACACATTAAAAGAGCAAATCACCATTGAAGATTGTTTTTGTGCAGGAAGGTGTACCTTCCTACACAAAAACAATCTCCCCTGCATTGCAGCCATCGTTGCACCATGGCGCAAGAGTGGATGAGTTGGCGCTCGGCAGCAAATTTACTGCCGGCGCTGGGGAAAACACAGGGATGTGCTGTATTCTAATAAATACAGCACATCTCTGCATTTTGAAAATGATGGAGCACGGCGCTGCCAAATGTGGTGAGCATCGCGCTCCGTCATTTTCTTTTAAATCTGGGCCTTAGTCCTTGGGTGGCATAGCATGGTTTTGATGCTTGGACGTGTGCTGAAAATTAAGAATACATTAATTTTGGAACATAAAATCAACAAACTGAACAAATTGAACAAGGATAACCTGTCAGTTTTAGTGGCTTAACAGTATTTTGTAAATACGGCCTGTGAGAAAACAGGGCTGATTGCAGAGGCCCCATAACTTTTTGCCCCCATTTTCCACTTTTTGCTGGTGTTTTCCTGACTTTAAAGGTGCCCTGGGTACTGCTAACCAGTCCCAGGGCCTGTGCTCTGTGTAAAATGGATATGCAAATTAGGCTAATTATAATTGGCTAAGTTAACCTACCTATAAGTCCCTAGTATATGGTAGGGCATGTAGGTTTAGGGACCACAGCATAGGTGGTGCACACCTAGGTGCATTGCTGAGGTGCCCAGTGTCATTTTAAAAGCAAGCCTGCCTTGCTGGCTGCTTTTAAATTAAAGTTATATGCAAATTCGACTTTGGAATTAAAGGTACTTCCAAAGTCTTAAACTACCTTATTTTTACATATAAGTCACCCCTAAGGTGTGCCCTATGTGCCCCTAGGGCTGGGTGCCATGTAACTATAAGCAGGGACTTTATAAAAGTAGATTTATAAGCCCTGGTGAGGTAAAAACAGCCAAATTCGTTTTTCCCTCATTGAAGTAAATGGCCTTCATAGGCTAGAATTGGCAGACTTTATTTTAAATTTTAAAGTCTCCTTAAATGTTACATACCAAGAATTTGGTATCGAATTGATTGTTGTAATAAATCCCACAACTTCCAGTTGTTGGATTTAATATAACTTGTCCAGGTAAAAAGTTTAGACTTTACCTAAAAAGTTGCCAATTTCAGCTCTGCATTGTTTTTGCTGCTGTGCTCTGATTGGCCAGCCTGCAGCAGCTTCTGCCAGGCTGCCTTGATGAGGTGTGAAGTGGCCAGACTTCACACAAAGGAATGTGCTTGGGGGAGAGAATCTCCCCTCAGCAGATGGTGAGGCAGGAAGGGGGAGGGCTGCCAAACTGGTCTTCAAAGGCAGAGAAGGACATTTGTAGCACCCAGCAACACCCCCACATCCTGCAACCCCAGACAATTAGGTGCCCCCTTGATTAGATTAGGAGAGGGCAGGAGAGGGGTGTGTTTATGATTTTTAGCCACACCAGTGGGTGGGCTCAGCCAGATGTAACCTCCAAAAATCAGATTCATCCATGTTGGATTTTTAGAGACTGTTGCCCTCTGGGATGGATTTTTGCCACACTTCCCAGGAAGTGGTCATCACAGGGGGACGACCCTGTCCCTGATTGGAGAACCAGGGCCCCACTGCTTTTCACCCAGGAGCAAGGATAAAACTGGCAGACCTGCACCCACGCCTCAGATCCCCTCCAGAATTCAACAAGAAAGGAACTAAAGAAGAAGAAGGACTGCCCTGCTGGACCCCTGGCCTGCACCTGGACCCTGCACTCAGAAGGACTGCACCAGCTGCACACTTGGGCTTCACCACAAGAAGGACTTTGCCTGGCTTCAACTGGTTCAAGGAGGGACTCCCTGTTTGCTACAGGTGAAAAATTGCTAAACCAGAGTCCCCTGCACCAACTCCTGAAGAAAGCGACCAGCTGACCACTGTCCAGTGGCCAAAAAGGAGTTTGCGCCAGGTGCATTCTGGGAGTTGAAGTCCGCACCCCCCAAGGACCATCACAGAACTTCTGGACCCTTGGGGTGAGCTGTGGACCCCAAAAGAACCTTAAAAGAACATCTGGGTGAAGGCCCAGAAGTTTGGAAAAGATTTGAGAATTTTTGGAAAAAAGCTCCAGAGAGGGACCGACCCGCCGCGGAAATTCTAGCCGGCTTGCCTCAACCGCGACCCGGCCTGACTTCGTGGTTCGTCCCGGTAAAGAAAAACATCCAAAAAAGAGACTAAGTCCGAACGTAAAAAGTTGACCGGGACCTCCCAGCCATCGTATCCGAGAAGGGCTCCATGGACGTCGGATCAAGATCCAGGTTTACCCCGGTCGAAGGATTTTCATCTCGAAAAAATGACTAAGTCCGAAGGTAAAAGTCTCCACCGAGGAAACCCACATCGCGTATCCGGACAAGGGCTCCAGGAGGTCGGATTCAACTGGCAGGTTCGTCCCGGTGAAGAAAAACTTCAAAATAAAGACTAAGTCAGAAGGTAACTTTTTAACCAAGGCCTCCCGCGACCTGTAGCCGAGCAGGGCTCCATTGCGGTCGGCCTGAAAGTTTGACTTTGCCCCGGTCGAGGTGCAACCAGATGACCCGATTGGCGCTTTTTGTTTCTAAGCGCTAGAAAAGTAATAATTCTTTAAAAATTCATATCTCCGGTTCCCCTGAACCGATTTTAATCGTTTTTGTGTCATTTTAAAGATAAAAATATAAGCTATTTTTATAAATTGGTTTTGGATTTTTAAACTGTTTCCTGTGTTTTATTTAATTACTGTTTTGTGATATTTGAATGCTTTACACTTTGTCTCCTAAGTTAAGCCTTGACGCTCGATGCCAAGCTACCAAGGGTAGAGCTGGGATTAATTTACTGAGACCTAACTGTACCTATGTGGAGGTTAGTGGCTTGTTGCTAGGTGTAGGTACCTACCTGCCCTACCAATAACCCATTTTCCAACACGGCCCCTTCACACTCAGCACTTTGCGTGGAAGGGGCGTGCAATCAGTATTGCTGTGGGCATGCCACAGCAACACCCATCGCATTTTGACATTGCCCCAGATTGAAGAGTTTTCATAAACCTGAGGCAGCGGCAAAATATAAAGTCACCCCAGAGGTGTTAGGAGTTAGCATGGCACAAGTAGAAATTATTTCATTTCTCCTAGTTTTTTGCTCTTTCTACATGTGCTGCATTCTGCAGCACACGTTAAAAGAGCAAATCACCATTGAAGATTGTTTTTGTGCAGGAAGGTGTCCCTTCCTACACAAAAACAATCATCCCCACATCGCAGCCATCGTTGCATCATGGTGCAAGAGTGGATGCGTTCACTCTTGGCAGCAAATTTACTGCCGGCGCTGGGGAAAACACAGGGATGTGCTGTATTCTACTAAATATAGCGCATCTCTGCATTTTGAAAATGATGGAGCACGGCGCTGCCAAATGTGGTGAACATTGTGTAGTGAATCCTAGTTTGTTTTAATGGGATTACGGGAGTTAACTTAGCTTTCGCTTGCAGAGTCGTGCCCCCGTCACCTAGTGATTTTTAACCTACTTAGCTTGCTCTGTGTTAGACCATTTGTTTATTTAAATCTTTTAACCACTTCTGTGCCTTGGACGAGATCATCTCGTCCAACGCTACAGTTCCCTGTGCCTTGGACGAGATCATCTCGTCCATGGCACAGGGGAACTTGGGGGCGCGCTAGCGCGCCCCCGTGCACCCCCCTCCCCCCCATGTCGGGGATGGAAGGGGAAGACCTTCCCCTTCCACCCCCGACCCTCCCCATCCCCCACTGTGACGTCAGCGCGCGCGCGCGCGCTGATTAGTCACAGGGGCCTCCCTCGTCGCGCTGGAAGCTCTGCTTCCAGCGCGATTGAAAAAGAAATGCAAAAGCATTTCTCTTTCAATCACTTGGGAGGCCCGGAGGGGCTTCAAAGGGAAGGAAAAGTATTTCCTTCCCTTTGAAGTCTCTCCGAGGGTTTCAAAAGCCGGATTGCTTGCAATCCGGCATTTGAAACCCCACTAGACACCAGGGATTTTTTTTTTTTTTTACTAATCTTCACATAAGGGAGCGACCCCTTGGGCAAGGGTCGCTCCCATGGGGGGCATTTTTTCAGGAAGTCCTTTTCTGCCCCCCCTGGGGGCAGATCGGCCTATTATTAGGCCGATCTGCCCCCAAGGGGGGCAGAAACCTCTAGGCACCAGGGACCATTTTTTTTTTTTTATGTTTAATTTTTTTTTTTTAGGTGGGGAGCGACCCCTTAGGCAAGGTTCGCTCCCCTTGGGGGAAAATTATATTTAGGCCATTTCTTCCCCCCTTGGGGGCAGATTGGCCTATTTTGATGAGGACAATCTGCCCCCAAGGGGGGCAGAAACCACTAGACACCAGGGAGCTTTTTCTTTGCGTGAATTTCACGCAAGGGGAGCGACCCCTTAGGCAAGGGTCGCTCCCTGGGGGGGGCAAATTAATTTTAGGCCATTTCTGCCCCCCCTGGGGGCAGATGCCCCCAGGGTGGGCAGAAACCTCTAGGCGCCAGGGCCATTTTTTTTTCTTTTTCTTTTTTTTGTTTGTTTCTTTTTTTAGGGATGGGGAGCGACCCATCAGGCAAGGGTCGCTCCCCTGGGGGGCAAATTGTATTTAGGCCGTTTCTGCCCCCCTTGGGGGCAGATTGGCTGATTTTAGGTCAATCTGCCCCCAAGGGGGCAGAAACCACTAGGCACCAGGGATTTGTTTTTTGGCGCCAATGTCACGCAGGGGGAGCGACCCCGTAGGCAAGGGTCACTCCCGGGGGGGTGGGGGTTGGGGGGGGAGACATTTATTTTAGGCCATTTCTGCCCCCCAGGGGGCAGATCGGCCTATTATTAGGCTGATCTGCCCCCGGGGGGGGGCAGAAACCTCTAGGCGCCAGAGCAAAATTTTTGGTGTGTTTTTTTTTTTTTTGTTTGTTTGTTTTTTTAGAGATGGGGAGCAACCCATCAGGCAAGGGTCGCTCCCCAGGGGGGGCAAATTGTATTTAGACCATTTCTGCCCCCCTGGCGGCAGATTGGCAGAGTTTAGGTCAATCTGCCCCCAAGGGGGCAGAAACCACTAGGCACAGGGGATTTGTTTTTTGGCGCCAATGTCACGCAGGGGTAGCGACCCCGTAGGCAACGGTCGCTCCAGTGGGGGGGGGGTGTGGGGGGGTGGGGGTTGGGGGGCAAATTTATTTTAGGCCATTTCTGCCCTCCCCTGGGGGCAGAAACCTATAGGCACCAGGGGAATTTTTTTTTCTTCTTTTTTTTCTTTCTTTGTTTGTTTTTTTTTATAGATGGGGAGCGACCCATCAGGCAAGAGTCGCTCCCCTGGGGGACAAATTGTATTTAGGCCACCGGGGATTTGTTTTTTGGCGCCAATGTCACGCAGGGGGAGCGACCCCGTAGGCAAGGGTAGGCAAATTTATTTTAGGCCATTTCTGCCCCCCCCTGGGGCCGGCTGAGCTACAGGCCAAACACCACAGGTAGGCACTTTGCAAAAAACACCTCTGTTTTCTGTGAAAAAATATGTTGTGTCCACGTTGTGTTTTGGGCCATTTCCTTTTGTGGGCGTTCGGCCTACCCACACAAGTGAGGTACCATTTTTATCGAGAGACTTAGGGGAACGCTGGGTGGAAGGAAATTTGAGGCTCCTCTCAGATTCCAGAACTTTCTGTCACCGAAATGAGAGGAACATGTGTTTTTTGGGCGAAATCTTGATGTTTGCAAAGGATTCTGGGTAACATAACCTGGTCAGAGCCCCGCAAGTCACCCCATCTTGGATTCCCCTGGGTTTCTAGTTTTCAAAAATGCACTGGTTTGCTAGGTTTCCTCAGGTGCCAGCTGAGCTACAGGCCAAAATCCACAGGTAGGCACTGCTTTTTATAAAAAAATGTGATGTGTCCACGTTGTCTTTTGGGCCCTTTCCTTTCGTGGGCGCTAGTCCTACCCACACAAGTGAGGTATCATTTTTATCGGGAGACTTGGGGAAACGCTGGGTGGAAGGAAATTTGTGGCTCCTCTCAGATGCCAGAACTTTTTGCCACAGAAATGTGAGTAACATGTGTTTTTTTAGCCAAATTTTGAGATTTCCAAAGGATTCTGGGTAACAGAACCTGGTCCGAGCCCCGCAAGTCACCCCATCTTGGATTCCCCTAGGTCTCTAGTTTTCAGAAATGCACAGGTTTGGTAGGTTTCCCTAGGTGCCGGCTGAGCTAGAGGCCAAAATCTACAGGTAGGCACTTCGCAAAAAAAACCTCTGTTTTCTTCCAAAAATTTGGATGTGTCCACGTTGCGCTTTGGGGCGTTTCCTGTCGCGGGCGCTAGGCCTACCCACACAAGTGAGGTATCATTTTTATCGGGAGACTTGGGGGAACGCTGGGTGGAAGGAAATTTGTGGCTCCTCTCAGATTCCAGAACTTTCTGCCACAGAAATGTGAGGAACATGTGTATTTTTAGCCAAATTTTGAGGTTTGCAAAGGATTCTGGGTAACAGAACCTGGTCCGAGCCCCGCAAGTCACCCCATCTTGGATTCCCCTAGGTCTCTAGTTTTCAGAAATGCACAGGTTTGGTAGGTTTCCCTAGGTGCCGGCTGAGCTAGAGGCCAAAATCTACAGGTAGGCACTTCGCAAAAAACACCTCTATTTTCTTCCAAAAATTTGGTTGTGTCCACGTTGCGCTTTGGGGCGTTTCCTGTCGCGGGCCCTAAGCCTACCCACACAAGTGAGGTATCATTTTTATCGGGAGACTTGGGGGAACGCTGGGTGGAAGGAAATTTCTGGCTCCTCTCAGATTCCAGAACTTTCTGCCACAGAAATGTGAGGAACATGTGTATTTTTAGCCAAATTTTGAGGTTTGCAAAGGATTCTGGGTAACAGAACCTGGTCCGAGCCCCGCAAGTCACCCCATCTTGGATTCCCCTAGGTCTCTAGTTTTCAGAAATGCACAGGTTTGGTAGGTTTCCCTAGGTGCCGGCTGAGCTAGAGGCCAAAATCTACAGGTAGGCACTTCGCAAAAAACACCTCTATTTTCTTCCAAAAATTTGGATGTGTCCACGTTGCGCTTTGGGGCGTTTCCTGTCGCGGGCGCTAGGCCTACCCACACAAGTGAGGTATCATTTTTATCGGGAGACTTGGGGGAACGCTGGGTGGAAGGAAATTTGTGGCTCCTCTCAGATTCCAGAACTTTCTGCCACAGAAATGTGAGGAACATGTGTATTTTTAGCCAAATTTTGAGGTTTGCAAAGGATTCTGGGTAACAGAACCTGGTCCGAGCCCCGCAAGTCACCCCATCTTGGATTCCCCTAGGTCTCTAGTTTTCAGAAATGCACAGGTTTGGTAGTTTTCCCTAGGTGCCGGCTGAGCTAGAGGCCACAATCTACAGGTAGGCACTTCGCAAAAAACACCTCTGTTTTCTTCCAAAAATTTGGATGTGTCCACGTTGCGCTTTGGGGCGTTTCCTGTCGCGGGCGCTAGGCCTACCCACAAAAGTGAGGGATCATTTTTATCAGGAGACTAGGGGGAACGCTGGGTGGAAGGAAATTTGTGGCTCCTCTCAGATTCCAGAACTTTCTGCCACAGAAATGTGAGGAACATGTGTTTTTTTAGCCAAATTTTGAGGTTTGCAAAGGATTCTGGGTATCAGAACCTGGTCCGAGCCCCGCAAGTCACCCCATCTTGGATTCCCCTAGGTCTCTAGTTGTCAGAAATGCACAGGTTTGGTGGGTTTCCCTAGGTGCCGGCTGAGCTAGAGGACAAAATCTACAGGTAGGCACTTCGCAAAAAACACCTCTGTTTTCTTCCAAAAATTTGGATGTGTCCACGTTGCGCATTGGGGCATTTCCTGTCGCGGGCACTAGGCCTACCCACTCAAGTGAGGGATCATTTTTATCGGGAGACTTGGGGGAACGCTGGGTGGAAGGAAATTTGTGGCTCCTCTCAGATTCCAGAACTTTCTGCACAGAAATGTGAGGAACATGTGTTTTTTTAGCCAAATTTTGAGGTTTGCAAAGGATTCTGGGTAACAGAACCTGGTCCGAGCCCCGCAAGTCACCCCATCTTGGATTCCCCAAGGTCTCTAGTTTTCAGAAATGCACAGGTTTGGTAGGTTTCCCTAGGTGCCGGCTGAGCTAGAGGCCAAAATCTACAGGTATGCACTTCGCAAAAAACACCTCTGTTTTCTTTTAAAAATTTGGATGTGTCCACGTTGCGCTTTGGGGCGTTTCCTGTCGCGGGCGCTAGGCCTACCCACACAAGTGAGGGATCATTTTTATCGGGAGACTTGGGGGAACGCTGGGTGGAAGGAAATTTGTGGCTCCTCTCAGATTCCAGAACTTTCTGCCACAGAAATGTGAGGAACATGTGTTTTTTTAGCCAAATTTTGAGGTTTGCAAAGGATTCTGGGTAACAGAACCTGGTCCGAGCCCCGCAAGTCACCCCATCTTGGATTCCCCTTGGTCTCTAGTTTTCAGAAATGCACAGGTTTGGTAGGTTTCCCTAGGTGCCGGCTGAGCTAGAGGCCAAAATCTACAGGTAGGCACTTCGCAAAAAACACCTCTGTTTTCTTCCAAAAATTTGGATGTGTCCACGTTGCGCTTTGGGCCGTTTCCTGTCGCGGGCGCTAGGCCTACCCACTCAAGTGAGGTATCATTTTTATCGGGAGACTTGGGGGAACGCTTGGTGGAAGGAAATTTGTGGCTCCTCTCAGATTCCAGAACTTTCTGCCACAGAAATTTGAGGAACATGTGTTTTTTTAGCCACATTTTGAGGTTTGCAAAGGATTCTGGGTAACAGAACCTGGTCCGAGCCCCGCAAGTCACCCCTCCTTAGATTCCCCAGGTCTCTAGTTTTCAGAAATGCACAGGTGTGGTAGGTTTCCCTAGGTGCTGGCTGAGCTAAAGGCCAAAATCTACAGGTAGGCACTTCGCAAAAAACACCTCTGTTTTCTTCCAAAAATTTGGATGTGTCCACATTGCGCTTTGGGGTGTTTCCTGTCGCGGGCGCTAGGCCTACCCACACAAGTGAGGTATCATTTTTATCGGGAGACTTGGGGGAACGCTGGGTGGAAGGACATTTGTGGCTCCTCTCAGATTCCAGAACTTTCTGCCAAAGAAATGTTAGGAACATGTGTTTTTTTAGCCAAATTTTGAGGTTTGCAAAGGATTCTGGGTAACAGAACCTGGTCCGAGCCCCGCAAGTCACCCCATCTTGGATTCCCCTAGGTCTCTAGTTTTCAGAAATGCACAGGTTTGCTAGGTTTCCCTAGGTGCCGGCTGAGCTAGAGGCCAAAATCTACAGGTAGGCACTTCGCAAAAAACACCTCTGTTTTCTTCCAAAAAATTTGGATGTGTCCACGTTGCGCTTTGGGGCGTTTCCTGTCGCGGGCGCTAGGCCTACCCACACAAGTGAGGTATCATTTTTATCGGGAGACTTGGGGGAACGCTGGGTGGAAGGAAATTTGTGGCTCCTCTCAGATTCCAGAACTTTCTGCCACAGAAATGTGAGGAACATGTGTATTTTTAGCCAAATTTTGAGGTTTGCAAAGGATTCTGGGTAACAGAACCTGGTCCGAGCCCCGCAAGTCACCCCATCTTGGATTCCCCTAGGTCTCTAGTTTTCAGAAATGCACAGGTTTGGTAGGTTTCCCTAGGTGCCGGCTGAGCTAGAGGCCAAAATCTACAGGTAGGCACTTCGCAAAAAACACCTCTATTTTCTTCCAAAAATTTGGATGTGTCCACGTTGCGCTTTGGGGCGTTTCCTGTCACGGGCGCTAGGCCTACCCACACAAGTGAGGGATCATTTTTATCGGGAGACTTGGGGGAACGCTGGGTGGAAGGAAATTTGTGGCTCCTCTCAGATTCCAGAACTTTCTGCCACAGAAATGTGAGGAACATGTGTTTTTTTAGCCAAATTTTGAGGTTTGCAAAGGATTCTGGGTAACAGAACCTGGTCCGAGCCCCGCAAGTCACCCCATCTTGGATTCCCCTAGGTCTCTAGTTTTCAGAAATGCACAGGTTTGCTAGGTTTCCCTAGGTGCCGGCTGAGCTAGAGGCCAAAATCTACAGGTAGGCACTTCGCAAAAAACACCTCTGTTTTCTTCCAAAAAATTTGGATGTGTCCACGTTGCGCTTTGGGGCGTTTCCTGTCGCGGGCGCTAGGCCTACCCACACAAGTGAGGTATCATTTTTATCGGGAGACTTGGGGGAACGCTGGGTGGAAGGAAATTTGTGGCTCCTCTCAGATTCCAGAACTTTCTGCCACAGAAATGTGAGGAACATGTGTATTTTTAGCCAAATTTTGAGGTTTGCAAAGGATTCTGGGTAACAGAACCTGGTCCGAGCCCCGCAAGTCACCCCATCTTGGATTCCCCTACGTCTCTAGTTTTCAGAAATGCACAGGTTTGGTAGGTTTCCCTAGGTGCCGGCTGAGCTAGAGGCCAAAATCTACAGGTAGGCACTTCGCAAAAAACACCTCTATTTTCTTCCAAAAATTTGGATGTGTCCACGTTGCGCTTTGGGGCGTTTCCTGTCGCGGGCGCTAGGCCTACCCACACAAGTGAGGGATCATTTTTATCGGGAGACTTGGGGGAACGCTGGGTGGAAGGAAATTTGTGGCTCCTCTCAGATTCCAGAACTTTCTGCCACAGAAATGTGAGGAACATGTGTTTTTTAAGCCAAATTTTGAGGTTTGCAAAGGATTCTGGGTAACAGAACCTGGTCCGAGCCCCGCAAGTCACCCCATCTTGGATTCCCCTAGGTCTCTAGTTTTCAGAAATGCACAGGTTTGGTAGGGTTCCCTAGGTGCCGGCTGAGCTAGAGGCCAAAATCTACAGGTATGCACTTCGCAAAAAACACCTCTGTTTTCTTTAAAAAATTTGGATGTGTCCACGTTGCGCTTTGGGGCGTTTCCTGTCGCGGGCGCTAGGCCTACCCACACAAGTGAGGGATCATTTTTATCGGGAGACTTGGGGGAACACTGGGTGGAAGGAAATTTGTGGCTCCTCTCAGATTCCAGAACTTTCTGCCACAGAAATGTGAGGAACATGTGTTTTTTTAGCCAAATTTTGAGGTTTGCAAAGGATTCTGGGTAACAGAACCTGGTCCGAGCCCCGCAAGTCACCCCTCCTTAGATTCCCCTAGGTCTCTAGTTTTCAGAAATGCACAGGTTTGGTAGGTTTCCCTAGGTGCTGACTGAGCTAAAGGCCAAAATCTACAGGTAGGCACTTCGCAAAAAACACCTCTGTTTTCTTGCAAAAATTTGGATGTGTCCACATTGCGCTTTGGGGTGTTTCCTGTCGCGGTCGCTAGGCCTACCCACACAAGTGAGGTATCATTTTTATCGGGAGACTTGGGGGAACGCTGGGTGGAAGGAAATTTGTGGCTCCTCTCAGATTCCAGAACTTTCTGCCACAGAAATGTGAGGAACATGTGTTTTTTTAGCCAAATTTTGAGGTTTGCAAAGGATTCTGGGTAACAGAACCTCGTCCGAGCCCCGCCAGTCACCCCATCTTGGATTCCCCTAGGTCTCTAGTTTTCAGAAATGCACAGGTTTGGTGGGTTTCCCTAGGTGCCGGCTGAGCTAGAGGCCAAAATCTACAGGAAGGCACTTCGCAAAAAACACCTCTGTTTTCTTCCAAAAATTTGGATGTGTCCACGTTGCGCTTTGGGGCGTTTCCTGTCGCGGGCGCTAGGCCTACCCACACAAGTGAGGGATCATTTTTATCGGGAGACTTGGGGGAACGCTGGGTGGAAGGAAATTTCTGGCTCCTCTCAGATTCCAGAACTTTCTGCCACAGAAATGTGAGGAACATGTGTTTTTTTAGCCAAATTTTGAGGTTTGCAAAGGATTCTGGGTAACAGAACCTGGTCCGAGCCCCGCAAGTCACCCCATCTTGGATTCCCCTTGGTCTCTAGTTTTCAGAAATGCACAGGTTTGGTAGGTTTCCCTAGGTGCCGGCTGAGCTAGAGGCCAAAATCTACAGGTAGGCACTTCGCAAAAAACACCTCTGTTTTCTTCCAAAAATTTGGATGTGTCCACGTTGCGCTTTGGGCCGTTTCCTGTCGCGGGCGCTAGGCCTACCCACTCAAGTGAGGTATCATTTTTATCGGGAGACTTGGGGGAACACTGGGTGGAAGGAAATTTGTGGCTCCTCTCAGATTCCAGAACTTTCTGCCACAGAAATTTGAGGAACATGTGTTATTTTAGCCACATTTTGAGGTTTGCAAAGGAATCTGGGTAACAGAACCTGGTCCGAGCCCCGCAAGTCACCCCTCCTTAGATTCCCCTAGGTCTCTAGTTTTCAGAAATGCACAGGTGTGGTAGGTTTCCCTAGGTGCTGGCTGAGCTAAAGGCCAAAATCTACAGGTAGGCACTTCACAAAAAACACCTCTGTTTTCTTCCAAAAATTTGGATGTGTCCACATTGCGCTTTGGGGTGTTTCCTGTCGCGGGCGCTAGGCCTACCCACACAAGTGAGGTATCATTTTTATCGGGAGACTTGTGGGAACGCTGGGTGGAAGGACATTTGTGGCTCCTCTCAGATTCCAGAACTTTCTGCCAAAGAAATGTTAGGAACATGTGTTTTTTTAGCCAAATTTTGAGGTTTGCAAAGGATTCTGGGTAACAGAACCTGGTCCGAGCCCCGCAAGTCACCCCATCTTGGATTCCCCTAGGTCTCTAGTTTTCAGAAATGCACAGGTTTGCTAGGTTTCCCTAGGTGCCGGCTGAGCTAGAGGCCAAAATCTACAGGTAGGCACTTCGCAAAAAACACCTCTGTTTTCTTCCAAAAAATTTGGATGTGTCCACGTTGCGCTTTGGGGCGTTTCCTGTCGCGGGCGCTAGGCCTACCCACACAAGTGAGGTATCATTTTTATCGGGAGACTTGGGGGAACGCTGGGTGGAAGGAAATTTGTGGCTCCTCTCAGATTCCAGAACTTTCTGCCACAGAAATGTGAGGAACATGTGTATTTTTAGCCAAATTTTGAGGTTTGCAAAGGATTCTGGGTAACAGAACCTGGTCCGAGCCCCGCAAGTCACCCCATCTTGGATTCCCCTAGGTCTCTAGTTTTCAGAAATGCACAGGTTTGGTAGGTTTCCCTAGGTGCCGGCTGAGCTAGAGGCCAAAATCTACAGGTAGGCACTTCGCAAAAAACACCTCTATTTTCTTCCAAAAATTTGGATGTGTCCACGTTGCGCTTTGGGGCGTTTCCTGTCGCGGGCGCTAGGCCTACCCACACAAGTGAGGGATCATTTTTATCGGGAGACTTGGGGGAACGCTGGGTGGAAGGAAATTTGTGGCTCCTCTCAGATTCCAGAACTTTCTGCCACAGAAATGTGAGGAACATGTGTATTTTTAGCCAAATTTTGAGGTTTGCAAAGGATTCTGGGTAACAGAACCTGGTCCGAGCCCCGCAAGTCACCCCATCTTGGATTCCCCTAGGTCTCTAGTTTTCAGAAATGCACAGGTTTGGTAGGTTTCCCTAGGTGCCGGCTGAGCTAGAGGCCAAAATCTACAGGTAGGCACTTCGCAAAAAACACCTCTATTTTCTTCCAAAAATTTGGATGTGTCCACGTTGCGCTTTGGGGCGTTTCCTGTCGCGGGCGCTAGGCCTACCCACACAAGTGAGGGATCATTTTTATCGGGAGACTTGGGGGAACGCTGGGTGGAAGGAAATTTGTGGCTCCTCTCAGATTCCAGAACTTTCTGCCACAGAAATGTGAGGAACATGTGTTTTTTTAGCCAAATTTTGAGGTTTGCAAAGGATTCTGGGTAACAGAACCTGGTCCGAGCCCCGCAAGTCACCCCATCTTGGATTCCCCTTGGTCTCTAGTTTTCAGAAATGCACAGGTTTGGTAGGTTACCCTAGGTGCCGGCTGAGCTAGAGGCCAAAATCTACAGGTAGGCACTTCGCAAAAAACACCTCTGTTTTCTTCCAAAAATTTGGATGTGTCCACGTTGCGCTTTGGGCCGTTTCCTCTCGCGGGCGCTAGGCCTACCCACTCAAGTGAGGTATCATTTTTATCGGGAGACTTGGGGGAACGCTGGGTGGAAGGAAATTTGTGGCTCCTCTCAGATTCCAGAACTTTCTGCCACAGAAATGTGAGGAACATGTGTTTTTTTAGCCAAATTTTGAGGTTTGCAAAGGATTCTGGGTAACAGAACCTGGTCCGAGCCCCGCAAGTCACCCCTCCTTAGATTCCCCTGGTCTTTTGTTTTCAGAAATGCACAGGTTTGGTAGGTTTCCCTAGGTGCTGGCTGAGCTAAAGGCCAAAAGCTACAGGTAGGCACTTCGCAAAAAATACCTCTGTTTTCTTCCAAAAATTTGGATGTGTCCACATTGCGCTTTGGGGTGTTTCCTGTCGCGGGCGCTAGGCCTACCCACACAAGTGAGGTATCATTTTTATCGGGAGACTTGGGGGAACGCTGGGTGGAAGGACATTTGTGGCTCCTCTCAGATTCCAGAACTTTCTGCCACAGAAATGTGAGGAACATGTGTATTTTTAGCCAAATTTTGAGGTTTGCAAAGGATTCTGGGTAACAGAACCTGGTCCGAGCCCCGCAAGTCACCCCATCTTGGATTCCCCTAGGTCTCTAGTTTTCAGAAATGCACAGGTTTGATAGGTTTCCCTAGGTGCCGGCTGAGCTAGAGGCCAAAATCTACAGGTAGGCACTTCGCAAAAAACACCTCTATTTTCTTCCAAAAATGTGGATGTGTCCACGTTGCGCTTTGGGGCGTTTCCTGTCGCGGGCGCTAGGCCTACCCACACAAGTGAGGGATCATTTTTATCGGGAGACTTGGGGGAACGCTGGGTGGAAGGAAATTTGTGGCTCCTCTCAGATTCCAGAACTTTCTGCCACAGAAATGTGAGGAACATGTGTTTTTTTAGCCAAATTTTGAGGTTTGCAAAGGATTCTGGTAACAGAACCTGGTCCGAGCCCCGCAAGTCACCCCATCTTGGATTCCCCTAGGTCTCTAGTTTTCAGAAATGCACAGGTTTGGTAGGTTTCCCTAGGTGCCGGCTGAGCTAGAGGCCAAAATCTACAGGTATGCACTTCGCAAAAAACACCTCTGTTTTCTTTCAAAAATTTGGATGTGTCCACGTTGCGCTTTGGGGCGTTTCCTGTCGCGGGCGCTAGGCCTACCCACACAAGTGAGGGATCATTTTTATCGGGAGACTTGGGGGAACGCTGGGTGGAAGGAAATTTGTGGCTCCTCTCAGATTCCAGAACTTTCTGCCACAGAAATGTGAGGAACATGTGTTTTTTTCGCCAAATTTTGAGGTTTGCAAAGGATTCTGGGTAACAGAACCTGGTCCGAGCCCCGCAAGTCACCCCATCTTGGATTCCCCTTGGTCTCTAGTTTTCAGAAATGCACAGGTTTGGTAGGTTTCCCTAGGTGCCGGCTGAGCTAGAGGCCAAAATCTACAGGTAGGCACTTCGCAAAAAACACCTCTGTTTTCTTCCAAAAATTTGGATGTGTCCACGTTGCGCTTTGGGCCGTTTCCTGTTGCGGGCGCTAGGCCTACCCACTCAAGTGAGGTATCATTTTTATCGGGAGACTTGGGGTAACGCTGGGTGGAAGGAAATTTGTGGCTCCTCTCAGATTCCAGAACTTTCTGCCACAGAAATTTGAGGAACATGTGTTTTTTTAGCCACATTTTGAGGTTTGCAAAGGATTCTGGGTAACAGAACCTGGTCCGAGCCCCGCAAGTCACCCCTCCTTAGATTCCCCTAGGTCTCTAGTTTTCAGAAATGCACAGGTTTGGTAGGTTTCCCTAGGTGCTGGCTGAGCTAAAGGCCAAAATCTACAGGTAGGCACTTCGCAAAAAACACCTCTGTTTTCTTCCAAAAATTTGGATGTGTCCACATTGCGCTTTGGGGTGTTTCCTGTCGCGGGCGCTAGGCCTACCCACACAAGTGAGGTATCATTTTTATCGGGAGACTTCGGGGAACGCTGGGTGGAAGGACATTTGTGGCTCCTCTCAGATTCCAGAACTTTCTGCCAAAGAAATGTTAGGAACATGTGTTTTTTTAGCCAAATTTTGAGGTTTGCAAAGGATTCTGGGTAACAGAACCTGGTCCGAGCACCGCAAGTCACCCCATCTTGGATTCCCCTAGGTCTCTAGTTTTCAGAAATGCACAGGTTTGGTAGGTTTCCCTAGGTGCCGGCTGAGCTAGAGGCCAAAATCTACAGGTAGGCACTTCGCAAAAAACACCTCTATTTTCTTCCAAAAATTTGGATGTGTCCACGTTGCGCTTTGGGGCGTTTCTTGTCGCGGGCGCTAGGCCTACCCACACAAGTGAGGTATCATTTTTATCGGGAGACTTGGGGGAACGCTGGGTGGAAGGAAATTTGTGGCTCCTCTCAGATTCCAGAACTTTCTGCCACAGAAATGTGAGGAACTTGTGTATTTTTAGCCAAATTTTGAGGTTTGCAAAGGATTCTGGGTAACAGAACCTGGTCCGAGCCCCGCAAGTCACCCCATCTTGGATTCCCCTAGGTCTCTAGTTTTCAGAAATGCACAGGTTTGGTAGGTTTCCCTAGGTGCCGGCTGAGCTAGAGGCCAAAATCTACAGGTAGGCACTTCGCAAAAAACACCTCTGTTTTCTTTCAAAAATTTGGATGTGTCCACGTTGCGCTTTGGGGCGTTTCCTGTCGCGGGCGCTAGGCCTACCCACACAAGTGAGGGATCATTTTTATCGGGAGACTTGGGGGAACGCTGGGTGGAAGGAAATTTGTGGCTCCTCTCAGATTCCAGAACTTTCTGCCACAGAAATGTGAGGAACATGTGTTTTTTTAGCCAAATTTTGAGGTTTGCAAAGGATTCTGGGTAACAGAACCTGGTCCGAGCCCCGCAAGTCACCCCATCTTGGATTCCCCTTGGTCTCTAGTTTTCAGAAATGCACAGGTTTGGTAGGTTTCCCTAGGTGCCGGCTGAGCTAGAGGCCAAAATCTACAGGTAGGCACTTCGCAAAAAACACCTCTGTTTTCTTCCAAAAATTTGGATGTGTCCACGTTGCGCTTTGGGGCGTTTCCTGTCGCGGGCGCTAGGCCTACCCACACAAGTGAGGGATCATTTTTATCGGGAGACTTGGGGGAACGCTGGGTGGAAGGAAATTTGTGGCTCCTCTCAGATTCCAGAACTTTCTGCCACAGAAATGTTAGGAACATGTGTTTTTTTAGCCAAATTTTGAGGTTTGCAAAGGATTCTGGGTAACAGAACCTGGTCCGAGCCCCGCAAGTCACCCCATCTTGGATTCCCCTAGGTCTCTAGTTTTCAGAAATGCACAGGTTTGGTAGGTTTCCCTAGGTGCCGGCTGAGCTAGAGGCCAAAATCTACAGGTATGCACTTCGCAAAAAACACCTCTGTTTTCTTTCAAAAATTTGGATGTGTCCACGTTGCGCTTTGGGGCGTTTCCTGTCGCGGGCGCTAGGCCTACCCACACAAGTGAGGGATCATTTTTATCGGGAGACTTGGGGGAACGCTGGGTGGAAGGAAATTTGTGGCTCCTCTCAGATTCCAGAACTTTCTGCCACAGAAATGTGAGGAACATGTGTTTTTTTAGCCAAATTTTGAGGTTTGCAAAGGATTCTGGGTAACAGAACCTGGTCCGAGCCCCGCAAGTCACCCCATCTTGGATTCCCCTTGGTCTCTAGTTTTCAGAAATGCACAGGTTTGGTAGGTTTCCCTAGGTGCCGGCTGAGCTAGAGGCCAAAATCTACAGGTAGGCACTTCGCAAAAAACACCTCTGTTTTCTTCCAAAAATTTGGATGTGTCCACGTTGCGCTTTGGGCCGTTTCCTGTCGCGGGCGCTAGGGCTACCCACTCAAGTGAGGTATCATTTTTATCGGGAGACTTGGGGGAACGCTGGGTGGAAGGAAATTTGTGGCTCCTCTCAGATTCCAGAACTTTCTGCCACAGAAATTTGAGGAACATGTGTTTTTTTAGCCACATTTTGAGGTTTGCAAAGGATTCTGGGTAACAGAACCTGGTCCGAGCCCCGCAAGTCACCCCTCCTTAGATTCCCCTAGGTCTCTAGTTTTCAGAAATGCACAGGTTTGGTAGGTTTCCCTAGGTGCTGACTGAGCTAAAGGCCAAAATCTACAGGTAGGCACTTCGCAAAAAACACCTCTGTTTTCTTCCAAAAATGTGGATGTGTCCACATTGCGCTTTGGGGTGTTTCCTGTCGCGGGCGCTAGGCCTACCCACACAAGTGAGGTATCATTTTTATCGGGAGACTTCGGGGAACGCTGGGTGGAAGGACATTTGTGGTTCCTCTCAGATTCCAGAACTTTCTGCCAAAGAAATGTTAGGAACATGTGTTTTTTTAGCCACATTTTGAGGTTTGCAAAGGATTCTGGGTAACAGAACCTGGTCCGAGCCCCGCAAGTCACCCCATCTTGGATTCCCCTAGGTCTCTAGTTTTCAGAAATGCACAGGTTTGGTAGGTTTCCCTAGGTGCCGGCTGAGCTAGAGGCCAAAATCTACAGGTAGGCACTTCGCAAAAAACACCTCTGTTTTCTTCCAAAAATTTGGATGTGTCCACGTTGCGCTTTGGGGCGTTTCTTGTCGCGGGCGCTAGGCCTACCCACACAAGTGAGGTATCATTTTTATCGGGAGACTTGGGGGAACGCTGGGTGGAAGGAAATTTGTGGCTCCTCTCAGATTCCAGAACTTTCTGCCACAGAAATATGAGGAACTTGTGTATTTTTAGCCAAATTTTGAGGTTTGCAAAGGATTCTGGGTAACAGAACCTGGTCCGAGCCCCGCAAGTCACCCCATCTTGGATTCCCCTAGGTCTCTAGTTTTCAGAAATGCACAGGTTTGGTAGGTTTCCCTAGGTGCCGGCTGAGCTAGAGGCCAAAATCTACAGGTAGGCACTTCGCAAAAAACACCTCTATTTTCTTCCAAAAATTTGGATGTGTCCACGTTGCGCTTTGGGGCGTTTCCTGTCGCGGGCCCTAGGCCTACCCACACAAGTGAGGTATCATTTTTATCGGGAGACTTGGGGGAACGCTGGGTGGAAGGAAATTTGTGGCTCCTCTCAGATTCCAGAACTTTCTGCCACAGAAATGTGAGGAACATGTGTTTTTTTAGCCAAATTTTGAGGTTTGCAAAGGATTCTGGGTAACAGAACCTGGTCCGAGCCCCGCCAGTCACCCCATCTTGGATTCCCCTAGGTCTCTAGTTTTCAGAAATGCACAGGTTTGGTGGGTTTCCCTAGGTGCCGGCTGAGCTAGAGGCCAAAATCTACAGGTAGGCACTTCGCAAAAAACACCTCTGTTTTCTTCCAAAAATTTGGATGTGTCCACGTTGCGCTTTGGGGCGTTTCCTGTCGCGGGCGCTAGGCCTACCCACACAAGTGAGGGATCATTTTTATCGGGAGACTTGGGGGAACGCTGGGTGGAAGGAAATTTGTGGCTCCTCTCAGATTCCAGAACTTTCTGCCACAGAAATGTGAGGAACATGTGTTTTTTAGCCAAATTTTGAGGTTTGCAAAGGATTCTGGGTAACAGAACCTGGTCCGAGCCCCGCAAGTCACCCCATCTTGGATTCCCCTAGGTCTCTAGTTTTCAGAAATGCACAGGTTTGGTAGGTTTCCCTAGGTGCCGGCTGAGCTAGAGGCCAAAATCTACAGGTATGCACTTCGCAAAAAACACCTCTGTTTTCTTTCAAAAATTTGGATGTGTCCACGTTGCGCTTTGGGGCGTTTCCTGTCGCGGGCGCTAGGCCTACCCACACAAGTGAGGGATCATTTTTATCGGGAGACTTGGGGGAACGCTGGGTGGAAGGAAATTTGTGGCTCCTCTCAGATTCCAGAACTTTCTGCCACAGAAATGTGAGGAACATGTGTTTTTTTAGCCAAATTTTGAGGTTTGCAAAGGATTCTGGGTAACAGAACCTGGTCCGAGCCCAGCAAGTCACCCCATCTTGGATTCCCTTTGGTCTTTAGTTTTCAGAAATGCACAGGTTTGGTAGGTTTCCCTAGGTGCCGGCTGAGCTAGAGGCCAAAATCTACAGGTAGGCACTTCGCAAAAAACACCTCTGTTTTCTTCCAAAAATTTGGATGTTTCCACGTTGCGCTTTGGGCCGTTTCCTGTCGCGGGCGCTAGGGCTACCCACTCAAGTGAGGTATCATTTTTATCGGGAGACTTGGGGGAACGCTGGGTGGAAGGAAATTTGTGGCTCCTCTCAGATTCCAGAACTTTCTGCCACAGAAATTTGAGGAACATGTGTTTTTTTAGCCACATTTTGAGGTTTGCAAAGGATTCTGGGTAACAGAACCTGGTCCGAGCCCCGCAAGTCACCCCTCCTTAGATTCCCCTAGGTCTCTAGTTTTCAGAAATGCACAGGTTTGGTAGGTTTCCCTAGGTGCTGACTGAGCTAAAGGCCAAAATCTACAGGTAGGCACTTCGCAAAAAACACCTCTGTTTTCTTCCAAAAATGTGGATGTGTCCACATTGCGCTTTGGGGTGTTTCCTGTCGCGGTCGCTAGGCCTACCCACACAAGTGAGGTATCATTTTTATCGGGAGACTTGGGGGAACGCTGGGTGGAAGGACATTTGTGGCTCCTCAGATTCCAGAACTTTCTGCCAAAGAAATGTTAGGAACATGTGTTTTTTTAGCCAAATTTTGAGGTTTGCAAAGGATTCTGGGTAACAGAACCTGGTCCGAGCCCCGCAAGTCACCCCATCTTGGATTCCCCTAGGTCTCTAGTTTTCAGAAATGCACAGGTTTGATAGGTTTCCCTAGGTGCCGGCTGAGCTAGAGGCCAAAATCTACAGGTAGGCACTTCGCAAAAAACACCTCTATTTTCACCAAAAATGTGGATGTGTCCACGTTGCGCTTTGGGGCGTTTCCTGACGCGGGCGCTAGGCCTACCCACACAAGTGAGGGATCATTTTTATCGGGAGACTTGGGGGAACGCTGGGTGGAAGGAAATTTGTGGCTCCTCTCAGATTCCAGAACTTTCTGCCACAGAAATGTGAGGAACATGTGTTTTTTTAGCCAAATTTTGAGGTTTGCAAAGGATTCTGGTAACAGAACCTGGTCCGAGCCCCGCAAGTCACCCCATCTTGGATTCCCCTAGGTCTCTAGTTTTCAGAAATGCACAGGTTTGGTAGGTTTCCCTAGGTGCCGGCTGAGCTAGAGGCCAAAATCTACAGGTATGCACTTCGCAAAAAACACCTCTGTTTTCTTTCAAAAATTTGGATGTGTCCACGTTGCGCTTTGGGGCGTTTCCTGTCGCGGGCGCTAGGCCTACCCACACAAGTGAGGGATCATTTTTATCGGGAGACTTGGGGGAACGCTGGGTGGAAGGAAATTTGTGGCTCCTCTCAGATTCCAGAACTTTCTGCCACAGAAATGTGAGGAACATGTGTTTTTTTAGCCAAATTTTGAGGTTTGCAAAGGATTCTGGGTAACAGAACCTGGTCCGAGCCCCGCAAGTCACCCCATCTTGGATTCCCCTTGGTCTCTAGTTTTCAGAAATGCACAGGTTTGGTAGGTTTCCCTAGGTGCCGGCTGAGCTAGAGGCCAAAATCTACAGGTAGGCACTTCGCAAAAAACACCTCTGTTTTCTTCCAAAAATTTGGATGTGTCCACGTTGCGCTTTGGGCCGTTTCCTGTTGCGGGCGCTAGGCCTACCCACTCAAGTGAGGTATCATTTTTATCGGGAGACTTGGGGTAACGCTGGGTGGAAGGAAATTTGTGGCTCCTCTCAGATTCCAGAACTTTCTGCCACAGAAATTTGAGGAACATGTGTTTTTTTTAGCCACATTTTGAGGTTTGCAAAGGATTCTGGGTAACAGAACCTGGTCCGAGCCCCGCAAGTCACCCCTCCTTAGATTCCCCTAGGTCTCTAGTTTTCAGAAATGCACAGGTTTGGTAGGTTTCCCTAGGTGCTGGCTGAGCTAAAGGCCAAAATCTACAGGTAGGCACTTCGCAAAAAACACCTCTGTTTTCTTCCAAAAATTTGGATGTGTCCACATTGCGCTTTGGGGTGTTTCCTGTCGCGGGCGCTAGGCCTACCCACACAAGTGAGGTATCATTTTTATCGGGAGACTTGGGGGAACGCTGGGTGGAAGGACATTTGTGGCTCCTCTCAGATTCCAGAACTTTCTGCCAAAGAAATGTTAGGAACATGTGTTTTTTTAGCCAAATTTTGAGGTTTGCAAAGGATTCTGGGTAACAGAACCTGGTCCGAGCCCCGCAAGTCACCCCATCTTGGATTCCCCTAGGTCTCTAGTTTTCAGAAATGCACAGGTTTGGTAGGTTTCCCTAGGTGCCGGCTGAGCTAGAGGCCAAAATCTACAGGTAGGCACTTCGCAAAAAACACCTCTGTTTTCTTCCAAAAATTTGGATGTGTCCACGTTGCGCTTTGGGGCGTTTCCTCTCGCGGGCGCTAGGCCTACCCACACAAGTGAGGGATCATTTTTATCGGGAGACTTGGGGGAACGCTGTGTGGAAGGAAATTTGTGGCTCCTCTCAGATTCCAGAACTTTCTGCCACAGAAATGTGAGGAACATGTGTTTTTTTAGCCAAATTTTGAGGTTTGCAAAGGATTCTGGGTAACAGAACCTGGTCCGAGCCCCGCAAGTCACCCCATCTTGGATTCCCCTAGGTCTCGAGTTTTCAGAAATGCACAGGTTTGGTAGGTTTCCCTAGGTGCCGGCTGAGCTAGAGGCCAAAATCTACAGGTATGCACTTCGCAAAAAACACCTCTGTTTTCTTTCAAATATTTGGATGTGTCCACGTTGCGCTTTGGGGCGTTTCCTGTCGCGGGCGCTAGGCCTACCCACCCAAGTGAGGGATCATTTTTATCGGGAGACTTGGGGGAACGCTGGGTGGAAGGAAATTTGTGGCTCCTCTCAGATTCCAGAACTTTCTGCCACAGAAATTTGAGGAACATGTGTTTTTTTAGCCACATTTTGAGGTTTGCAAAGGATTCTGGGTAACAGAACCTGGTCCGAGCCCCGCAAGTCACCCCTCCTTAGATTCCCCTAGGTCTCTAGTTTTCAGAAATGCACAGGTTTGGTAGGTTTCCCTAGGTGCTGACTGAGCTAAAGGCCAAAATCTACAGGTAGGCACTTCGCAAAAAACACCTCTGTTTTCTTCCAAAAATGTGGATGTGTCCACATTGCGCTTTGGGGTGTTTCCTGTCGCGGTCGCTAGGCCTACCCACACAAGTGAGGTATCATTTTTATCGGGAGACTTGGGGGAACGCTGGGTGGAAGGACATTTGTGGCTCCTCAGATTCCAGAACTTTCTGCCAAAGAAATGTTAGGAACATGTGTTTTTTTAGCCACATTTTGAGGTTTGCAAAGGATTCTGGGTAACAGAACCTGGTCCAAGCCCCGCAAGTCACCCCTCCTTGGATTCCCCCAGGTCTCTAGTTTTCAGAAATGCACAGGTTTGGTAGGTTTCCCTAGGTTCCGGCTGAGCTAGAGGCCAAAATCTACAGGTAGGCACTTCACAAAAAACACCTCTGTTTTCTTCCAAAAATTTGGATGTGTCCACATTGCGCTTTGGGGCGTTTCCTGTCGCGGGCGCTAGGCCTACCCACACAAGTGAGGTATCTTTTTTATCGGGAGACTTGGGGGAACATAGATTAGCAAAACAAGTGTTATTGCCCCTTGTCTTTCTCTACATTTTTTCCTTCCAAATATAGGAGAGTGTGTAAAAAAGACATCTATTTGAGAAATGCCCTGTAATTCACATGCTAGTTTGGTCACCCCGGAATTCAGATATGTGCAAATAACCACTGCTCCTCAACACCTTATCTTGTGCCCTTTTTGGCAAAGAAAGGTTTTCTTGATAGCAATTTTTTACTCTTTATATTTCACCAAATGAATTGCTGTATACCCGGTATAGAATGAAAACGCACGTCAGGGTGCAGCTCATTTATTGGCTCTGGGTTCCTTGGGTTCTTGACGAACCTACAAGCCCTATATATCCCCGCAACCAGAGGAGTCCAGCAGACTTAACGGTATATTGCTTTCGATAATCTGACATTGCAGGGAAAAGTTACAGAGTAAAACGTAGAGAAACATTTATGTTTTTTTCACCTCAATTTCAATATTTTTCTTATTCAGTTGTTATTTTCTGTAGGAAACCCTTGTAGGATCTACACAAATGACCCCTTGCTGAATTCAGAATGTTGTCTACTTTTCAGAAATGTTTAGGTTTCTGGGATCCAGCATTGGTTTCATGCCCATTTCTGTCACTGACTGGAAGGAGGCTGAAAGCACAAAAAATTGCAAAAATGGGGTATGTCCCAATAAAATGCCAAAATTGTGTTGAAAAATTGGGTTTTCTGATTCAAGTCTGCCTGTTCCTGAATGCTGGGAAGCTGCTGAGTTTAGCACCGCAAACCCTTTGTTGATGCCATTTTCAGGGGAAAAACCACAAGCCTTCTTCTGCAGCCACTTTTTCCAATTTTTTTTAAAAAAACGACATTTTCACTGTATTTTGGCCAATTTCTTGGCCTCCTTCAAGGGAACCCACAAAGTCTGGGTACCTCTAGAATCCCTACGATGTTGGAAAAAAAGGATGCAAATTTGGCTTGGTTAGCTTATGTGGACAAAAAGTTATGAGGGCCTAAGCGCGAAGTGCCCCAAATAGGCAAAAAAAGGCCTGGCACAGGAGGGGGAAAAGGCCTGGCAGCGAAGGGGTTAAGATGGCTGCTGTGTTTATAGTTAGTCCCTTTTGTTTAGAGTTATGCTATCAGTGTCACCTCGCTAAGGCGTCAACTCATACAACAAAGACAAACAAACTGTAGGGGCTCACATTAGAAATTACCGTCCCAAGCATGCAGCGTTATCTATTGTTTTGGAACAACCTACATCAGGGGTCCAAGTAGATCTGTATAAATATATCACACTTTAGACAGATAATCGGAGGGATTCCGACCAGATACCATCGTTGCTATTGATGCTGTACATCGCCTTGACGCTGACCAGGACTTCGTGTTCTGCCGAAGTCTGAGCTCAACACCTCATTCAAGGTAACTCCAGGGACTTGGCATTGGCAGATTAGGTTTAACATACCCAGCTCTCCTCTAGGTAGAAGGATAGGCCTATTATAATAGGGTACCCGGACATATGATACGTTTCATGTCTTCCGATGCTATTACAAGATGGTGGGGGTCTTCATAATCATGACCCTTGTGTTTACAATCTTATCTCTTGTACTGTTCATTATCCTAATCATTGCAACAAATATGATTTACCGCGTTATGTTGAATAAAAACTATTGAAACAGTACAGCATCTTTGTTATTGCCTGTGTTTGGTTGAGATTTGATACATCTTTAAGAAAGGGGTCTTCTCCGTTTAACCACGACATTCCCTGAGATGTCATACTTCTGAGTCCATGCGTAAAGGCTGTTTGGGTTATTGGTGAGGTACTGCTAGTGAGCCGGAAGGGTTGGGACTACAGTTGTGACTTGTTGTAAGACAGGCATAGTCACCTACAAACATAAGTACTGTTGTAGGAGGCTGGCCAGGCTTATAGTGGGTACCTGATGGGACTTACACCTTGTGCCAGGCCCAGCTATACCTTATTAGTAGATTAGTAGTGTTCTAGCAGCTTAGGCTGATAGAGGTAGCTATAGCAGAGCATTTTAGGATGAACTAGGAGACATGCAGAGCTCCTACTATACCACTTATATCATATAGCACACTATCATAAGAAACACAATACTCAGAGTTACTAAAAAATAAAGGTACTTTATTTTAGTGACAATATGCCAAAAGTATCTAAGAGGATATACTCCCTCAGGAGGTAAGTAAAATACACAAAATATACAAACAAACCCAAATCAGGTAAGTAAACATAGAAAAGTAGTGCAAACACTGTAGAATACAATAGGATGCAATAGGAGGCAATAGGCCTAGGGGCAACACAAACCATATACTCGAAAAGTTGAATGCGAACCACAAATGGACCCCAGGCCTAGTGTAGTGTGTAGAGGGTTGCTGGGAGAGTAGGAAAACACTAAGGGTGTCCAAGATACCCCAAACCAAGGCCCTGAAAAGTACAAGTAAAGTTACCCAACTACCCCAGAAAGACAGTAAAGTCCAGATAGGGGATTCTGCAAACAACTGACTGCAAAGCACTGAAGACGGATTCCTGGACCTGAGGACCTGCAAAGGAAAGGGACCAAGTCCCAGAGTTACGCAAGTGTCCGGGGGGGCAGGAGCCCACTAAACCCCAGATGAGATGCAAAAGGGTTGCCTCCTGGTGGAAGAAGCTACAGATTCTGCAACAACGGAAGGTGCCAGGAACTTCTCCTTTGGTCAGACGATGTTCCACGGCGTGCTGGAGGATGTAGAGTTTTTTCCACGCAGAAAGACCGCAAACAAGCCTTGCTAGCTGCAAGGGTCATGTTGAAAATAATGGGTGCGGCCCGGGCCCAGGAAGGACCAGGACGTCACTCCTTGAAGGAGGAGACAGAAGGGGCACTCAGCAACAGAGAGAGCCCATGCAGGAACAGGCAGCACCCACAGAAGCACTTGAAAAGGCGTTCAAGAAATATGAGCATGTCAGTCATCTCAACACAACAAATGAGGGTCCCACAAAGTCAGTGGTCAACTCAGTGAGTTGAGCAATGCAGGATGGAGTGCTGGGAACCAGGGCTATGCTGTGCATGAAGGATTCCTTGCAAAAGTGCACAGAAGCCCTAGCAGCTGCAGATCACGCAGTACACAGGATTACTGTCTGGCGTTGGGAGGCAAGGACTTACCTCCACCAAATTTGGACAGAAGGACCACTGGACTGTCGGGTTCACTTGGATCTAGCTCCTGTGTTCAAGGGACCATGCTCGTCAAGATGAGAGGGGACCCAGAAGACCAGTGATGCAGAAGTTTGGTGCCTGCGTTAGCAGAGGGAAGATTCCGCCGACCCACGGGAGATTTCTTCTTGCCTTCCAATGCAGGGTGAAGGCAGACAGCCCTTAGAGCATGCACCACCAGGAAACAGTCGAGAAAGCTGGCGGGATTAGGTGCTACAATGTTGCTGGTAGTCGTCTTGCTACTTTGTTGCGGTTTTGCAGGCGTCCTGGAGCAGTCAGCGGTCGATCCTTGGCAGAAGTTGAAGAGAGAGATGCAGAGGAACTCTGGTGAGCTCTTGCATTCGTTATCTGAAGAGGAACCCACAGGATAGACCCTAAATAGACCTCAGAAGAGGATTGGCTACCTACCCAGGTGAGAGCCTGTCAGGAGGGGTCTCTGATGTCACCTGCTGGCACTGGCCACTCAGAGGTCTCAATTGTGCCATCACACCTCTGCATTCAGATGGCAGAGGTCTGGGACACACTGGAGGAGCTCTGGGCACCACCCCTCGGGTGGTGATGGACAGGGGAGTGTTCACTCCCCTTTCTTTTGTCCAGTTTCACGCTAGAGCAGGGGCTGGGGGCTCCTTGGACCAGTGTAGAATGGCTCATGCAAGGAGGGCACCATTTGTGCCCTTCAAAGCATTTCCAGAGGCTGGGGGAGGCTACTCCTCCCCAGCCCTTAACAGCTATTTCCAAAGGGAGAAGGTGTAACACCCTCTCTCAGAGGAAATCCTTTGTTCTGCCTTCCTGGGACTGGGCTGCCCAGACCCCAAGAGGGCAGAAACCTGTCTGAAGGTTGGCAACAGCAGTAGCTGCAGAGAAAACCCCAGAGAACTAGTTTGGCAGTACCCGGGGTCCATGCTGGAGCCCCTAGGATGCATGGGATTGGCACCCAAATACCAATTCCACGATCTTAGACATGTTACATGGCCATGTTTGGAGTTACTATTGTGAAGCTACATATAGGTTTTGACCTATATGTAATGCACACGTGTAATGGTGTCCCCGCACTCACAAAGTCTGGGGAAATTGCCTGAACAATGTGGGGGCACCTTGGCTAGTGCCAGGGTGCCCTCACACTTAGTAACTTTGCACCTAACCTTCACTAAGTGAGGGTTAGACATATAGGTGACTTATAAGTTACTTAAATGCATTGTAAAATGGCTGTGAAATAACGTGGACGTTCCTGTGTAAGAATTGTCTGAGCTCCCTCTGGGATGCAAAAGAAATGCTGCAGCCCATAGGGATATCCTGGAACCCCAATACCCTGGGTACCTAGGTATCATATACTAAGGAATTATAAGGATGTTCCAGTGTGCCAATTAGAATTGGTAAAAATGGTCACTAGCCTGCAGTGATGATTTTAAAGCATAAACACTGAGGTTCTGGTTAGTAGAACCTCAGTGATACAGTTGGGCACCACACAGGGAACACATATAGCCCACAAACTATGAGCACTGGGGTTCTGGCTAGCAGGATCCCAGTGACACAGGCACTTTACACTGCACTTAAGTAACTTATAAGTCACCTCTATGTCTAACCCTCACTTGCTGAAGGTTAGGTGCTAAGTTACTAAGTGTGAGGGCACCCTGGCACTAGCCAAGGTGCCCCCACATTGTTCAAGGCAATTTCTCCGGACTTTGTGAGTACGGGCACACCATTACACGCGTGAGCTACATATGGGTCAATACCTATGTGTAGCTTCACAATGGTAACTCCGAACATGGCCATGTAACATGTCTAAGATCATGGAATTGTCCCCCCCAAGGCAAATCTGGTATTGGGCTGCCAACTCCATGCATCCCTGTGGCTCTCGCATGAACCCCTGGTACTGCCAAACTAGCTCTCTGGGGTTTTCTCTACAGCTACCGCTGCTGCCAACCCTCAGACAGGTTTCTGCCCTCCTGGCGTCTGGGCAGCCCAGTCCCAGGAAGGCAAAACAAAGGATTTCCTCTGAGAGAGGCTGTTACACCCACTCCCTTTGTAAATAGGTGTGAAGGGCCTGAGAGGAGTAGCCTCTACTAGCCTCTGGGAAAACTTTGAAGGGCACAGATGGTGCCCTCCTTCCATAAGCCAGTCTACACCGGTTCAGGGATCCACCAGCCCTTGCTCTGGTGCGAAACTGGACAAAGGAAAGAGGAGTGACCACTCCCCTGTCCATCACCACCCCAGGGGTGGTGCCCTGAGCTCCTCCAGTGTGTCCCAGACCTATGCCATCTTGAATGCAGAGGTGTGAGGGCACAATGGAGACCTCTGAGTGGCCCGTGCCAGCAGGTGACGTCAGAGACCTCTCCTGATAGGCTCTTACCTGGTTAGGTAGCCAATCCTCCTCTGAGGGCTATTTAGGGT
Source organism: Pleurodeles waltl (assembly GCF_031143425.1). Lineage (NCBI taxonomy): Eukaryota > Metazoa > Chordata > Amphibia > Caudata > Salamandridae > Pleurodeles > Pleurodeles waltl. The sequence continues at coordinate 1,095,712,299 of NC_090446.1, read as the reverse complement.
CTCTCCTGTAGGTTTCTCTTCAGAAAGAAGGTGACCAGAACCAATCTTGCCCATCCCAGGATCAGGAGGTAGAGGAGGGGGGTACCCATCCAGACTCAGAGGAGTCCCCTGAGGATGCTGGGGAGGGTTCTTCCAAGGACCTGCCAGCTAACAGGCCACCTAGTGCCACTGGTAGTGGGAGGGGGTCACACATTAGTAGGGCACCTTTCACTCCTGAATGCCAGGTTACTAGAGTCCAGCCAGTTAGGGACAGGTCCAACTCTGCCAATTCCCACATTTCTTCTGTGTCTCACAATTCCCAAGCCTCCCACTCTGAGGATAACTTAATGGAAAGGGAACTCAGAAATCTGAGGTTGAAAGAGGCCAGGCTGAAGCTTAAACAGCAGCAGCTGGCCTTAGACAGTGAATCTCTGGATGTGGAAAGGGAAAGGCAGAGGATGGGGTTAGTTCCCCATGGTTGCAACAGCAGTGTTTTTGATAGCAATCCTGTTAGGGAGCGAGATTCCAGAAACCTGCATAAGATAGTCCCCACTTACAAGGAGGGGGATGAAATTAACAAGAGGCTTGCTGCACGTGAGAGGGCCTGTATGGTACAGTTTGTCCTTCAAAGGCAGTGGGCTGCTACCTTGTGGCTATTCTTCACTGGTAAGGGTAGGGATAGGCTCCTTACTGTCAGAGAAAGTGATGCTAACCATTACAAAGTTTTGAAGGATGCACTCTTTGATGGATTTGGCTTAACCACTGAACAATACAGGATTAAGTTCAGAGACACAGGAAAAGAGTCCTCTCAAGACTGGACAGACTTTGTAGACTGTTCAGTGAAGGCCTTGGAGGGTTGGTTACATGGCAGTAAGGTGACTGACTATGAAAGCCTGTATAATCTGATCCTGAGAGAGCATATTTTGAACAATTGTGTGTCTGATTTGTTGCACCAGTACTTGGTAGACTCAGATCTGACCTCTCCCCAGGAATTGGGAAAGAAGGCAGTCAAATGGGTCAGAGCAAGAGGGAACAGAAAAGTTCATACAAGGGATGACAAGGATGGCAAGGAGAAGGATGGTAAGTCTTCTGACAAAGGTGGAACAAAGATAAAAAAACATTCTGGGGGTCATTACAACCCTGGCGGACGGTGTTAAAGCGGCGTTAAGACCGCAAACAGGCCGGCGAAAAAAAAAAGGGAATTATGACCGTGGCGGAAACCGCCAACAAAGACAGCCACTTTAACACTCCGACCGCCATGGCGGTACAGACAAGCAGCGCGGTGGTCACCGCCAACAGACAGGCGGAAGACAAAGTACCGCCCACAGTATTACAACAGGCCAATCCGCCACCTTTTCCGGGGCGGATTCACCGTGGATAAAAACATGGCGGAAACAGCCATTTCAATGGGAAAACGCTCACCTTAACACACTCCACGAGGAAGAAGGGCAGCATGAAGCCGGAACTCCAAATACTCCCTGCGATAGTCTTCCTGCTCCTCTACGATCATCAGCAACGCCGCCGCTGAAGACAACGGTGAGTACTGCACCTACGACATGGGGGGGGAGGCAAAAGTCAGGGACACACACACGCAACACCCCCACCCCGACCCTCGCACACTACAACACACACACCAATGCATCTGCAAACATCACAGTAACAACCCCCAACACCCCCAGAAGAATGCAAAGACAAAAGGAAATGTGTTCAACCATTGTAATGTATCAAAATACAGTAAGCTAATATATACAGATATATATTCACATTCAAAAAATTATACATCAAGATTAGTAGTGCAGGTATGCACCATTCAATGTCCGTGGACCACTGGGCCCAAAATGCATGGGCGAGGCCCACACACGATACCTGTCCAGAAACGGAGAGAACACTGCTGGGGCATCAGATCGAAATACAACAGGCACCTCAGGGGGAAGGGAAGGAGGGGCACCTCAGCCGGATGACAGCACCACGCCAGATCCACGACGGGGCACCATGCCCATTGATGTATCCTGGGGAATGCAAAGCCACAGTCTCACAAGTCTTTTCAGTGGGTGGTTTGCCCACTGTACCATCCTGGGGAGTGCAAAGCCACAGCCTCACAAGTCTTTTCAGTGGGTGGTTTGCCCACTGTACCATCCTGGGGAGTGCAAAGCCACAGTCTCACAAGTCTTTTCAGTGGGTGGTTTGCCCACTGTACCATCCTGGGGAGTGCAAAGCCACAGTCTCACAAGTCTTTTCAGTGGGTGGTTTGCCCACTGTTACATCCTGGGGAGTGCAAAGCCACAGTCCCTCAAGTCTCTTCAGTGGGTGGGTTGCCCACTGTTACATCCTGGGGAGTGCAAAGCCACAGTCTCTCAAGTCTCTCCTGTGGGTGGTTTGCCCACTGCTTTATCCTGGGGAGTGCAAAACCACAGTCTCTCAAGTCTCTCCAATTGGTGGGTTGCCCACTGCTTTATCCTGGGGAGTGCAAAGACACAGTCTCTCCAGTGGGTGGTTTGCCCACTGCTTTATCCTGGGGAGTGCAAAGCCACAGTCTTTCAAGTTTCCCCAGTGGGTGTGTTGCCCACTGCTTGGTCCTGGGGAGTGCAAAGCCACAGTCTCTCAAGTGGATGTCATTCACCACTGGTACAGGAGGGGGCTTTGTGCCAAGAGTGCTTCATCCTGCCAAAGACTGGGGGAGTGGATGTGATTCTCCACAGGTTCTGGAGGGGGCTTTGTGCCCAGAGTGCTTCATCCTGCTAAGGATTAGGTGAGTGGATGTGATTCTCCACTGGTTCTGGAAGGGGCTTTGTGCCCAGAGTGCTTCATCCTGCCAAGGACTGGGGGAGTGGATTTGATTCTCTACTGGTTCTGGAGGGGTCTTTGTGCCCAGAGTGCTTCATCCTGCTAAGGATTAGGTGAGTGGATGTGATTCTCCACTGGTTCTGGAGGGGGCTTTATGCCCAGAGTGCTTCACATGCAGTTTGGCAGGTCCCATTCCCTCAGTTGGGTGTGTGTGCCATGAGATTGCCTGGGAACAGGTAGCATGATACTCCCTGGAGGCAGAGACAGACTCGACCCTGCTGCGACTTCTCCCTGCCAACTGCTGGTACTGCCAGTGCTGGTAGTGTTGCCTCATGTAGTGTGTGCAGGGTCCAGGACGTCTCCTGCAGCCTCGGACGGCTTCCCACTGGGGATGATGACCATGTCAGCTGTGGTGGCACGGTCTGAGCACGTCGCTGGGCTGGTGGTGGTGGTTGCGGTGGTGTCTGGGGCGGAGATGCTGGCGGTGGTGCAAGTGTCAGCACCTGTGGAGGGACACAGCAGAAAGTCTCCTGCAGCCTCGGACGGCTGCCCACTGGGGATGATGTTGGGGACTCTTGCTGAGGCAGCAGACGTACAGGTGGCAGTGCAGGTGGCGGTGCAGGTGGCAGTGTAGGTGGGGGTGTCCACCGCCGTACAGGTTGATGTTCTGGTTGACAGTAGGGGTGACTCTGGTCCCTCAGCCGGAGGCTCCATGCCCTTTCCTGACTTGCCCTTCGCCTTGTGTCCCTTCCCCACCTTTGATGTTGCTGCTGGTCCCTTGTCTCTGTCCCCTTTTGGCTTGGAGGAGCCCTTGCTTGGTGGTTGGTGTGGCTTTTCCCTCCGGCATGTGGGCACCTTCTTCACCTTGACAGGTGGCGGAATAGGTGATTCTTTCCTCACTAGGTGGCACACTGGCAGCCCTGATGGGTGCTGCCCGCGATATGACCCGACTTGCTGAGACCACAGTGCTGGAGGATTTGGTGGCTGAGGTAGTGGGCTGGGACCTGGACAGCCTGGCCCTAGGGGAAGGACAGAGGGAGGTGTAGGGAATAGGTCAATGTTAGCCAGGAAGAGTTTCTTAGACACACTGGGATGGGAAGATGGAGGGGGTTTGGGAGTGGAGGAAGAGGTAGTGGTTGTAGGAGGTGTAGGTCTGCTGAATTTGGGTGAAGGTGCATGTGCTGGAGGCTGTTGTGAGGTGGATGGCTGTTGGGTGGGTGTGTGCCTGCGTTTGTGTAGTTTGGGAGGAGGGCTCACAGACACACTGGGAGAGGACACAGGGGATGTGTGAATGGTAGTGGGGGTGGTGATTGCAAGTGAGCGGTGTGTGGTGATAGGCGTGCTGGTGATGGAGGTAGTGGATAAAGATGTAGTGCATGCAGGTGTGAGTGGAGACGAGACAGGTAGGGAGGAGGAGGATGTGGAGGAGAGTGACACAGTGGAGGCAGTGGATGTTGGTGTGTCTGAATGGGGATGGTACTTGTTTGAGTTCCTGTGGGATGTGTGGTGCTAATGTTTGCCATGCCCACTCTTGTGTGTTGATGAGTGTGCATGCTGGTCTGATGGTGTGCTTGGGATAGGCTGAGGTACAGGGGATTGGGTGTGGGTGGAGGAAGTTGGAAGGGGGAGGCTAGACACAGGGACAATGGCTGTCATCAGTGCTGAGGCCAGAGCCTAAAATGCTCTCTGTTGGGCCGCCACGCCAGAATGAATGCCCTCCAGGTATGCATTTGTTTGCTGCAAATGCCTCTCAACACCCTGGATGGCATTTAAAATGGTTGATTGCCCAACAGTGAGGGATCTCAGGAGGACAATAGCCTCCTCACTGAGGGCAGCAGGGCTGACTGGGACAGGGCCTGAGGTGCCTGGGGTGAAGGAGATGCCCACTCTCCTGGGTGAGCGGGCACGGGAAACTCAATGAGGAGCTGCTGGGAGGGCAGTGGTGGTAGGGGGGGTGGCGGCTATACCTGTTGATGCAGTGGGCACAGAGGTGCCCACCACCGCAAAGGAGCTCCCATCAGAGGAGGAGTCGCTGTCACTGGTGTCTGCTCCTGTCCCCGTCATGGAGCTCCCCTCGCCCTCCGTCCCACTGGTGCCTTCTGACTCTGTTACTTCACCCTCCAGGGCCATTTGGGTTGCAGCTCCCTCCTGCTCCGGTGCCAATGCTCCTCTGCCAGGTGATGCTAATGCACATAAGGACAGGGAGACAAAACAAAAAGGGGGGAAAGACCGAGGAAACACATGGTCAATGCCTGCAACACCACTACCGTTGGCAGACACAACAACAGGGAGCAGCCCTATACACTAAACCATGCACTAATAGTGCAGGGGAAAAGCACATGCCCATTGGGGACTGTGTCTATACCCATTTCATGCACAGCTGGAACCCATGGGAGCCTGACTAGGTGTAGAGGGAAAATACCACCTTTGGGGTTGGAGTGGGAATGAGCCTGAAAATCAATGGATCTACTTATGCACGTCTGCCCTGACCTAGGGGAACCCACAGCCCACCTCCTCCACCCAGACACCTCGTCAAGCACGCAGAGTCAGCTGAATGAGAATGTACTCACACCCTTCTGGCTGCTGTGATGCCCTCAAGTGCCCATCCAGCTCCGGATATGCCACCGCCAGGATCCGGTACATCAGGTGGGTCATTAGCGACGGGCACCTCTTCCACATTGGTAGGCCATCCCCAGTTGGGCCTCCACTGTCTTCTTGTTGAAGAATCTTTTCCGGCAGTGGGTGCTCCATCTATGGTAGACCCCCAGGGTCTGCACTCCCTTGGTGATGGCATGCCAAATACCCTTCCTCTGGTGGGAGCTGACCTAGAGGAATAGTGAAGTTAAAAAGGATGTTACTTTCCCATACAGTTCTTCTCACACAAACCTCCCACCCTGTCCCAGAAAAACATACGCTCATCCTCACATGCTGGCCTGTCCCCCCCGTCTCTTCCATCCATGACACTCCATACAATCATGTCCCATCCATCATGCACACGGTTCACTCACCTGTTTGTCTGGAGGACCGTAGAGTAGCGTGTACTGGGGGAGGACCCCATCCACCAGTTTCTCCAACTCCTCCACAGTAAAGGCAGGGGCCCCTTCACCAGACACTGTAGCCATTGTCGCTTCCGGGTGCAGGTCACAGCAGCATTTGCAGTGTAGGTCCTCTCTTGTTGAAGGTCAGGTTTCAAATGAGTGAACAGATGGAAAATGGCGCTCACTTCCCCGGTCGTGCGTACCTCCACTGCCGGCGTACATCGTCATTGGCTCCTGGAACCCGTAGGGCCCAATGATAACCAATGATGGATTGCGCAGCAGTCTTCGACCGTCTACCGCGATGCTGCACAACGCCAGCGCAGTTACCTCATTTCCCCTTGTCCCACCTTACAGGTCAGGCAGCCGCCATTTCAGAGGGCCACATGGCAGGCCAACTAACTGCGTCATACTTATTTAGGCTAGGAATACAAACAGACAAAGGCACATAGAGATAATTTTACGATTGTGCTAAACACCCTTGTGAAACCTATGTGGTGTATGACCCTCTGCTCACCCTTCTCCTCCATAGGGCACGTCCGCTGGGGCAGGTGATGAGATGGCGGCATCCTCCGGTGTACAGACCCCTGGTTTACCTGTCGACAATGGAAGACAGATACATCATTATCACTTACAGACTTGATCGTGCAACAATCCAGGAACTGTGTGCCCAGTTGGAGCCAGACCTGATGTCAGCTATCCGCCATCCCACCAGAAACAACAGTAGCCATGGCATCAGGGATGTCACAGCCAATGTTCTCTAAAGTGTTGTCCAGAGTGTTATCTGCCCTGCTGAAACATATGCGCAGCTACATCGTTTTCCCTCAGGTGGAGGATCTGCCGACAGTGAAAGGTGACTTTTATGCCCTGGGACATATCCCCAACATCATTGGTGCTATTGATGGTACACATGTGTCCCCCCGCAGGAATGAACAGGTGTACAGAAACCAGAAAAGCTACTATTCTATGAATGTTCAGATGGTGTGTTTGGCAGACCAGTACATCTCCCATGTGAATGCCAAGTATCCTGGCTCAGTGCATGACGCTTACATTTTGAGGAATAGCAGCATCCCTTATGTGATGGGGCTTCTCCAGAGGCACCATGTGTGGCTAATAGGTGAGCCCAAGGTCCCCACACAGTTTAATTAGGTGTCTGGGTATGGGAGATTCCCTAATGTTTGGAGGATGTCTAACAGTTGTCCCTCGATATTTGCAGGTGACTCTGGTTACCCCAACCTGTCATGGCTACTGACCCCAGTGAGGAATCCCAGGACAAGGGCAGAGGGACATAGGCGAACTAGGAGGATAATAGAGTGCACCTTCGGCCTCCTGAAGACCAGATTCCGGTGCCTCCATCTGACAGGTGGATCCCAATACTACTCACCGAAGAAGGTGTGCCAGATCATCGTGGCATGCTGTATGTTCCACAACCTGGCTTTGCAACACCAGGTGCCTTTTCTACAGGAGAATGGGCCCGATGGTGGACTTGTGGCAGCTGTGGAGCCTGTGAGCAGTGAAGAAGAGGAGGCAGAAGAAGAAGATGTAGACAACCGTAACAACATCATCATCCAATACTTCCAGTGAGACACAGGTAAGAGGATGGAACTGCTTCCCAGATCTCACACTATTGTAGGACCTAGCATAAATCTGCCTTTTTACCTCTGTGTATGGTCCCTGACATGTCACTTTGCCTTTCCATTTTACAGATCTGGGTCCCACTTTGCGCCCTCTGCTATGTTTACTGCTGGCCAACAACTGTGTAACATTGGTATTTGAACATGTACATTGACATTGCTAGATTTCTGAGAGGTTGCAATTACACATTTGTGAAAGTACAGACTGACTCCATATTGATTTGTGATTCAAGGGTGTTTATTTCTGTGCTAATAAGTGGAGGGGGTGTGCAATATGCTGGGGTGATGGTGGAGGAATGTCCATGGTAGAGTTCAGTTCCTTGGTCTCACAGGTGCATTGTCCATGGGGGCATAGGAAGGGGAGCAATGGTAGTTTAAGGTGGACAGGGTGACAAAGTGGGACAGAAGGGTGACAATCAGGAGGGTCTTTTTTCCTGGCGGGGGTCTTGGCAATGTTCTCTGACTTGTTCCTGGATCTCAGGAACCGTTTGCGGGGTGGTTCTCCTTCTGCAGGGGGTGGGGTGCTGGTGGCCTGTTGGTCCTGTGGCGGTGCCTCCTATCCACTAGCGCCGGCGGAGGTGGAGGGCTGTTCATCGTCCAGGCTAGTGTCAGGGGCCCGTTTGTGTCCCACTGTGTCCCTCATGGTGTTGGCCAGGTCTGCCAGCACCCCTGCAATTGTGACCAGGGTGGATCCCTGATCCCAAGGTAGTGTTCCTCCTGCAGATGCTGGGTCTCCTGAAACTTGGCCAGTACCGTGCCCATAGTCTCCTGGGAATGGTGGTATGCTCCCATGATGTTGGAGAGTGCCTTGTAGAGAGTGGGTTCCCTGGGCCTGTCCTCCCCCTGTCGCACAGCAGTCCTCTCAGCTTCCCTGTTGTCCTGTGCCTCTGTCCCCTGAACCGTGTGCCCACTGCCACTGACCGTCCCAGGTCCCTGATTGTCTTGGGTTGTGGGTTTGCCTGGGTTCCCTGTAGTGGTGAACACACTACTGATTGACGTGTCCTGGGGACAGTGGGATTGGCCCGCTGGGTGGGTGCTGTGGTAGTGTCTCCTGAGGGGGGAGGGTCTGTGGTGTCTTGTAACAGTGGCAGGGGAACCAACTTTACCGAGGTCCCTGATGGGCCGGGCTGGTCATCCTGATCCAGGCGTGCAGAGCTGCTGTCATCACTGTGGGCCTCTTCTGTGGGGGGACTGGATATGTCTGGCACCTCCTGTCCGGTGATATTGGGTATGGGTCCTGTTGGGGTGTAAATGCATAGTTTTAGTATCTGTGTGGGCCAACTTGTGCATTGCTTGAGTTACCCTCTACTCCTGTGCTTGCATTATTGTGTTTGCCATTGTGTGATTGTTGTTTTGGGGTCTGGGTAGGTATCTGTACTGTACATGCTTTGGTGATGGGTGTCCATGCTTTGGTGTTGCATGCAGGGCCTTGGTATTGGGATGGCTGGGTTGTGATAGTGGGGCATATGTGAGGTGTTGGAGTGATGAGGTGAGGGTGGGGGTATGTGATGGCATGCAGGTGGGATGGGGTATTTGGTAAATAAGACATGACTTACCAGAGTCCAGCCCTCCTGCTCCTCCTGCAAGGCCCTCAGGATGCAGTATTGCCAAGACTTGCTCCTCCCATGTTGTTAGTTGTGGGTGAGGAGGTGGGGGTCCACCGCCAGTCCTCTGTACAGCAAACTGGTATCAGGATACCACTGAACGCACCTTCCCCGGTAGGTCATTCCACCTGTTCCTGATGTCATCCCATGTTCTTGGATGCTGTCCCACTGCGTTGACCCTGTTGACGATTCTCCGCCACAGCTCCATCTTCCTAGCTATGGAGGTGTCCTGCACCTGTGATCTGAATAGCTGTGGCTCTACCCAGATGATTTCCTCCACTATGACCCTGAGCTCCTCCTCAGAAAACCTGGGGTGTCTTTGAGGTGCCATGATGTGGTGTGGGTGATGTGTGAGGTGATGTTTGTTGTGCTATGTGATATGTTGTGTTGGGGGGTGTTGTGTGAGGTGCGTGGATGTTGTATGAGTGATGGTGTTGTGTGCCAGTGGATGCTGGTGTTGTGTTTGCTATTCTCTCTCTCAGCTTTTTCAAAAAAATGTTGTTGTAAGGGTTTGTGGGTAATGTGGGTGGGTGTTTTATAGTGTTGTGAGTGTGTGGGTGTGGTGTGTGTATGTGTGTCAGGTGTGTGTATTTTGAATAGTCCAATGTGGTTGTGTTTTGTAAATTTGTGTGTATTTTGGGCACGGCGGTGTGTACCGCCAATGGATTACCGCGGTTGAAAGACCACCACGTTGATTCGTGGGTCGTGATAGTGTGGCCGTATTCTTGTTGGCGTTACGGTGTATATTTTGGTATCGCCAATATATCACTGACTTTTGGAGTGGAGGACTTGTGTGGTTGTCTGTACTGTGGCGGATTCCGAGATGTGGGTCGTAATACTTGTAGCGGATTCCCACCGCCGCCACGGTATGTTGGCGGTTTTCAGCACTGCAGTGAGCGGGATTTACCGCCAGGGTTGTAATGAGGGCCTATATGTCTCCCAATTGATTTCTCATAGTCCCTAGTGATGCACCAGAAAATATTATAATTTCTTTACATTTTTCCTCCAACCCCTACCTGCCATTTGTCTACTTCTGTTAGACCATAGACGTACATCAGCATTTATTTTTTATGGGTTATTCCATTTTCCTCGCACAGCCTGCCTGCCGTAGGCATACACCAGCATTCATTTTGAAGGATTATTACTCCATTTTCTTTGCACCACCTGCCTATCATAGGCCCACAACAGCATTCAGTTTTTTGAAGAATTATTTTATTTTCCCCACATCCCCTGCCTGCCTATGTGCACATCAATATACATTTTTTAAGGATTATTCCATTTCCCCCACAACCCCTCCGTGCCATAGGCACACACCACCATGAGATTTGTATGGATTATTCAATTTTCCCCACACCCCACTGCCTGCCATAGGCACACACCACTTAGATGCACATAAAGCAAGCAGTTATGTGTGTTGTTATCCCAATTTAAAATATGATATGGTGTGCATTGGAATCGATACACTATCGGTGGTAATTGATTATTTGGAATAAACTCACTATGTTATATAAGCTGTACTATGAATATTTCAAACTGCAAACTATGCCACATTTCACTGATTTTTTTTCTTGTTTGCTTAGTTTTAGTTGCGCAAGATACATCTCCCAGTCTTGCCAGACAGAAGGCCGGCACAAAGTAACATTACCACAACACATGACTTCTCTGCTTCCACTTGTGCAGTTAAGTACCAACTGACAGAGCTTGAAGATGGCCCCAAACAAATGTGCTGGCAACAAAGTGTCCAGTGATAAGGAGAAGAAGCAGACTGCCACCACTGGCTCGCCACTATCCTCCTTTTTCAGGCACCATCCTGTGTCTCCGGGAGCAACCTGGGAGCACTACTCCTGCATCAGTGATGACACCACCCCAACCTAAGGCTGTGTCTCTCAGTGAAGCAGCCAGTGCAAACATAGCGATGAGCAAAAAATCTGAATAATAGTACTTTATTGTCACAGGGAACTAAGCAAAGTGGACAACAGGAGCCACATCCAGAGCCAGCAATAGTTCTTTCTGAAGTAGGAACAGAAAAGGAGGGTGAGCTTCCTGCTGAGCAAGATGTACCTCTTCTTGAAACATTGCCTTCCTGATCTCCAGTCTTCTCCAAACCGTACCTCTGATGTTCTGGGCATAGAATGGACTGCGGCTGAGTCTGAGTGCCTGCCACAAGAGACAAGGGAAAAGGAAACTTCTTGAAAACCTTAGAATCAGACGAGGAGGGCAAGCCAGTCATTATCATGAAAGCTGGCTCATAGTACCCTGCCACTAACCCTCCTATTCTACCTTCTCAGGATGTGGCATTGGATCTGCCACAACCACCCCACCAGCTTTCATATGTGTACGGGCCCTGCTGAGGTATGCTTCCCCTACTACCTCAGTTGAAGTACGCACTGCAGAGAAGCAATCATCAGCATACCCAAATACCTCCAGTTCTTCAGGCTTTGGAAGTAGCACCAATGGCACACTAAAAATGTTTTCCTCTCCAGTTTGGGGCTCCTTTGCTGTTAGCAAATAAAAGTTAACATTGCAATTTGCTCCACTTGTCAGACTAAGGTTCTTTGAGATAAACCTGGCTCACACTATGGTGCTGGAGATGAAACAACCCGTAAGAAAAAAAAACACAATCTGGTGGGAGGAGCACCTTTATAAAAATGCTGCAGGCGGTGGTGATGATAAGAGGGAAATCAGCTCCAATCCCTAAGCAGCCCTGTTCCCAGCAGAGCACCAGCAGCATCACCCACATCAGCAACCTTGATATGGCCCAAGACTAAGATGGACACACCATTGCATACAGTGATGACTACCCCAGGATGCACCTTGAGTCTTCCACCTCCTGGTATTCTCCAGAAGACACCTGTGTCTCTGGCACCACTACAGAAAAAATACAGGCCACTATGTTTAAGTAGTTTAAGTTGGTGGGGGCCTGTGAACGCACTCACCCAATGGCACGGTTGTACAATGGGAAACTGGCTAAAATGTTAGTGCTGGACTGCCACCCTTTTAATTTTGTAGAATGATTTGGATTATTAGCACTTGGGTGGCCATCTGCCAGAAAATGGAAGTTTCCCTGTTGGACCTATTTTGCCAGAGTTGCGGTTCCAGCATTCCATCATGATGTGCTGCAATTGGTTGGACACGCTTTGCAGCAAAGTGTGCATTATCCACCTTGTGAGAGATAATTGGACCAGTTGTAAAAAAACTGATTACTTGTGTAACACTGCACACTGGATTTCTTTTGTGGGGGTTAGACAACAGATATCTCCAGGTCTCAGTGTTGAAGAAACCATTAAGGGCATTCATTGTCATGCAATAGTAGCAATGTTCGTCATGAGAAATCCTATACAGCTGCAAACATCTAAAACTTTAAGAGCAAGGGTTTTCAATGGCTATGACAGTGAGGTCTCAGAAGTGCATTTGTTGCGACCGACAATGACATTAATATATTCAAGGCTATGGAAGATGGTGGATATTAAAGCATCCTGTATTTGGTAAACTGCATCAACCTGATTGTGCAGGACTTTTCTAAAAAAAATATTCAGCAACATGACCACCTGCAGAAGAAGCAGTTGAGGATCATTAAGTGGACTCATAGAGTACCAGTTAAATCCCTCATAGAAAGATGCCAACACATTGGAAGTCTATTGTAGGAAAGCCCTCCTTTTTGCCCTGGTCACCCCCAAACTTTTTGAACAGATACTGGTGGTTACTGACTCTTGGCTGTGCCCTGGGTACTGCTTATCAGTCCCTGGGCCAGTGCTCTGTGTAAAGTTGATATGCAAATTAGGCTAATATATTTGGCAAAATTAACCTACCTATAAGTCCCTAGTATATGATAGGGCATGTAGGTTTAGGGACCCCACCATAGGTGGTGCGCCCATAGGTGCATGGCTGAGGTGCCCAGTGTCATTTTAAAGACAGGCCTGCCTTGCTGGCTGCTTTTAAATTAAAGTTACATGAAAATGTGACTTTGGAATTAAAAGTAGTTCCAAATTCTTAAACGACCTTATTTTTAAATATAAGTCACCCCTAAGGTGTGCCCTATGTGCCCCTAGGGCTAGCTGCCATGTACGTATAAGCAAGGACCTTATAAAAATAGTTTTAGGGAGGCGTGTCCAAGATGGCGGAGCGCTAGGACGTGTCCGCCAGCTCTCCGCCGCTCCGATCCAGCACAGTGCCCCGCGGCCCGTGGGGGGGTGAAACCTGGAGGATCCCCCCGTACTGTGAGGTGCCCCCGGGTGTTTGCTCCGCTCGGCCGCAGCCGGGACCAGGTTGTGCCGCTCCCGCAAGGGGAGCTGGCCTCGGCCCCGTAGTTGGGTCGGGGCCGCAGAGCAGCGCGGGAGGCGGCTTGGGCCGCAGGACGGGCCTCTACCCGGCGGCTCCTCCAAGCCTGGCGTCAAGGGTCTGAGGGCCTGGGGGTTTACCCCGGGCCCCACAACAGTTGGATTGGTCTGCGTGTACCCGGCGCCTGGTGATCTAAGCGCCTGGAAGAGAAGGTGCTCCCTCGTGTTCGGCCAACCGGGGGGGACAAGCAAGACCTCCTCACCTTGGTGCCTTGGAGTCGGCTGTTTGAAGTGCGGGACCCCAGCAGAAGGTAGGGGCTCAGAGGACAGGCCTCACCCCATTATTTGATCTCTTGATGACCGTGGCCCCGTGACCTGTGGAAGGTGTGCCAAGAGCGGACTGTCGCGGAGAGTGGCTGCTGGGGGTTGGACCTGGGTGCGGTCCTGCCCGGGGGGCCCATGCTGACTGGCCCCGGACAGAAACCCTGGATTCCCTGAGGCAGTGAACTGGTGTGGAGTGACCAGGCCGGCGTACCATGGTGGCATCAAAGTCTAAGCGCGAGTGCTCGGTGAGGGACATGATGGCAGGGACGCACCTGACATCTGGCACGGCGGCGGAGGATCCACCTGAAACGAGGGCCCTGGAGAGTCGCGGGGAGCCAGAGCCAGAGGAGACTTCTCCCGTTACGAAGGTCTTCCTGACCTCCTTGTTTGAGTCGCCTCAGGGAGACATCCAAGAGCTGCGTAGGGACATCTCACAGGAGGTGAAGGAGTTGCGAGGAGAGGTTTCCTCCCTGGGGGAACGTGTATCGCAGCTAGAGGATAATGAGATCCCTCGCGGTGAAGAGGTTGCGGGCCTGCAGCAGGATGTGGTCCATCTCCGAGAGCAGCAGGACCTCCTCCAGATGGCGGTTGAAGACTTGGAAAACCACTCAAGGCGACAAAATATTCACATTAGAGGGGCTCCGGTCGGTGTTGAAAAAGAGGACATCGGGGGCTACGTGGTGGACCTGTTTTGCTCTTTGCTGGGCCCAGATGAGACACGGGAGGTAGTCCTGGACCGGGTACATCGAGTTGGGCGCGCTGGAGGCCCTGGAGACTGCCCCCCTGACATTTTAGCCTGTCTCCACAATTTTATCCTTAAAGAAAAGATTCTACAGCGGGCCCGCACCCTCTAAAGTGTACACTTTCGTGGGCATGTACTCCAGCTATTTCATGATCTGTCGGTGCGGACCTTGCAGAGGCGAAAAGAGTTCAGACCGATCACAGAGCATTTGAGAGCACACAATGTGTCATATTCCTGGGGCCATCCGTTCCGACTGGTTTTCCGCTGGGAGGAGCAGATCCGGCAAGTGAAAACCATTTTGGAGGCTGGCTGCGTCCTGGGTCTGGAGGACATTGGCCGTGAGTGGAGTGAGGGAGAAGCTCTGCCGGCGCGGGGCTCTCCTCGTTGGCGGAGAAAAGAGAAGAAAAGGAAGCTGCAGCGCCCGACGGCCTTGGAGTTGAGCTCCGAGAGAGAGGCCGCTTTGATCAACGTGGCCGGCGGAACCTCGACCTAGTTTGGACTCCCGGGGGCAACCAGGATTGCTACTGGCCGCATTGCTAACAATATGCTGACCGTTGAAGAGGGTCGGGCGGCGGGGGCTGTGGACCTGATCACTCGATCTGGTTGGATATACTGCCCCGTGGAAACTGCACCTCGCGATTGCCGACAATCGAGGACTTCTGTGTTCTATGCACCTGTTGTGCTTATTATTTGTTTGTTGCTGGGTTTCCCTGCGATGCTGGCTTTTTGCGGATATACTCTTAGGCCTGATTGCTCTAGGTGGTCTAGATGTTAATGTAGGGGGTAGTCCTCTGCTGTACCTCTGCCTTCTCTGTTGGCTCCCCTCATTATAGGCTATGATCATTAAATGTTTAAGTTTAAATGTGAGGGGGCTCAATAACCCTACTAAGAGGTTGGCCATCTTGTCGGCTCTAGAGAGATCGGGGAGTCATATATGTCTCTTGCAGGAAATGCACCTTGTCTTTAAAGATACCTACCGTATGCGCTCTAAGTGGTTCCCCAGGCAGTTCTGGTCCTCGTTACCATCAAAGCATGCAGTGGTGGCGATACTTTTGTCACGTACATTTCCGGGGGAAGTGTTATCAAAATTGCATGAGATCCCAGGGAGGCTTTTGGCCATGAGACTTAGACTGGGTTTTTTTTCCTTCACGATCGCTTCCCTTTATGCACCTAATTCCCAACAAGAACTCTTCCTGAGACAGTCTTTGACTCCGCTGCTCAAATCTCCTGATGGTGCTGTTTTGCTGGGGGGCGATTTCAATTTGATGATGGGCGGGGTCCTGGATCGCTCAGGTCAGCGGTACTGGCAGATGGTGTCTCTGTCGGATGCAGGGTGGCAATGGCTGAGCGAGTGTGGTCTAGTGGATGTCTGGAGTGTGCACCCCTCGTTCAGGGACTACTCCTTTTACTCATCAGCAACCAAAACATACGCTAGGTTGGACCTCTTTTTAGCATCCCAGGAGCTTCTCTCTAGGGTTAGAGACGCAGTGATTGAGCCGCGGGCCCTCTCAGATCATGCCCCAATTATAGTTGAGATCCACATGGACATGGAGAGGGTTGGTACATCGGGATGGCATTTTAGGGATTCGATGCTTCAGAACGCTGCAACGGTAGAGGTGATTCAAGGGGCAATAACAGACTACCTTAGTTTTAATGACGAAGTGACAGTAAGCATTGCAACACTGTGGAGGCACTGAAGGCTGTGGTGAGGGGTGAAGTGATGTCCCTTTCTTCTAGGGATAATAAGGCAAGGAGTAGACTTAGGGGTGACCTAGAACAGCGAGTAAGGGTGTTAGAGCGCTCACATAAACACACCGGTGCTCCTAGAATTTGGCGAGAGCTCGAGAAGGTGCGAAAGCAGCTGAGTAGATTGGATTGGGACAGGGCAGAGTACGCGATGGCCCACCTCAAACATAAGTACTATGTAGGAAGCAATAAGTGTGGGAAGTTGCTGGCACATAGGTTGAGAGCGCAACGAGCAGCATTAATGATAAAAATGGTGCGCTCCCCTTCTGGAACAGAAGCACACATGAGTGACCAAATAGCGCAGGCTTTCGCGGAATTCTATCGAAATCTATACAGGGCTGAAGTACCTTAATTCCTTAATACTTTAATTCCAGAATCCTTCTTAGAGGACATAGCAATCACTCCCTTGTCTTTGAGAGAGGCAACCGCATTAGACTTACCTATAAGGGCTGAAGAGGTTATTTCAGCGATCGCTCGGCTGCAGACCGGGAAGTCACCTGGTCCTGATGGATTCTCAGCGCTTTTTTATAAATCCTTCTGTGTGGAACTTGGTCCTGTTTTGGTGCAACTTTTTAACTCTTTTCGTCAAACGGGCGCTCTTACGCCTAGTATGTTAGACGCGACTATCGTGGTTATCCAGAAGCCGGGGAAAGATCCTGAGGAATGTGTCTCGTATAGGCCGATCTCCCTTCTGAATATTGATGCTAAATTATTCACTGGCATCTTGGCACATCGTCTCAACTACTATATGCCGGGGCTTGTGGATCCTGACCAGGCGGGATTTATACCGCATAGGCAGTGTAGCGATAATACCAAGCGATTGCTTCACCTCTTGGATAAAACCGAACGCTCTCATAGGGCGGCGCTCTATCTATCTATCGATGCTGAAAAGGCGTTCAACAGGGTTTACTGGCCATACCTGTTTAAGGTGCTTGGGCGCTTTGAACTGGTATCGGGCTTTATGGCATGGATTTCCTGCAAATTTCAAGCGCCTCGGGCGGCGGTTCGGGTTAATGGGACAATTTCCTTGCCGTTTGCCGTCCAAAGAGGCACCAGACAAGGGTGTCTGCTTTCGCCCCTCCTTTTTGCGCTCTACATGGAGCCTTTGGCGCAGAGGCTCCGGGATAACCCTCAGATTAGGGGCGTGAAGTTTGCGGTAGATGAATATCTCATATCACTTTACGCGGACTATGTCATCCTTACTCTGGCGGAGCCTATGACTTCACTACCGGCGCTAATGGGTGTCCTAGAGGAATTTGGGCGGGTCTCGGGGTTTCGAATGAATATGCTTAAATCACAAGCCATGGGCAAGTTTATTAGTGCGGAACAGGAACGGGACCTGAAGGTCCAATTCCGCTTCACATGGTTCTCCACGGGGCTTCCATATTTGGGGATCGAGCTGGGATCCACAGTCGCCCGCACAGTGATGGTGAACTATGCAAAACTGACTCAGGAGGTGCATTGAGACTTAGAGGCGTGGGGGAAACTTAAATTGTCTTGGTTGGGTAGGGTCGCGGCAGTGAAGATGACCATTTTACCAGGTATACTATATATGTTTCAGGCGCTCCCGTTGGAGCCTCCACCACGGACGATAGTGACCCTCCAAACAGCAGTTCTAAGATTTATATGGGAAGGGAAGATGGCGCGGTTATCGCGGCAGATCCTGTATCGCCCCAAGAGAGAGGGGGGACTGGCGGTCCCCTGTCTCCTTCGATACATCCAAGCAGCTCAGCTGCGTTTCCTTTTGGAATGGAGCCGACCATCTTCCGAGAAGCATTGGTGTTTTATGGACCAAGCAGTGATGGGCTCTCACATATGGAAGGAACCCTGGCTTAGGCATCGTCACAGGGCACAGGGATTGTATATATCTCCGGTCACGGGGGTTTCGCTGAGAGTGTGGGGTCGGGTGGCCAACGGGGTGGGTTTGACGACCTTCCCGTCTCCAATGACTCCTCTGGGCGCAAACCCCGATTTTGGCCCGGGCCTATATTCTAAAGCAATGCGTCGGTGGTATGAGGGGGGCTGCAAGAGGGTGGGGTATTTATTAGATGAGCAGGGGGTCATCCCTTTTGACCGGATGAGGGAGCTATATGGCCTAACCGAAGCTGGATGATGTACTATCAGATAAGACACTGGGCCCTGCTTCCAGCCAACAGGTTATTAATAGATAGACAGTTAACACTGTTTGAAAAATGGATTCTAACGAAAAAGGATGATAAGCGCGTGGTTTCTGAGCTTTATGTCCTCCTACGGGGAGGTCCGTCTGACCAAGACTAAGGGTCAACTGAGATGGGAGAAGGAACTTGAGAGAGAGTTATCAGAAGACGAGTGGGAAAGTGTCTTTTATAGGGCGCACCACACAGCTTTCCACTCAGCAGGTACAGAGACAGCCTATAAAGTAGCCTCCTCCTGGTATTACACCCCAAGTAGGATTCACGCCTGGGATCATAATAAATCTAGTCTCTGCTGGAGGGGTTGTGGGGGTGGAGGTTCACTTGTGCATTTGCTATGGCATTGTCCCAAACTACACCAGTATTGGAAGGACATACTGGATACAGTGGGCAGGGTTTTTGACACTCAGATCCCTAGATTTCCTGCCTACGTCTTGCTGGGCCTTCCCAATTCTCTCACCTTTCCCCTGAGATCATTGAAGGGTCGACAGATGGCTTTAGCCTTGAATGAAGCAGTACAGTTGTTGCTATCTCACTGGGGGACAGAACGGATCCTTGTGGCTGCATAAACTCTGGTTTATCCTCACCATGGAAAAGCTCAACCTGACCTCTCAGTAGCGAAGTGGGGACTTTAAGGATCTTTGGCAACCATTTTTGTGTATTCTGTCCGAGGAGTTCTCAGAGCTGACATGCCCAGTTTATTGGAGGGTTCTGAACTTGAATTGTTTGTAAGGGACTGTACCTGTAAGGAGATATGTTTATAGAATTAGATCCATATGGTATTAGAGCCTGGGAGTGTCTGCTCATTGAATAGCTAGCCAGAAGTGGGGAAACGTAGTTACATTAAATTACTAACCTTATTTTTCTGTTGTTTCGCATTAAGTAAGCTATTAATGAGCCTTTTGGCAATATTGTGTTGTATTGCATATGCGATGTTTGAAATTGAAAATTTAAAACTAATAAACAGATTTGATCCATAAAAATAGTTTTATGCCCTGATGAGGTAAAACAGTCAAATTTGTTTTTCCCTCATTGTGGTGAATGGCCTCCATAGGCTAGAATGGGGAGACTTTATTTTAATTTTAAAAGCCCCCTTAAGTGAAAGATAACTCACGCTTGGTATCAGAGTAATTGTTATAATAAATTCTGCAAGTTCCAGTTGTTCGATTTAATATAACTTGTTCAGGTAAAGAGTTTTAAACTTTACCTGAAAAGATGGCAACTTCAGCCCTGCAGTGTTTTTGCTGCTTTGCTCTAGTTGGCCAGCCTCTGACACCCTGGCCAGGGTGCCTTGATGAGGTGTGAAGTGGCCTGGCTCCACACAAAGAGATGTGCCTGGGGGAGGAGATCTCTCCTCAGCGGATAGGGAAACAGGAAGGGCTGCCAAACTGGTTTTCAAAGGCAGGGAAGGACATTTGGAGCAACCCAGTAACACCCTCACATCCTGCAAACCTAGGATTAGATTTGGAGAGGGCAGGAGAGGGGTGTGTTTAGGATTTGTAGCCGCACCAGTGGGTGGGCTCAGTCAGATGTAACCTCCAAAAATAATTTTCAGCCATGATGGATTTTTGAGGAATGTTGCTCCCTGGGATTGATTTTTGTCACACTTCCCAGGAAGTGAACATCACAGGGGGAAGGACCTTGCACTCGATTGGAGAACCAGGACCCCCTGCTTTTCACCCAGGAGCAAGGATAAAACTGGCAGACCTGCACCCACACCTGAGATCCCTACAAGGAAGAACTACAGGAGAAGAAGGTCTGCCCTCCTGGACCCCTGGCCTTCACTGGACTCTGCACTCTAGAGGATTGCACCAGCTGCACACTGGGGCTTCACCACAAGAAGGACTTTGTCTGGCTTCAACAGGTTCAAGAAGGGACTCCCTGTTTGCTACAGGTGAAAACCTGCTTACCAGAGCCCCCTGCACCAACTCCTGAAGAAACCAACCAGTTGACCACTGTCAAGTGGCCAAAAAGGAGTTTGCGCCAGGTGCATTCTGGGAGTTGTAGTCTGCACCCTCATGGAGCATCTCAGAGCTTCTGGAACCTTGGGGTGAGTTGTGGACCTCAAAAGAACCCTAAAGGGACATCTGGAAGAAGATCCAAAAGTTTGGAGAAGTTTGGAGAACTTTTGGAAAAAAGTTTCATAAATGGACCGACCCGCTGCAGCAACTCCAGGTGGCTTGCCTCAACTGCGACCTGGCCTAACTTGCAGGTTCGTCCTGCTGAAGAAAATCTCTGAAAAAAGTCACTAAGTCTGAACGTAGGAATTTGACCGGGACCTCCCAGGCAGTGTATCCGAAGAGGGCTCCAGGGATGTTGGATCAAGATTCAGGTTGTCCCCAGTCAAAGGATTTTCATCTCGAAAAAACAACTAAGTCTAAAGGTAAAACTCTCCACCGAGGGCTACTGCGACACGTATCTTCAATAAAACGACTTAGTTCGAAGGTAAACTTTTGACTGAGGCCTCCTGTGAGCTGTAGCCTAGCAGGGCTCCATCGCGGTTGGCCTCAAACTTTGACTGGGCCCCGGTCGAGGTGCAACCAGATTACCGGATTGACGCTATTCGTTTCTAAGCGCTTAAAAGCATTAATTCTTTAAAAATTCATATTCCGGTTCCCTTTATCTAATTTTCTTTGTTTTGGTGTCATTTTCAAGTTGAAATTATTTCCCTTTTTTATATTTACTGGTTTGGGATTTTTAAACTGTTTCCTGTGTTTTTATTTAATTACAGTTTTGAATGCTTTACATTTTGGGGGTCATTTTGACCTTGGCGGACGGCGGAGGCCTTCCGCCAAGGTACCGCAGCTGAATGACCGCACCGCGGTCAAAAGACCGCGGCGGCCATTCAGACATTTCCTCTGGGCCGGCGGGCGCTCTCCAAAAGAGCGCCCGCCGGCCCAGAGGAAATGCCCCTGCAACGAGGACGCCGGCTCAGAATTGAGCCGGCGCAGTTGCAGGGGTGCGACGGGTGCAGTTGCACCCATCGCGTATTTCAGTGTCTGCTTAGCAGACACTGAAATACTTTGCGGGGCCCTCTTACGGGGGCCCCTGCAGTGCCCATGCCATGGGCACTGCAGGGGCCCCCAGGGGCCCCGCGGCACCCCCTACCGCCATCCTGTTCCTGGCGGGAGACCCGCCAGGAACAGGATGGCGGTAGGGGGTGTCAGAATCCCCATGGCTGCGGAGCGCGCTCCGCAGCCATGGAGGATTCACAAGGGCAGTGGTAAACCGGCGGGAGACCGCCGGTTTACCCTTTCTGGCCGCGGCTGAACCGCCGCGGTCAGAATGCCCTCGGGAGCACCGCCAGCCTGTTGGCGGTGCTCCCGTGGTCGGTGACCCTGGCGGTCACCGGCCGCCAGGGTCAGAATGACCCCCAAAGTCTCCTAAATTAATCCTTGTCGCTCGTTGCCAAGCTACCAAGGGTTGACCTAGGTTTAATTTACTGAGACCTATCTGGACCTAAGTGGAGGTTATTGG
The DNA here is from genome assembly GCF_031143425.1 of Pleurodeles waltl. NCBI lineage: Eukaryota > Metazoa > Chordata > Amphibia > Caudata > Salamandridae > Pleurodeles > Pleurodeles waltl. The sequence goes on along the minus strand of NC_090446.1, from coordinate 1,095,690,526 downwards.
CTTATTGCTAATTGTAGGTATTTACCAGCCCTTACCAATAACCATTTTCCAACATCTACCTACCACATATTGCAATGTGTGTTTGAGCAGTACAGACCTATCATCGTCTATCTCCTACAAAGAGGAGGGGATGCAACGTGGAAAAGGTTGTCCATGGAGATGAACAGATGGACCCTAGTCAAATGCCTGACACAAATGCTCCTTCCTATTGAGGTTTTCACATAGGAAGTCAACAAGGAGGATAGTGCGATGAAAAAAGCTATCCCGTTGTTGCATCCACTAAAGGAGCAGGTTAAAAGGGTGGCACAAAGGTTTGCTCGTGTGATAGGCAGCATAGAAGCATGAGTTGGTTGATGAGCTTGAACCTTTACATGGCTATTAATCCAAGGCTGCAAAGAGACATCCAAGGCTGCAAAGAGAGATCCAAGGCTGCAGATAGAGCACATTTGCTTAATATTTTCAGAAAGGGATGTTTCACTATGTAGAACGTAGATTGTTGAGCAAGAGAAGCCTGGAAGAAGAACAGTTAAAAGTTAGAGCCCCAGGCAGAAGTTCTTTTGTGCAGCATTCAATCTCCAGAGAGGGCAGTGCTGCTGTCTCACAGGAGCCAAGACCAGCAACAAAGCCAGCAACAGCACCAGCAAAAACACCAGCAACAAAAGAATAGGACCCAACTCTACAATGGCTTGGGTTCAAGTGACAGGGGTGAGGTTGAGCACAGAGGGAAAGGCAACAGAGTTTGAGCAAGTGGCAGCACCAATGACCATAGAGAGGATGATCGAGGAGAATCTGAATGACCCAAAAGAGGTCTACGTGGACAAAAACCCATTGGTCTGTTTGTATAGGATAATAAGCCAATGGCTGAAGCTCAGCAGTCTGGCAATAAGGTATCTGGCTTTTCCAGTAGCCAGTCTGTCTGCTGAGCAGGTGTTCAGTGCAGCTGGCACAGTTATCATAGTTAGAAAGACCAGCCTCTCTCCTCAAAAGTTGGAGAGATTGACCATGATTAAAATGAACCAAAACATCCCCCCATTTACACTGTTCCTGAAAAACCACAGGAGGAAGATGGGGGGGGGGGTGGGTTGGGTAGACTCAAGTGCATTAGCTGACCGATGTCTGGGCAACCCCCCTGGGTTTGAAGATGAAAGCTACTTTGACAAAGTAGACAACCATGCAACTTTTAGATTATCACTTTGAACCACTTTGCCAAAAATACATGGATATAGCTAGAGGATTTTTTTTATTCTGTCTGACTTATGCAGCCTGCCATTTATCCACATGTAGAGCTAGTCTAGAGTTAGACCAGTGTGCATTTAAGAAGCCTCCCTTTTCCCACACCAAGCCTTATTTTTTTTATTTCCTAGCAGGGCTGCCCAGTAGAGGTAATTAATTTACAAAACTGCAAATGTGTTGCTTATATGGGAAAAGAGTAGATACAAATTCCTATACAATAACTGTGTACCAGCATGCTTGGATTGGAACAGGTAATTAACCATTGCACCAATTAATGTATCATTGAGTGAGGGTGAGTGACAATGACTTGTGTGGTGGCAGACAGTGAAGGTGTTCAAATACTTTGTAAACTTGATTTCTTTTTTTGTGTTGTACTTTTTTTATTGTTTTCACATCTTTAAACAGGTATACAAAAGAAAAATACAGAGATTAGCCCTTCAAGGCTTATGTGACACATACAGTCTGTGATCTATCATATACACCCATGTCAAATTAGAAAACAATTTAAACCAGTATTTATGTTCATGGTGCATATCTATTATCATCAGTATATTGTTATCATAGAAAAATAGTTAGAGTACAATATTTCAAGGAGGTTCTCAAACCTTATCTTATTATAATATAACCATGAGTGTAGGATATACCCGCCCTGGGATTTAACTATATTATAGCATTGTTATACTAACGGTAAAGTTCAATAGTAGTCTAATAATCTCTCACTGTCCTGTTCTAGGTCTCCAAGAGGGGGCCAGATTATTGCTTTTTTTCCCCGGGAATAATCCTTCCCTAATTAAGCCAGATGCGCAGGGTGGGGTAGATGCAAAAAGAATGTTACAGGGGCACGGCGGGTAATGGTGAGGAGAGAGTAATTCTGAATGACCTCCGTTTAGGGGATAATAGCTGAAGATTAGGGAGGTCGTTCCATCATGATAGGGAAGAGGTTAGCATCCTGCTCTTGATATGGGGGAGGTTTGAGCGGGTGCCTTAATATAGAGATCTAGGGGCATGAGATGCAGGAGTATAAGAACTCCTTAGTAATAATAGTCCATATAACGAGAACGGGCAATTTGTGGCGCTATATAGAACAGAGATGGAATAATCAGGGGCGAGGGTCAGAAAGTATCCGATGAAAGGGTTTTTTTCAGATCAGACTAGTAAGAGGAGAGGGGTAAGGCTACAAGTATGCTGAGGAGGAAAAGAGATAGGAATAAAGAAGAAAGGAGGAAAGGGGAGGAGGGGTCTTAATAAAGGTTGGTATATAAAGAAAGGAAAAGATAGTGTTGATAGGGGTGATGATAGTAATAGTCTTAAAGATAATAATAGAAACTGAGGGGGGAAGAAAGAATCATAGATAGAGAGAAGAGGTGGTAGAGCTGGGATCATAGGACAGGCGGGGCAGTAATAATACGTAAAAGGTAAAGGGGGAGGTAGTAGGTTAATGAAGGTGTGAATGAAGAGGAAAGGGATACAGATAATGATGGGGGTGGGGAGATGAGATATCCATGATAGGTTGTGAGTGAGTATTCAATAGAATGTCAGTATTGGATCGGATCTGGGGGAATACAAAGGGATATAATTCTGCCGGGGTGACATTAAATGAGTTAGTGAGGTGGAGGTGAGGTTTCGCTTGTGTAGATTAGTTGTGGGCTCTCACAGGGGGAAGCTTAATTTGTTGATTCTAAGAGGAAGGGTGACCAGGTTTGTAAGAACACATCTGTTTTGTCCTGTAGGTCATATATAAGTCGTTCATGGGAGGCCGCCTGGTACATTGCAGCGATCCATTCTTCGTGAGAAGGGACGGCTGTTGCACAGCAGTGTCTGAGGATACATAATTTTGCCGTGGCCAGTGCGGTGTGTAGTAGTCCGCCTTGAGGTCGGGAGAGATTATATAACTCCCTAGTATCAGGCAATAGTAGAAGGGATGGGGTGAAAACTAATGGCAGGGGTAGCACTTCCCTAAGGGTATTTTCTATCGACCACCGAAAGGGTTGTATGGCTGAGCAATCATGTAAAATATGGGTTAGGTCACATTGGGTGTGTGAGCATCTCCAGCAAGATGCATGGGGCAATAGTCTTGCTGTGCATAGTTTCTGGGGGATCCAATACCAATCATGTAAGGTCTTGAAAAGACAAAATTTCAGACGGGCCTCACGGGCTCCTCGATCTCTGGCCTCGATAAAGTCAGCCCAGTCCTCCAGGTCATAGTCAATCTGTAGGCATGTTTGCCATTTATTCTTAGGGGAGTTAAGGAGGGGTAGAGAGAAAAGGTGCTGGTTCAATAATGCCTGTAGTCCGGATACGGCCCCCTTCAGTTGACCCCACGTTTCTAAATATTGGAGTATGGGGGAGTGTGCAAGTCATCGGGGAAGGTGCCCTAGCCGTTGTACTAGACAGTGTTGGAGTTGTAGATAACGCCACGAATAATGTTCAGGGAGATCGAATTCTTCCCTGAGTTCTCTGAACGTCTTCCAGGTATCTCCAGAGATGAGCTGATCTATCTGCATGATACCTTTTAGGTTCCAGTCCCTCCATTAAATAGTCTTCCCCCCATCTGAAATCCTATGTTGCCCCATAATGGGGCTCTATCATGTAAATGGGGGTCTGTTTTCAAGGAGAGATGTGCCTGTCGCCAAGCTTTCCTCATAACTCCAATTATGGGGTTGGTTGATCATTGTTCCACCGGGCCTGTATTATAGAGCATCTGGAGGCCGTGTGGGGCGTCCGTAAATGTTCTTTCCACTTCCACCCAAAGCGGCGGGTCTTGTGCAGTCAGGAGTAGAAAGACCAGCTGCGAAAGATGTAATGCGGAGGCATAATGTTCAACTGAGGGGAGGTTTAGACCTCCAAATTCACATCGGGCTAATAGTGTGGATCTAGGTAGTCGTGGGCGCATGGATCCCCAGGCGAAAGCTCGGATACAGTGGTCTATTTCTCTGAGTAGAGGTATATGTAGGGGGAGCATGCCCAGGACATATAGGAATCTTGGAAGGGTAACCATTAGCACCGCCTGCACTCTGCCCCACATGGAGAATGCAGCTGCTTCCACTTCTCAAAGTCTCGCTTCATATTGTTAAGTAGGGGGTCTTAATTGTCTGTCACTATTTTATCCAGACTTCTATTTATGTCGATGCCCAGATAGCGAAGACGTGAGTGTTTCTATTTGACCAGTAGGCCTTGTAAAGAGGTGCTGACTGTTATAGGGGATAATGGTAGTGCTTCGCTTTTATCCCAGTTTATCCGGTGGCCCGAGAGATGTTCAAATTCTGTTCATATCTTTTTAAGGGCTAGTAGAATATCATCTGTATATAGGCAGATGGTAGAGCACCCGCCTGGGATTCCTGATATAAGATTGGAGCCCCGGATTATCGCTGCTAAGGGCTCGACGGCCAGTAGGAACAATAAGGGGGATAATGGGCAACCCTGTTTAGTCCCTCTGTGGATCGGGAAGGTGTCCGAGAGAAACCCTCCACAGTTTACCTGGGCTGTCGGGGAGTCATATAGTAGTCGTACTATATTGATGAAACTATTCCCTAATCCATAATGTTTTAGGACTTCGAAAAGATACCACCATTCTAATCAATCAAATGCTTTCTCAGCGTCCAATGAGAGGGCAAGGGCTTCCTCTCATGAGTCTTGCGCAGTCCAGATAGTGTGAAACAACATGCGGAGGTGGTTCCTTGAGGAGCGACCCAGTACAAAGCCTACTTGAGTGTGGTGAATTAGGGAGGGGATGACTTTTTTGAGGTGTGACGCCAGTATCTCCACCAATATTTTGATGTCTCCATTGAGGAGGGAGATGGGACGGTAGCTTCCGCAGAGAAGAGGGTCCTTTCCTGGTTTGGGTAAAACTGTGATAGAGGCCTTATTGGAGAGAGGGTGTAGGGAGCCTGTTTGATCAGCCCCTTGGAATGCCTCGTACAAGGCTTCCACAGTATCAGCTCCAGACCATTTATAAAATTCAGATGTAAACCCATCCTCTCCTGGTGCTTTTAATATGATAAGTTGGCTATCGCCTGTTGAATCTCCACTTTACTAATATCGCCCTCTAATAGCACCCTACCTTCAGCTGTGAGACAGGGTATATTTGCTCTCTGTAGGAAGGTATCTAGGCGATCAGTGTCCTCGACCGTTTCTGGGGTATATAGGGCTTGGTAATAATGGCCAAATTAATTTTCAATTGCCTGCGGATGTGTAATAAGTGTGTTGTCTCAGTTATTTATTGCTGATATAGCAAGTGTGGCTTCTCTTTGATGTAGTTGGGTGGCCAGTAGGTGACCCGCTTTCTCACTGTGTTCGTAGTGGCGGCCCTTCAGCTTTTGTAATGCATATTCCGCCCATGAGGTATAGAGTGATTTGAGCTCCATGTTAGCTTGTTCTAGTTGGCGACGATTGAGTGAGGTAGGGGCTTGAGTGTACTCCCTGGTGGTGTGAGCTATACTATCTTCTAGTTTGGCCTGTCTCTCCTTTGAGCATTGGAGATGGCAGCATCTCTCATTAGCTGACCTCTAATAGTTGCCTTTGCCACCGCCCATAGAAGTCGGGGTGAAGACAGTGAGCCCCTATTGTCCTTAAGGTATGTGGCTACATGTGTTTTGAGTTGTTCCTTTCCTTTCAGGGTTCGGTATCTGGGATTGGGGAGGCACCAGGGTTTACGGCAGCGTGTGATCATCCAGAGTTCTAAAGTTAAGAAGACCGGGGAATGGTCAGACAGTGCGGCCGTCAGAATTTCCGACATTCGTATTGATTGCACCATCCAGTGATTAATCAGGAAGTAGTCTAGCCGTGATTGAGTTCCATGGACCGAGGAGACAAAGGTATATTTGCGATCAGACGGATGTGATAGACGCCAGCAGTCTAGCAGGCCATGATCAGAAAGGATATCATGTAGAAGAGCTCGGTCTGCATTGTTGCCTGTATCAAGGGTGACATCTTGAACAATGTTCCAGTCTCCTCCGGGTATATATTGTGAGGCACCAATCTGTGTTAATAGGCGATTGAGAGAGAGGAAGAAGGAACGTTTAGAGCCTGTGGGAGCGTATATGGAGCCTATACAAATTGTGGAGGGGCCTACCGTAAGTTTGACGAGGAAGTAACGTCCTTCCGGGTCATGCCATGTTTTGAGTAGTTAAAACTGTAATGAGCGACGAAGGAGTAGTGCTACCCCGCATCTCCTCCCTGTGCCCTGTGTTCCGTCATGCACAGATGGCAGTCCACTAAAGAGCACCTTGCCCACCCAATCTCTACTGAGATTTTCAGATTCTGCTGAGGAGAGGTGTGTTTCTTGCAATAAGGCAATATCGCCATGTTTGGAGCAAAGATAGGATAGTACCTTCTGCCGTTTGATGTAGTGGGTCATACCGTGTACATTCCATGATAGGAATGTGAGTGGAGTTGTCGATCCCATGGGTGTGTGTAGGTGAGGTCTAATCTACGAGATGTACCAGATTTTGTGGTTGGCGATAAAGAGAGAGAGGGGAAAAGTAGAGAGGGGGAGTGTCAGGTGTAGAAGAGCTCCGCCCAGACGTGTGATGGTGAATAAGCTGTAAAGAATAAGAAGTGTGGTGGAGGTAGAACCCTCAGTAACAGAGAGGGAGGGGTAAGGTAGGTGAGAGAACAAGATATGGGAATATCGGGTATAATGTAGCGAATAGTGTAGGGAGATATGAGGGAGGAAGAAATAGTCCCTAGGTAGCCGGGAAGTGGCTGGTGTTCTGAATAAGTGCAGGGGTGGGGAAGAGGGTGTAAAGCCCTGGGAATAAGGAGGTGGGATGAGTGATGTTAGGAAAAGGGAGAGGAGAAAGAACAGTAGCCAGAAGTAGTTCGCTACCGGAAGTCCTATTAAACTGCAGGTCTGAACCTGTAGGGCCCGCGCGCCGAGAGAGTATTGTTACAGGGTGAGGATGAAGTGGGGGATTGATGGTTCATATGTAGCCTTAGAAGTCCGTCAGGCAACCTCCTTGTTACATGAGTTTTGTATGATGGGGGGAGGGACGCTGAAGGTTATAGACATGAGGGCCGAGTGTAATTATGAGCGGTCAATTCCGTTCTTTATTTATAAACAGAGATTTATCAAGTAAATAAGTAGAAGTTGAAGTAACATCCAAAAATGGGGCACAGAGCCTCGACGTGAGTAGCCGTCTGTTAGCGTTGTATGGAATCCTCAGGCATCACTTAGCTATGTCAAAGGATTCTGTACCACGCACTGGCATTCCAGTTCACACCATCACACTTCTCCCCCCTTTTACAAAAACACAATTAGAATGTAACAATCTGAATAATGAGAAGGAACATGCTTATATGACGAGAAATCACTAGAGCCAACAAAGAAAACAAAGTTTAGATTTAACCGATTAAAGAAAATAACCGATTTCACACACATAATTAAGTTGAAACAAGGGGGAGTACCTGTTAAGCATAAATTGAGAAATGTTCCCTTTAGTGTGAGAACAGACTTATCCAATTTGCTAAGAGACATGTGCGAACAGGGTATAATAGAGAAAGTGGAAGCTACTCTGTGGTTGTCTCCCATAGTTTTGGCAAAGAAGAGTTCTGGGGATTTGAGAATGTGTGTGGATTTAAGAAGCTTGAATGAAGTGATTTGGGTTGACAGTTTCCCGTTACCAAGAATTGATGACCTCATTACGAAGGTAGGTTCTGCCAGTTGGTTTACAAAACTAGATTTAAGATTGGCCTATCACCAAGTGAAATTAGATGTTAATTCAAGATATCTTACCACCTTTGTGGCTCCTGATGAGACATTCCAATTTTGCAGATTGCCATTTGGTTTAGCGTCGGCTGCTGATATGTTTCCTAACAATCCCAATGTGGTGATATTCCAGGATGATATCTTGATTTTTGCTGACACAGATATTGCCCATGACAAAATCTTGAAAGAAGTCCTGAAGACTTTGGAGGATGGAGGGGTTACTCTAAGTAAGGACAAATGCATTTTTAAGACTAGGGAAATTGAGTATCTGGGTCACGTCTTATCTGAAAAGGATGTCAAACCTAAGCCAGGATTGGTAAAAAGTATTCTTGATGCTCCTGCACCAGAGACCAAAGAGCAATTATTATCTCTTCTAGGATTATGTGAATTTTATGCAAAATTTGTGAAGGATTTTGACAAAACCACAGAATGTCTCAGCTCAATCCTTAAGAAAAAACAAGCATTTTTTTGGTCTGAAGAATGCAATGAGGCATTTGAACAAATAAAACAAAGCATTGTTATATCTCCAGTATTACAACTCTTTTCAGAAAGTAGTAAGACCATAGTTACAGTAGATGTGTGTGAGTATGGTTTGGGTGCAGTTATAACGCAAGTTTCTGGTGGAGGCAAGGAGAGTACCATCAGCTTTGCATCAAGAACTCTGCGAGTGGTGGAACGGAAATACTCTGTAATTGAAAAATAACTTTTGGCCTGTGTATGGAGTTTAGAAAATTTAGGCAATATCTCTGGGGTAGACATTTTGGGGGTCATTACAACATTGGCGGTTAAAGCCACTTACCGCCGTGCAGAAGACCGCCAACACACCGTCGCGGCTGTGGAATACTGCCACTGCCATTATGACCCACAGCTCGGAATTCGCCAAAATCCAGACACCCACACAAGTCAGCCACACCAAAGGTCATTGATAAACTGGCGATAACAAATCCTCCACCGTCACGCCAACAGGAATAGGCCCACACTATCACGACCCACGAATCCACGCGGCGGTCTTTCAACTGTGGTATTCCATTGGCGGTACACACCGCTGTGCTCAAAATACACACACATTTACAACACACATCCACATTGGACAATTCCAAATACACACACCTGATACACATACACACACCACTCCCACACATCCAATACAATATAAAACACACACCCACATCACCCACAAACCCTTACGACAACAATTGCGACTGAAGGCCAGAGAGAGAGACACCACCAGAAAGAACAATACCATCCACAGGCACTCAACACCATCACTGACACAACATACACGCACCTCACACAACACACCTCTAAATATCACTCCACACATCACAACACACACCACCCCACACATCACCCACACCAACCCATGGCACCGCAAAGACACCCCAGGTTTTCTGAGGAGGAGCTCAGGGTCATGGTGGTGGAAATCATCCGGGTAGTGCTACAGCTATTCGGATCACAGGTGCAGCACACCACCATAACTCGGAAGATGGAGCTATGACGGAGAATCGTGGACAGAGTCACTGCAGTGGGACAGCACCCAAGAACTAGGGATGACATCAGGAAGAGGTGGAACGACCTACGGGGGAAGGTGGGTTCCGTGGTCTAAAGACACCAGATTGCAGTTCAGCAGACTGGAGGCGGACCCCCTCCTCCTCCCCCAGAACTCACAACATGGGAGAAGCAGGTCTTGGCTATACTGCATCCTGAGGGCCTCGCAGGAGTAGCTGGAGGAATGGACTCTGGTTAGTCAACTCTTAACCATTACATCCCCCACCCTACCTGCATGCTATCACATACCCCCACCCTCGCCCTCACCCCATCACTACAACTCCTCACATATGTCCCAATATCACAAACCACACATCCCAAACCCAAGCCCTGCATGTAACACCAAAGCATGGACACCCATCACCAAAGCATGTTCACTGCACATACCCATACACCCCCCTAAACCATTATCACACAAGGTCCCACTCAAGAATGCAAGCACTGGACTACAGAGTCACCCACCGATTGCACACCATGGCACACACAGATGCAATAATCATGCTTTTACACCCCTGCAGGACCCCTACCCAACGTCACTGGACAAGAGGGTCCAGACATGTCCACTCCACCCACAGAAGAGTCCCACAGTGATGACAACTGGATCTAGATAACCAGCCCGGCCCATCGGGGACCTCGGGACAGTCGGTTCCCCTCACACCGGCACAGGCCACTACAGAGCTTCCCCCCTCTGGAAACACCAACACAGCACCAACCCAGCGGGCCCATACCTCTTTCCCCAGGACACGTCAAGCAGCAGTGTGTCCACCACTACAGGGAACCCAGGCTAACTCACCACCCCAACAACTCCAGGGACCTGGTGGCAGTTGTAGTGGGCACACGGTTCAGGGGACAGAGGCCCAGGGAAACAGGGGAACTGGGACGGCTGCTGTGTGACAGGGGTAGAACAGGCCCAGGGAACCCGCTCTCCACGAGGCCCTCTCCAACATCATGGGAGCATACCACCATTCCCAGGAGACAATGGCAATGGTACTGGCCAAGTTTCAGGAGACCCAGCGGCTGCAGGAGGAACAGTATTTTTGGTTCAGGGAGAAACTCAAATCCATCAATTCCACCCTGGGCACCATCATAGGGGTGCTGAAGGAACTCATCATCACCAGGAGGGACACTGTGGCACCACAAGGGGCCCCTGACACTAGTCTGGACGATGAACTGCCCACCACCTCCACCGGCGCTACTGGACACGAGGCAAGGCCACAGGACCACCACACCAGCACCCCACCCCCTGCAGATGAAGAACCACCCCGCAAACGGTCCCTGAGATCCAGGACAAAGAGAGAGAACAATGCCAAGACCCCTGCCAAGAAATGAGACCACCCCGATTGACATCCCACTGTCCCTCTTTGTCACCCTGTCCATACTTAAACTGCCCCACCTCCACTTCCTATGCCCCTTTGGACAATGCACCTGTGAGACTAATAGACTGGACTCTGCCATGGACATTCCTCCACCATCACCCCTGACCATTTTACAACCCCCTCCAATATTTAGCACTTAAATAAACACCCTTAAATCACAAAACAATCTGGAGTCAGTCTGTGCTTTCACAAATGTGTATTTGCAATAACTGAGGAAAATAGCAATGTCCATTCTATTGTCAACATACCTATGTAAGACAGCTCTAGTCCATGAGGTAACATAGCAAAGGTCACACAGTGGGACCCACATCTGTGAAATTGAAAGGGAAAGTGACAACTCAGGGTCCATACACTGGGTGAAAGTGACAGACAGATGAGAGTTAGACCAATTAGATCAGATGTAGCAGGCAGTGTTGTCTTCTTACCTGTGTCTCACTGCAAGTATTGCTGGATCACCATGTTCCTGCTGTCTATGTCCTCTTCTTCTGCTTCCTCATCTTCACTGTCCACAGGCTCCACAGCTGCCACAACACCTCCATCTGGACCATCCTCCTGCAGAAAAGGCACCTGTCTTCGCAAAGCCAAGTTGTGAAGCATACAACAGGCCACGATGATCTGGCACACCTTCTTTGGTGAGTAGAATAGGGAACCACCTGTCATGTGGAGGCACCTGAACCTGGCCTTCAGGAGACCGAAGGTCCTCTCTATAACCCTCCTAGTTCGCCCATGGGCCTCATTGTAGCATTCCTTCGCCCTTTTCCTGGGATTCCTCACTGGGGTCAGTAGCCATGACAGGTTGGGGTAACCAGAGTCACCTGCAAATGGCGAGGGACAACCGTTAGACACACCCTAACTCTTAGTGACATCCCCAGACCCAGACACCTAGTCACACTGTATGGGTCCATGTCCCCACCTAATAGCCACACACCTCCACCTGAGGGAAAACGATGTAGCTCCGCATGTGTTTCAGCAGGGCAGACAACACTGTGGCCAACACGTTGGAAAACATAGGCTGGGACATCCCTGATGCTATGGCCACTGTTGTTTGAAAAGACCCACTTGCTAGGAAATTGAGTACTGACAGCACCTGCACTTGAGGGGGGATTCCTGTGGGAAGGCTCCAACTGGGCACACAGTTCCAGGATTGTGGTATGATCAAGTCTGTAGGTGATGATTACATGTCTCTCCTCCATTGTCGACAGGTCCACCAGCGGTCTGTACACCAGAGGACGCCGCCATCTCCTCACCTGCCCTAGCAGACGTGCTCTATGGAACAGTGAGCAGGGAGTCAACCAACTCTGAGGTACGTAAACACAACTTAATCATAAAAAGTTTTCAAATCAACATATGGCTGGATTAGTGTTTAAGCAAGGCCTAGACATGTGTGACACAGTCAAAAGCAATGCCATGTGGCCCCCTGAAATGGCGTCTGCCTGACCTGTAATGTTGGACAAGGGGATATGAGGTAACTGCGCTGGCGTTGTACACCGTCGCGATAGGCGGTCGAAGACCGTGGCACAATCCTGCATTGGTTAACATTGGACCCTATGGGTCCCAGGAGCCATTGACGATGTACGCCGGCGGAGACGGTGCGCACTGCTGCGGACGTCACCGCCATTTTCTCTCTGTTCACTCACTTGATACCTTATCTTTGACAGGAGAGGACCTACACTGCAAGTGCTGCTGTGACCTCAGTCTGGAAGAGACAATGGCTCGTGTGGCTGGGGAAAGGGCCCCTGCCTTCAGCACGGAGGAGTTGGAGAAACTAGTGGATGGGGTCCTCCCCCAGGACACGCTACTCTGCGGTCCTCCAGACAAACAGGTGAGTACGCTGTGAGCATGCTGTATGGGCAATGGCTGCTTGGAGTGGTGTGGATGACAGATGGGGAGGAGAATGAGGTGTGCATGAAATGACGGTGAGTGCATGTGTGTCAAGGTAAGGGTAGGGATGCGGGCCAATGACTTTGACGGTGCGGACGGTTATATCTTCTCCTTTTCCCCTGTACTATTCCTGTAGGTCAGCACCCACCAGAAGAAGGATATTTGGCGTGCCATCGCCAAGGAAGTCCAGACCATGGGGAACTACCACAGACGGAGCACCCATTGCCGGAAAAGATGGGAGGACATTCGCCGCTGGAGCAAGAAGCTGGCGAAGGCCCACCTGGGGATGGCCTCCCATCGTGGGAGCAGTGCCCATTGCACCATGACCCCCCTGATGTTCCGGATCCTGGCAGTGGCGTACCTGGAGTTGGATAGGCGCTTGAGGGCATCACAGCAGCCACAAGGGGGTGAGTAGACTCTCATTCAGCTGATTCAGCGTGCATTGTAGGTGTCTGGGTGGGGGAGGTGGGCTGTGGGTTCCCCTAGGCCAGGGCGAGTTTAGTAGGCAAGGTCCCTTCTTATGGCAGGCCCTGTGGCACCCCACCCCACCTGTGTACAGAGCCAACTACACATAGTCAGGCTCCTGTGACTTCCATGTGTGCAGCAATCGGCCATAGCCTTGTAACCCATGTCCCTGTGATTAATTAGTGAACTACAAGTGCACGGCGTAGTGCAGGGGGCTTCTGTGTCTATAGTGTCCGCCAACGGTAGCAGTATTGCATGTACTGAACATGTCTTTCTTCTGTCTTCCCCCCCTTTTTGTGGTCTCCCTGGTCTTGTGTGCATTAGCATCATCAGGTGGAGGAGCTGTGGCATCGGAGCAGGAGGGAGCTGCATCCCACATGGCCCTGTAGTGCGACACAACGGAGTCTGAAGCCACCAGTGGGACAGAGGGCAAGGGGAGCTCCATGGCGGGGACAGGAGCAGACACCAGCGAAATGGACTCCTCCTCTGATGGGAGCTCCTTTGCGGTGGCGGGCTCCTCTGTGCCCACCGCATCTACAGGTACAGCCGACACCCCCCCTACCAGCACCGCCCTCCCAGCAGCCCCTCAGCTTTTGCCCCGTGGCCGCTCACCCAGGAGGGTGGGCAGCTCCTTTGCCCCAGGTACCTCAGCCCCTGCCCCTGTCACCCCTGCTGCCCTCAGTGAGGAGGCCATTGACCTCCTCAGGTCCCTCACTGTTGGGCAGTCTACCATTTTGAATGCCATCCAGGGTGTAGAGAGGCAAGTTGTAACAGACCATTGCATACCTGGAGGGCATTCATTCTGGTCAGGCGTCCCATCAGCGAGCTTTTCAGACTCTGGCCTCAGCACTGATGGCAGCCATTGTCCCTGTCTCTAGCCTCCCCCCTCCAACTTCCTCCACCCAGACCCGAACCCCTGTACCTCAGCCTATCCCAAGCACACCCTCAGACCAGCATGCACACACGTCAACACACAAGGGAAGCTCAGGCAAACATGAGCACCACACATCCCACAGGCACTCACACAAGCATCATACACATGCCGACATACCAACAGCCACTGCCTCCACTGTGTCCCCCTCCTCCTCGTCTCGCTCCTCCCTCCCAGTCTCGTCTCCACTCACACCTGCATGCACTACATCGTCAGCCACTACCTCCATCCCCAGCACACCCACCACCACACCCGCTCTCTAGCACTCACCACCCCCCAACTACCATTCACACATCCCCTGTGTCCTCTCCCAGTGTGTCTGTGAGCCCACCTCCCGAGGTACACAAACGCAGCCACACACCCACCCAACACCCATCCACCTCACGACAGCACCCAGCCCATGCACCTTCACCCAAAGTCAGCAAACGTACACCTCCCACAACCACTACCTCTTCCTCCACTCCCAAACCTCCTCCATCTACCCATCCCAGTGTGTCCAAAAAACGTTTCCTGTCCAACCTTGACCTCTTCCCCTCACCTCCCCCACCCGTTCAGTCTCCTAGGGCCCGCCTCTCCAGGTCCCAACCCAACGCCTCAGCCACAACATCAGCGGGAACAATGGTGCCAGTAGTAACCAGCTTCTGTAGTGTGCCAGGCAGCAGGGCAGCCAGTGTTCCAAGGAGCCAGAGCACGGACAGTCCCCCACCTCAAAAGCACAAAAAGTTGGCCAGTGCCCAGCGGGAGAGAGGAAAAAAATCTTCCACCAAAGCCGCTCCCAGGGGTACAGTTGGGAGTGTGGAGCCAGCTGCGCCACCATCCAAGGTGGGAAAGGGGCATAGTAAAACAGGCAAGTCTGGGAAAACCTGCACGGCGGACAAGACCGCAACAAGCACTGCTGCCAAGGACACCGCCGCCACAAGCACCGCTGCCAAGGAAACCGCCGCCACAAGCACCGCTGCCAAGGACACCGCCGCCACAAGCATCACTGCCAAGGACACCGCCGCCACCAGCACTGCTGAAAAGGATACCGCCGCCACCAGCACCGCTGCCAAGGACACCGCCACCACCAGCACCGCTGAACAGGACACCACCACCGCCACCAGCACCGCTGAATAGGACACCGCCACCACCAGCACCGCTGAACAGGACACTGCCGCCACAAGCACCGCTGCCAAGGACACAGCCGCAACAAGCACCGCAGGCCAGTGAGCGCCAAAGATTCCGACGCTACTGAGGCCGCCATGAGTAGGATGAAGCACTCTGGGCAAAAAGCCCCCTCCAGAACCAGTGGAGATTCACATCCACTACCTCAGTCCTTGGCAGGATGAAGCACTCTGGGCACAAAGCCCCCTCCAGAACCAGTGGAGAAAGGCATCCACTACCTCAGTCCTTGGCAGGATGAAGCACTCTGAGCACAAAGCCCCCTCCAGAACCTGTGAAGACTGTTATCCACTTGAGAGACTGTGGCTTTGCACCCCCCAGGATAAAGCAGTGGGCAAACCACCCACTGGAGAGACTTGAGAGACTGTGGCTTTGCACTCCCCAGGATAATGCAGTGGGCAACCCACCCACTGGAGAGAATTGAGAGACTGTGGCTTTGCACTCCCCAGGATGCATCAATGGGCATGGAGCCCTCTCGTGGATCTGGCATCGTGCACTCATCCGGCTGAGGTGCCCCTCCTTCCCTTCCCCCTGAGGTGCCTGTTTTATTTCTATCTGATGCCCCAGCAGTGTTCTCTCCGTCTTGTTTGGGTATTGAGTGTGGGCCTCGCCCATGCATTTTGGGCCCAGCGGTCCATGGACTATGATAGTGGAATACCTTGGACTTGTATTCTTGGTGTATATGTTAGTTTAGAGTGTGAACATCTTTATATATGTACATATTTTTGATTAATGTATTTGAAAATATTACAATTGTCCTTGCCTTCTTGGAGGTGGTTAATGTAATGTATCAACATGTACTTGTGTTGTAGTGGGTGAGGGTGGGGGTGTTGCGTGTTGCGTGTGTGTGTCACTGTTTTTTCCATCCCCCCTCCCCTGTGTCATAGGTGCAGTACTCACTGTGGTCTTTGCCGCCGTCTTTGTTGTTCCTGGTAGAGGAGCTGGAAGAATCTGGGGCTCGGGTTCCATGGCATCCTGGTTCCTTGTGGGGTGTGCAGAGGTGAGCATTTTCCCTTCCAAGTCCTGTTTCCGCCGTGTTTTTGTTCGCGGTGAATCCACCCCGGAAAAGGTGGTGGATTGATGGCTTGTAATAATGTGGGAAGTACATTGTCTTCCGCCTGTCTGTTGGTGGTTACCGCTGCGGTGTTTGTTTGTACCGCCTTTGCGGTCGGAGTGTTAAAGTGGCTGTCTATGTTGGCAGTTTCCGCCACGGTCGTGATTCCATTTTTTTTACCACTGGCCTGTTGGCGGTTTTACCGCCGCTTTAACACCGACCGCCAGGGTTGTAATGACCACCTTTGTCTTAAAAACTGATCATCTCCCTCTGGTAGAAATTTTATCAGGGAAAAAATGTAAACGCTCTACTGCTCCTATAGCCAGATTATCAGCTAAATTGTTAGAATTCAATTTCTCGGTTGAGTATATCCCTGGTGGAAAAAACAGTAGAGCAGACTGTTTATCTCGCTTGCCTATGAGAGAGGATGACGAACTAGAGTGGGAGACTGAAATTGAGGAGTGTTTTATAGCATGCATTGCTGAATTTGATAACATTTTGGATAATGGGACTTGCATTGAGTCATTAAAAAAGGATAATTTGTTATCTGAGACAATGCATTTGGTTAAGGTTGGTTGGCCAAGAGAGAAGAGTTTGCCATCTGAGTTACAACCTTTCTGAAAGGTGTCAGACGAGTTATCCATCGAAGATGACAAACTTATTAGGGGTGATAAACTCATTCCTCCTGAGTGTTTTAGAAAGATTTGATAATTAAAGCACATTCTGGCCATCTAGGTTCCACCATTACCAAAAGAAAATTGAGATCAGACTTTTGGTGGCCTCGGATGGACAAAGAAATTGAGGAATTTGTGAGAAACTGCTCTAGGTGCTGCATAAGTGACAAAGTACTTATTACTCGAGAAGTGGGGGATTCTTTTGTTCCGTCCCCAGCTAGAGCTTGGCAAAAAATTGGTCTGGATTTTCTAGGTCCCTATCATGTGTCACCACCTGACATGAGGTATTTCATTGTGATGGTGGATCATCTTTCAAGATGGGTGGAAGTTTTACCTGTAAGGTTTCCAACTACAAAAAGGGGGTCATTCCGACCCCGGCGGGCGGAAACCGCCCAAAGACCGCACCACGGTCATATGACCGCGGGGGTCATTTCAACTTTCCCGCTGGGCCGGCGAGCGATCTCCAAAAGATCGCCCGCCGGCCCAGCAGGAAAGCCCCTGCAAAGAGGAAGCCGGCTCCGAATGGAGCCGGCGGATTTGCAGGGGTGCGACGGGTGCAGTGGCACCCGTCGCGATTTTCACTGTCTGCTAAGCAGAAAGTGAAAATCTTTGTGGGGCCCTGTTAGGGGGCCCCTGTACTGCCCATGCCAGTGGCATGGGCAGTGCAGGGGCCCCCAGGGGCCCCACGACACCCGTTCCCGCCAGCCTCTTCCTGGCGGTGTAAACCGCCAGGAACAGACTGGCGGGAAGGGGGTCGGAATCCCCATGGCGGCGCTGCAAGCAGCGCCGCCATGGAGGATTCCCTGGGCCAGGGGAAAACCGGCGAGAAACCGCCGGTTCCCCTTTTCTGACCGCAGCTTTACCGCCGCGGTCAGAATGGCCCGGGAAGCACCGCCAGCCTGTTGGCGGTGCTTCCTCTGCCCTCCACCCTGGCGGTTTTAAACCGCCAGGGTCGGAATGAGGGCCAAAGTGTCATTAGATGCTTGAGAGATGTTTTCAGTCGTGAGGGTTTCCCCGAACAGATCTTGACAGACAATGGGGTTCAATTTGTATCCGTGGAAATGCGTCAATTCTTAAGCAAGTGTGGAATTAAACACATAAGAACACCATTATATCATCCCCAAAGCAATGGCATTGTGGAACGTTTTAATCGTGTGCTTGTAGAATGTATTCAAGCTGCTCTCAGGAGCAATATGTTGGTAGATCAAGCTATTAAGGAATTAGTCTGGTCTCATCGTACTACACCTCATATTGCCACTGATAAAAGCCCTTTTGAACTAATGAGGGGCAGAATTGCGATGACAGAATTACATCCTTTTTGGATGATTGAGTTGTTTCATGAAGGTAGTAACTTGAAGGAGGCTTGGAGTGTGGCAAGAAACAATTCTTTGGAGAAACGGGGATGATAAATCATGCGATATATCTTATATCTTAGGATATGGGCAGTGCATGGTATGTGCATAGCTAAGTATTGCAGAGTGTTGAGAATTACGGCGGGTACAGTTGTATTCTGTGTGGGTGCCCGAATATATATTCGGAGGATATAGACCCAATGCTGTCAAATACGGGGTGAGGGCAGTGTTGTCATTGTCTATATCTGGGGAAGTTAGTGCCTAATAAGCCCGTTTTGGCAATTGGTGGTTGTGTCCTCGCTGATCTATTCTTCAGGGGCCAATTACAGGGGAGTTAGCCACGGGACTACGTCTGGGGGTGTGTTTAGGAAGGTCAGGTAGGTCTCCAGGGATGTAGTGTGGCTGCTGGGGGTTTGTTGTACTAGAACCCTGCGTACCCTTCCCATCCATCATACGTGGAGGGGATGATGGTTGATGTGGGATCAGCCTTTTCTTTAACCGGTTTGTAAAGTAACATTGAGGGGGGGTGCGGTGTGGGCTCGTCATAAGGGAGGGGGACGTTTAACCTTGTAACAATGGTATCAGGTAGACCTCATTGTAAAAAATAAAGAATAGAATACGCAACAACAAATTAACATGACATTTACCACCCCTTGAGTTACCTCCATTTGTCCAATCAGAAGTCATAATTGGGGCCCTGAGCTGATATGGTAGTAGCATCGCCAATAGATATAGAATGTTATGGGTCTTTCACTTACAATAGGATGAGGCTGGGGTCCACATCCCACCCAGATCCCCTCCCACCAAAAAGGCAGTCCTCAATTAGATTAAGGTGGTCATTCTGACCTCGGCGGTAAAAGGCGCCTACCGCCGGTCAGAAATCCTCCATAATCCCGCCGCGGTCGCGGAAACCCGCCACGGTCATTCTGACCCGCAGAAGGCAAACCTCCGAAAATCCGACCGCCACAACAGACCGCCAGACCAGCGGTCGGCGGAAAAGTGGAGGTGACAAAACCTCCACCGTCACGCCAACAGAAATACGCCCATCCCATTACGACCCACGAATCCACGCGGCGGTCATTCAAACGCGGTATTCCATTGGCGGGACACACCGCTGCGGTCAGAATACACACAAACGAACAAAACTCAGCCACATTGGACGATTTGAATCCCACACACCTGATACACATACACACACCACTCCCACACACACAATACAATATAAAACACCCACCCACATCACCCACAAACCCCTACGCTAAAAAATTCGTAAAGAAGGCAAGAGCGAGACACCAGCATCCAAAAAATAACAGCCACAGCCACTCAACACCATCACCCACACACTATCCACACACAAAACAACACACACCACCACACTCAACTCACTTAAATACACATACTCCACCCCACACATCATACACACCACCCCATGGCACCCCAAAGACAACCCCGCTTCACAGACGAAGAACTCAGGGTCATGGTGGAGGAAATCGTTCGGGTAGAGCCCCAGCTGTTCGGCACACAGATACAATACACCAGCATTGCCCGGAGGACGGAGCTATGGCAGAGGATTTTCGACAGGGTCAACGCAGTGGGACAGCACCCCAGAAATCGGGAAGACATCAGGAAGCGATGGAACGACCTACGGGGGAAGGTGCGTTCCATGGTATCCAGGCACAACATCGCCGTGCAGAAGACTGGCGGAGGACCCCCACCTCAACCCCCAAAATTCACATCATGGGAGGAGGAAGTCTTGAACATCCTGCATCCTGACGGCCTCGCAGGAGTCGGCGGAGGAATGGATACTGGTAAGTTGAAGCTTCAATACTGCTTCCCCCCCACCTGCATGCCAAATCATACCCCAAACCTCACCCCCATCCTCGAACCCCACCCTCACCCCCATCCTCGAACCCCACCCTCACCCCCACCCCCACCACCATCCTCACCCCCACCCCCAGCACACCTATTCCCCGCCAATGTCTCACCATCACAACCCACACATCCCAAAACCTAGGCCTGCATGCGTCCACTAAGCATGGACACCCATCACCAAAGCATGCCCAATGCATATACACATCCCCCCCACAAGCCACCCTCACCAAAGCCCCCACACACGAATGCCAGCACTTGGGGACACGAGAACCCACAGATACACCCATATGCCACACATTGAAACTATAACCATACCTCTATACCCCTGCAGGACCCGACCGTCAACACACCGCGGCGGAGGGGCCAGAATTCTCCACACCCCCCACCCAAGAGGCCGTCAGCGATGACAGCAGCTCTGTCGACCTGGACACCGATGACCAGCCCGGACCATCGGGGACCTCTGGACAGTCGGTTCCCCTCACACAGGCCCAGGCCACTACAGACCCAAACCCCTCTGGGAACACCAGCACAGCTCCCACCCAGCGGGCCCATGCCTCTGTCTCCAGGGCGCGTCAATCTGCGGTGTGTCTACCACTACAGGGCACCCAGGATAACCCACCACCCCAACAACAACAGGGACCTGGGGGCAGTGGTAGTGGGCACACCGGCCAGGGGGCAGAGGCCCAGGGAAACAGGGGAACTCGGAGGGCAGCTGTGCGACAGGGGGGGGAGGAGAGGCCCAGGGAACCCACTCTCCACGAGGTCCTCACCACCATCATGGGAGCATACAACCGCTCCCAGGAGACGATGGCGACGGTACTGGCCCGGTTCCAGGAGATCCAGGTACTGCAGGAGGAACACTATCGGGGGTACAGGGAGGACATCAGAGCCATCAACACCACCCTGGTTACCATGGTAGGGCTGCTGCAGGACCTCGTCAACAACAGGGCGGACACTCAACAACACCCAAGGGCCCCTGCCACTAGCCTGGACCAAGAACAGCCAACCACCTCCGCCGGCGCTAGTGGACAGGAGGCCCCCGCACAGCAGCAGCCCACCAGACCCCCACCTCCTGCAGGAGAAGAACCACCCCGCAAGAGGGCCCTGAGATCTCGCAAGAAGACAGAGTAGGATGTCAAGACCCCCGCCAGCAATGGATACCACCTGATGTCATCCCACTGTCCCACATTGTCACCCTGTCCATCCTTGAACTGCCCATGCTCCATCTCTCCACAGGCCTCTGGACAATGCACCTGTGTGACTGTTACTCTGGACTCTGCCATGGACATTCCTTCACCATAGCCCCCACCCACTTGAAACCACCCATCCCATTTTGAGCACTTAAATAAACACCTATTTTGCACCAAAATATCTGGAGTCTGGCTGTGATTTCAATATATTGTAATTGACATGACAGTGCAAATATGTCCTTGTACATGGTGAAGTCAACAAACAGCTCCACAAAGCTGTAGTCCATGGGGAAACGAAGCACAGGACTCGTAGTGGGGACCCCAGATCTGAAATAGGGAGGGAAAAGCCAAAACTCAGTCATCATACACTGGGGCAAATAGACAGGCAGCAGAGATGCAGGAGAGTAGTTAACATTTACTAAATTATCTTTGAAATGTTACCTGTGTCCTATTGGAAGTACTGTTCAATGATTCTGTCCCTGTTGTCTGTTTCAGCCCCGTCGTCTTCCTCCTCGTCACTCTCCTCAGGTTCCACCGCTGCCACAACACCACCGTCTCGACCATCCTCCTGCAGGAAAGGCACCTGGCGGCGCAAAGCCAGGTTGTGAAGCATGCAGCAGGCCACGATGATGTGACACACCTTCTTAGGTGAGTACATTAGGGATCCACCTGTCATATGCAGGCACCTAAACCTGGCCTTTAGGAGGCCAAAGGTGCGTTCGATCACCCTCCTAGTACGCCCATGGGCCTCATTGTACCGTTCCTCTGCCCTGGTCCGGGGATTCCTTACTGGGGTCAGTAGCCATGACAGGTTGGGGTACCCAGAGTCCCCCACTAGCCATACACGGTGTCTCTGTAGCTGTTCCATCACGTAAGGGATGCTGCTATTCCTGAGGATGTAGGCGTCATGCACTGACCCTGGGAATTTGGCATTTACATGCGAGATGTACTGGTCAGCCAAACACACCACCTGGATGTTCATTGAATGGTAATTTTTTCTGTTCCTGTACACCTGCTCCCTGTCTCTTGGGGGAACCAAAGCCACATGGGTCCCATCAATGGCACCAATTACGTTGGGAATATGTCCAAGGGTGTAGAAATCACCCTTCACTGTAGCCAATTCGCCCACCTCAGGGAAAATGATGTAGCTCCTCACGGATTTCATCAGGGCAGGCAACACTCTGGATAACACCTTCGAAAACATGGGCTGAGACATCCCAGAAGCAATTCCCACGGTTGTCTGAAATGACCCACTTGCCAAGAAATGGAGTACTGACATGACCTGCACCAGAGGGGGAATCCCTGTGGGTTGGCGGATGGGGGACATCAGGTCGGGTTCCAGCTGGGCACACAGTTCATGGATAGTGGCACGGTTAAGACGGTAGGTCAGGATAATGTGGCGTTCTTCCATTGTCGACAGGTCCACCAGCGGTCGGTACACGGGAGGATTCATCCGTCTCCTCGCCCAACCCAGCGGACGGTGCCTAGGAAGGACAACATGGAGCACACAGTCAAGCAACCCACAGGTACGTACTCACAGCTAGCACAGTATACGATTCTCTATGCAGTGAATGGCGTGTCTGAGTGGCTATGCAAGGCCTAGGCCTGTGTGACGCAGTTGAAATTGAGCCATGTGGGCCCTGGAAATGGCGGCTGCCTGACCTGTGAAGTGTGACAATGGGATGTGAGGTCAATGCGCTGGCGTGGCACACCGCGGCGGGCGGCGGGCGAAGACCGCGGCGCAAAGCCGCATTGGTTAACATTGAAGCCTATGGGTTTCAGGAGCCAATGGCGAAGGGCGCCGGCGGTGGCGGGACGCCCCGCCGCGGTACACACCGCCGCGGACGTCACCGCCATTTTCTATCTACTTATCCACTTGCGACTTGAACTTTCACAGGAGAGGACCTATACTGCAAGTGTTGCTGTGACCTCGGTCTGGAAGGGACAATGGCTGCTGCGCCTGGGGAAAGGGCCCCTGCCTTCACTGGAGAGGAGTTGGAGAAACTTGTGGATGGGGTCCTCCCCCAGTATGCGCTACTCTACGGTCCTCCAGACCAACAAGTGAGTTTAATTCAATATGGATTTGGGGCCACTGGCTGGCTTGGGGGCCTGGCGGGGGGCCTGGCGGGGATGGGGGGCATGTTGGGCCTGGCGGGGGGCCTGGCGGGGATGGGGGGCATGTTGGGCCTGGCGGGGGGCCTGGCGGGGGGCCTGGCGGGGATGGGGGGCATGTTGGGCCTGGCGGGGGGCATGGCGTGGGGCCTGGCGGGGATGGGGGGCGTTGGGCCACTGGAAAGGAAAATGCTGAGAAACTTGAACGTGGTATTTCTCCCTCCCTGTACGTGTCACATAGGTCCGCGCCCATGAGAAGATCGGGATTTGGCGTGCCATCTCCAAGGAAGTCCGGACCCTGGGGGTCCACCATCGACGGGGCACCCACTGCCGCAAGAGGTGGGAGGACATCCGCCGCGGGACCAAGAAGACCGCCGAGTCTCTGCTGGGGATGGCCTCCCAACGTAGGCGGGGTGCCTGCCGTCAACTGAGCCCCCTGATGTTCCGGATCCTGGCGGTGGCCTACCCTGAATTGGATGGGCGCGTGAGGGCAGCACAGCAGACACAAGGGGGTGAGTACAAGCATTATCTACTCTGTTGTCGCGCAGTGGAGGTGTCTGGGTGGGGGAGGAGGGCTGGGGGTCCCCCTAGGCCAGGGCGATATCTGTAGGCTGGGCACCCCCGTAAGCCCCTGTGTCCCCAGCCACCACCCTCAGTAGTTTGTCAGTACAGCCATCCCTGGGCCGTGTCATCCATGGGTGCAGTTGTCAACTCTAGGCGTGTAGGGCATGTTCCACGGAATGCGTAGCGGACCCCAAGTGCGCAACTTAGTGCAGGGGGCATCTGTGTCTGTCATGTCCGCTAACTGTACCGGAGATCCATGTACTCAATATCCCTTTATTTCTCTCTCCCCCCCCCTTTTTGTTTGTCTTTCTGTGCTTGTGTGCATCAGCATCATCAGGCGGAGGAGAAGTGGCATCGGGGCAGGAGGGAGCTGCATCTCACATGGCCCAGGAGGGCCATGCCACAGAGTCAGACTGGACCAGTGAGACGGAGGGTGAGGGGAGCTCCACGACGGGGACGACTGGACCCTGCAGCGACACGGACACGTCCTCGGAAGGGGGCTCCCTTGCGGGGGTGGCACCATCCGTGCCCCCCGCCATTACAGGTACAGCCGCCACCCAGCGCACCATCTCCGCCCTCCCAGCAGCCCCTCAGCGTTCGCCCCGTGCCCGCTCTGCCAGGAAGCCGGGCATCTCCTTCGCCCCAGGCACCTCAGGCCCTGCCCCTGTTACCCCCGCTGCCCTCAGTGAGGAGGTCATTGACCTCCTCCGAACGCTCATTGTTGGGCAGACTACCCTTTTGAATGCCATCCAGGGGGTGGAGAGGGAGGTTCATCGCAGCAATGCGTACCTGGAGGGCATTCATTCGGGTCAGGCTGCCCATCAGCGATCGTTCCAGGCTCTGGCCTCAGCACTGACGGCAGCCATTGTCCCTGTCTCCTGCCTGCCTCTACTAACTCCCTCCTCCCAGTCTCCTGTTCCTCTGCCTGTCCCACCCACACCATCAGACCAGCCTGCACACACCTCAACACCCAAGAGAAGCTCATCCAAACATAAGCACCACAGATCACGCAGACATTCACACACGCAACATTCCGATGCAGACATGCCAACAGTCACTACCACCTCTGTGACCCCCACCTCCTCGTCTCCCTCCTCCCTCCCTGTGACGTCTACACTCACACCTCCATTCACCTCACCATCAGCCAGTGTTTCCATCACCAGCACACCCTCCACTCCAGTCCGCACACGTGCAGTCACCACCCCCACTGCCATTTACACGTCCCCTGTGTCCTCTCCCACTGTGTCTGTCACCCCCTCTTCCACACCACACAAACGCAGCCACCCACCCACCCAACAGCCATCCACCTCACGACAGCCTATCCCTCCTGCACCTGCACCCAAAGACAGCAAACGTGACTCACCTACAACCACATCCTCTCCCTCCACTCCCATTCCCACTGTACCTACCACTCTCCATTGTCCCAAGAAGCTCTTCCTCGCCACTACTAACTTCTTTCCTGACCCTGAGCCCCCCCCTCCTTCTCGTCGGGGTAAGAAGAGCACCTCAGCCACCACCAGCCCTGCAGCCCCCTTGACAAGGGTGCAGGGGTATTGGAGCCCGCCAGCCCGCATGTCTGGATCTTCGCCCAGCAGCAAGGGGACAGCCAGCCCACCCCCTGGGAAGAGGAGCAGAAGGCGGAAGGGGCGCCGCAGGAGCCCACCTTCTACATCCCCCCCGGACACCACCCAGAGACAGTCACCAGCCACAGCTCCAAAGGGAGGAAAGGGCCACAGGCCCACGACTAAGGAGGGCAAGGGCAGCAAGTCGGAGAGGTCAGGCAGCAGGCCTGCTGCCCAGGAGGAGCCCACAACCCCCATAGCCGCTGCCCCGGGAGGAACCGGCACAGCTGCCCCGGGAGAGCCCACCACCCCCATAGCCGCTGCCCAGGGAGGACCCAGCCCAGCTGGCCAGGAGGGCCCCACCACCCACAGCCCAGGTGGGCAGTGAAGGAGCACCATCCCCGCTGCCCAGGAGGGCACCACCAGGCAATTAGCAGTTGGCCATAGACCGGCCGCCGTCTCAAGAACCGCTGAACTGGGCCCTTCAAGGCAAGGACCGCTGAACTGGGCCCCGCCGTCTCAAGAACCGCTGAACTGGGCCCTTCAAGGCAAGGAGCGCTGAACTGGGCCCCGCCGTCTCAAGAACCGCTGAACTGGGCCCTTCAGGGCAAGGAGCGCTGAACTGGGCCCCGCCGTCTCAAGAACTGCTGAACTGGGCCCTTCAGGGCAAGGAGCGCTGAACTGGGCCCCACCGTCTCAAGAACCGCTGAACTGGGCCCTTCAGGGCAAGGACCGCTGAACTGGGCCCCGCCGTCTCAAGAACCGCTGAACTGGGCCCCGCCGTCTCAAGAACCGCTGAACTGGGCCCTTCAGGGCAAGGAGCGCTGAACTGGGCCCCGCCGTCTCAAGAACCGCTGAACTGGGCCCTTCAGGGCAAGGAGCGCTGAACTGGGCCCCGCCGTCTCAAGAACCGCTGAACTGGGCCCTTCAGGGCAAGGACCGCTGAACTGGGCCCCGCCGTCTCAAGAACCGCTGAACTGGGCCCCGCCGTCTCAAGAACCGCTGAACTGGGCCCTTCAGGGCAAGGACCGCTGAACTGGGCCCCGCCGTCTCAAGAACCACTGAACTGGGCCCTTCAGGGCAAGGACCGCTGAACTGGGCCCCGCAGTCTCAAGCACCGCTCCGCTGGGCCCCGCCGTCTCAAGAACCGCTCCGCTGGGCCCCGCCGTCTCACGCACCGCTCCGCTGGGCCCCGCCGTCTCAAGAACCGCTGAACTGGGCCCCGCCGTCTCAAGAACCGCTGAACTGGGCCCCGCAGTCTCAAGCACCGCTCCGCTGGGCCCCGCCGTCTCAAGAACCGCTCCGCTGGGCCCCGCCGTCTCACGCACCGCTCCGCTGGGCCCCGCCGTCTCAAGAACCGCTGAACTGGGCCCTTCAGGGCAAGGACCGCTGAACTGGGCCCCGCAGTCTCAAGCACCGCTCCGCTGGGCCCCGCCGTCTCAAGAACCGCTCCGCTGGGCCCCGCCGTCTCACGCACCGCTCCGCTGGGCCCCGCCGTCTCAAGAACCGCTGAACTGGGCCCGCCGTCTCAGGAACCGCTGAACTGGGCCCTTCAAGGCAAGAACCGCTGGCCCTTTGGCAGACGTGGCAGGGCAGGATCTATCTCGGGCAGGGCTGCAGGATGTCCTCTGGCCAACTTGCCTCCTCCAGTGGCAGTGGGGTCTGTTATGGACTGTATGGACTGTGGCTTTGCTCTCCCCAGGATGGCCCAGTGGGCAGGCCACCCACTGTATGGACTGTATGGACTGTGGCTTTGCTCTCCCCAGGATGGCCCAGTGGGCAGGCCACCCACTGTATGGACTGTATGGACTGTGGCTTTGCTCTCCCCAGGATGGCCCAGTGGGCAGGCCACCCACTGTATGGACTGTATGGACTGTGGCTTTGCTCTCCCCAGGATGGCCCAGTGGGCAGGCCACCCACTGTATGGACTGTTTGGACTGTGGGTTTGCTCTCCCCAGGATGGCCCAGTGGGCAGGCCACCCACTGTATGGACTGTTTGGACTGTGGCTTTGCTCTCCCCAGGATGGCCCAGTGGGCAGGCCACCCACTGTATGGACTGTTTGGACTGTGGCTTTGCTCTCCCCAGGATGGCCCAGTGGGCAGGCCACCCACTGTATGGACTGTATGGACTGTGGCTTTGCTCTCCCCAGGATGGGCCAGTGGTCATGGAGTCCCCTCGTGGATCTGGCGTCGTGTACTCAAGTGGCTGAGGTGCCCCCCCTTCCCTTCCCCCTGAGGTGCCTGTCCTATTTTCTTTCTGATGCCCCTGCAGTGTTCTCTCCGTGGAGTTCTTGTCGTGGGACTGGGCCTTGCCCCTTTGCACAGGACCCCTGTGATCCACGGACAGTGGTTGGACTACATTTAGTAGCTGTATATATTTTGGACATAGTTTATTTATTTATTGGGATTACTGGTGTACATATTTCAATATATCTGCCCGTTTATGATCTCTTCTTTTGGTCTTTGCATTATTTCGGAGGGGGGTGGTTTGTGGGTTGTGACAGTGATCTGTGGGAATGCATTGATGTGTGTGTTGTAGTGGGTGTGGGTGGGTGGGTGTGTGCCGGTAATCTTTTCCCTCCCCTGTGTCGTAGGTGCAGTACTCACCGATGTCTTCCGCGCCGCCGGGCGTGCTCCTGGTATATGAGCAGGAATAGGAGTGCGGGGATGACCTGCAACTCTGGTTCCATACTGCCGGAATCTCGCGTGGAGTGCGTAGAGGTGAGCGTTTTCCCGTTCGTAGTCTGTTTCCGCTGTGTTCTTATCGGCGGTGCTCCCGCCCCGGAAAAGGTGGCAGATTGGTGGGTCGTAATAGGGTGGGCGGTACATTGTCTGCCGCCTGGCTGTTGGCGGGAACCGCCGCGCTGTTTGTTTGTACCGCCGTGGCGGGCGGAGTGTTAAGTTGGCGGGCTGTGTTGGCGGTTCCCGCCAGGGTCAGAATTGCATATTTTAGACCGCCGGCCTGTTGGCGGCTTGGCCGCCGCTTTATCACCGACCGCCAGGGTCAGAATGAGGGCCTAAGTGGGTTTGCCACTTAGCTGTCCAAAGGTGACTGGACCTGGCGACAGGTTCGGATCCAGCGTTCCTCCGGGGCTCTGGGAGTTCAATGTCCTGGATGGTCATCCAATGATGGTTTCAAGGGGGAGCGGGATTTGTCTCTGTCCATATCCTGGGTGTGGTCAATTACTGCTTGCAGGACATGTTCACGATTGTCTTGGGATTTAGGGGGACGTTCGTACATTCTGCCTCTCTTTTATGAAGATGGACGCTGGATTTGGGACCGTAAGGTTGTGGCAGTGAGGGTGTTCCCAGTCTGGAAGGAGTCAGGGTCCATGTGTCCAGGCAAGGTGACCATGGGGTGTGAAGCAAGGTCACTCAGAAAGGAGCTAAGGTCTTCTGATTCGGTGAAGTTTTTGGATTTGCCATGATAAGTGATCCACATACGCGCTGGTTCGAAAGGGCCATATTTAATGACTAGGTTCCTGAGTTGCCTTTCGTTTTTCATTTGTCAGTCTGGAGAAATCCACATCTACTCTGATCTCGTGACCCTCCAGGGAGTCCAGACCTTGTGTTTTGGCTGCTGAAATGACCTGGCGGGCTTGCTCATGGCATAGGAACCATGCTATGATAGGATGTGGTTTGTCGGAGGTGGCTTAATGGGGCGGGCCAATCCTGTGTGCTCTCTGGAACTCTGGTGGTAGTGAGAGCTCAATGCCGAAGAGGTCAGACAGGAGTGGAAGGCCTAGATATCAGATCCCTCTTTATGTTCCAGGACGCCAAAAAAGCGTACATTGTCCCTGCGACTCCTATCTTCCAGGTCAGTGACCTTTGCTCAGAGGGATCTTAGCTCTGCCTCCTGGTCGGGTAATGCCACTACTTAGTCTTCCACAGCTTTGAGTCGTTGGTCTAAGGCGTTCGCTGTCTCCGGGAAGCCGGCGATGTCAGCTCGGATGGAAGAGGAGACCACAGTTAAGTCCGTTATCTTTAGGTCCATTGCCTCGAGACAACGTCCCAGCGAGGCAATCTCCTGCAATATGCGGTCCGTCGCTTCCATTGCAGAAGGGTCCGCTGGTGAGGGTGTGGGGCAGGGTGGTGCCGCCTGTGCCGCCATGGTTTTTGGTTGTGCAATGGCCTCTGACAACAGCAGTTGTCTGGGATGTTTACCTGAAGACTTCCCGTTTGGCATTTCCCTCAGTGTGTGAGGGTCTCCGGAGGAGGGTATCTAGTGAGTGTGCGCATGATGGGTCCAGGTTTCGCCGCTCGCAGTCCTGATTTCTATCGGACCGGTTATTGAGGCTGCAACAGTTGCAGAGGGCCAGTCTCCGTAGGCTGTGGCTGAGTGGGGGGTAGATTTTCACCTGGGGTGGGACAGTCAAGAAGCTGTGCGGCCTGTGGATGGCGTTCTCATTTCCTGCGCCGTCTAGTGCCTTGTGCGCTATGCCTGGATCTGCCTCCGGTCCCCTCTCGGATGCTGAGGCTGTGATTAAGGAAGCGACATTCGCAGAGGGGAGTCCAGAAGGGGGGGCCTGAGTACCTACTACTTCAAGTATAGCGACATTGCAGATCAGTGAGATGTCTGTCCCCTCCGCATTTGTGTTGTCCCGTCGTGGTGGTCTATCTCGTTACCTCAGCGAGGAGTCCCTTATGAGGATCTCTGAACAGGGCATTAGTTTGTGTCAGGAAGAGAGCTGTAGTTTGTATTTGTAACACCCTCTTGGTTTTTTAGCCAGGGGTGTGCTTAGGAGTTCTTTCACCCTTTAATCCATGGGTGTTATGGGGCAAAAGTTCAAGTTTCCTCGATAATGGGAGCCCATCAGTGTTTGCTGGCTGGCCTAAGGGCCTTTTGATGCTGTGCTCCGTTTTAGCTCTACTATCGCGTCGAGGGTCAATGTCAGACCTGGAAATGCTTGTGTATTTGCAACGCTGCCCATGGAGAAGGGGGTGGGAAGATCCAGCCCCCCATTCCTTACTTGTGTGCCCCCCGGCGTATGGCTCTGTTCACCTGTTGCCTGCCACAGTTCTTAGGGGCGGTGGCGTCCTTGATCCCTTCCGTGGCAGCTCTCAGGTCCAGGCGCGCCGCATGCTCTAGACTGCGGCTCGGCGTGTCCCAGTAGGCCGCACGCGGTCTGGCGCTCGGCACTGCTATTGCGGCTGTTCTGAGCTCCAAGTCCGCTCTGCATCTCCGGTCCGCGTCTCCTGCGGTGCAGAGAGGCTATAGAGGAGGCTGCTGACGGGGAATGGTGCTCCCGCTGAGGCTTCAATCCAGCCCGGCGCATGGAGCTCTGTCTTCAGACAGCCATTCTCCTCAGCAGCCAGACCACGTCCCCTGTCTACTTGATTTCAATGATGTACAAGGTTTGGTGGCTCATGGGTGATTTTACCTGAAGGTGATTGGCTCTTTCACACTAGATTTGGTCTACTCCTTGCTATACTTTTTTCTAGTTATTCACGGACCACACCAGTCAATTTAGTTAAATAAAAATCTGCAAAAAATGCTCCCTTTTTTTTTACCTTTCTTGTTCACCAACGGCAGTGCACTACAGGTCTATCTCTCTCAATCTCATTTTGGTCCGGAGTCAGACTGATTTATTACTCAACAGCAGGAAGAAGGAAGTTTTCTATTTCAAAGGGAAACCTAACCAACATGATGATGATTCTAAGAGGCATAGTCAACAATGTGGACTGGAGAGAGGTGCATTGATTTAAGAAATACAGAGCAGTGTGATGGCTCAAATAAATATCACACTCCTCAATTAGGTGTTTGTGGCTGGTGGGGGGGTCTGTAAAAGGAGGTTGGCATTTGATGATGTCCCATCATCAGCATCACATGAGGGACGCTCTCGGCTAAATGTTATAACAGTTGTGAGATTGATCAGCCAGGTGCATGCAGCTACTTAGCTGAGTATGACTGTAAAATTGCTTTCACTTCTTATTTAATCACACATGAGTCATCATGAGTGAGTACAGCAGCCTCTGCTTCTTGGTCCACTCCTCATGAAGTTTACCTTCTGTACTTCTCCTTGACTCTGCAGTAACATTACTGTTTTTACAGTCCACAGGCCTTCTCTTCCCCCACACTAAAGGTAAAAGCTCCTCAACACTTCTGCCTACCAGACCTGTACAGCCAGGTACCCAAGATGGACATTCTGAGAAGAATGCAGATGGAATTTATATACAGAATAATTTTTTTTTTAACAATCACAGTTTTTAGAACTATGCGGGTTTACTCGTCCATAATTTGGTGTTTTCTAAACCTAGATGACAGAAAATATAGGTATATATTAACTTTGATCTCTGAGGCTAATTGACTGTTTCTGCAATGCATTTAATTGAACTGTAATTCCCTTATTTTCACCCACAACAGATTAGATGATGATGAAATGCTGCTGGATATTGTTGTTGCATAGTATTTGTCTTTATCACACCTTTCCCCAAAAGTTCATTCATCAAACACCTAATCCTCCTACCCCCTGCTGTGTGACATATTTAAGATATAACTTATAGATGTACACCATAAATGGATCACACACTTGGCAGAGCTGATGTGGTGAAAGCAACACCAACTCACTGAGGGATTTTCTCTTGCCTGAGCAATAACCCTCACCAGCCTCACTCACTCATCCATGCATAGAAAGGATATCTATAAAAAAGTTTACATCCGTAAGCAATAAGACAGCCATAGGATGTCTTGTGTTGCTCCCATCTGCATAGTGGATTAATGTTTGGTTATAATTAAAGTGAATACCTTAGCAAATTATTATATGGCGTAGGACTAGAGAATCAGCTAGGGAAAGTCTAGGGGGAACAGTCATTGTACAGTATGTGATTATACAGAGGAAAATTTTACGTTGGTTAAAAAATGAGGCTGCACAAAAGCCATTGCAAAGATACAAGACCGATTGTCATCATATCAACAGGCTACCCAGTTATTTCCTTTACAAATAAAAGCCACCCACTCCACCACAGGCCCACTCCCTCCCCAAACAAATAAATACATCTCCCCAATGTCCAATGTAAAAGTCCAAAACCAAGGTTCCTTGCCCCAACTACCTTTCTCAAATACCACCCTCTTCATCCATGACAAAAATCCTTCTGACCAAAGAAAATATATAAGAAAAAGGGCTCTGTGAACATGTAGCTAGGTGTGAAGGCATGCCATCTCCCTGCAGAGCACTACTACCTCACATAGGTCTCAACAGAGGAGGCAGTTTGTGAATAATCATGAGGCAGGGGTAGCAGTGGTGGATCCCAAATGGCAGTGTCGCCAGCCATGGTGTGGTCGGGATGGAGGAGCTAGAGGCTGGCCTAAGGTACTGTGGGCAGCAGCACATGCCTCCACTTCCTCATACTCCTCCAGAGACACTGATCATAGGTGGCGCTGCAGCCATGATGGTGGACCAGCAGGGGTAGCTGTATCAAGAAAGAAAAAAAGATAAAAAACACATATTGTAAATAATGCTCAGGGCAAACACTTGTTTACATAGCAGAACATTGCTGGTCCCCCAGTGCAACTGAAAGTTTTCATGTGATTAGTCAGAGGGCCAAGTGTTCCCCACACATGCATCACATAAAGTACTGACTATAAGGAATTAAGCCAGATTACCACCACAATAAATGCAAAAACTAAACAGATACTTTGTGCATAAAATGAAATAAAATACCTCTCATCAATGAGTAAGGTATATATGCAGCACAATTAATAGTATTCTTGTTGTGCAACATTAATGGAGGCACACTACCATTGGGTCTGCTACTCTCTGTAGCTTCAAGCATGCTTTTGGGGGAGGTATAATGGACAATATATTATCTTACTTTAAATCCAGCGTCCCTACTTTTCTCAGATTGCCTTTCAATTCTACCGTGACTCCAAAGAGGCTGATGAATAATAATAATACCATGACACACACGTCATGTGTAATGCAGATATCCTGTCTACAGTAAGTATACAGTGGGATAAAAAGATGCACTGCAGTACAATGAGAGGAACTCATATATCTATATTTAGATAGATAGATAGATAGATAGATAGATAGATAGATAGATAGATAGATAGATAGATAGATAGATAGATAGATAGATAGATAGATATATGTTGTTTGGCATTCTCATCACAGAATATCCAATCCACCAAACTCTAAATCAGGGACCTAGTCCCACTTTACCGCCTGCTCTTGCCCTCCGCCACAAATTATTTTCATCAAATACCTTCACTTGGCAATAAGGAAAATTACTCTTCTCAAAGGTAAGTTAGAGAAATTGAGCTAGGTATGGGTTATGCAATACAATACTTTTGGATAACTGTTCATTATGTGCAAAGCTTTTGCTTCGTCAGTCACTGTAGTTGATGAATGATCAAAGGGAAACATTTGACAGGCATCAACCCCTCATGGATGTCATGATAAATCCCTTGGCCAGAAAAATGTGGCACAATGCAAAAATGAATTTTCCATTTTTTTGGTAGGCTGTGACAGAACTTAGGAAAGAATAATGGAGTTGCAAGTAGGAAGTGACAGAGTGGGCCCTGGGAAACACACTTCGTTTTCGGTTTGTAATGTATTGAAAACTTTGTAATACCACATTAACTGAAGCAGAAGCACACTGCAGAGCCAACACTTCAGTATTGAATTTACCCAAGCTGCAGTTAGATCACTGGAGTAAAAAAACATGGGCAGGGAGGTGATAATGATGGGTGGGATATACACCTCACTTAAATACATTATACTTAATTTGGCAATAAGAAAGCAATGTAACTTACCACCACTCATCCCTGCCGCCACTGGAACTTCTTACCCTCCAGGCTCCTAGACCTTTTCAATCAAACTGGCACTGCCACTGGTCCCGGCACAGTGGTATGCGCTGCTAGAAAAAAGATTACACTTTTTAGATACCAGTTTTGTCTCCGAACAAATTATTATGATTTTGAACAAAAAGAAACAGCAATATCTCACCACAGTTCGGTCGCCAGTATCTTCTATTGAAACTATCACTTTGGGATGTTTGTTGGTTGACATGTCAGAAAAGCCAGGTAGTCAAGCCACCCAAAAATTGTTTCTTAAAATGGAGGGACAGAGTAGTGATGAGTCATTGAAGCACAATGAAGAGGTGGAATGGTCAATAAAGGATAAATGGTCTTGGATCAGAAATGAAATGGGATCGAATTACTTTCTTATCATGCTGCAATGTCAACTAAACATCTGGTATACTTTATAAAAAAATAATGCTACAACACTGGGGGGACCATAACCATGGCCACACTCTTGTTTTGACTGAGCATGAGCAAGAAACCTTCTCTGCAAACATGTGTGGTGAAACATAGCTTACTTGAGCCTGTAACCTTCACAGTACTAAACATATGTTCTCTTAGTCTTATAGTACCACAAGCTATATAAGAGAAGAGGAAAAGCTTACTAGAAGAGCAAACTAAAGCTACAGACAGGAGGACGTCAGCTATAGATACTGGAAATATAGAGAAAATAATGCAGGGATAGTAAGAATATAACAAACATTAGATAGAGTAGTTACAAAAGGGAGAGAGTATAAAAAATACACAAAGCAGCATTATTTTACTAGTAGAGAGAGGTTAAAGTTAGGAAAATAATAAGAATAGGACTTACTGGGACCACCAGAACCATCTGCCGCAGTGATGTTGGTGGAGGTGGTACCACCTACCGCCGTGCTGGTGGTGGCAACACCTTTGCTCTGCTCTGATGATGCCCTCTTACCCATGGATGCTGATGTAAGAAATAAAGAAGATAAAAAAAGATTAGTGGTGCTGTTAATCTCTAATAAATATTTTGATATTCAGAGACAGTAGCATTGAACTTTCTTAAATCGGTTAGCTGAGTAACCTATTCCTAATTTCCTAAAGTCTATTCCTAATTACCTAAACTACATTTTGAACTACTAATGCACTGCAATGAATGCTCTTTGCATTTCCACCCGCTTTAATGGGCAAACACAGTCTCCCTTTTCAATGCATACTGCACATCACTGGGAGATTGGGAATGTATGAGTTACATAAAGAAAGGTACAGAAAATGTGAACTCCCTGATAAACTACAATGTTGGTGACAGGAGAGAGGAGTTTGCATCACCTCTTAAACAATGAGCGCAAGCGAATGACCTGTAGGTAGCACTGAGCACCTGGCTAGCTCAACCTGGATCAGATGTTATTTGTAACGTTAACTTAACTTACCACTGAGTGTGAGCAGCATGCTACTTGAAAAAAATATTAGAATTTTTAGAAAATAAATAAATCATTATTGCTCACCAAGCCGTCAACCTCAACACCTATCCAGCAGGTCCTGTTTGTGGCCAATGATGTCTGCCCAGTGGTGTGTCAGCTGCTGTGTCATGCCCTGAACCCTGTGCAGCAGTGTGTGCACTGATACTCTCTCCCTGACAGCAGCAAATGCTCCTGCAGTTTGTAACCTCTTCCAGGCCTGTTACCTGCTTTCTGCATTGAGGGGAGGTGGCACTAGACCCCAAAAAAACAGTGTGGCCTCCTCTGCCTCACTAAAAATGGGCTGAGGCTGCACCCCTGAGGGGCGCTGGTGCCCACAGGGTGTGAGGCTAGTGGGGCCACCAATAACTGCTGCTTGTTGCTCTGCCATGGGGAATGGGTGAAAAAAACAACAAAACAAAGCAGAAAAATAAAAGAAGCACAGTAACACATGAACAAGTTACAAAAAGACAAAACATAAAATACACACAGAAAGACACAAACGGATAAAAAAATAAGTAAATGGGGGTGGATGAGAGGGATACATTGGCACAGATTTAAATAGATAGAGAAGTAGGCTCAGCACCTTGCATATAACAGCAGAGAAAGCAGGTAAAACAAAATGACAACAGTCATACGCACCGTGTTCACACTGATTTTCAGCATTAAATGTCAGTGTGTATTTACTGTCTCACTGGGATCCTGCTAGCCAGGACCCCAGTGCTCATAGTTTAAACCCTATTTGTCAATGTGTTTTGCCTGTCTCACTGGTATCCTGCTAGCCAGGACCCCAGTGCGTATAGTTTGTGGCCTATGTGTGTTGTCAGTATGCTTAACTGTGTCACTGAATTTCTGCTAACCAGAACTCCGGTGCTTATGCTCTCTCTATTTACCAAACTTGCCACTATAGTTTAGTGACTCCATATTCCAATTCTAATTGGCACACTGGACCCCCCCCCTTATAAATCCCTAGTATATGTACATTGAATGCGTGGGCATTCTGCAGAGTTTTTAACGGCAAGCTCCTGTTCCTTGTTTGCACTGACTTTTAGGATACCACTGGGGTGGGATTACATTCCGCAGCAACCCCCAGGGATAGGAAAGGCCAGCATGCGCTCATGGGCATTTTACAGAGCGGGACATGCAAGGATCACACCCAGGCATGTGCCCATGTGAGGACCAGGCCAAGAACAGGCCTGACTGTACCTGTCAGAGCCACCCAGAAGAGGCTGGCCTGAGTCATCCCCTTTGGCTTTACCTCCCTGGAGGTGATTTCTTCAGCTGCAACAGTGAATACCCGAGTTTGTACTTATTAACATTACAGTGGGCAGAAGAAAGGCTCTGGGAAATGCTGCTGACATTGGGGATGAGGGAAGAGCTGCAAAAAGGTATGCTTGCTGCAGAAAACTGCACCTAAGATTCCATTGACAATCTGATAGAGCAAGTCAAGGATGTACTAAACAAAGGTTAAAAATAGATTGAGGCCATGGGTTCTAAGCTAAAAGATTACCCACTTCTTCAAAGGCAAGCAATAAAAAGCATATCCAATGTGGAAATCCAGCACCCAGACAACCCAGTGGGTCATGTAATCCCTAGTAAAACAATTGAATGCAACTCATCATCGGCCTCTGCTAATTGAACAACTGCTTCCAATAATCAAGTTCATTAGCAGATCCACTGCATGGCTATTCACCTGCAAAGCACAGTACAGCATGTTCAAATTGTAATGTCCCACTTATCAACCTGATAAAAGAAACCCATGAGTTTAATGCTCTAAAGACAGCACCAGAGGATATTAATCTGCTAATTGCCTACCTAAAGAGTGAGCTCGATGCCATGAAATCAAATTTGCTGCCATTGAGCCTAAGAGTGCTAGAGCTCTCAGAATCTAACACAAATCTATCCATCAAATTAGTGACCTACCACGCTAGGTGTTGAGAGGAATAGATTAGTTGCTATCTTTCCAAAAGGGGCCCTGAAAGCGCAGCGTATGGTGGTAAAACAATTTCAGAAACTGCTATCTATTGTGCCATGACTAACGTTGATTGCAACTCCATGACTGGGAGTGACTGGAGACATATAGACAGGGGAGGTTCTAGTATCGCAACGATTGCAACACAAACCAGTCATTGCAAACTCCTCAAGATTCCAGAATAAAAAGCAGCTTATTCTTTATCTCTTCCCTACACAAACTACCCCTCCCTCCTTTACAAGTAGTAAATGGCATTCTCATCACCATTCAAGGTCTGATCTACCAATTAATACATCTTGGACTTCAAATAGGAATCTTATAATACTATCTCAGGTAATTAAGGATCAAATTGTGTACATGACAGGTGTCCCTAGATTGCTGGTAGGACCAAGAGAGTCAATTGAGTAATTGGTCAATAAGGCGTGTTACTGGATCCGTCACAAGCGCAAGTGCCTCTCACTGATACACTCTGATTTTTTCTTCGTGCAGCACTTGTCCATCAATTCAAGCACTTACGACAACATAATTTGATAATTTTTAAAAATCAATTCATTGATAATGGTTTATATGACAGATGTGATTGATGTGATAGGTCACCAGGGCCTCTCAGTATTGTTGTTTGCAGATGGCACCTTACTGCTATTCTGCACTCCAATTGGGCTCCAAAATCTGCTAAGCCAATTTTTTGAATTTTGTGAACTCCATGGCC
This sequence comes from Pleurodeles waltl, assembly GCF_031143425.1. Taxonomy (NCBI): domain Eukaryota; kingdom Metazoa; phylum Chordata; class Amphibia; order Caudata; family Salamandridae; genus Pleurodeles; species Pleurodeles waltl. The sequence goes on along the minus strand of NC_090446.1, from coordinate 1,095,651,943 downwards.
TGGAAGTAAACACCTCTAAGACAAAGATCATAGTGAATAGACCTCATAAATCATACAAAGGAGACATCCAAATTAAGGTAGTGGCACAACAAATTTTGACTGCCTGGGAGTAAGGTTAGATAAATCTTGCTACATCAAAAAAACAAAATTACCTTACTACACAGCGCCTTTCCAATAACTAAGAAGTACAAACCATCCACACTTAGATTGGTTATGCCAGCTAGTGTGGCTTATAAGGCTAAAGCTCAGGTTGCAGCCCTTCTTGGGGTGGAAAGATGGGGGACAGGAAGGACCAGTGGCTTAATAATTAAAGAAAACAACTTAATGAGATAATTATTATATCTGCTGAAGAGCACTCCGATTGTTCCCTTGCTCTTTCATACAGGGCTAAAAAGGCCTGGTTATTTAGACTCCCTAAAACCATTACTCGTTTGGGCAAGACTGCGGTTAACTCCAGAAGTAATAACCTACAGACTTGTCATGGAAGAAGAAAGAACCTCTGGAACTTCACTTTTATCCCCGGGTTATGCGACATTAAAACACATCTCAGTGATTTAGCGCTGAGTATGTATTGGAACAATCCCACACTGGTAAAGACCAAAATCACAATCATGGAGGCATTCCGGGAAAGCAGGTTAAAAAATCTGCACCATTGTACTGGAAAAGCAGGTGGATCAGCTGATAAATTCTTTGCCTTCATACTGGCTACTGCCCTGTAATCATATATGGACACATATGTACCACCTCAGACTCGAACATTATATATAAAATTTAGGTTGGGTATACTGCAAGTAAATAAGTTTACTAGTAAATGGAAGACAACTTTTGCAGGATCACCACACTGCACACTTTGTAATTTTTTAATGAGGATGTGGATCTACTATTTTTTTGTCAAGCCCATGTAGGACCAAAAAGGTCCTGGATAAGACCACTCTGCAATGTTTTCGGTGTAAGGCATTTAAAACAGCTTACTGAATTTTTCGGTTCAACAGCAACCCCTCCATGCATAAGTCTCAGTAGCAACCTGCACTCTGTCTAGTTAATAAGGATAGGTACGGGTATTTTCCTTTAATCCACCAACTATTTGTTTAATATTTTCTTCAAACACATCAAACTGTTGTCATATTATTCTGTGGTCCCAAGTGTGTTTTTATATGTCTAAATAAAATGACATCCAAACTGACTTTCCTTCAAGTTGTTATGAATGAACATTTTTATTAATTTTCTATTTTTAGGTGATAAACATTAGAATTTCTATGAACTTTGCTGATAGACAAGTCAAGGAAACCAATAATGTTTCAAGTATGTATGATATCTGTGATGATGTTACTGTGTAATGTTTTATGGGCTCGGGCCAGATGTAGCAAAGCTTTAGCGACTCGCAAACGGCGAAAATCGCCGTTTGCGAGTCGCTAAAGCCACTTTGAGATGTAGAAATGCATTTTGCGAGTCGGAACCGACTCGCAAAATGCATTTCCGACTCGCAAATAGGAAGCGGTGTTCCCTTCCTATTTGCGACTCGCAATGTGATGTAATTCCATTTGCGACCGCGAATGCGGTCACAAATGGACTCGCAGTTACCATCCACTTGAAGTGGATGGTAACCCAGTCGCAAACAGGAAGGGGTCCCCATGGGACCCCTCCCCTTTGTGTCTGGCATTAAAAATAATTTTTCAGAGCAGGCAGTGGTCCCATGGACCACTACCTGCCTTGAAAAATACCGAAACAAAAGGTTTCGTTTTTTTTTTCAAAGTGCAGCTCGTTTTCTTTTAAGGAAAACGGGTTGCACTTAGAAAAAAAAAACTGCTTTATTTAAAAGCAGTCACGGACATGGTGGTCTGCTGTTCCCAGCAGGCCACCATCCCCGTGAGTGCCCTGAATCGCTATGGGTTTGCAAATTGCGACCCACCTCATTAATATTAATGAGGTGGGTCTTTGCGACCCCATAGCGACTCGCAGAAGGTGTCTGAGACACCTTTCTGCATCCCAAATTGCGAGTTGCAATTTGCGAGTCGCTGGGACTCGCAAATTGCAACTCGCAATTTGGGACTTTGCTACATCTGGCCCTTAGTCCCAAAATAAACATAATGAATGAATGAATTCAAACATTCCATTTATCACCTATTTTGTATACGTTAGTATGTCACCCTAAGTGGGACGGGTATGCCTGACGTTGGTCCAGTGCACACTGTGTCGCTCGGAACTAAGCTGTACCAGGCTGATGAGCCCATAACTAGGGTGAAACAGGTCTTGAGTTACATGTTTTCTGGTTTAGGAAGAACAGTTCATGCTAGACTGCTCCGACTGTGGCAGGGTCAAGACTACTTTGCATATAGCTGGGTCCAAACTGAGATGACCTGGGGTACAGATTACCAATGCATTGGAGTAATTATTAGCGTCTGAGATTATTGCAAGCATTTCTTCTATCACTTTTTGTAAACAATCTTGAATGGTATTTTCAAAAATGTAATTTAAAATCTGAATTGACAATTACAGAGATATTTAATTACAATTTATCAAACAACAAATATGAAATGTTTACCTGTTCACTATCAACATTTAGCACTTATTAAATGTAATAAGGCAACCAAATGTTATCTGATGGGAAAGTAGACCTCACAGTAGTGAAAAATGAATGTAGGAGTTGTTCACTACCAGGACATGTAAGATTTAAACATACCTGTTCAGCTCTTTGATTACAATGCACTCTGCCATATAGGCTACCTAGGGCTTACCTTAGTGGTGATGTATTAAAAGGGGAGTTTAAGGCTTGGCAAGAGGGTTATATTGCAAAGTCAAAGTGCCCATTTAAAGCTGCTTTCAGGCTTCAGTGGCCATTCTGGGACATGTTGTAAGGGGCTACATTAGTGGATGGCACTATGGGGGTCATTCTGACCTCGGCGGTAAAAGCCGCTTACCGCCGGTCAGAAGGCCGCCACAATACCGCCGCGGCCAGCCGCCACGGACATTCTGACCCACAACTGCAAAACCTCCGAAAATCCGCCCTCCACTGCAGTCCGCCACATCAGCGGCCAGCGGTAAACTGGAGAAGACCAAACCTCCACCGCCACGCCAACAGAAATACGCCCATCCCATTATGACCCGCAAATCGACGCGGCGGTCATTCAACCGCGGTATTCCATTGGCGGTACACACCGCCGCGGTCAAAATACACACACCTTTACAAACCCCTACCACATTGGACAATTTGAAAGGCACACACCTGAAACACATACACACACCACTCCCACACATCCAATACCATATAAAACACACACCCACATCACCCACAAACCCCTACCAACAAAAACCAGAGACGAAGGAGAGAGAGAGACACATCAGAGAATAGAGAGCCAGACACACAGAGGCACACCGCAACATCACACACACCACATAGAAGCACAAAGCACCACACACCAACACACACATCATCACATACACCACCCCACACCTCATACACACCACCCCATGGCACCACAAAGGCACCCACGCTTTTCGGACCAAGAACTCCGGGTCATGGTGGAGGAGATCATAAGAGTGGAACCCCAGCTCTTCGGCTCACAGGTCCAGCACACCACCATAGCAAGGAAGGCGGAGCTCTGGCAGCGGATCGTGGACAGGGTCAACGCGGTGGGACAGCATCCCAGAAATCGAGAGGACATCCGCAAACGATGGAACGACCTACGGGGGAAGGTGCGCTCGATGGTCTCGCGACACAACATCGCAGTGCAGAAGACTGGCGGGGGACCCCCACCCACTCCACCCGAATTCACAACATGGGAGCAAGAGGTACTCAACATCCTGCATCCTGATGGCCTCGCTGGAGTACACGGAGGAATGGACTCTGGTAAGTACAAGGCCAACCACTTCACCCCCCCCCAGCATGCTAACCCCCACCCTCACCCCCAACCCCCCAGCACACATCCTCCCTGAGAATGTCTCCCCAGCACAACCCACCCAACACCAACCCCTGCATGCCACCCCCAAACTATGGACACCCATCACCTAAGCATGACCACTGCACATACCCATCCCCCCCCCACAAAACACCCTCACAACACCTCCCCCAAGGGAATGCCAGCACTGGGGGACAAGGGCACCCATAAAACGCAAGCTAATGCACACACAGAAACAATAACCATACCCTCTTACCCCATGCAGGACCCGAACGACAACACACCGGTCAGGAGGGACCAGAAATGTCCATCCCACCCCCGGAACAGGCCCCTAGTGATGACAGCAGCTCTGTCGACCTGGAACCTGACGACCAGCCCGGACCATCGGGGACCTCTGGGCAGTCGGTTCCCCTCACCCAGACACAGGCCACTGCAGACCCAACCCCCTCTGGGAACAACAGCACAGCTCCCACCCAGCGGGCCCATGCCTCTGTCTCTAGGACAGGTCAAGCAGCGGTGTGTCCACCACTACAGGGCCCCCAGGGTAACCCACCAACCCAACAACAACAGGGACCTGGGGGCAGTGGGAGTGGGCACACTGTCCAGGGGACAGAGGCCCAGGGAAACAGGGCAACTCGGAGGGCTGCTGTGCGACAGGGGGGGAGGAGAGGCCAAGGGAACCCACTCTCCAAGAGGCCCTCACCACCATCATGGCAGCCTACCACCACTCACAAGAGACGATGGCGACGGTACTGGCCAGGTTCCAGGAGATCCAGGCACAGCAGGAGCAACGCTACATGGGGTTCAGCGACCAACTCAGTAACATCTCAACCGCTATGGGGAGCATAGTCCAGGCCCTGAACCGTATAGAGGACACGTTTCGGGACCATGTGGCATCACACAGGGCCCCTGTCACTAGCCAGGAACAGGAACAGCCTACCACCTCCGCCGGCGCTAGTGGACAGGAGGCCCCACCACAACGACAGCCCACCAGAACCCCACCTCCTGCTGAACAACAACCGCCCCGCAAAAGGAGCCTGAGATCAAAAAAACCGACAGAGTAGGATGTCAAGTCCCCCGCCAGCATCACATACCCCCTGAAGTCCTCCCACTGTTCCACATTGCCACCCTGTCAAACCTTGAACTGCCTCTGCTCCATCCTGCCACAGGCATATGGACAATGCACCTGTGAGACTGAGAACTGGACTCCACCATGGACATTACTCCACCCCCACCCATCACTGTTTCACTATCATGTACCAATATCTATGCACTAATAATAAATCACACATTGCACTGAAATCAATCAGGACTCAGCCTGTCTTATTTACAAATGTATGACACATTACATATCAATTACGTAATATTAACATTGTGAATTACACATACCGAGGTAACTTAGCATTAGTCCATGGGCCAACCAAGCCGAGGTCACGCAGTGGCTCATACAGCACAGAAAAGGGAAGGGAAAATCAAACATCATGTTTATAGGTCTGGGGGGAAATCGACAAAGTTGAGATGCAGGAGGCTTTCAGGAAATGTAAAATGGCATGGGTGATTATTACCTGTGTGCTACTGGAAATACTGTTCTATTACTCTGTCCCTGTTGTCTGTGTCGTCCTCTGAGTCTTCCTCCTCTTCACTCTCCGCAGGCTCCACAGCTGCTTCAACACCACCATCTGCACCATCCTCCTGCAGGAAAGGAACCTGACGTCGCAATGCCAGATTGTGAAGCATACAGCAGGCCACGATGATGTGGCACACCTTCTTTGGTGAGTACATCAGGGATCCCCCAGTCATATGTAGGCACCTAAACCTGGCCTTCAGGAGGCCAAACGTCCTTTCGATGATCCTCCTAGTTCGCCCATGGGCCTCATTGTACCGTTCCTCTGCCCTGGTCCGGGGATTCCTTACTGGGGTCAGTAGCCAAGGCAGGTTGGGGTAACCAGAGTCACCTATTAGCCACACACGTTGTCTCTGTAGCTGCTCCATCACATAGGGGATGCTGCTATTTCGCATCACATACGCGTCATGCACTGACCCTGGGAACTTGGCATTTACATGGGAGATGTACTGGTCAGCCAAACAGACCACCTGGACATTCATCGAATGATAACTTTTTCTGTTTCTGTACACCTGCTCATCGTCTTTTGGGGGTACCAAAGCCACATGGGTCCCATCAATGGCACCAATGATGTTGGGGATATGTCCAAGGGCATAGAAATCACCCTTCACTGTAGGCAAGTCACCCTCCTCTGGGAAAATGATGTTGCTCCGCATGAGTTTCATCAGGGCAGACAACACTCTGCTCAAAATCTTTGAAAACATAGGCTGAGACATTCCAGATGACATGGCCACTGTGGTCTGGAATGACCAAGTTGCCAAAAAATGGAGGACTGACAAAACCTGCACCAGAGGGGGAATCCCTATGGGTTGGCGGATGGGGGACATCAGGGCTGGCTCCAGCTGGGCACACAGTTCATGGATAGTGGCACGGTCAAGTCTGTATCGAAGTATTATATGGCGTTCTTCCATTGTCGACAGGTCCACCAGCGGTCGGTACACGCGAGGATTCCTCCTTCTCATCGCAAGTCCCAGCGGACGGTGCCTAGGAAGGACAACATGGAGCACAGAGTCAGGCAAACCACAGGTATGTACAGACAGCTTGCACAGTTAAAGAATGGCAATGGGTTGAAAGGCGTGTATGTGTGGCAATGCAAGGCCTAGGCCTGTGTGTCGCAGTCAAAATTAAGCCATGTAGGCCCTTGAAATGGCTGCTGCCTGACCTGTGAAGTGGGACAATGGGATGTGAGGTCAATGCGCTGGCAGGGCACACCGTGGCGGTAGGCGGTCGAAGACCGCGGCGCAAAGCCGCATTGGTTAACATTGAAGCCTATGGGTTTCAGGAGCCAATGACGATGTGTGCCGGCGGTCGCGGTACGCACCTCCGCGGTACGCACTGCCGCGGGCGTGACCGCCATTTTCTATCTGATTAATCACTCGAGACCTGATCATCCACAGGAGAGGACCTATACTGCAAGTGCTGCTGTGACCTCGGTCTGGAAGATACAATGGCTGCTGCGACTGGGGAAAGGGCCCCTGCCTTCACGTCTGAAGAGTTGGAGAAGCTCGTGGATGGGGTCCTCCCCCAGTATGCGCTACTCTACGGTCCTCCAGACCAACAAGTGAGTACACCGGGTGCACATGGAATGGGCTATGCCTGTGTGGATTGGGGTGGATGTAAGTTGGTGGGGTGGGGGTCGAATGAGGAGTGCAACGCCCGACAGATGAGAGCATGTGCCATATGGCAAAGTTGGTGGGGGGGGCCAATCACATCTAACATGCAGGTCATTGATGATTTCCTCCTTTCCACCCTGTACATGTCAAATAGGTCAGCGCCCATCAGAAGATTGAGATTTGGCGTGCCATCGCCAAGGAAGTCTGGAACTTGGGGGTCCACAACAGACGGGGCACCCACTGCCGCAAGAGGTGGGAGGACATCCGCCGCGGAACAAGGAAGACCGCAGAAACACTGCTGGGGATGGCCTCCCAACCTAGGAGGGGTGCCAGTCGCACCATGACCCCCCTGATGTCCCGGATCCTGGCGGTGGCCTACCCTGAATTGGATGGGCGCTTTAAGACATCACAGCAGACACAAGGGGGTGAGTATCAGCACATTCTCCTATCTTTCTGCGCAGTGGAGGCGTCTGGGTGGGGGAGGAGGGCTGTGGGTGACATTAGGCCAGGGCGCTTTCTGTAGTGTAGTCCTCTCCCTTAGGCATGGCCCTGTGCCCCCGGCCCCCACCTCTGTAGGGTGACAAGTACAGCCATTGATGGTCCAGCATCACCCATGTGCGCGTTTGACGTCTCTTGGCCTGTTGTCCTAGTCAGTAGTACTGAGTAGTGTACCCCGAATGCGCGGCTTAGTGCATTAGGCTCCTGTGTCTGTCCTCTCCGCCAACGGTGTTGACATTGCATGCACTCAACATGGTCTTCTTTTTTCTCCCCCCACCCTTTCTCTTCATCTTCTTGTGCATGTGTGCATTAGCATCATCAGACGGAGGAGATTTGGCATCGGAGCACGAGGGAGATGCAGGACACAAGGCCCCGGTGGGCCCAGGAACAGACACCGAGGGCACCAGTGATCCGGAGGGCGAGGGGAGCACCACGACGGGGACCGCTGGTGAGAGCAGCGACAGCGACACGTCCTCGAATGGGAGCTCCCTAGCGGTGGCGGCAACATCCGTGCCCCCCGCCTCTACAGGTACAGCCGCCACCCAGCGCACCAGCCCCGCCCTCCCAGCAGCCCCTCATTCTTCGCTCCGTGCCCGTTTGCCCAGGAAGGCAAGCGTCTCCTTCGCCCCAGGCACCTCAGCCCCTGCCCCTGTTGCCCCTGCTGCCCTCAGTGCGGAGCTCATTGACCTGGTAAGGACGCACATTGTTGGGCAGACGACCCTTTTGAATGCCATCCAGGGTGTGCAAAGGGAGGTGCAACAGAGCAATGCGTACCTGGAGGGCATTCATTCGGGTCAGGCTGCCCATCAACGAGCGTTCACTGCTCTGGCATCAGCACTGACGGCAGCCATTGTCCCTGTTTCCAGCCTCCCTCTTCTTACTGCCTCCAGCCTTTCTCTGTCTCCTGTTCCTCAGCCTATCCCATCCACACCATCAGACCAGCCTGCACACACCTCAACACCCAAGAGCAGCTCATCCAAACACAAGCACCACAGATCCCACAAACACTCACCCAAGCAACACCCAGATGCAGACATGCCAACAGCCATTGCCACCCCTGTGTCCCCCTCCTCCTCGTCTCCCTCCTCCCTCCCTGTGACGTCTACACTCACACCTGCATGCACCCCAACATCAGCCAGTGCTTCCATCACCACCTCACCCTCCAGTACAGTCCACACTCGTGCAGTCACCACCCCCACTGCCATTTACACGTCCCCTGTGTCCTCTCCCACTGTGTCTGTCACCCCCTCTTCCAAGACACACAAACGCAAGCAGCCACCCACCCAACAGCCATCCACCTCACGACAGCCTACAGCACCAGCACCTTCACCCAATGACAGCACACCTGACTCTCCTACAACCACCTCCTCTTCCTCCACTTCCATCTCCACTTCTCCTACCCTTTACCTTGGCCCTAAAAAACTTTTCCTGGCTAACCTTGACCTCTTTCCCTCCGATGAGCTCCCCCCTCCTTCTTCAAAGAGTCCCAAGAGCACCGCAGCCACCACCAGCCCAGCTTCGGGTGTCACTGTTGTGCATGGGTTCTGGAGCCCACCCTTTGCCAGCAGTGACACATCGATCAGCAGCAAGGACACGTCCAGCCCCCCCCCCGGCAAGAGGACCCGCAAAAACAAGGGCCGCCGTGCGAGGACCGACAGGGCTGCCCCCAAGGAGCAATGTGCTGCCACTTCACCACCCACACCATCTAGGGGAGGCAAGGGCCCGAGAGCCCCATCAAAGGAGCGGAAGGGCAGCAGGAGCGCGGAGAAGGTGGACCCCACATGTCACATCCCAGCTGGGAAGGAGGACACTAAGGAGGCCAGGAGTCCGTCCCCGAAGGGTCCAGAAACGTCACCGTCCGAGGGCGACTGAGCAGGGAGTCCAGGCCAGCTCTGGCTCCCTTGACCTGCTGGATGAGCACCGCTGAACAGGGCCCGCGGGGCAGAAGAGCACCGCTGAACAGGGCCCGCGGGGCAGAAGAGCACCGCTGAACAGGGCCCGCCGTGCAGAAGAGCACCGCTGAACAGGGCCCGCCGTGGAGAAGAGCACCGCTGAACAGGGCCCGCCGTGCACAAGAGCACCGCTGAACAGGGCCCGCCGTGGAGAAGAGCACCGCTGAACAGGGCCCGCCGTGCAGAAGAGTACCGCTGAACAGGGCCCGCCGTGGAGAAGAGCACCGCTGAACAGGGCCCGCCGTGGAGAAGAGCACCGCTGAACAGGGCCCGCCGTGGAGAAGAGCACCGCTGAACAGGGCCCCGCCGTGAAGATAGGCACCGCTGAACAGGGCCCGCGGTGCAGAAGAGCACCGCTGAACAGGGCCCCGCCGTGGAGAAGAGCACCGCTGAACAGGGCCCCGCCGTGAAGATAGGCACAGCTGAACAGGGCCCGCGGTGCAGAAGAGCACCGCTGAACAGAGCCCCGCCGTGAGGATAGGCACCGCTGAACACGGCCCCGCCGTGAAGATAGGCACCGCTGAACAGGGCCCGCGGTGCAGAAGAGCACCGCTGAACAGGGCCCCGCCGTGAGGATAGGCACCGCTGAAGAGGGCCCCGCCGTCTCAAGCACCGCTCCGCTGGGCCCTTCTTCTCAAGCACCGCTCCGCTGGGCCCTTCTTCTCAAGCACCGCTCCGCTGGGCCCTTCATCTCAAGCACCGCTCCGCTGGGCCCCGCCGTCTCAAGCACCGCTCCGCTGGGCCCTTCTTCTCAAGCACCGCTCCGCTGGGCCCTTCTTCTCAAGCACCGCTCCGCTGGGCCCTTCATCTCAAGCACCGCTCCGCTGGGCCCCGCCGTCTCAAGCACCGCTCCGCTGGGCCCTTCTTCTCAAGCACCGCTCCGCTGGGCCCTTCTTCTCAAGCACCGCTCCGCTGGGCCCCGCCGTCTCAAGCACCGCTCCGCTGGGCCCTTCTTCTCAAGCACCGCTCCGCTGGGCCCTTCTTCTCAAGCACCGATCCGCTGGGCCCTTCTTCTCAAGCACCGCTCCGCTGGGCCCTTCATCTCAAGCACCGCTCCGCTGGGCCCCGCCGTCTCAAGCACCGCTCCGCTGGGCCCTTCTTCTCAAGCACCGCTCCGCTGGGCCCTTCATCTCAAGCACCGCTCCACTGGGCCCCGCCTTCTCAAGCACCGCTCCGCTGGGCCCTTCTTCTCAAGCACCGCTCCGCTGGGCCCTTCTTCTCAAGCACCGCTCCGCTGGGCCCTTCATCTCAAGCACCGCTCCGCTGGGTCCCGCCGTCTCAAGCACCGCTCCGCTGGGCCCTTCTTCTCAAGCACCGCTCCGCTGGGCCCTTCTTCTCAAGCACCGCTCCACTGGGCCCTTCATCTCAAGCACCGCTCCGCTGGGCCCCGCCGTCTCAAGCACCGCTCCGCTGGGCCCTTCATCTCAAGCACCGCTCCGCTGGGCCCTTCTTCTCAAGCACCGCTCCGCTGGGCCCCGCCGTTTCAAGCACCGCTCCGCTGGGCCCTTCTTCTCAAGCACCGCTCCGCTGGGCCCCGCCGTCTCAAGCACCGCTCCGCTGGGCCCTTCTTCTCAAGCACCGCTCCGCTGGGCCCCGCCGTCTCAAGCACCGCTCCGCTGGGCCCTTCATCTCAAGCACCGCTCCGCTGGGCCCTTCATCTCAAGCACCGCTCCGCTGGGCCCTTCTTCTCAAGCACCGCTCCGCTGGGCCCTTCATCTCAAGCACCGCTCCGCTGGGCCCCGCCGTCTCAAGCACCGCTCCGCTGGGCCCTTCTTCTCAAGCACCGCTCCGCTGGGCCCCGCCGTCTCAAGCACCGCTCCGCTGGGCCCTTCATCTCAAGCACCGCTCCGCTGGGCCCCTCCGTCTCAAGCACCGCTCCGCTGGGCCCTTCTTCTCAAGCACCGCTCCGCTGGGCCCCGCCGTCTCAAGCACCGCTCCGCTGGGCCCTTCTTCTCAAGCACCGCTCCGCTGGGCCCCGCCGTCTCAAGCACCGCTCCGCTGGGCCCTTCATCTCAAGCACCGCTCCGCTGGGCCCTTCTTCTCAAGCACCGCTCCGCTGGGCCCCGCCGTCTCAAGCACCGCTCCGCTGGGCCCTTCTTCTCAAGCACCGCTCTGCTGGGCCCTTCTTCTCAAGCACCGCTCCGCTGGGCCCTTCATCTCAAGCACCGCTCCGCTGGGCACCGCCGTCTCAATCACTGTTTATGGTTCACTGTGCCCACCATGCCTCCTCCTTGACCAGTGGAGACTGTCATCCACCTGATGGACTGTGGCTTTGCACTCCCCAGGATGGTACAGTGGGCAGCCCACCCACTGTAGTGACATTGAGAGACTGTGGCTTTGCACTCCCCAGGATGGTACAGTGGGCAGCCCACCCACTGTAGAGACATTGAGAGACTGTTGCTTTGCACTCCCCAGGATGGTACAGTGGGCAGCCCACCCACTGTAGTGACATTGAGAGACTGTGGCTTTGCACTCCCCAGGATGGTACAGTGGGCAGCCCACCCACTGTAGAGACATTGAGAGACTGTGGCTTTGCACTCCCCAGGATGGTACAGTGAGCATGGTGGCTCCTCATGGATCTGGCGTCGTGGACTCATGTGGCTGTGGTGCCCCCCCCTTCCCTTCCCCCTGAGGTGCCTGTAGTTTTTACATCTGATGCCCCTGCAGTGTTCTCTCCAAAGGACTCAGGTCTCCTGTGTGGGCTTTGCCCTTGTTTCTCAAAACTTTGGCCCACGGACATGATGAATTCGTAGGATGTGCAGGACTTGTTACTTCAGTTATACACTGATGTGTATGTCATTTGTTTTCTTGTGAATATCTTTCATGGTTGTACGATAATTTTCAGGAGCTTTTTGGTACATAAATATTTATTCCAAATTTGATTATGTCCTAGCATTTTTCAGGGGTGTTTGGGTGGTGTCACTGTGACTTGTTGCTCTGCATTGGTGTGTACATAGTTGGGGGGGGGTCGCATATGTGTGTGCCCGTAACCTTTCGTCCTCCCCCCTCCCGTGTGTCATAGGTGCAGTACTCACCGTTGTCGTCTGCGCCGGACTTCGTACTCGTGGTAGATGAGAAGGTAGACGAGAGCAGGTAGGATGTTTAATTCGGGTTCCATGCTGTCCTCCTTCCTCCTGGAGTGCGTAGTGGTGAGCGTTTTCCCGTTCGTAGTCTGTTTCCGCCGTGTTTTTATCGGCGGTGCTCCCGCCCCGGAAAAGGTGGCGGATTGGTGAGTTGTGATAGTGTGGGCGGTACATTGTCTGCCGCCTGGCTGTTGGCGGTGACCGCCGCGCTGTTTGTTTGTACCGCCGTGGCGGGCGGAGTGTTAAAGTGGCTGTCTGTGTTGGCGGTTCCCGCCAGGGTCAGAACTCCATATTTTTTACCGCCAGCCTGTTGGCGGGTTGGCCGCCGCTTTAACGCCGACCGCCAGGGTTAGAATCACCCCCTATATGTGCTGCTGGACCACTGGTAGCCTTTCATTTACAGACAATGGGTATTTGATATGCTCTGCTACAAGGGACTTATATGTAAATTAAATGTGGCAAGTAGGTGGACACCAGTTGTGCCATGTTCAGGGGCTGAGCACAACCACTTTAGCACTAGTTAGCAGTGGTATAGTGCTCAGCGTCCTAAGGCCAACAAAAATTAATTTCAGCAATAATTGGAGGGAAATAGTTAAAACGTTTGGAAGAAGACCACCATAAGGATGACATATCTAACAATTCCTACGTGTTCATCCACAGTAGGATACATAACAGGCTGTTTCAAGCTGATTTTGGTGATGATTTGTTGCATTGTAAGCCTATATAAATTATGTAACAGTCACCTTGACATCAAAAGTAATAACCCTTAGTAATGTAAGCTTCCTATACATTTTAGAAGACAGTATATAAGCATAACAGCCTTGGATCTTAATGCTATATTTAAACCCATGAAGAAGGAGTGAGTGGAGAAATCAACATACTCTGTAATTAAGAAGACCTTTGGAATACCTCCAGTACCGTCTTCATATATGTTCCAAAATCATTGCCATATGTGCAGTGTTGGCTTTCCTTGCTTTACAATGTAGTAATTGATTGATTTAAATACAACACCAACAGGATGACTCTTGTGCTGCTGATGGTAGAACATGTTGTACAGAGATTAATGACAATTAATTTTAAGGTAAGTGAGAAGAAAATAGTGTAAATAAATAAAAGAATGCATGTTCATTATGATTTTAATCTCCCAAAATATCATTTATTATATTAGCATGATATTGTTTTTTTTAGCAAAGCAAAGAAAGTTATCCAGACACACATTTGCCCTATATAGTCTTCTGTTTTGCAAAACAATATAGTCATATGTAAGCAGCAGATGAAAACTACAACAGTCACATAAGGCTTTCTTCTTGCTCTGCTTGCACTCATTTTTTGCAGCAGCACCTGCGTCTGGAGTACACCTAACAACTGTACTAGATGTATGTTACCATGTGTGCCTATGGTTGGAGACATCAGACACTGGGAAACCATTTAGGCTGGATGCCTCTCTTTACTCTCATCTACCCCTAGATATAATATTGGTTTGCATATTTTACAAGGGAGATATAACTTGCACTAAGCCATGTGTCACATCTCTTCAACAGTGATCCATCTCAGTTTGTATGATTACAGTGTGTCTAATTAATGTGGTAGCAGCCTCTTCCAGACAGTTAATTGATCTGATTAGTATATCAAACCATTAAGCATATTTGTGATGCCTGTTCCTTTGCATTGTATGTTGTTGTTGCATTGTAGTTGTGAGTTTGTTCACAGATTCTGTGAGTTTAGCAAAGTTGTTATCCATCATTATTTGACCATCCTCAACTATTTTTCTAAAACCTTCTTCGCCACTAAGCGTGACATTGTACAATTCATGAGCAATAATTGGTGATTTACACTTTTTATATGTCTTGCTTGCAGGTGCTGGACAGAAAGCATTGAGGCCTCCAAACAATTGAGATGTCTAAAAACCATCATCCATTGCAAGAACACAAGTGTTATTAGAGGCTGTGGCACTACGACAATGCTACAACGCCATGCAATGCTTCGTTCTGGCTCTCAAGGATTTTGGGTTGGTTCCTCTGCCTTGGTTCCTTCATGTGCCATATCTTCAAAATCTGGGAGTGGTAAAACCTCAGATCTTCATCTGGATGGTACTTGAGGTGTCTGTGTGGCAGACTTTCTATAGTAGCATCTCGCTCACTATCAAGCTCTATCTGTGTTGACACATCTGTGAGAAATATAGAAATGTACTTTAATATACTGTTTTTTACGTGAAACAACATTACATTTTGGTTAAATGTACTTCTCTAATTGCTGTTTACTGTGAATGAGAAATTGTTTAAAGCTCAAACATTGCCCATGTTTTCTACACATAAAAATTAAGATTCATTATTCGTCCCACAATGCACTAGAAATGTACAAAAGGCATATAAATGGATTTATTTATCATGAAAGTGCTTAAAATATGAAGTAAATATCCTAAACATCTATGTAAATTCTATACACATTTTATATTGTTACCTTGAGCTGTAGATGGTGGATTTGTTGTATCAACGTTGGAAACAGCCACAACACCTTCATGATAAATGATTGCCTCAATTAGGGTTTCAATGGGTATTGGTGCTGGCTGCTGGAATGTCCTCCACATGTCTCACATGCCTCTTTCAAGCTACTTGCAACCTTCTCTTTGGTTGCAATTTTTAACTGTACTATCTTTGTCCAGATTTTATTTTTCTGGGATTCTCACATATTGAAGGAACTCTTCCCAAAGTGCTGATTAAAGGACACACATACCCCAGTAAGGACCTCTTCCTCCTTCTCTGAAAACTGCATCTTGCACTTTCAGACAGCAAGAACTTTGTTAGCTTCTTCTATTGATATAGTTCCCCTTCTTTACAATACACAAATCCAATAAGACTCCACAAAAACACTCCTGACAAAGACTACCTTTCTCTGTGTCACAGACCCTAGGAAAGGGGGGCCATTATTGACTTCCTTATTGTGAGGCTAGCGTTCTATTACCAAAGTTAAACTTTTCCTGTTTGCGATTTCCTGAAAATGAATCGCAATTTAGTGATTCCCTACTAAGAAATTCCTACATATTTAATGTGAGCAGCACCAATTCACAGATAGAAGAAAGCAACAGTTCATACAATTTGAATAGCGCTTCCAATAAGTGATTCAGATACAATTGTTATTTGGAAATTGCTAAACAAATCAAAAGTACATATGGCCTTTGCTCCTCCTTCAAAGAAATCAGCTCTCTAGAGTTGCTTAGTACAATTGCCCAAGCATAGGTAGTGCACCCATAGGTGCACTGCTGAGGTGCCCAGTGTCATTTTAAAGGCAGGCCTGCCTTGCTGGCTGCTTTTAAGTTAAAGTTAACCCCAAATTCGACTTTGGAATTAAAAGTAATTCCAAAGTCTGAAGCTACCTTATTTTTTCATATAAGTCATCCCTAAGGTGTGCCCTAAGTGACCGTAGGGTTGGGTGAAGTGTAACTATAAGAAGATGTCTTATAGCCAATGGTGAGGGAAACATAGTTACATTTATTTCCCCCCACTGTAGTGAATGGGCTCAATAGGCTAACAGGGGGAGACTTTATTTTAAAATAATAAAGTCTTATTTTCCATAGGAAGGAGTAAACTATGGCATGTCTAGTATCCAATTAAACCTGATAATAAATCCAAAAATGTACCACTGTTGAAGTTAATATACCTTGCACATAGAAATAGTTTTAGAGCTCTTTCTAAAAGTTACCAGTTTCAACTCAGTATTGCCTTCTCTGATTGGCCAGCCTCTGGCAGCCTTGCCAGGCTGCCTTGATGAGGTGTGAAATGGCCTGGGATGAACACAAAGGAAGTGCCTGGGGGAGGAGAACTGTCTCAGCAGATGGATAAATGGGATGGGGGAGAGCAGCTAAACTGTACTTCAAAGGAGGAAAGAACATTTGGGCCAGCAAGTGGACCTCCCCCATTTCCTGTAAATCCAGACAGCCAGGAGTCCCCTGATTAGATTAGGAGAGGGCTGGAAATAGGTGTGTTAAGGGAAAGTTAGCCACGTCAGCGGGGTGCTCAGCCAGTCCTAACCTCCGAGATTGAATTTTTGCCATCTTGGATTTTGGGAGAAAGTTGTTCCCTGGGACAGATTTTTGCTACATTTCCCAGGAAGTGGTCACTTAAGAGGGTGGTGGCCTGCACATGATTGGTCAATAGGCTCCCTTGCTTTCCACCCCAGATCAAGGATAAAATTGGCAGAGCTGAACACCCACATGCGATCTCTACAAGGAACAAGATGAAGAAGAAGGACTGCCCTGTTGGACCCCTGACCTGCACCTGGACACTGCACTCTGAAGGACTGCACCAGCTGCACACTTGGGCTTCGCCACTAAAAGTACTTTGCCTGTGTTCAATTGCTTCAAGAAGGGACTTCCTGTTTGCTACAGGTAGAAAAAGCTGACCTTAGTCCTTTTAGATTTGAGCCAGGTGTACTCTGGAAGTTGGAGTCCTAACCCACAAGGAGCAACTCAGAGCTTCTGGAACCTTGGGGTGGGTTGTTGACTCCTAAAGGACCATCAAAGACCTTATGGAGGAAGATCCATAAGTTTGAAGAAGTTTGGAGCAACTTTGGAAAAAATCTCTATAAGTGGACTGACCCGATGTTGTGAGTCAAGCTAGCTTACGTTGACAGCGACCCAGCCTGACTTGCAGGTTCATCCTGCGGACTTCAGGGATTTCACCAGGGGCTTGTGGAAAGGCAATCTGATGACGTCAGAGAGAAAAAGCTCCAAAAAAGTTTCTAATTCTGAAAATAAAATGTTGACCGTGGCTTCCTGCATAGCGTATCCGAAGAGGGCTTCAGGGAGGTCAGCTTCAATTTCAAGTTTGTTCCAAATGAAGATTACCATCAGGAAAAATCATCTAAGTCCGGGCGTAGAATTCTTCACTGAGGTCTCCTGCGATGCGCATCCGAAGAGGGATCCAGGGAGGTCTGATCTGACTTGGGACTTCATCCCGGTGAAGAAAATCTTCAAGAAAAAGACAAAGGGCCTGATTACAACTTTGGAGGAAGGTGTTAATCCGTCCCAAATGTGACGGATATACCACCAGCCGTATTACGAGTCCATTATATCCTATGGAACTCTTAATACGGCTGGTGGTATATCCGTCACATTTGGGACGGATTAACACCTCCTCCAAAGTTGTAATCAGGCCCAAAGTCTGAAGGTAAAACTTTGACCAAGTCCTCTTGCTTACTGTAGCCGAGCAGGGATCCATCGGGGTCAGCCTCAAATTTTTTATTTGGCCCGATCTAGTGCAACCAGATATCCAGAGTGACGCTTTTAGTTTCTATGCGCTAAACAACACTTAGGGGCATATTTACGAGACCCCTAGTGCCACCTTGTGCCACATTTGCATCATTTTGTTTTTAACACAAATGTGCAGTTAAGGTGGCATTTCCTATGCAGCATACTTACAAAGTGACTCAGTACAAGCATTGTGACACTTTTTAAACCCTTGCATCACATTTTGCCTGTGCCAGACACAATGTATGCAAGGGGGGACATTGCCGTGTAGGAAGGACCAGAAAAACGGTGCAGTGAAATTTACTAGATTTTACTGCATCATTTTTAGCATCATTATAAACGTCTGCCTAAGGCAGGTGTTAAGGTGGTGCTTCCATTGAAAACAATTGGCCTCCATGTACTTTGCTGCATTAGTGCCATAATTTATGGTGCTTATCTAACAAAGCGCAACATTAGCGCCATAAATTATGATGCTAAAGTGGACATGACCGCAATGGTGCGCCATATTGTAAATACAGCACACACATGATGTTGTTAGGGGGATGCAAAGAGGTGCTAGAAAAGTTGTTCATCATGAATGATTCACCACGTTTCCATAAATATGCCCCTCATTATTTAAAACTTAAGGAATCTGAAAGTGTGGGTACTTACCTGCCCTTACCAATAATTCACTTTCCAATAATGACTGTTCCCACTTCTTGAGAGCCATTATCACTTGTCTCCTCAATGAAATGAATATTTCTTTTAATCTCCTTCGGATTCACCAGAATTATAGTTCACTTCCCTGATGATCAGTCATGAAAAGTCTAAAAAATGGCTAAATCTTGTCCTTACAAAAAATGCTTGGGTCAAATCCCCCAGTTTTGAGTAATTTTCAACTGGTCTTCAAACATTTCTTCCTCTGAAAATAACAGACATGTGACTAGAGTCCCTCCAAAATGTACAAAGAAAATGATCTTGTAGATGATCTCCAGTCAGGCTTCAGAGCAGGATGCTACATGGAGACAGCAGCCTTAAGAATAGTGGATGATACTATCCACAACTTAAACTAAGGGAATTGCAGTTTTCTCATTATCCTGGACAGTGTTTGACATAGTGAACCATGTGAGTGTTCGGAAACTATTTTAAGTGAAAGGTGAAGGATAATAAATGGCTGTGTAATCATTTTGAAAAAAAAAAAACACACTAAATGCACAAAATGGCTCACTTTCTCTTAAACCCTGTACCAATTCTGAAATGGCTTCATTGCCTGCACCTCTACAAGACAGCTGTAATCTGTTAGTCCAGGAAGATCTCCTATTACTTTCATAAAAGGGACACCTCATCCAGGTTTATCTGAGAGTCACCTTCATGAAATACATTGAATGCATGGCCAAAATCCTCTAGGTCATCCAAGCTTGGATGTGACTCCTCCACTTGAATTTTAATTTGGAGTTCTTTCTGCTTTTTGCACCTAATTGTACAATCCTAGTCTGATGGGAAAACAACAAAATAGCCTCTTTGTTAATTAGCGTTTTGGGCCCGATTCCCATTTGGACTCAATGACCTCCTCCTCTGATTTTTGGAGCTTCTACTGAACATCATTGATAGATATGTGGATTCTCCTAGTAGGAGAAAACACTTCACTGTTCAAGAAGAATGCATCCTTCTCAAATAGGTGTCATAGCCGTCACTTTGGATGGAAGTTGTTTTTTTAATTCTTTGGTGGTAGTTTGAATCCCGAATTCAATAATAACTTTATCTAACATGTTTAATTGGTTCGGAAATTGCTCCACTCCCATTGTCAAGGAACCAGGAATTTATCTGAGCTGTCATATGATTGATCTTTGCTCAGGAACTTTCTTATACAGAACAGCTTCAGCCTCAGAGGGCATTCTCCACAGCAGGACAAAGGCCATAGCTGTGCCTGACACCAGGTACATTTTGGAAAAGATTCAAGCAGAAGTCAGGACAGTTTACTTTGTTCCTCCTGCTTCTATCTGTGAGAAATTGGGTCTTAGTTTGCAGAGGTATGCACCCTGTCCAAGTAGGGACCACAATCCTAGTCAGGGTAAGGCACAGCACAAACAAAATTACCCTGTGCTCACCCTCTAGTAGACTGGCACAGAGCAGGTAGACTCAAATTAGAAGACAATGTATAAAGTATTTGTGCAGTAACTCATACAATAACAAAGTGAAAACATGAAAAAAGCACTCAACAACTCAATATTTATCTGAATAAGACTAAAACAACAAAACTCCAATATGCACAAGTCATGATATCACTTTTTAGAGGTTTAAGTAAGTCTTAATTCTTAGGAATTAATGGATGTATCTTTTTAGCACATAGTACCTGGGATGCATCAAAAATACAGACACTGTGGGCTGCAGAGGGGGTGAGGAACTGGAAAGCAAAGCAGTCAGTTGATTTTTCTGGGATTTTTTTGGGGCGGCAGATGTGATGCGTAGATTCTTTCCTTGCAGGAAGGGTGATGCATCAATTTCCGGGCATTGGTTCCATACAGCTGTGTGGCATTTGATGATAAATTGATGCCCAGGGACAATGCATAGAAAATCTAGATGTGCTGTGATTATAGAACCGAGACGCTGGGTCGATTCTATAGGCGCTGCATCAATTTTTCAGCCGGGGACAGGCGTTGCATCAATTTTTCAGCCACAGCTTGTGGAGGCAAGAATTTCCTTCTTTAGGTGTAGTCTTTGATGGCCATGAGACTTCTTAACTGGAGGCAAGCTGACAATCCCTCAGAGATCACTTGTGGTGAGAAGGCAAAGTCCTTCCAGCTGAGTCAGGAAGCAGAAGGCAGCAGAGAAATAAGCAGGAGAGCAGTTCTTCCACAAAATCATTCCAGGCGAGTCCTTTGGGCAGCACTGCAGCCCTTCTGATAGAGTCCAGTTGTAGGTCCAGTAGTGCATGATTGTAGGGGGTCAGAGACCCAGCATATATACCCAAATGTGCCTTTGAAGTGGAGGAGACTTCAAAGTGTGGTTTTGAAGTGCACCAGTTCCTCTTTCACCCTGGTCCTGTCTGCCAGGAGATCTGGGGGGTGGTTATCAGTCTTTTGTGTGGGATCAGGTCTCTACACTTTGAAGTGTAACTTAGATCCCCTCCACTTCCCTGCCCAGGAAGAACTATCAGCATGCAGATGAATGCAGATGCAGCTGAATCTCTTGTGTTTATGGCTGTTTGGGTGGAATGCACAAGGGGAGTTGTCAACCAGCACAGACCAGATGTGGATTAGAGACACGTTGTAATGGACAGAGATCAGTAAGTGCAGAGAAATACCTACCTTCTAAATGTAGCATTTCTAAAATAGCATTGTTAAACTCACCGATAAGCAGGATTCCTCAAAACCCTTCAACCCACACCAAACATGTCAATGTATTTTCCAATGCAAATTGAATAAGTTATTTGTTTGTGTGGGTACTTATAATAAAAAATATATTGAAACTGTATGATTGGTTTGAACGGTGTAGGAAAATGTGTTCCATCCCATTTAATCTTCTACATTTTTGCTTTTTGGACTACAGGTTTTTAAACTTTTCATAAAAATGAGTTTCATTAACTGAGTCTCACTAACAAGGAGTAGGGCTATCCACCATGCTCAGTGGTTGCTGCTGGGAAGATGCTCTTCTTAGTCCCGGGTAATCACATTAAAACCTGGTGCCCTGAAAACCATCTAACCCTTGGGGGGTGCCATGTCATGCCTTTGCCATCACCCTGATATCGAGCCTAGGTCAGACTGGCACCCGTGGCTGGAATGCATCAGTGCAGATGGTGTTGCAGAGAGGGGCCTAAGATGGTAGGTGTCATGGAACTGAATTATCTGGTGGTTGCGGCTCCCGAGCAATGGTGGAGCGGGTGACTGGGTCAAAATTCGACCTGTGCTTTAGCGGTCTGGGCTGCGCTACTGAACAATGGTCTGTCTAGGACCCTGATCGCCTCCCACCTGAGAAGTGGGAAGATGAACGCAGACTGCCTGCAGGTGACATTGGCTGTTGCCTCAGAGACGCCCAGAAGACTACGTACTGCAAGGCCTAAAGTCTGCAGTGCTGCTGGCAGAGAAGCAGGTCTGGTCTTAGCATCACAAGACTTTGAAGTCCTTGCACTGACAGAAATGCTTTGATGGAGGAAAAACTGGTGCACCCCACCGGACACAGTGGAGGGAACAGTGAGTATGAACATCCACATACCATCATGCATCGCAGGTCAGGCATCATTGGGTTATTCTCCATCCCCTACTTGCTTTAGAGATATTGGAGGACAAATTAACCCCTACAGAATCTGCGTGGCAGCCGAAGCAGGCCTGTGGAGCACAGGTGCACTACTATTGTCTACAACTGAGACCTAGCATCTACCTGACCAGGCCACCCTCATTGCTTTCTCAATGGGGAGATCCCAGCGCCAGAGGGAGGACAACTTATTTTACATGTAACTGTTTTTTTTCCCAAGGATAGCTTATTTGGTTCCTACTAGGGGTACCATTTTTGCCACAACTCAAGATTTCTGACTAAGAAGGTTGCTACATTGTGCTTGGGAGTAAACGTGAGGGGGAATATGTGGTGTAAGTGAAGTTCTATACTCCAATTGGCCTTCCTTAAATCACTGACATCACACCTCTCTAATCCACTGCATTACCCATTGGTAATTGGTGATATGTCTGTTGACAGATCCCACTGACCTCACTGGCACACAGAGTGACCAAAGGATTTTGAGATAGGAAACAGGAGTGGGGCCTGGTAGATGTCTGAAGATCACATATTTCCCAGCACAGAGAATATTTCTATTAACCGGTAATGCAGGATCTTTTTGCATGGCTGGACGCAATCCACTCTGAATACCTTGTCAAAATACATTCAGACCACAATCCATTCCTGCTGGTGCTCTGCTGGAAGGCAGCAAGGCCAACAATCCGATTCTGGAAACTGAACACAGGCAACATGGAAGAACCTGTATTGCAGAACTCCTTTGCAACCACTATCTGTGATTATTTTTCTGCAAATGACAGGACCACCTCTTCCAAACTGAAACAATGGGAGGCATATAATGTGCTGGTCAAAGCCCATTGTATTACAGTGACAGCAGGGATCCAAGCACAATTTTTGAAAGAGGTTACCCAGCAGGAACAATTGTTTGACCTATTGGATAGAGAGGGTCCCCGTGACCCCACTAAGCATGAACAGCTACTAGACACAATGGAGAAAGTACTGGAGTTGTTAGAGAGCTGAAAGGATACTACTACCACCACCAATATTTCAATAAATCCCATAGTGAGCAGCTTAAGGCAGGCTGATTACTCGCTTGGCTTGCTAATACCTCCCATGATCAACAACAAATCATGTGAATTGTCAACTCATCTGGAGTTTGAGTGTATACTCAGATTGACATCAATGCAGTGTCTGGGCTACTACACCTGATTCTATATGGCCCCCCAGACCCTGGCCCCATACATTCCATACCTATGTTTTATATGGTGTGTACTGCTAGAGTGGGACACAAGGTGCCAACAGTACGAGGGTGGATATCCAGGTGCAGGAGGTGTGTGGAGCCATTAAGTCCCTAGCCCTATGAGACATCCATGAACCTGATAGCTTGCCCATTGAGTTCTATTCATTGTACAGTGACATCCTGACTGCCAGGTTAACTAAGATCTACAATACTATATAGGGCCAGGAAACCCTCCCCCTACCATACAAGAGTCCCTATTAGTGCCATTCCTGAAACCCAGGAAGAGGAAGACCATATGGCCTCTTATAGACCATTCTCGATCCTGAATGTGGATTATAAAATCCTCAGTAAATACCTTAGCCGCCAGGTTGATACCTCATCTCCAAAGTCTTATACAACAGAATAAGTCTGGTTTCATTGTGACCCACAGTACTGCCCCTAATATAAGACAACTAATACACATCTTGCGCTTCCCTGCTTCAACCTGTCTCAGGGTATTGTCATGGAGAAACCATTTCATTCTCTGTGACGTGAATATTTATACACCATCATGACTAGCATGGGATTGGGAAGGGGCTACCTTATATGGAACTCCTTTACACTGACCCAGCTATCTGTGTGAGAACCGGAGCTTCATCCCAGATGTGTATAGCACTGAAAAAGGCACTACGGGGCATATTTACAAGCTCCATAGCACAACTTGAGCATTACTTTCCGTGACGCTCTGGTGGCACTGTGCATTATGCATATTTATATGGTGGCACTAAGCCACTTTTTGTGGCTTATCGCAGCCACGTAAATATGCCCCCTGATGTCGCTTTCTGTGGCAGAGTGGCATGCAATGGGTATTACAGTCGACATTACACTGCAACACCCATTGCTTTTGATGCTGCCTTAGATTTACAAGAAATCATAAATCTGTGGCAATGCAAAAAACTAACGCCACCCAATGTGCTTTCATTTCTCCTCATTTTTGCTTTTTCTGTGTGTTTTGCATTCTGCAGCACACACATAGAACGAGCAAAACAACCATGAATGATTGTTTTTGTGCAGAAAGAGAGACCTTCCTGCACATAAACAATAAATCCCCTCAACACAGACAACCTTGCACTATGGTGCAAGGGTGCCTGCGTTGGAGCTGGCAGTTAAATTTGGCAGCGGTGCACGGGGAAACACAGGGGTGCGCGGTCTTCTTGTAAATACAGGGCATCCCTGCTTTTCAAAACTGATGCAGCGTGGTGCTGCTGATTTTGGGGCAGCTCCATGCTGCACCAGTTTGTTGTAAATCTGGCCCTGAATAGGGCTACCACTTATTTCCAGTGCTGTTTGCCAAGGCATTTGAGCCTTTTCCACTTGTGCTCTGATAGGGTCATTCATACAGGGAACTATCAATTGATAATACTATACTTTATATCTCATTATTTGCAGACTACTTGCTGCTTTACCTTTGTGGAGAGTTCCCTGATGTGGAGGCCACTGTTGCAAAGCTCACTATGTTTCACACTGTCTCAGGCCTACAGGTGAACTAGAATAAACCTCACGTATATCCAAAACTGAAGCAAAGTCACCAGAAATAGAAGAGAATTTACTCCTTCTGTTAGCTGGGAACACGGGCCTATAGATATGAAACTCAATTGCTAGAGGGTAATTTATGAGTGACAATAGCCACTCAAAGTCATAGCCTTCTGGCATATTCTGCCCCAGTCAGTTATAGGTCAAGATAATTTGGCCAAGATGGTGATGGTGCCACGCCCTCTGTACTCCTTCTCTACACTCCCCATTTGAATAAATTGCTCCATATTTCAGGAAATTGACAACTTCCTACTGTTGCTACTTTGAGGCATGTTGTAGAATTTCCATAGCTAATCCATCTTCCACAACTTAGAGTGGTCTTATGGCCCTTCACCATGAACTGTATTACCTGGCTTCACAATTGGTTTGGGTGACTAAGTGAAGAGTGGCTCATTGGGGCCCTCAGTGAAAGTTGAGTGTAGATGCCTCTACATGCACAAAATAGTTGCAGTTAATTTGCAACCCAGTATGTAAATTCCAGGGCACCACACCTAATATCCTGGTTGACTCCCCTCAATATGACTCATCTATTGCACTCCAGAGAACGCATTTTAAATATCCCTGTTCCCAAGACCTCCTACTGTTGGCCATCCCTGTCCTACATCCCAGAGAGGACTGGAGGGGTTTGCAGGACTGAGAGAAGATTGGACTTGGAACTATGGGAGTCCTCTTTGAGGAAAATATACTCAGAACTTTCCAAGATCTTCCTGATGCCTTTTAGATCGCTCCTCACCATTTCCTTCTATACAGGGCAGTTGGTCCACAATTCAGGCACACTGGCACAAGGGGTTGACAAACCACTGACCCCGTAAGTCTTACAGATCATATGCACCATGACCGGCAAGGTAAAAAACATCAACCAACTGTACAAAGCATTCCTGTGACAAGCTAATGTGGTGGTTGTTGGCTTTCACATGGTTTGAGCTTGTGCTTCCCTTTTCCAGTATTGGGAATGTGTTGTTCAATACATCAATATAGCGCAGAATGACACATAACAAAAAAAAAAAAACAATCACCCATTTGCCTACTGGGGCTCTTCCAGAGGCTCAAGGCCATAGCAATTACATCCAGATTCTAGGACCTGATATTGATTCTGGCTCTCCACCAAATAGTGATCGCCTGTAAAGATTCCCAGACCCCTGATCTACTGAGCAGATGCACAGAAGCATTGAAATGGGTAGGCTGTGAAAAAAACAGTCCTTTAGAAACAGGTGTGTTGCAGCATTAAAGTTGTGAAGTATTCACAGGCATGGCACATAATATTTCAGGATTTCGACAAGATTGATGGTAACAGCAGGGTCCTCTCCCACCCCCCGAAAGCAGGAGGATAGCGATGATGAAGCAGGAACCACCCAGGTCATGGTTAGCCCCTAACCAACCCACCCCTGGGCTGGTACCCTGATCCACTGAAACCTACACCTGCCCTCCGGACTTTATGCTCAGGACTTTTACTACCTGTGTTGAAGTAATAATTATCACTTTTGGCATCACTTCAGAAGAATGAACTCTTTTCCTCCATTCTAGATGCATTTATATTTATAACCTTGTGTCACTTCTTTAAACTATTGTATGCTTTGGACATTACTGCTTAGACCAGCAGGTTCTGACTTAAACTCTTGGCTGTAAGTACCCCTGCACTATTCTTGCTTGTCAAACTTCTTACTGGAATAATCTCACATGTGCCAGCAGGGATAATGGCCTGCGCCTTTACTGCTTGTAATCTTTGTACTTCTGAAATGCTTTAATGGGATGGGCGTGAGGGTGATGGTGTCATTGACATACTGTTGTTGTTATCTTGCAAAGCAATACAGAGTGTTAAAAATACTCACTGTAATTTCTGTTAAAATGGATTGGGTACCTTTTAAAGCAAGGTGGGCCATGGCACAGGCTAGGTAAGAGCTTCTAGGCTGGCTGAACATGAATATTTTGAATTAGTGTCTGTACACTGATACATTGTCACAAAAGGGACCCTTCGTGGATTGATTTTGACCTGATGTAGTGACTGTAATGTGAGTGACTCACAGTGTAGGTCTCTAGAGCGTCACTGAAAAGGGTGGGTGCTTTATTGTATTTATTGGGTGCACAAAAGTAACATTTTGCAATGGTTATGCCTCAAGACTAGTGTCACTCACCAGTTCCAATGCTGTAGCTCATAGGGATGTCTGTGGTGTGGACTAAGACTGCTTTGCAACATGAATAAAAGGAAAAAAGAAGACTCTTGCACAGGTTGAAGATTGAATTCTTCAATAACAGTGACAAAGTTAAACACATATGACTGCATATATTAGTGAAGGTCATGGAAATGTTTTTTGGACATAAGGTCATTGAAATACTTTATGGACAAAGCTAACCGTGAATCACTGCTTGTATTAATGAAGGTCATTGAAATGCTTTATTGACCATGACAAAGTTAATAATTAATTTGCACAAGTCTTAATTGATGTAATTGTAAGACTGTAACTTCATTAGATGTTATAATGGTAATATATTGGTGTATTAAGTTTATGCTTATATTAGTGTGGTGGTATCCTGACATACCTACATTCCAATATATTGAGTCCAATATAGGTGAAGGGTATTGTGATTTTAATGTTGAGGGCTCACTAAAGATGTGAAATGTTAAGAGGGTGTCATTACAGGGAGTTCCACACACTATCATGGATATATTTGTAAATTCATACAAAATATTAAGTAGTGAGGACTTAAGAAAACGTTTTGTTAAGTAAAAGCACAATCTGGACAATGATTCAATTTATGGTGTTTACTCCATGCCTGTGGAATGGGGCACCAGCCCACACAACCTCCACCAAGGAGTCCATGGTCTGCGCTGCCTCGCAACCTTGAGAGAGTCACATGCTACAGCAAGGAACGTGATTCTAGAAGGTTGAGGACTTAATGCTTGAGAAGGACCCATATCTTCCCCAACAAATTACCCACTTTATGACAAGAAGTAACAGAAGGCTCAACCACAAAATTACATCATGAAGCTAGGTAAAAATTAAATTATATTTAAGTATAAATAGGGACAACTTTGACGACAACCCATGATTAGACCGGGGCAAAGTTTTGGGAACACCAGCATAATCTTGTGGAATTCCACAATATTATGGTGGTCATTACGACCCTGGCGGTCTCCGACCGCCAGGGGTAATGTAGCGTCCGTACCGCCAACAGGCTGGCGGTACGGAGGCCCTTATTACGCCGTTTTAGCCCCGGCAGTGATAATCCGCCAGGGCAGCGCTGCAAGCAGCGCTGCCCTGGGGATTATGACATCCCTACCGCCAGCCTGTTTCTAGCGGTTTGCACCGCCAGGAAGAGGCTGGCGCTAAGGGGTGTCCTGGGGTCTCTGGGGGCCCCTGCACTGCCCATGCCACTGGCATGGGCAGTGCTGGGGCCCCCTAACAGGGCCCCGGCCAGCTTTTCACTGTCTGCACAGCAGACAGTGAAAAGCGCGACGGGTGCAACTGCACCCGTCGCACGGCCGCAACACTGCCGGCTCCATTAGGAGCCGGCTCCTATGTTGCGGCCTCATCCCCGCTGGGCCGGCGGGCGCAAACTTGGTTTGCGCCCGCCGGCCCAAAGGGGATGTCGTGATGGGGGGGCGGTGGGAGTGCGGCCGCATTGGCGGCCGCACAGCGGTTACCTACAGCCGCCCGCCAATGCCGTAATGACCCCCTATGTGTTACATCACATGGGGTACTAAACATTTTAATACAGAAGCGCAGGAACAATGCAGATGACCGGATTGGAATTGTTCATTCCACTTGTGCTTTTGTGATAGTTTTTTTAGCACAAAATGTGTCTTCTCTTTCAAAGTGAACATGAGGATGCACTTTATGCTAAAATATACCACTAGTGTTGAATTTTAATTTCATATAAATTTGTGTAATTTCAGATCATTTTTGTGGACATATGTGTGAATATATAAAAGCTAATTTTGCAGATCCTTACATATGATGAAACTAACAACTACTTGGAAGCATTAAAATCTTTATGTATAGAAAAGATAAAAGCACCATATTATCCTGCCCTGAGGTTTCTGAAAATATTTGTTATAAAATATATGTAAGTGTTTCTTGCAGCAAAGTTCTTCAATGGTGAAATAAAGCTTTCTAGAGATCTAGGTTGCTTAGAAATTATTGTTGCAGGGTTACAACACCAAAAACACATTTCCCATCACTGCCACAGCTCCAACCTTCTGATGTGAACTCTATCAACATTCTAAAATAGGGTTAGAAGGTGCTGTATGACAATAGAATGTATGCTCAAGGTCCTACAGACATTGTTCACAACATGTTTGACACCTGTTATATCATGCCTCCCATTTGAAAAAGAAACAAAAGTAAGGTTTTAAAGGACAGACCATGGGTGATAAAAAGTAATTTGACAAAGAGCCTCATTTATATGTTGGTGGTATGCATACTGTGTCACAGCTGTAATGGAGTATACATGCCGCCACCACGAAGGTCTGCCTTCCCAATTTAAATGTGGGTGGTTCTTCAGTTTAGCTATGGTTTTGACTATTCCATTATCACCATAACCAAACCTTTCTGACTGCTTGACAGAGTAAGAGCCGAAAGAGAAATAGCTACATGTCTACCCTCCCACTTAGGATTTGGTGGACATATAGCCATTTTTTTTAACTATCTGTCACTTCCAGACAAACCCTGGTGGTAAGGGACAATAAAAATCAAATAATGCTCTCCCACCATGGAGATGACTCCCATGGTGAGGGAACCATAATTTTTTTAATTTGAAAAAGAACATCTTGTTTCAGGATTATGTTTTGGAAAATAAAAATAGAATAATGTTGGGTCAACCCTTCACTAATCAGTGGATTGCATTAACAGGAACCACCGTGATGCCGCTCCTGCTAAAGTGTTATAATTAATCCCACCTTGTTAGTCATTTATACATTTGGCAGTGAGGACCGCCATCAGGATGATGGAGGTAATTACTCTATTGCCCTGGTGGAATAACAGCTCAGCCACCAAGATATAAATGATGTCATAAGAAATGTGGATATCTGATGCTGCTAAACATCCTTTCCTTTCAACGTCCTTCTTCACAAGACTTTTTACAGCTTTGTAAATGTTGCATTTTAGTGCAATGCTATGTTACTATCTATTTTCAAACAGTTCAGTGGTCAGAAAACTTGGAAAAGTCACTGCCTTACCTCTTGGGCATTCAGACGAAAATGAATTCACCTCTTGTGTCCTTATCTACACAGGCATACTCATCACTACCCACCCACAACAGAGTAGTCAGTTCTAGTTTATTTGTTCTTAAAGAAAGCCAATGGTGCCATTATTTTTACTGCGTTGGGAATAGCCCCATAAGCCCCATTCAAGTATAACTCTGTTTCTGGAGACCCTGTTCATGTGAGCAAGTTGCAAACATTCCTTTATCATGCAGCACAAATCTGAAACAGTTTTATTCTATCTAAGTAATACAATGCTCTTCTCAGATATTTTACTAATTAATTTTGTGAGAAGAGACTTGCAGCCATATGTAAAAAAAAATCTAGAATTGCAATTTCCTAACTGCGATTCCTACAGAATCGCAATTAGGAAATTGCAATTCCTGATTGAGGAAAACTTAAATCTTTTAAATTGTGATTCCTTATGGATCACAAAATGACCTACTCATGCATATTAATGATGTACTTTGCAGTTTGTGACTGATTAGGAATAATAAGAATCCCAGGTGAGCTGGTCAGCAGATCACCATGTCTGTGACTGCTTTATAATAAAGCAATCTTTTGTTTATTTAAATGCAGCCAGTTTTCCTTAAAGGATAACAGTATGTGTTTAGAAAAGAAGATGACACTTTGAAGTTTCATTTTTGAGGAGTAGGCAGTAGACCATGTGATCATTGCCTGCTTTTAAAAACTTTTTTTCCATTCTGAAAGGGGGAGTGATGCAGCATTTTTGCCACAAGCTGGAGGAACATCATGAATCTCTGATACAGGCACATTGCAGAGTCAGAGAAATTTGGGACAGCCTAGATAGCCTGACCAGATGTAAATACTGGCAACTACTACACCAGGAAGGAGATAAATTGGGGAGGCTTCTGGCATAGTTGTTCTGAAAGGAGCGACCCCCCCTGATCCTATCATTGCAATGCCCCGACGGCTGAAGTGTAAATTCTCAGGCCAGTATAAATGCACTGCTATGGGATCACTTAGCAGGAGTTTACAGTGGAGGCCCCTTCATATCTGAGACAGCCCTCAGAGAGTTCCTGACGAACCTGGATCTCCAATGCCTCACAGAGGTGAAGAGCAAAAGCCTTGATGAAGATCTCCAATTGGAGGAAAGCAAGGAAGTAGTTGGAGCTATGGCATGCTGTAAGGCCCCCAGTCCAGACAGCATACCAGTGGAATACTATCAGGCATTCACAGACCTCTTGTTGCTGTACCAACTGGAGACCTCTCAGGAATCCAGACGGTGGGACTGCTGTCACGATCCATGCCGGAAGCCCTGATTTGCAGCTCCGCAGAGACACGGAGGACCCCAACTCATAGAGACCCCTATCTATGATTGGGGTGAATGCAAATATATTTGCTAAAGTCCTGGCGATGCGGACGGGATGAGTCATGGCATGTCTAGTACACAAAGGCAGTGCGGTTTCATGCCAGGCAGGGGGACACACAAGAACCTGCAAAGACTCTGCCACATATTCCACTCAACAATGGACAAAAAGCACTAGCGACACTAGATATTTAAAAAGCCTTTGACACCCTAGGGTGGGAATACTTAAAGGTTGTGTTGAAGAGGGTAGGTTTGGGCCCCATATTTCTTCATGGGTCCGTCTGCTTTATAACCACCCGGCAGCTCGTGTTCGCAATAGTGCAGTGGTATTTGAAAATATACCTTTTTGCTCTAGTAATAGAGCCTTTCATTAAGTGTAGTAGTAGTGGGCCAGACCCATGTCATCTACCTCCATGCAGATGAGGTGCTGGTCTACATTAGCTGTCTGGGACACTCAGCTCCTTAGCAGAAGTCTCTGGCTTTAGCGTCCACCAGCAGAAGTTGGTTCTATTTCCTTTAGTAAGCTTGATAAGGACAGGTGCCATGGGCTTACTGTGGACAGGGCTTGCCTAAGTAAGGAACCATTTTCGCTACCTGGGCATGCAGGTGGCCCACACAGAAACTGATAACTATGACCTAAATATGATAGTAGTGCTCATGTGCCTTGAGGCCTCCATCCAATTTTGGATTCATCTCCCACTCTCCGTCATGGGCCAAGTGGTACTGAGCAGAATGGTCCTGCTCCCCCCCACCTCTATGTCTTGCAAAACTCTATGTGCCACATCCCTTGGAGTACATTTAGCACAGTAAATATCCTGCTGATATCTCTGATATGGGCAGATAGCTGCAGCAGAATAAAGTTGGTCGTGCTGAAACTAGACTTGTAACTAGGGGGCTTAGTCATCCCGGACCTGCAGATGTATTACTCTGCAGGAATTTTAGAGTATGTGGCACAATATTGCACTGAAGGCTTGACGAGAGAAATAACCCTGCTGCTGGGATGGGATGGTGTAGTCAATCTTGCAGGATACTTATTGAGGGGGGCACATTAGATTATGTCAGTTTGCTGAGGTGTTGGTTTGTGTGGTCACACTGATGCTCCGCAGAACCCCTCACATGAAGATGCTTCCATTAAAATGGTTGCAGGGCTTTTGGCAGATAGAAGTAATGGAGTTATTGTGCTGGTATACAGAGATTGTACCACAGCTCGAGATTTACACCAACATTTGGTCTTCCTCACTGCAGATGAGGCCAAGAAATAATATCAACCTCCCCTTGGACAATTCCTGCATTGCGCCAAGATCTCTGGCACAGTCCGTGAGATATGGTCCACCTTCCCAGCAGAGTCGGAGGAGTCCTATACACTACATCTTCTATTGGACCCCAGCACTACTGGGGGAATTATCTCTCATATTTATAAAGCCCTGAAACTGGACTGCAGGGTGGACACAGAGCTAGCTTGGGACAGGTGGTCAGAAGATTTACCGCTTCCCCTCACAGACACAGAGTGGTGACTGGACTACAGGCAGGTACGAGAAGTGGCAAACAATGTTCAGTTTATACTCATATAGATTAATTATTTGTACCACACTTACCTCAACCTCCAGAGGCTTCAGAGGATTTATGTAATACACTCTTCTGGATGCCCACACTGCAAGGGTGAACCAACAATGACTTGGGATTGTGTAAAATTGAGAATCTGTTGATGCAGTATAAATTTGCTCTATTGGGTCTACTATTGGCTAAATATTGTGTTGCAATACAGTATATTCAAACCAACTTGCCTTCCCACTTTGGAAAAGTGGAGGGAGGTTCTATGTGAATGGGGAGAAGCTGTGGAGACAAGACTTAAACTGGCCCACATCAATGAAAATGCTGAGCGAGACCTAGAAATGTGGATCACCATGCTGAATGAGTTGGAGGTGAGGGTGTTGCAGCCAACCACACTAGTTGGACACTCACAGGAAACAAATAGAGTGCCGACCTTGAGCACTGATGAATGAATGGAATTGTATCTGCCCTCTGTAGGATGCATGGAGGCAGTGGGAGCCACACCTTTGCACTGATTACAGAATAGGGTACAGATGATAGAGAAATGAGTGAGGACACACAAGCAGACAAGTGGACCACAATCCACCAGAGCTGTTTACATTCACCATGGCTAATGCACCTAGTGCAGGTGGCGCCTCCCCCTCACCAGGGACACGTGGAGACATATCTGAATGTAAAGGGATGGACTGCAAATCTTGGGGGTACATAATACACATCATCAAATCCCCCCATAAAACACATACACCTATAGACACCGATGGGTGGCCTCTGCTCAGATCCCACAACCCCCATCTACACTGCTTGACCTCTGTCACATTTGTTAATGTTAATATTTCTTGTTTAACTCATCATCTGTAAAAATCTGCTCCTTTTAAGAATAAGATGTTGATCTCAAGCTGTTATCACAGGACTGCACCTCTACCTGAAATTAATCTGTCATGTATGTATGGTTTATCTGTGATTTGCTGTAAGACCATTCAATAAAGACAAGTTAAAAAAATAGGATATCTGACACACAACCCAAAAAGAGGAAACTACCATGCCTAAATTGCGCAATAAAAGGTTACAACCTCTTGCTCTAAAATGAAGTAGTTCTTCTTAGAACCTTTCACTTACATTAATGCTATTGATGAGAATACCAGTCTAGACGTAATGCATGTTCAGAAGGTGTTCAAAACTACCTGCATACTGAACTTCAATACTGCAGTTGCAAAGGAAAAACTATGAGGCATCACACAAAAATCCTGGAGTGTTTGGATTGTGGAAGTAGCGATAGTGGTATGCAGAAAATAAGCCCCATGTTACTCAAAAAACGTTGTCACGGGTTTCGTGCAACAGAACTGCATCAGTTTTAATAACAGTTGTAAAGAAAACCCAACCTGCCAAGGGAAAAATTAGGATGCACATACATCACTTTCCCCATGTCTTCTTTCCTCTAATGTTACAGATCAATCAGTGTATAAATTGATACTTAATCCCTATGGTGTTTCCACCAAATTACATTTCCTCAATATCAACATTTCTTTTTCGAGAACTAGAATATTTATTTTCTTTCTGTCCTAATGTCAGATTGTACAAGTAGTTGCTAGTAGTTAGGGTTACCCCTTGCACAGATTACTAAATTACAGAGTTAGAAATCCTAAATGATAAACAGTATTAGACAGTGTTTGTTTCTTCATTTTCAAATTCTCCTATTATTATTATGTTTAGCAGTCATTGAATGTCTAGTTTTTTTTCTGTTAGTTTGTTTGAAACTCTTTAGGAGGTTTGGAAAGCCTATTATGATTTTGTACCTTTACATTCTTGTTTTGAAATGTATCTATGTTACTCTGAGCCTTATTCTCTAATAAACACCCTTAGAATTAATTAAATCTTGGAGTATCCTTTGTGTGGTTAAATGGGTCATACTGTTATTTTAATTGACTATTGTGCAGTTTTGATGCCTTTGTCTCTATACTCTGATCCTGGGTGAAATGATCTATCAACTTCGTCTAAAGCGTAATCCTGAGAAGGAATCTGCTATAACAAAGCATTCCATGATTGCACATAGTTGTCCATTCGCTAATGAGTCTTTTCATTTTTTATGTAGCCCTGTTGATTCTGATATCTCAATGACATTATGTTGTGGGTTAATTTTACACTCTGCTAGGGTGTACATATTGTAGCTTAGTTTAGGCCTGATGCCTGTGCCCTTTTACCTACAAATGTGCTCTGATTTCATTTAATCAGTTTTGTTCATTTTTAGTTAGCCTGCTTTTAGTGGGGATATTTTATTTTCTAATCCCTTTTAGCTTTGTGATTCTGTGAAAGCATGGTGGTTATTTTCTATGCAAGACATTTCACCATGTTCCCTTGGCCAAGGTTGACAAAAACACGTACATGATTACCCAGCTAGAACTTGTTGCCACATGAGTATGTAAGCAGTCTGATACTTAGGCACATGCCCACATCAGGCCTTTTTTAGGGAACTAAAAATATGTTTCTTATAAAAACACAGTACAGGCCAAGGGACAACAGGGAGGTCATTCCAACCAGGGTTCTGACCATGCTGCATGCTATTTCATTGCTGGCCTCAGCCCTGTCTCTACAACTGACCCAGGAGATGGTGGGCAGACATCTATCTTTCAGGTTATGGGGTGGGTGCTCCTCTCTGGGACTTAGGCCCATATTTATAATCCCTTTGCGCCGGATTAGTGTCATTTTTCTTACGCTAATCCAGTGCAAATTTACCACCATATTTATATTTTGATTATAAACCTGTCTAGTGTCAAAATTGCAGAGTTTGCATAATTTTTTTGCATGTGTGAAACCGCCTTGCGTCAATGAGATGCAAGGTAGGCGTTCCCGTCCAAAAAATGACTCAATCACCTGTGCACCATATTTATCCAACTGGGAAAAAATGACGCACAGCTGGGAAGCGGACCCAGAAAATTACGCAAAGCCTGATTTGCGTCAAATTTCTAACGCCTGGGTCAGGGCAGGTGTTAAAATGGGGCAAACACACCACTGCACATGTTAGCAAGTGGCTCATTTTCAACTATTGGTGCCCTGGTTGCTGGGGTCTCACAGCCCTTATTCTCCTCCTTCCTTCTCAAGGTTCTTGATGCCATCATCTCCATCACACCCTGCCACATCAGCTTCCCCAACTCACAGCAGAAGCAGCAGGAGACCAAACGGCGGTTTTACCAATTAAATGGCTTCCCCCATGTGCTTGGTGCCACTGACTGAACACATGTCTGGATTGTAGCACCTGCTGCAACGAGCATCTATACCGCTATAGGAAGCACACCCACTCCATCAATGTGCAGGCCATTGTTGATCACCAGGGATTGTTTACCAACATCATGGCAAAGTATCCTGGGAGTGTACATGATTCCTTCATCTTCCGCCACAGAACCATCTGTCGGCTCTTCCAGGATGGAAGATAGGGCAATGGCCATCTTGTCGGTAAGTCCAGAAACCTAGTAATATGCACACAGCACAGCAACCCTGTTTGTCCGAGAGCAGGACCTGCTGGGCCACCTGGGTGTGGTAATTGGTGGCCCTGTTGGTGAGTACCAAATTAACAAATGTGTACAGTACAATGCTCTGGAGTGACAGTAGCAGATATTGTGACATGCTGCATGCAATGTTTGTGGGCATGTGGAATGCAAGTTGAACAAACTGTAAGTGTACCAGGAATGTGATATATTACACATGGTAATACATGGTAACAATGCAGTCCACAGTTTGTTGAACCATGTCCGAACAGTATTCAGGGCCATACGTACCAAGCTCTTCATAACCTTCACTATTATCTTAGGCCCATATTTCTACTTTTTTGCACTGCATTTGTGTCATTTCTGGATGCAAAAGTAGCGCAAACTTGCAACATACAAATATTTTTTGCAAATTTGCGCATCTGTTGCGTCAAAATATTAAGCAAATACAGCTCCAAATAAAATATACATCTGGGCCTAAGTTCACTGTATCCGTGTGTTTATTTCAGGACAAATAATCATTCACATGGCCAAACCCAAATAGGCCATTATGCTACCAGATTGCACTATCACAAAACAGGGTCTTCTAGTGGCATTTAGGATTAGGCGTTGAAATCCTATCATTGAGTAGCAGGCCCATATGACAGGTTTTTGCTTTGGCACAATTTCCGTGACTGAGCTATTGCAGTTAACATTTGTGTCACATTGGTGCCAACCCATTTTCAAAAGTGAAAGGGTCAGCATGGGATCCCTCCTCTTTGTGAATGCATGGCCACAAACTATTTCTGAGCATGAAGTTGTGGATGGGACCACTGACTGCTTCCATAATACTATTTTAGTGAAGAAATAGGTTGTTAAATTACTTTCTGTACACCCCTGCAGAAATAGTGCAGCATTTCTACAAATGTAAACATCTAACTATGAAGGCAGTCACAGACATGGTGGTCTGCAGAGCTCAGCAGGCCAGCACTCCTGTGAGTGCCACCATTCCCAAGGGGTTTTCAAATAGAAACCTACCTCATCATGATTGAGGAAGTAGGACAATTGCTACTCCATTTTTCATTTGCAAACAGTGTCATTTTGGGTGTACTACCTCTGATCATCCATCTTGCTAATTGCTAGTTGCTGAATCTAGCAATGTGTGATTCACAATACCTGATATAGGTACACATGACCCTGATTGACACATTTCAGGTGCAATGACTACACCTGTGCCCATGCATTCTGTCAACAATGATCAACTATGACACTGTCAGCATTCATTATTTTGCAGTTTTGGAACAGAAAAGTGGCCAATCCATGTTTAGCGCTACATTGTCATCATTTCACACACAGAATCCCTGTCATCATGTTGTCATAGGGGGCATATACGGCGTAGGGGACACTGCCAATGGGGCATATGTAACCTACATACAACACTGGCACACCTATGATGGACCACTGAAAGCACAATCATTCCTGAAAGCAAATCAATCCACATGTCCATCACACAGTTACTCATTGTCCCTTGATGCAGAAGCCACAATACCAGAGTCACTGGTATTGCAGTGCACCAGGAACGTGGCATTGCATTTATCATCCAATAACAAATGATAAATGGAGTACCATCTGGAATGTATTAGCCACAAAAGTATATAGTCAGGTTTGGTACCACATGATTGTTAGAGCCAGTGCATGTGTGTATATGTGTGTCTATCACTCACTGGAGTGACAGTGTCAATGCAAGTTTGCAGTGGTATGTCCGTTGGAGTGTCTACATGCCTGATGTGCAGCTCTATCATATAAAATGTCACACACTGTGATTTGTTGTTCCCACGTTTGTACAGTGATCAGACTTTGAGCATATATCTCCCTTCTATGTTTTACTGGTGGACCAGCCCCCTACACAGCCCCTTACACCATTGGTGAAGTGGCTCGATTCTAGGACCCAGACATATCCAGTAAGTGATAATGTTTGTCCTGTGTTGTGTTTGCAGCTATTGTGTGATTGACTCCTGTGTGTTGGACGCATTGCAAGATATGATGAGCTGACACGTGATCTGATATGTGACTTCACTGGAGGTTGACATAGTGTTCCATGGAAGAGTTAGACATTCACTAGCAAAGAGTCATGTATTGGGAGTCTAGTGCTGCGCAATAGGCATGTGCAGCTGAACAAGGTGATTTGTAGCCACATGTATGCCCACAATTGATTTGGAGGTGGCCAGTGTCATAATTTAGTCAGCAAGTCATACCCTAATTCACACAAAACAGTGATGCATCAGTTTTACACACAAACATTTGCATCCCTGTAATGTAATGAACATGTAGGACTGTATGGATGACTGTCCCCAGCATCTAGCCCCACATGTTGTACTCCGTTTACGTGGCACTTAAATGGTATGTTATAGGCGTGCATGCAGGTCAAAGCCAGATGTGTGCTTGCATCAATGTGGTTGATTTAGGAAATGTGTCAGTGAGATCTGATGTTGATGGTTGTCCACAAATGGAAACATAAATGTAGATGTGATGGACCAATGGTTGACTCACTCCTAGTTGGCAGGCCTCCTTACCTGTGTTACACTGACTAACTCTATGTACAGCTGGACAAAGCTTTGTGGTTGTCCTTGACGTTTAAAAATTTTTTTTTCATGCCCATCCCCCCTGAGGCACAGGGTTAGGGGGAGAAAATATATGTAGCTAGGTGTGATGGTCAGAGTGTAGATGACAGACATGTAATTCAAGAATTCAGGTGTGTCAAACTGCACTGACCTCTTATGATTAGCAACTGCATACCATCCTGCCAGTTCCATATACAAATCACAGGTCTTGTGTGCCTTGAAGTTGATCCACATGATAGGGATCAGTTGGCCTGGCACATGTTGAGTACTTGCAGCATTTGTAATGGGACCAATAGCGCTACTTATATGCACAGAGCAGTTAATTTGGTACACACCTTGTTGTGCATTGCTGTGCTATTAGATAGTTGATGGGTAGGCTGCATTGGCATGTCATTCCTCAGGGACATTCTATAATCTGTACTGTGATTTGGACTGCATGTGCTATTTGTGAGGAAGTGTTAGATTATCATCTGTACATGTATCACACAATGATGACACTAATGTTTTCCTGTCTCTTATTTCCAGCTGCCCACCTTAATGCCCAGGAAATTCATGAGTTTCAGAGGCGGGCAGGGCTGTACAGGCACATCCTCGATGTAGAGGCTGGGTATCGCATGATGGAAAGGCGGTATCGTCAAGAGAGAGCCACAGGAACATTGAGGGCTTTTAGCCAAGGGGGGCCAGCATTGGCCACAACAGGTGCAGCCACCACAAGGACTGCAGGCACAGTGGACACTGGAAATCCAGACACTCCAGCTGGACCCTCAACATCAGCAGCACAAGGCACTGCTGCAGCACCATCTACACCACCACCCCAACCACGGCACCAGCACCTGCTACATCCAGTGCAACACAAACCACCACAGCAGGTGGTATGGACATGGCCGCATTGCGCCATCTACAATAGGACATGCAAAGGATGATTAGGCTCATGGACAGTCTCCAGCAAGAGGTGGTCGGCAACAACAGAAGGCTGAGATCCATAAAAAAAAACTCTGAGGAGGGCAAACATCTGAGTACTCTCACCCCTAATTCCGTCCCCTCCCTCCTCTTTCCTAATAGTGTTTTTTAGTGGGTTTAGGGGGTTTAGTGATAGGTTAGAGTAGGCTATTAGTTTAGATAGGATACGTAGGTTGGGGGTGGGGGAGTTATAGTATTACATGTTGGTTTGTAGGTGTGGGGGTTGATGTTGGGGTTTATGTGTATTCCAAAAAAAAAAGAAAAAATACAACAATATATATATTTGTTTAGGGTTAGTTAGTATGTGTTTAGGCTAGTATATGTTATCCTACAGGTGTCCGGTCATATAAGGGGGGGATGGGTTGATGTTTAGAGTGTTTAGTTACATGTGGTAAGTAAGTTTAGCATGGGGTAGTTATGGCCAGTTGTGGGTAATGTATAGTTAGGATAGGTTAGGATAGGTGTTTGACATAGTTTAATGTTTCTTTCATACATATGTAATAAAGTTTTGGGTACTCCTTTACAGTATGTGTCATATGCTTGGGGATCTGGGCCTTTGCATGAGTGTACAGTGGCAAATTTGTGTTTGCCTGTGTGTTCCATCCTGCATCCACATCCCATTCTTGACATGTTTATTCCCATTTCCAAATGAGCTGTCACATTGGCAGCTACAACAAAGCTACATGTCTATGCATCTGCCATTCATTGAATCCACCACTCAAGTTGACTATGGTTCACATGTATTGGAGAGGTAGGTGTGATTTTAAAGCTGTCACCATTTAGGTCCTGTGTTAGAATCTTGGGCACTGTAGGACTTCTGCCTGCAGCCTGATGTTCATGTGAACCCTGATAAGCTGAGTGGTGTCATAATCTTATGAAGTTCAGTATAAATAAATCACACCTATAATTTTTTTCATTGTACTCCCACGTGACGTCATTGTCCAATCACTCTTACACATCCATCCCTGCTGTATGGTGTGGTTGTGGGATTTAAGTTTAGAGTCATATGTCACATACACAATGATTATCTTGTAGGGGATGTGGGCAGCATTGAGTTTCATCGTGTAGATTCCTTGGCCCTGACACATATAATTTTTGCACAGCATTATACGGTTTGTGATGCTTTAACTTCAGAAATGAGCCACAAGCAGCACAGATGATTGTAAAATCCAGGAGCTGCTGGTTATTGAGTATAGCAGAAACGTCACTGTGGTAGGCAGCCATGTATGGTCATGCATGCAGTGAAAAGTTTGGGAGGCCAGGTGTTGTGGCAACTCCCTCACTGCAGAGGTGATGTCCCTCACACACTGTTGTAGTCCTTCTAGTAGTGATTGTTGGATGTGTGTGGCTGCTGACTGTTCTGCAGATGTCATCATGCACATGCGCAGCACCTCAAGGCTGGCTGCCATATTTTGCATCCCCATCCGCACCTCCTTGGCC
This sequence comes from Pleurodeles waltl, assembly GCF_031143425.1. Taxonomy (NCBI): domain Eukaryota; kingdom Metazoa; phylum Chordata; class Amphibia; order Caudata; family Salamandridae; genus Pleurodeles; species Pleurodeles waltl. Next base: position 1,095,610,454 of record NC_090446.1, on the reverse strand, counting down.
AGTTCCCGCTGTACTCTCAAAGGTGGCCCCAGTGTCATCAGAGTCCTCAGCTGTGTTTGAGCTGGCAGGTTGTACTATTGGGGTGGTGGGTGGGTCCTCTGTGATGGCTGCTACATCTGTGCTCCTTCTTGCGACTGAAGGTGGGGTCTGGAGGGTTCCGAGGAAATCGTAGAGGGTTTCCTAGCTAATGGTTGTCAGCTCGTCATCCATGTCATCAGGGTATTCCTGGACAGGCATAGTCACAGGAGAGCCATCGTCCTCTGCAATGAGATACTGTACAATTAGTGTGTCTGCGTTGTGGCAGTTGTAATGTGACATCACTGACTTCCTATTAGTGGAACATTGTAATCTGGGTTCCTGTTCATTGTTCCTGTCATTAATATTAGCAATGTCACAGGCCTAGGCCCCACCTGCATGTCACATGTAGTGTGGGCAGTTTGGGAATTGTCTGCATCACATCCTCTAGGTGTAGTTTCTGTCCAAATTGTGTCTTGTAACCTGCTTGTCCTACTCAACACTCCCTCTACTACCATTAGCATGGTGAGGCCTTGCAATGCCTGTTGGTGTTCTGATGCCACTTGCACCACACATAACAATATGGGACTGACCCATTCTGTGATATTTCACATGCATCTACACGTTGCTGAGACCTAGCACATACCATGTATTGCATTGGCATGACACGATACAGGTGTCAGCATTGGTAGTGTGTCATGCTGATGTTTGCCAATGTGTGCTACATTGCATTGCACTGATGGGCCTGGCAGAGTTCCATTTCCTCTTATGGCTATGCGGGTGTGTTTCACTAGCTACACCCATATGTCCTCCCCCTCAATGCTGTTGTCTTTCCAATTTGACAGTTGAGATGTTGCAAGGTGGCATTGCAGTTATTGTAACACAGGCACGTGATTGACCCTGGAATGGGCAGCATGAGTATGACATTACTGCTGTGTACTTCATAATGTAAGTAACAATACCTGATGCTTATTGCGCCTATAGACATGAGCATTTGACAGGAGTTACACTTGGTAAGGAATTGAAGGGGATTGATCACGTAGTCATCCTGAACTGTAATTTTGAGTGTGTTTGTTCCATGGGCACCTAACTGTCATTTCCTAATTGACCAGCACACACAGCACAGGTAGTAGAGGCAAATGTGTCAATGGTAAATGCCACTTGAGGCAATGGCCTGGGACTGGGCATTGTCCCCTAGTTCACATTCTGGCAATACCAGCTGTCTTGTGACAGCAGCCCAGTTTTACGTTCTGCCCTACCCTCCTTGTCTGCTACAGCATTTCCAGCAGCCTTGGCATGGCGGTGTACCCCCATGCAAAGGCTGTTGGTGTTGTGTTGTGCTGTGCCCCTGGATGGCCCTGCACAGCCCACGCACCCATGCCGTGCCCCTTTACCCTTTCCACTTCCTGATTTCCGTGGCTGACATGCATTGTGCAGTAGTTATGCACCTCCCCCTACTTGCAATTAACATTTAGGCATTTTTGTCCCCCATGCAACTTACCCTGCATATATGTTGTTTCCAGGTAGTCTGCATTGTCCTGTCCTGCGATTCGTGTGACGATCTCCTCTGGGATGAAGGCTGCAACCATCTTCTCCATCTCGTCCAGGGCCTCCTGCAGTTGTGGACTCACACCTCCAGTCTGCAGTGCTGCCTTCCTGTTCCTTGCCATTTCTTCCTTTGTCCTGCGCTTGCAGTCATGCCAGCATTTCTTGCACTCTGTGACAGTTCTCCAGACCTCTGCCACACTGTTTATCTTGTCGACAATTTGTTGCCAAATTGCCTCTCTCCTCCCAATTAGCATTTTAGAGGAAATGAAAAGTTGATGCTGGTGCTCCGTCACCTCTCTGACCCGTATTTCATGCCCCTCTGTGCTGAAACAACACTTCCTTTTCTTCTTGTCTCTCCCCTGGGTCTTGTCTGTGTCCTCCTGGCTGGTTCCTGGTAGACTGAGGTCTCCCTGGGGTCTCTCCTGGCTTCTGGGATCCATTTGGATGCTCCTTAGCACTGTTTGCTGGGTTTGCGCTGCTTTTTTACGCTATTGTGGTGAAAACGGTGCATATCAGGTTTGCGACGTCGCAAATTAGATTAGAGTCATTTTCCCAGCGTTAACATTGTTTTGCTTTACGACGTGGCGCAATGGTTAGCGTAAAAAAAAAGACTTTAACCTGTGCTTAGCGCCACCATGCGTCAAAGTATAAATCTGACGCACGGGTGGCACTAAGAAATGGCGTCAGCCCGTGTTCAATCTTTTGATGCAAAACTGCATTAACGCAGTTTTGCGTCAAAAAGTATGAATATGGCCTTAAGTACTGACAGATTGGGCTATCATTGTTATGCACTCACTCAGGTGTTAGGTAGAGTTCCTCTATGTGTACCATTCAATATGTTATGGCTGTTTATTTTCTTCTCACTGGTCCCCACCTTTCTAATTCTGTTATGTCCCATTGCCCTAATAATTGCAGCCTATGTATTTTACCTTAGATTGCAGTCTTTTCAATAAATGTATTGAAAACCATACTGCATCTCTTTCTCTATCCTATGTGTAAATATGAGACCTCTTGTTAACAAGAGAAAGGGCGAGACTTGTTGACCGTGTTTTCCCCTGGGAAGCCACAGAGTTTCTTATTTTAGGCTGCCACAAATCACCTTTTCTTTCAGAAATTGGTTAAAGATTACAAATCTCCCCTGAGATATTTGTTGTTCACATTCTACACTCTGCCCACATGTGAGTTTTGTGGTTTGGGTGAGGGGCAGCTAGCTAGCCGAAAAGGTTGTGCCGACAGCTGCCAAGACTTCCAAGATTGACTCAGTCACCCACAAATGGTGGTGCTACCGCCCCTAATCGAGCGGTCTTGTTCTAACAACAGAAGTCCTGCAAAAATTAGGTAAGAAGGGGTTTTGAATTATTCCTTTACAGAGATAGTGCTTGGGTGATGGTATTATATGGTGTTTGACAATGTTGAAACATCTTTGATGTTATTTAGATACATTTGCTCACACTATACTGACCATGCAATGTCTATTGCTATGCTGAAAATTGCCAATAAAGACTGTTAAATTGGTGTGGGATTAATATTTTTGGGTGTCTGATAGGAATGCTGAGTGAGTCTCTTTCAATTTGCTGCACATTTTGGACATAGTCTATTTTTTGATCATTGCTGCATTATCTACAATTCTAAATAGCCTTCATGGCAATTTGACTTCTTTTAAATTGTGACTGATTATGTGTACCTTGCTAGTTTTGCCTTCTGTATTGTGCTTTAATATTTTAATAAAACCTCATGGTCTCATATGGAATGTTCTCAAATTCCTTTTTAGTTCAGTATTGAAAATTGATTGTATCTTGAAATGCTGTTTTGATTCTTCTCATCAAGGATATAAGGTCTCATCTGTTCTTGAGGAAAACACCATCTCCGACCCCGTCATGGGTGTTAAACTATCATGCAGATTATCTAGGAGATGAGGAGCACAGTTTTTGAGATAGGTTAAAGATAACAAAACTCCCCTGAGATAATTATTGTCTGCATTCTACACTATTCACAATTTCATTATTTGTCTTATTCTAGAGCTTCAGAACCCTTCCTGAGCAAAGGAGTGTGAGAATTAGTAGGGAGGAATGCAATGTGAGTGGTTGTGGCATGCTGTACTGCATTGTGGGATTTGTGGTTTGAGAGTGTGAATTTGCGTGGAGTCATAAATTGCACTGCATGTATGATTTTCGGTTATGCTCTCCTGTTTTGCAGGTCATCAGGTGGTTTGTTTACTGTGATTCTGAGGATTTTGTCATATTTGTGAGTGGAAGAAGGAAGGTTTGTCATTGCGTTGCTTTATAAGTGAAGAGGTTTATTTTTGTGTTTGTTGGATAAGGTAATCAGATTTGTTGTAATCCAAGCTGTCAAGATATATTGATGAGCTTTTCTACAGGTGGTTGTTTGTTTATGAGATGCCACATGTATGCTGCAATAAGGATTTTCATGAAATATTAAGAATCTTTGAGTTAAATGTGATCTAACTAGAATGAGATTGATGCTTTTTCTTTCATGCACAGAAGTAAATGTGCAATTCTGATATGGTGGATTACTGCTGGTCGAAAATCCACCTTTGTGAGGGGGGCGTCATCTATATCATAGCAAGTACTATGCATTAGCAGGCGTGTACATCACTACAGCTGGGACATAAGGAAAGATCGTAGGGGGCTCCATATGTCTCGAGGCCGGGAGTTTACCAGCATCATATCCCAATAGGCTATTAATTGTTCCTTGCAATGTGCAGCATCACTCAGCCACTCCCTGCATTGAGGTATCTGTTTCTTCCCACAGCATATCGCCACCCTGCTCTTGGCCAACACCAATTGTACCACCTTGACATATGCCATGAGGGCAATATTTGGGAAACGCAGCACTACGAACCCAACCATCTCCGCAATCGCTCCCAGCACCTCTGTCCGGTAGCCCTGCAGTGCCCCGCAGTTCCATGCCAGGTGCAGAAACCCTGCCTCCAGAGCTAAGCATCTTTCACATCTAGCATCCAAGCTGACGCCCATTCTCCTTAGTCGACTTGGCGAATAGTACAAGTGGTGCAGGAATTTAAAATGTATTAGGTGCAAACTGTAATTGGGGGAGAGTTCTCGCATTTGTGTACAGCAATATCGCCACACATGGAGCTTCTCAATGAGTTCTGGCCTTGGAAGTGATAGAGGTTACAGTCGTCTGCATACAAACATACAGGCCTGTGATGAGTCTTCACGGAGACAGCGAACTGTACATCTGCTCCAATGTGTAGCACTCCCGGAGCATCACAGGGAAGGAGGGGTATCTTGCCTGCAAAAAATCCTTGATTCTAAGGTACAGTAAACTATATAGCGCAGTATGGTGCGTATCGCCAAGCGCGGCTTCTGGGGAGATGACCAAACTCCCGGATACCAAGACCCCAAGGTAGCCATATTCATATTGCGCAGGCATTCACAAAACTGGCCTTACTCCGATGCCAACGGTTTTACGATGTCATGCACCGGCATCGAGGGAGCAAAAGGCTCCCCATCCTCCGCACGCTTCAGGAGCTCCCTCCAAGCCCACGCCGTTCATGCAACATTGCTGACCTCTCCCGACCTAGGTCTGGGCGGTCCACAAATCACATCAGAAAGCCTATTGGGCCAGACTAAAGCCCACATTACAACATTGGCGGTAAGGGCCGCTTACCGCCATGCTGACTGGCACCAACATTCCACGACCGCCGCGGTATACCGCTACGGGTATTATGACCCACATATAGAAATCCGCCACTATACAGACACCCACACAAGTCCGCCAGCCCAAAGGTCAGTGATAAAATGGTGGTACCAAAACCCACACCGGTACGCCAACAGAAATTTGCCCACAGCATCACGACCGACGACTCACTGCGGCAGTCATTTAACCGCGGTAAACCATTGCCGGTACAGACCTCCACGCTTAAAATACACACACACTAACAAAACTACACCACATTGGACAATTCAAAATACACACACCTGACACACATACACACACCATACCCACACACCCACACCACTATAAAACACACACCCACACTACCCACAACCCTTTACGACCCAAAGATTTGGGCAAGTGAGAGAGAGAGACAAGCCAGGAGCACCCACGGAATCTGAGCCACAAAACACCATCACCCATACACAATCCACTCAGCTCACAGCACACACCCCAACATATCACCCCACACACCCTCACATACACTACTCACACTACACCCATGGCACCACAAAGACACCCCAGGTTCTCTGAGGTGGAGCTAAGGGTCATGGTGGTGGAAATCATCTGGGTAGAGCCACAGCTATTCGGATCACAGGTGCAGCAGACATCCATTGCAAGGAAGATGGAGCTATGGTGGAGAGTCTTGGACAGGGTCAATGCTGTGGGACAGTACCCCTGAACAAGGGATGACATCAGGAAGAGAGGGAACAACCTACGGGGGAAGGTGCGTTCCATGGTTGCAAGACACCAGATAGCTGTACAGAGGACTGGCGGTGGACCTCCCACCTCCTCCCCCACAACTAACAATATGGGAGGAGCAAGTCTTGGCGATCATGCTTCCTGATGGTCTGGCAGGAGTAGTAGGAGGACTGGACTCTGGTAAGTCAAATCTTTACTACTTTATCCCCCACCCTACCTGCATGCCATCACAAACACCTACACCTACCTTCACCACCATCACCCCACCACCTCACTTCTACCTCACATCACAACCCACCCATCCCAATACCAAGCCCTGCATGCAACACTAATGCATAGACCCCCATCACAGACCTGCAAGGACACCCATCACCACAGCATGCACACTAGTGACAATCATTTAGCCAACCAAATCACAACTCACACAAGTCAAAGCTGCCTTGATAATAACAACCATAGAGGGAAACATACCCATGCACAAGATAGCACACGCAGAAAAATAACAATGCATTTACATCCCCACTCAACGTCACCGGAGAAGAGGTGCCAGCCACATCCAGGCCCCTCCCCAGAAGAGGCCCACAGTGATGACAGCAGCTCTGCACGCCTGGATCAGGATGACCAACCTGGCCCATCAGGGACCTCTTGACAGTCGGTGACCCAGGCACAGTCCCAACCCACCACAGAGTCTCCACCCAGCGGGCCCATACCTCGGTCCCCAGGATACGTCAATCAGCAGTGTGTCCACCACTACAGGGACCCCAGGCAACCCCACAAACACAGGATGATTAGGGAACTGGGGTCAGTGGCAGTGGTCACACGGGTCAGGGGACAGAGGCACAGGACAATAGGGAAGCTGGGAGGTCTGCTCTGCGACAGGGGAGGACTCTCCACAAGGCACTCACCAACATCCTGGGAGCATTCCACCATTCCGAGGAGACCATGGGCCAGATAATGGCCAAGTTGCAGGAGACCCAGCGGCTGTAGGAGGGACAATACCTGGGGATCAGGGAGGACCTGAGGGACATCCACACCACTCTGGTCACATTGCAGGGGTGCTGGCAGAAATGGCCAACACCATGAGGGAGGCAGTGGCACACCGATGGGCCCTTGGCACTAGCCACAACGAAGAACAGCCCTCCACCTCTGCCTACACTAGTGGACAGGAGGCCCCGCCACAGGAACAACAGGCCACCAGCACCCCACCCCATGCAGATGGAGAACCACCCCGCAAACGGTCCCTGCAATCCAGGGAGAAGCCAGAGAACATTGCCAAGACCCCCACCAGGAAATAAGACTCTCCTGATTGTCACCCTTGTGTTCCACTCTGTCACCCTGTCCACCTTGAACTCCCATTGCTCCACTTCTTATGGCCCCTTGGACAATGCACCTGTGATACAAATAGACTGGACTCAGTCCTGGACTTTCCTCCATCATCAATCTAGCCCATTGTACATCCCTATTTACTTTTCAGCACTGAAATAGACACCCTTGGCACTATTACAAGTATGGAGTCTGTCCATTTTTTGAAATATGTACTATTTCAACAAACTGTAAACAGTGCAATTCAAATGTACCATAATATTTACATAGGTATGACCTGTAGTGGGCATCAGTAAACACACCAGGAGCCAGAGTGGGGCACAGAGATCTGAAAATAGAGATGTCAAAGGGTACAGTAAGTGGCCATATAAATAGGTAAATCAGGCTGCCATGTTCAATGTCCAACACAAAACTGCAATGGAAGGTGAAGTTACAGTGTCTTACCTGTGTGTCACTGGAAGTACTTTTGAATTAGTGTAGTTCTGTTGTCCACATCCTCTTCATCTGCCTCCTCTCCGTCACTGTCCACAAGCTCTACCGATGCCACACAACCAACCCCAGACTCATCCTCCTGCAGAAAAGGCACCTGGCATCTCAAGGCCAGGTTGTTCAACATGCAACATGAAATGATGATCTGGCACAAATTCTTGGGGGAGTAGTACAGGGATCCCCCTGTCAGATGGAGGCACCGGAATCAGGCCTTCAGGAGGCCAAAGGTTCGCTCAATGATCCTCCTTGTTCACCCATGTGCCTCATTGTAACGTTCCTCTGCCCTTGTCCTGGCATTCCTCAATAGGGTCAGTAGTCATGAGAGGTTGGGGTTACCAGAGTCACCTGCTAATATCGAGGGATACCTGTTAGCCACACATTTACCCTTAGGGCCAACCCCACACCCATTTACCAACATACACTGGGAGGGGACCATGGGCTCACCTATTAGCCACACCCTGTGCCTCTGGAGTTGAGCCATCAGATATGGGATGCTGCTATTCCTCAGTATATAGGCATCATGCACAGACCCAGGATACTTAGCATTGACATAGGAGATGTACTGGTCCACCAAACACAACATCTGCACATTCAGAGAGTGAAAGTTTTTTTATATTTCTGAACACCTATTTATTTCTCCTGGGGGGACAAATGCAATATGTGTACCATCAATGGCGCCAATGATGTTGGGGATATGTACCAGTGCATAGAAGTCAGTCTTCAGTGTGGCCCAATCCTCCACCTGGGGGAATACAATGTAGCTGCGCATGTGTTTCATTAGGCCAGGCAACACTCTGCTAAGCACGTTTGAGAACATAGACTGTGGCATTCCTGATGCCATGGCCACTGTCGCTTGGAAGGAACCACTTGCCAGGAAATGGAGCACTGACAGGACCTGCACTAGAGGGGGGGATACCTGTGGGGTGGCTGATGGCTGATATCAGGTCTGGCTCCAATTGGGCACAAAGGCCCGTATTTATACTTTTTTTGCGCCGCATTTGCGTCGTTTTTTGACGCAAAAACAGCGCAAACTTGCAAAATGCCATTGTATTTTGTAGGTTTGCGCCGTTTTGCGTCAAAAAGCGGCGCAAATGCGGCGCTAAAAAAAGTATAAATATGGGCCAAAGTTCTTGGATTGAGGCCCTATCAAGTCTGTAGGTTAGGAGAATGTGCCTGTCCTCCATTGTCGCCAGGTCCACCAGGGGTCTGTACACGGGGGGATGTCTCCATCTCCTATTCATCCTCAGTGGTTGAACTCTAGGGTGAAAAACGGTGAGCAGAAGGTCATATTCAAACATTTTCTCAGATTAATTTCCAATTTTTGCTTTACAGAAACAGTATGTGAACTGGTAAGTCAGTTGATGTGCCATTGTCTGCTGTGATGCAGTTAGGTGCCATGGACTGTGCCCCCATGAAATGGAGGCTGTCTGACCTGTGAGGAAAGACAAGTGGAAATGAGGTAATTCCGCTGGCAACACCGCATTGGTTATCATTGAGGGCCATGGGTCCCAATAGCCAATGGTGATGTACACCAGCAGTGACGGTAGGCACCGCCGCGGACGTGACCGCCATTTTCTATCTGTTCACTCACTTGCTACCTGACCTTCAACAGGAGAGGACCTACACTGCAAGTGCTTCTGTGACCTGTGTCTGGAAGCTACAATAGCTTGAGTGTCTGGGGAAAGGGCCCCCGCCTTCACTTCGGAGGAGTTGGAGAGACTGGTGGATAGGGTCCTACCCCAGTACCCCTTAATCTATGGTCCTCCAGACAAACAGGTGAGTACATTGTGAGCATGATGCGTGGGGCATGAATGTATGGAGTTCTCTGTGTGTAAGCCTTGTGTGTGGGGGGGTCGCAGGGGTCCAGTGCAGAGTGCTGCATATATGGTGGTCAATGTATGTGCGTAAAGGGATGAGCGGGATATGGTGGGCCATGAGTATAACACTCAGGACAGTATGACTAATGCCTTTTCTGCCTTATGTTTTCTGCAGTCAGCGCCCATCAGAAACAGGGTATTTGGTGTGCCATCGCCAAGGAGGTGCAGACCCTAGGGGTCTTTGACAGGCAGAGCACCCACTGCTGCAAACGGTGGGAGGACCTGCACCACTGGGCAAGGAAGAGAGCAGAGGCCCAGCTGGGGCTGGCCTCCCAACGAGGAAGGGGTGCCCATCGTACCCTGACCCCAGTGATGTTCTGCATTCTGTCGGTGGCCTATTCAGAGTTGGATGGGCGCTTGAAGGCATCACAGCAGCCACAAGAGGGTGAGTACAGATTCAGAATCTTTGCGCATGTTAAGGTGCTCCCTGGGTGGGGGATGTGGGCCATGGGTGCACCTAGGCCAGGGTGAACATGCCAGGGTAGGTTCAATGATGGGCAAGCTCAGAAGTGATCCAACCCCAACATTGTTAGTGAGCATCTACTACAGGGCAGGGTCCTCTGGGTTTCAGGTGTGTATCTAATGGCGTTAGTCATTGTACCCCAAAGCCTGGTGACTAGCATTGTAACTGGTAGTGCATGGCCTTGTGCATAGGGCTGTTCATTGTGAGTTGTGTACGCCAACGGTAGTGTTGTTGCTGGCATTGGCCAACTGTGTCCTCTGTCTCTCCCCATCTTTTTATTTTGTCACCCTGTCCTTGTGTGCATTAGCATCATCTGGTGGAGGAGAAGAGGCACCGGCGACGGAGGGAGCTGCATCCCACATAGGCCTGGAGTCCGAATCCACTGACGGTGAGGGCACCAGTGGGACGGTGGCCAAGGGGAGCACCACGACGGAGACAGGAGGGGACAGTACTGACAGCGACACCTCCTTCGATGGCAGCTCCCTGGTGGCGGCAGACACCTCTGTGCCCACCCCAACTACAGGGACAGTCACCACCCTGTACCAGCACCGCCCTCCCAGCAGCCCCTCAGCATGTTTCCTGTGCCCGCTCACCCAGGAGGGTGGGCATCTCCTTCACCCCAGGCACCTAAGGCCCTGCCCCAGTCAGCCCTGCTGTCCTCAGTGAGGAGGCTATTGACCTCCTGAGATCCCTCTCTGTTGGGCAGTCGACCATACTGAATGCCATCCAGAGTGTAGCAGGGCATTTGCAACAAAAAAGTGCATCCCCGGAGAGCATTCACTCTGGCGTGGCGGCCCAACAGAGAGCATTCCAGGCTCTGGCCAACTCACTTACTGCAGCCATTGTCACTGTCTCCATCCCTCCCCCCAACTTCCTCTACCCAGTCCCAATCCCCTCAACCCCAGCCTATCCCAAGCATACATTCAGAACAGCAATAACCCAAATCAACACACAGAAGTGGCTCCTGCAAACACAAGCACCACACTTCATCTCACAGGCACTCACATAAGCACCATCCACATGCAGACACACCAACATCCACTACCTCCATTGCGTCCCCCTCCTCCTTGTCATCCATCTCCCTCCCAGTAGCGTCTCCACTCACACCTGCATGCACTACATCCTCATCCACTACCTCCATCACCAGCACGCCTATCACTACACATCCCTTACTGGCAGTCACCACCCCCACATCCATGCACATGTCCCCTGTGTCTTCTCCCACTGTGTCTGTGAGCCCTCCTCCCAAAGTAACAAACGCAAGCACTCAGACATCCAAGAGCCATCCACCTCAAAACAGCATCCAGTCCATGCACCTGCACCCAAACACAGCAGACTGACACTTCCTACAACCACTCCCTCTTCCTCCACACCCAAACCTTCACCCTCTTCCCGCCCCAGTTTCCCTAAGAAGCTTTTCCTTGCCAACATTGACCTATTCCCTACCCCTTCCCCTCATCGTTCACCTCGGGCCAGGGTGGCCAGAACCCAGCCCAACACCTCAGCCGCCAAGTCCATGGCCACTGTGGTTTCTGCAGCAACTGCAGGTGTGAGAGGCTCCAAGGAGGCACCCGTCATCCCAGCCAGTGTGCCAGCACCACCTGCCTATACCAAGAAGGGTCTGCCACCTAGCAAGGGCAAGAAGGAGACACCAGCCAGGAAGGGGAAGGAGACACCACCAGCCAGCAAGGGGAAGGAGGCACGACAAGCCAGTATGGGCAAGAAAAAGACACCAGCTGGCAGAAGCAAGGAGGCACAACCATCTGCCAAGGGCAGGAAGGGGCACATTACACCAGCCATGGCACTTCAGCCGTCCAAGGCTGCAGGTGAAGGCCTAGAGGCTACCACCACCTCAGCCAGCACCGCCACCTGCACCGGGGCCAGCACCGCCACCTGCACTGCTGCTAGCAGCACCACTGCCAGCTGTAGCAGCCCCTGTGGGCAGCCGTCCAAGGCTGCTGGGGAAGGCCTGGAGGCTACCACCACCGCGGCCAGCACCGCCACCTGCACCGCGGGCAGCACCACCACCTTCACTGCTGCAAGCAGCACCACTGCCAGCAGCAGCAACCCTAGTGGGCAGCCATCTGAGACTGCAGGTGAAGGCCTGGAGGCTACCACCACCAAGGCCAGCACAGCCACCTGTACCGTGGCCAGCACCACCACCTGCAATGCCGCAAGCAGCACCACTGCCAGCAGCAGCTGCCCCAGTGGGAAGCCGTCCGAGGCTGCAGGTGAAGGCCAGCGGGCTACCACCACCACTGACAGCACCGCCACCTGACGTGCATCTGCCATCTACTGAGCAGCCGTCCTCGCCAGAGTGCAATGTGTAGTAGTGACTACATGGGCTGCAGTGCATCCTGGCCCCGGCAACACCTGTCGGTGTGACACCCAGGTGAGAGACTGCGACCTTGCCCCATCCAGGATAAAAGCACAGTGGACACACAGCCCCCTCCAGAACCATTGGAAGAAGGCATCCACTCACCCCCTCGTTGGCAGGATGAAGCACACTGTGCACAAGGCACCCTCCCAAACCAGTGGAAGAAGGCATCCACTCACCCCCTCCTTGGCAGGATGAAGCACACTGGGCACAAGGCCCGCTCCAGAACCAGTGGAAGAAGGCATCCACTCACCCACTCCTTGGCAGGATGAGGCACACTAGGCACACGCCCCCCCCCCCAGAACCAGTGGAAGAAGGCATCCATTCACTCCCTTCTTGGCAGGATGAAGCACACTGGGCACAAGGCCGCCTCCAGAACCAGTGGAAGAAGGCATCCACTCACCCTCTCCTTGGCAGGATGAAGCACACTGGGCACAAAGCCCCCTCCAGTACCAGTGGAGAAGCCACCCACTAGAGAGACTGTGGCTTTGCATTCCCCAAGCCCAAGCTTTGGGCAACCCACCCACTAGAGAGATTGTGGCTTTGCAGCCCCCACGACCAAGCAATGGTCAAACCACCCACTAGAGAGACTGTGGTTTTGTACTCCCCAGGACCAAGCAGTGGGCATGGAGCACCCTCCAGGCCAGTGGTGTTGTACCATCTTCCGGCTGGGGGGCCCCCCATTCCCTGTCCCCCTGAGGTGCCTGTGTTTTTTCGACCTGATGCAGCTGCAGTGTTCTCTCCGTATTGAGGCAGGAGTCAAGTGTGGCCTTGGCCTCTGTGTTATGGCCCCGTGGTCCATGGACATTTTGGAGTGGGCATTGTCCCTCCTTTTGTATATATTGTATATATTGTATACCATTTATTGTTTAAAGACGTATATCTAAAATTGTATTATTACACTCATTTTATTCCATTCCTTTTGTCCTTGCGTTATTCCTGAGGTCTACGGGGTGTATATGTAATGTTGTTGCATCTTCTTGTGTGTATAGTGTTGGGGTGGGGGTGTTGCGTGTGTTTGTCACTCTCTTTTTCCTCCCCCCCTCCTTTGTGTGCCAGGTGCAGTACCCACGTGCTCGTCTTCACCGGCGTTCGTGTTCCTGGTGTATGAGAAGGTACACCAGCATTGGGAAAAAGTGCAGCTCAGGCTCCACGGCGTCATGGTTCTTCCTTAAGTGTTGAGAGGTGAGTTGTTTCCCTTCAGAGTACTGTTTCCGCCGTGCTTTTGATGGCGTTGGTACCGCCCCGGGAAAGGTGGCGGATTGGACTGTTGTAATGCAGTGCGCGGTACATTGTCTTCCGTCTGGCTGTTGGCAGCTACCACAGCGGTGTTTGTTGCTACCGCCCTGGCGATCGGTTTGTTAAAGTGGCTGTCTGTGTAGGCGGTTTCGGAGGTGGTCATGATTACATTTTTTTTACTGCCGGACTGTTGGCGGTGTTACTGCCACTTTATCACTGACCACCAGGACCTAAATCTTTTATGGGGTGCATCCACAAATGCGCGAAGTGGGCCTGTTCACAGTTATAGTAAAGTTCCAGATCCAGAGCCGCTAGGCTGCCCAGCTCAAACAGTACCATCAGCATTTCCCATGAGATTCTGGGCTGTCCACCAGCCTAGGCCAGAGCTATGAGTAAAGACCTAAGCCTTTTCAAGAAGCTGGATGTGAGGACGAGAGGTATGTTAATGAATAGATAAAGTTGGGCAAAATTACCATCTTGGCTATGGCTATGCAGCCCCGTCAATGAAAGCGGAAGGGAGCGCCAGATCGCCACTTTGTATTCCAGCCACATAATGGCCTTGCCATAGTTGGCCACCCACAACTCGGCCACCTCCCTGCATATGCCCAGATATCGCACCGGTCCATCAGCCCAGCTAAGGGGGTATTTGAAGCAGCACTGTTCTGATGCAGCCAACAGGGGGAAATGACTGACTTATACCAGTTGATCGTAATCCCAGAGATCTGGCCAAACCGTACTATCTCGTCTATCAGTGTATAAAGATGCAGCTGTGGGTCTCAAACATATAGCACAACATCATCCGCAAACCTAGAGACCAGGATTGGGCATTGTCTGAACGCCAATCCTCTATGGTTATGGTGTTGCTTCAAGCGTGCTGCCAGTGGTTCCATCGCCACTGCAAACAGCAGCGGCGAGAGGGGGCATCCTTGTCAAGTGCCTCTAGCTATTGGGAAGGGATCCAAAACCATACCATTGATTCTCAATCTAGCAGTTGGAGCCGAATACAACAAGCAAATTATTTGGATGAACCTAGGACTCAACCCCACCCTAGACAACAGACCGAACATATACGGCCATGCAAGAAAGTCAAATGCCTGGGTGGCGTCCAGGAACTCTGCCGCCACGCGTTCTTCAGGCTCGATCATTCGGGACAGAGCAAAAAAAATACAGAGGTTATACAAGGTCGAGCGACCAGGCACAAACCCAGATTGATCCAGAAGTGCCAAACACAGGAGTAGGGGCTGCAGTCTAGTCGCAATCAGTTTCACCAGCATCTTATTGTCTATATTTACTAGCAATAACGGCCTATATGAATCGCAACTGCACACATCCTTGCCTGGTTTCAATATAGTGACAATGAGGGCCTCACACAATGAGGGGGGGAGAGTCCCGCCCTCGAGATCCTCTGCATAGACCTAGTAAGCGCAGTGCTAATAAATGTGTGTACTCCTTATAGAAGGCCGACGGCAGTCCATCCAGCCACAGGGCCTTGTCTCCTGGCAGACTATGTATAACCTGAATGACATTGTCCACTGAAAACGGAGCATCCAGGTACTGCCTGTGCGTGTTCTCGAGCCAAAGCAGGCTAATGTCCTCAAAGTATTCCTGATACGCCGCCGGGTACGGCCCCAACATTTCGGCATATAAGTAGAAATAAGTCAAGACCGGCCTGATCCCCTCAGTGCCAGTTTGGCGTACTCCAGTGGAGTCAATCAACTCAACAACATAGCTCCCAGCCCACGGCCTTCGAAGCATTGAGGCCAGCGTTTTGCCAGCCCTCTCCTTATCCACTCGCCTTGGCTTCCCTTCCCAGAAAACAAACCTCACAGAGTGCCACCTCCTCATATTGTGACAGCTTCTCTCTTATTTCAGCCAGAAGGCTGCTGGACCTATCTGTACACATTTGTTTCTCCAGAATAGCGAGTTGGGCCTCTAAGTCTGCTAGTTTGCATCGGATCGATCTTAGCACGCCATATTGCTTGGCGAAGCATATCCCACCTATTACTACCTTGAATGCCTCCCACAAGATGCCCACCGAGGATACCGACCCCTGGTTGACAGAGAAATATTCCACAATAGCGGTACAAATCTCCTCCCTGAAGGCTTGATCTCTTGATGCGCCATGGGGCAGTCTCCATGAGAATCCATAGCGAGGGCCCCGTTATCAGCAGTTCCAATATAACCGGAGAATGGTCTGATGAAGTGCAGGACATATGTACAATAGACTCCGTCCAAAACTCTACGTCTCTGGTTCTGAGCCATCTATCAATGTGGGACCAGCTATTATGTATGGTGTTAGGTGTGTTCCTTCTCTGTCTGTACCATGTTTCACCCTCCATAGATCCACCAAGGCACTTTCAGCCATAATAAGGGATAAGGCCTTTGTGGCTGCCACATGCTGCAGCAGAGCCCGACTCTCCCGGCCTGCCTCAAAGTCAAATACAACATTGAAATTTCCTCCCCATAGCAGGGACCCAGAGCCCAAGAAGCTAATCAGTCGCCATACCGCCCCAAAGAACTCTGGATTATCAACGTTGCGACCGTAAACTGATATCAGACAAAATGGCCTGTTGTGTAATCTATTCTGCAGCATAACATATCGGCTGTGCGGGTCCATAAGTGCTTTTTCCGTACACCACTGCAGTAATTTTCTAAGCAGGATGGCCACCCCCTTAGCATAGCTTGAATATACCGCTACGTGGCTCTCACCAATCCAACCAGCCCTCACTCTAATTAATCAGGTGAGTTTCTTGGAGCATGCAGACGTCTATCGCGTGGTGCTGCATATAAGCGGACAACAATCTCATTTTACACCCATCATTCAGCCCCGAACATTCCATGTCAAGCACCTCACAGGAGTCGCATTTTTAGAAGCCATCCCATTAACCTTTGCATTCGTTCCATCACCACCCCTTTCCATACATAAAGGGAATCAGCTGTGGGGACGGGATGGAATAGGGGAGAAAAAACAGGGTATAAACATCAAACCTAGTGACAAATGGTACATCTGCTTCCCCCGGCCCACTCACGCCCCCCAATTGGGCCCGACCACCCGTCGCAACCCCAACCAAAAACATATCCTATCTCAAAACCACAACTAAATGATTTGGACTCATCCAACGGGCCGTTAGCTTGGCCATCAGACTTCCCACCCAATATGGGTAGGTGGGCAGGAGCAGCCAAGTAGTCCCAAACTCAACAGGTCAGTCACCACTGAGGTGCAGTTCGCTCATGGGCCCAAAAGGGCAACAGGGCACCGTCCAAACCCACAGACACTCCTCATGCGGGACTGATCTCAGTCATTGTCACTCAGGTGATTCCCTTCCTCTTCATTTGCCAGCGAGCAGTCAGGGGCCATTTTGTTTGGGAATGATTTTTGCAAACTTCACATCCAGTTTCGGATCCAAGAAAAAATTTAATTACGTTTATGTTGTAATCGCAGCCTAGCCAGGTGGATGAGGGAGTATTTAACCTCCGTGTGGCTCAGGGTGCACTTAATCAGGGGAAACACCCAAACAGGCTGCCTGCACACCAGTGGTGTAGTCTAGAAAGATGCTGTGTTTGTTGTTGTTATATATGATGGGGTGGAGGTCACCGGCAAGGAGAAGGACCTTGTCTCTATCGCTATAGTTGAGCAGGCATGCAATAACAGGCCGCGCTGGTGCCCTAGGCGGCGGCTGCGTACCTAGCCACCTGTGTGCCCGCTCCACCTCTATCACTAAAGAGAGCTCACCAGAGAAGAGCGCAGTGAGCATCGCCTCTACATAGTCCTCCATGTCTGTCGATTCCATGAGGCCTAAGATGAGGATGTTGCAGCGCCTGGATCAAGCTTCAAGGTCCTCGTTTTCTGTTCCAGATGACTTCCAGCACCCGTTCCATTTGGAGCATTAGTTTGGTCTCTCAGCTCTGACCATCCTCCAAGTCTGAAACTCTACTCTAGATTCTGCCTGCACCAGACGGGTATTGTGATCATCAACCCTATCATTCAGACGATCCATGCAATCGGTTAAATGGTCCAGTTTAGTATATATGGCCACCAGGCTGTGCTTGACTGAGGGCAACCGAGAGTCCTCCTCTTAGGCAGCTCGTCCATTGATCTGCCCACTTGGCTGCACTTTTCTTTGCCCTCAAAAGTCAGCTTTGTTTTTTTTGGTCCGTCTTCCCCATTGTGACCAGGTACAACCCCCAGTGAGGGTGCCACTTCATTTGGCTTTGGAATACCGGCATACAGTCCTGCCTCAGTCACCCTCTGCCTTCACCGCACTGCCCGGCCAGACACCACCAGCCCGGAAGGAAACCAAAAGCATGCCAGGCAGGCCACTAGCTCCTCATGCATACACGCCGTCCAGTCCTGTAGTTGCGGCCGCACGATCACTCGCTGAGGCGCTAGGGTCCAAACTCCCCATCCGTTTGCATACGTAGCTCTCAATAGAGAGCAGTGGCCTCTCTCTGCCTAGGCCCCTCCTCCTCAGTAGCCCTGGACCGTGCAACAAGTGGTTGGGACCAGTCAGTTAGGCCCCCCCAAGGTCGGGCGCGCCGATACATGCGGCCAGCGGATCCCGCCCCAGGCACCAGACGACAAAAAGTGAAATTTTAATACATAGCATGACATGCTGACTGTCAAAGGCACTCGCTTTTTAAATGTATGTATATATAGAAGTAAAGGACAGTGGAATAACATTACGCTGCACTATTGTATTTCAGATCAAAAGACAGAGCATCATGGTAGTGTTGTCATTGGTTGACACCATAGACAATACTTGTTTGAAGTGTAAGTTACACATATCACTTTCAATGACTATATTGGAGATGAACACACATTTGCAACATGTACACACATATGGGTTTGATGTGCCTAGGAGAAAATATCACTTAGAAACACTATACTTCTTTTTTGGACCTGTTTTTGGAAGCACAACATACATCAATAGAAAGCAATGGGCAGAGCCAATGCAAGGAATGATCCCTGGGGAACTACACACAAATTGAATATACATATTTCACATTGTTAAAAAGAGATACAAATATGATGCTAGTAATTGGTTTGAAACAATATATTTTGTGGAGTGAAGGTTAGATATATCTGTTTCGATAAAGGTGTTGAACCATTCTCAGCTAAGTTAAGGGCAGAAACCCATTAGTGATTGTTGAAACAATGCTAAGTGCAACTTACCAGTCTCCACTCCGTCAGAGATTCATGTCAAGCCTTCAGGATGTAGTATGTGCAAGACCTCAAAATATAAGATACACTGTTCCAAATTGAAAGGAAGAGAGAGGATACCGTAGCAGGGGTCCTAAATTTTAGGAGCAAAAAACCTCACACATCCCGGAGGATGTCATGCTTCATCATCGGAGCTGCTCCTCGTCAGACCGGCACAGCAATGTCT
Source organism: Pleurodeles waltl (assembly GCF_031143425.1). NCBI lineage: Eukaryota > Metazoa > Chordata > Amphibia > Caudata > Salamandridae > Pleurodeles > Pleurodeles waltl. The sequence continues at coordinate 1,095,591,335 of NC_090446.1, read as the reverse complement.
GACGGGCATTACCCCGAATGGGGGGGCTCTTTGCCGGAGATCTTTTTAAATGATGATGCCGTGACCCCAAGAGTGAGAAAGCACAGAAGGAGATCGAAAGTAGTGATTAAAATTGTCTCTCAAAATCAGCACCAGGTAACAAGTTTATTGGACCAGATGAGAGAAAAAGGCCAAGGTTAAAAATAGTCATACAAGTGAAACAGAAATAATGATCAATCACTCTATATCAAAGAATCAAAATAAGGGCGGGGAATTTCCAAACCATCCCTATCAAGGGTCAACATGTTTCGCATCGTGGTGGTCCATACGGATCCAGTGATGCTTCGTCAGGACCAAAAATGACTATGAGTATCTCCTAGACGTAAGGGGGTCTGGATATCTATTCACCAGAAATTATCAGAAAAAAGAGTATCCAATCACTTACATTAATATGAAAAATTGTTCCTTACTGTTGCCCATCCCAATTAGGGGAGCGCGCTTCCTAGGACCACACAGACCAGTCCTGTGTGAGCAGATTGTTAGCTACAGCATCACTCTGTCAAATATTCAGGACTACATTTGCCTCTTCTGGGTTTTGGTAGTATTTTGGACTTGTGCTCCAAACAATTGTGGCTCTACTCTTGTGATTTCATCCACCATGACAGACAACTCTCCCTCTGAAAGATGGGAATTTCTCCTCCCTGCTATAGCGAATTATGGAGAAAAACTAAACTAGTGTCCAAAACGTTGAGGGAAAATCAATTAAATATGGTTTTAACAAAAGCCTGTCTCCTGTGTTGTAATTCCTGCATCGAAATGCTGTTCTGCAGTGTGATGGCAAAGGAGCATGGTGTGAAGTGGAATGTGGTTTTTAGTGTATTTTGCAGGTGTTCACAATTGTCCAATTTACAACAGTGGGAGTAGCTAGCATCCAATCAATGGTCACAATCACAGTACTATGCTGACTGAGTTCTGCGACGGACTCCCGTCATCATGGGCCCGCCGCTGACACACAGTCAGCACAACTGCGTGATTTATATGTGATCAATAGAATTCGTCAGCTGCCGGATGGATGTGGCGGCCTTTGGCTTAACCACAATACATCTAAATATGGTGGGTGGAAGACAACTGACTTGACAGTCTTCTCAAGCCCACCGCTGACACGGCTTGGCGGTGAAATCGCTGATATCTAAATCAGGCTCTAAGGGGCAGATTATGAGTCTGAAAGTCACAAGACTGCCAGACTCGCTGTGGCGGTCAGACCATCATGGCTGTAGTGGTCTGACTGTTACATTAAGAGGCTAGTAGCCAGACCCACCAATCTACACCGTCCCTGCCAGGATCCACAATCCCAATGGGCTGATGGTGGTCCCTGTTGCAATCAGCCAGGGCGGCTCTGAATTCAGCTCTGTCCTGCTGATTACAACCTTGTTCTCTGCCAGCCTTTTCATGGCAGTTTCACCACCATGAAAAGACTGGTGCAGAAGAAGTGGAGGGGTCCCCCTGCCCAGCACCCTTGAAATGCACACTGTCTTCTATTCAGATAGTACATATTTCAAGTGTTCTGGTGCACCCTGCGTGCAGCAGCATTGACACTGGCTCAATTATGAGCTGGGAATAATGCTGCTGCACCTTTCCCACTGGGCTGACCTGCATAAATCTTAGCTTCCACTGGTCATCCCAGTGGGAAAGTGGTATTGGGGCCAGTGGGGAGACTGCCAGCACCGCAGCTTTCTGCTCGTCAGGAGTTTTGTGGATGGCTGTGTCCAAATGACCTCCAATGTCTGAACATAGACATCATCACTGCAACTTCGTCCATCTGGTCTCTGATGGCCTCAAAGCTTTCTCAGACACTTCTGGGTGCTCTGCCCCACTGAACTATATGTTCACAGACATATTTATTCAGAAATTCTTCTGAGTCTGAAGGTAATTCACACTCCATCATGGTCTGCCTTAAATTGGGACTTTGTCCAGGTTTTACTCGAATAGGTGTCCACAGTTGTCTGGGTGGTCTTTTAGGTACTATTTTCCACTTTAAAATTTATAAACTCATTACTCCAGTTCTACTGATTCAATTTGTGTTGCTTTGGTAAAATAATTAATTCAAATGTATTCTATTTTTCTAAATTGGTATGAGATTTTTCTTGTGTTGTGTTTTCACTTTATTGTTTAAGTGCTGCATTAATACTTTACAGATTATTTTTACGTGAAGCCTGAATGCTTTTGGGCCAAGTTACCTGAAGGTTAGTCACAGGTTAATTTGCTAGCTTTTTGTGGTTCACCCTTACAAGGATTGTGACTGTTGCTTATGCAGGTTCCACCCCTCTGAACCAACAACCCAATCCCTCACAGGAATACCGAAACCCCTTCCATTTTTAGTTTGATCATAAAGAAAAATCTGGAAAAATGCAACTGTCCTGTAACTCAGTGCTAGTATAGTATATGCAATATAGAGATGAGCTGATGGTTGCTTTCAAGACTAAAGAATACTAAAAGTTGTATACTATTGGACCCTTAAACCATGAACATGGTCATGAAGTCTCACCTACAAAGAATGTAATATTGTATGAAAGAAGTAATCTGATTTGTTCACCTTGTTAAAATAGGGGCGAGAAAAGATTTCAAAGAACACTGCTGCGAAAAGTGCTGGATTTCTACAGTGCATCCAAGTATATCACACAAAGAGAGTGAAGGCTGCAGATGAAAAGGTGATGACAACAACCACTGTTTCATAGAGTCAAGCTCAAGTTTAGAGCTTGGATTCAGAATGTGGCTGAAGGAGACATTTGGGAAGAAGTTCCAAGTTCACCCCTCCCTGCTGAAGTAAAAACAATTAATATCTAGAGGAAGAAACATTGCAATATCATAAAGAAGGAGAATATGTGACTGAAATTCAGATAGAAACTTTAGTTCAGGAGAAAGTAAACAGAGAAAGTAAACCCCCCTCCAAAGGAAACTGATTTACCATAAGCCAAGTTGCTGAGGCAAGGGGCATCACAAATCCAGTCATAAGTGAATACAAGTCAGAGATGAGAATATGCATTGAGAAGAGAAGTGATTCAAATCAGTGAGAAAGTGTAAAAGACTGGAAGTATCCAAGGTGACAGTTAATCAGAAAAGAGTTAGAGACAATTGAAGTACAGTAAATAAATAAAGTGAGTCACCTGCTGCTAAATGACCAGCACGAGAGAGCATGCCAAATAGAAAGTATGCATCACCCAAATTTATCTAACATCATTTTGAGCAGATCAAGAATCAGATGTGACAGTCTATGGTTTATGGCTGTGCATTTCTGTGGGGAAGACTGAAAAAAACACCACTTGTTTAGAGTTAACATTTTGAAACACACAAGAATAACTTAATTTATAATTTAGTTGTTTTGTACTTTAAGTGTTCAGATGATGATAGTAGGTTTTCCTGAAGTCCATGGAATGAAGATTGGTTCCAGGTTTTGCACCTGTTTAGAAGTTAGATGTTCTTCTCTCATTTCAATTTTTACTTAATAACTGATGGAAAACTGCAGACAAAGGTGCTGCAAAACTTTTAGTATATTTTAATTGATAATGATATTAATAATACCTTTAGTTGGCCTATTGTTGTGTGTGATTTCTCCAGCTGAATACACACCACCACCACAATTTGAACTAGCCACTGTGCACAGTGATATTATAAACATGACGTCAACTTTAAGGATAGTTCTGTAAGTAACTGTAAAGATAATTTATATTCTACTTTATTAGAGGGTTATACCAGCATTATGAATGTTAAGGATTGTTTAGTCTACACGTATTTACCTTGTTTAAAGGCAGAAGATTTAATTTATTCTCAATTACCTCTCTCCTACACACTCTCCTGTAATGTCTTTGCTAATAAGGTTCATAATAAGGAAGTGTTGTCTCCATATATTTCCAACTTTAATACTTTGTGTGAAGAAACATCCTACATCTGAACATTCTGTGATTTGTGTAACTTTCTTTATAAACTTAAAATGATTGTACAACCTAACATGAGTGTCAGCAAGACTAAAAATGTGTTTATTAAGGAGTATAATGAAAGATGGGTCAAATACTGAGTACTGGAAGGAGAGAAACTGAGGAGAAATTTGGTAATTTGAATGGTAAATGAAGATTGGGAATGAAGTATGTGAAAAGAGGATTGTTGTGCATGGTATGATTGAAGCCTCAGGGTACTTATTCAGTGAACTTTGTTAGAGAAAATGAGTTGTGAAGGAGGTATGTTGTTAATAAGTTTTTGATTGTTGAGGAACCTATATTTAGAGGAATGAATTATACGTGTGGTAAGACTGTCCATTTACACCAGCTTTGTAATTGGGTAGGTAATTGCTTTCATGTGATGGTATTCCCATGGGTTTACAATGTAAATGAAATGAGTGATGCTGTTGGTTTGAAAAGACTGAAGTATGGATTTGGATAAATTGTTTTAGATGTGCTACACTTCTTTCTGTTGGTGTGGCTTTGAATTATGTGAAAATTAGGATAGTCTTGACTGTTGTTGATCGCTTTGCTTTTAGCACTGGTGGGACATTAACTAAAATAAACAAAGAACTAATGGCTATGCATGCTATGATTAGGCAAAACTGCCTTGCATTAGACATCCTTCTTGCAAAGAGGGTGGAGCCTGCCCATCTGTTGAAGGTGCAACAGTGCTAAACCTTCATTCTTGATAACAATAAGCTTATTAACGCTGGTTGACCACATTTTTAAACAGGGAGACCGAAATGAGACACAATGCTATCACCTGACCTGTGATCTCCCATGGGTTGCATTGGTCAAGGTGCTGGGAAGAGTAATTTTGGCAATGATATATAACTGGGTGGAGGAGAAACACATCTTGACAGACATTCAATATGATTTCCATAATATAGATGGCATATGATATATAGTGTAATAATCTGCCTCTATTAATCTCAAAATATACGGCTGCCAAAAGGGGCTCAATTTATTTATGCGTTATGGACCTGTCTAATGTGTTTGATTGTGTCTCCCATAATAAGTTGTGGATCTTGGGGTAATAGAGGCAATAATGCAGCAATTTTAATGCCTTTGAAATTTAGCTCCATATGAAGAAATAGGGAGCAGATTATGGAATGTAGAATTTTGTGTTTAGAGTCCCAGTCGGTATGTAGCTTCCCCGACTAGTGGTGGGAGAAATTAGTCCTAGGATTTGTGTCGCGGGGTGGCAGTACCGATCTCAGGCGATTGTGGCCTGGGGGACCCAGAGTCACCTGATCGGTCCCCCAGGGGCACGATCGGACGAATTACGTTGGCACATTTAAAGAAGCATTCCGACGTACTTGATGTAGATGAGTGAAGGGAGGAGGACGGAGGAACACGAAAGCAAGACGTGGAACGGTGGGGAAAGGAAGGAGACCCAACGAGAAAGACTGAGGGGCAGGGGAGCAGGCTGTCTGCTGCTGGGACCAAGGAAACGCCCCAAGAGGAGCAAGGAGTCACGCACAAGGACGGCCATGATAACAGCGTCCCCAGGACGAACGCAGAGGCCATCCATGTCCCTGGAGGGACTTGGCTTTTGCAGGTACAGGACCGCTTACGCGGTCGGTTTGTGGCATGGGCACAGAGGGTTGATAGAAAAGGGGGGAGGGCTGGAGTAGGACAATCCTAGCTGAGTTAAGGAAGGTAAAACATAAATCCAGAGATTTGGACCCCCATTGTTTTAATTACCAAAATTCTTCCACTGAGGTGAATACTAGTGGCTGCATGTATATAAGAGGCACGACACGAAGGTATTCTGGGCTCTATCTTATTTCTCTTCCCTCTCTCTATCCCATTTTTAAAAACAGAAGAAAAAACCCTCCCCTACAGAACCCTTCCTTTTCTTTTATTTGTTTTTGCATGTAGACAGAAAAGATAACATTGAAAGGAGATGTAGTAAAGACCACTCACCTGAACCAAGCCTTTCTTTTTGTTTTCCGCCCCATGAACCCAGGTGACGAGAGCCTTTGAGGACTGGGATCCTTCCTGTGATGAAAAGAGACCAAGAATAAGCAAGGAAAAGGGGTCTGAAACCAAACCAAAAAAAGGACCACAGACTATATATATCAAAACGGTCTTCATATTTAATTTTATTTTCTTCCCTCTGTTGGAAATTGGTAGCACACTCAGTTTGACGCCAGCATACAATAAGCATAATAAAAGACATACACACCTGTGATCGTATCTTCTGTGATCTCCCTACAACAGTTAGTTTAAGGAAATGCTCTAATCTGTTTGATTTTAACACATGTGTATGTGTGTCCCTTAGGTTCCAGGCAGGTGGCACCTTACGAATCAGGAATCCCTACCATCACAAGAGACTCAGAGAGGGTGCAATGCAAAACAAGAAAGCTTCTCCTATCTTGTTCATCCCCAATCCCCTTTCTACCCCAGGGTTTAACCACCAGCTTGCCGTATGTTAGTATGTTGGGTAGACTCTCTCCACTCCTGCAGAGACCTGCTTCTCAGCTGAGTGAGCTAGCAACATATACCAAAAAGTTCTCAATGTCTTAGGGAGTGATGGAGGGGGGTGTTGTCACACCCATCCTCTTCACCTTAAATAGTGATACTTTGAAGAATGTGTTAGTGGAAGGTGTCAAGGACATTCCTCAGGTTGGCCACATTCCAATTCTGGTGCTTCACTTTGCAGATGACACAGTCTTGATGTCTAGCACAACTATTGTGCACCAGCTCCTATGAATAACTTTTCATCTTACATGGGAGAACTGTGCCTAAAAGTTAATATCAAGAAGTCATTCATAGAGATATGTGGGGCATCCACCTCAATAAAGAAATGCTTTAGTGCTCAGTGCATCGCCATGAAACTAGCAACTCTGTTTTCCTATCTGGAAGTCATTATCAACTCCAGATGATCTTGGAGGCAATGGGCAGAAAGGAGTTGTGATCAATTTGCCAAAGCAAGTAATCCACTCCTCTACCTTTCTTCTAAACTGGGTGTAAAACCAAATAAGGAATTGTGTACAATACACTGCGCAAAGTGTACATTGGGGGCAACATAGTAGTCTGGGGAAATGAAAAAGTGAAGAAATTAACTGTGCAAGAAAATATATGCCTCAGACAATAATCAGTGCCCACAAGCTGCATGTTTACCCTATGCCACTCTGAAATAGGGGTGCCGTACAGAGAAGATCTCATTACAGTAAATACTTTACTATAGCTTGGCATATAGATTAAAACAGAGGTGACCCTAAATAGGTGAGTAGTGGTGGATTGTCTAATATTAGATCAAGCATTAGAAATACTTTGGTTAAAAATATAAAGAGCTTATGCCACAGGATAAACTGGACAACTGTTTTTTATGATCCTGAATCAATGTTGAATGTTAGCAAGACAGAGTTCAAACAAATGTGTTTCCAGTTTTTTGAGCGTGAGATAATATTAGGCATTAGACCCAAAATTAGTTTTAAAGCACACTGTGAAGTGACACCCGAGAAGGGGCATTAACCTTATCTATCATACATTTTGAATACCCAAAGTCGATATTTTTCTAATACGTTTTAGGCTCACTATAGTGCATTGCATTGCTTCTTTCCACAAATGTAGTATTTGTCAAACACCATGGCTAAATGCCCCTGTGATAACAGTTTCAATCAATGCATGTTACATTTCACACTGTTTTGTGTGTTTTATAGGCGTCTAAGTTATTTCTGAGACCCATTTTAAACAGCATACCGTGAGATCTAGATGGGTGCCTCTGAATTTCCTGCAACAATTGCAATCTCCTCTAATATGTACCTCTGTAACATCCTATTTACGACATCTCATGCAAATTAGGAAATCTATGGGAGACCAATGACCTGATCATGTGCAATAGGAGAAGAAGTGATATTTTTAAAGGCCTTAATCATATTTCTTGTATGTTTTATGAATTTACGAATTTATGATTTTAAGAAAATCCATGATTTTAAAAGTTTAAATATATTTATTAGGCGCTGAAGTGTTACAGTACTTTAGACTTTTAGTAAAGTTATATTTGATGTTCCCCTCAGGACACTTGTAAATAAAAAAATGTTGGTCTTATTTGCTCACACACAAGTGTAGCAATACTTAAGTGATATTGTTCTCAGGAGTTTTTTTAATGGCAGTGAAATCATTGCCTTACTGCTGATTTAATTGTGTATTATATTGTGCTTTTATGATTTTTTTTCTTTAACACAAATAAAGATTGTTGACTGACTTATTAATGCCTATATAACAGTCCAATTATTTATCATGAGGCAAAATCTTTTGAGGAGTTTGGAGTTTGGTTTATGGAAATCAGTTGGTTCCTTGTTTGCTGCGATTAAAAACGGACTTGGAAAGGTTGGTGAATGGTATGGCACCTTATGAGGGAGTGTGCCACGTTCAATTCTAACTTCATTAATTAGTGTGTTAATTTGTGCAATTGGCTTCATTATCTTGCTTAAAATTTTTGAATTAATGTTTTTTTTACTAATGAGGCTAAATTGGGAGTGGAAGAAGAAGATTTCAACAACCTCACCAAATTAGAGAAAGCGTGAAACCTGTGAGTTAGAAGACCTCAAAGCATGAGCCTTTGTTGATCTCAACATGCTGGAAGAACCGAGGCACAAAAGACAGAAAGTGATGCAGACCATATTATGAGATGTAATGGTGGAATGTTGGTAATGATTAAAATCATCACGGGGGATTTTGTGGATTTACTTTCTGATCAGAATCATATGTGCTTATCATTACAAGTCATTTGCAAGTAAAAATAATATTTTTGTATGTTTACATTATGTTTTTATGAGGTGTGCTAAACTATGCCGCACAAAATCCTCAATGACATCATTAATTAACATGGTTAATTAACATGGTTTTTGTTTCAGAATATTCATCCTATGATTATATTTCTCATTGATACAGCCGCAGCAAAATGTGTGCTGTTTATTGTGAGATGATATATTGTTCACGGAGCACTCTGAATGAAGCGTTTAGAAACTTTTCAAGGCTTTCACTCCTTGTACACTGCAGTCCGTTCAATAATGAGTCTTTTCAATATTTATGTAACCATATTTGGTGAGACCTCTGATGACATTAGGTCAGGAGGGTTTCATATTTTTTCATTTAGACGGATAATGCTAGGATAATGGTAGATTATATGATTATATGATGTTTTATAATGTTGAACTGTGATTTGCTACATTTGTTACATCATACTATGTGATTTCTGTTACTTTGTATGGTGAAAATTGCTATAAAAGACCCTCAAATTGGGGGTGAGCAAGATCTTTTTGTTTCTCTGCTAAGGATGCTGTTTTGCTCATTGCTGTATCTATCTTAAATGTTAAAGAGCCTTCATGGCAATTTGATTACTATTGACCTTCCACTGACTATTTATACCAAACTATTTTTTCCTTCTGTGTTGTGCTTTTATATTTGATACATCTTCATCGTTTCCCAAATGTAATGATCTCAAACTCCTTTTTCAGTCAGTATTTATTATTCACCGTGTTTTGAAATGTTATTTTGAATCTTATCACTAAAGACATATTGCCCTCTCTATTCTTGTGGACAACACCATCCCCAACCCTGTGATGGGTGCTACGAATAGGATGCCAATATCTAGGAGATAAAGCCCACATGCCCTCATAGTGTCATCAATAGATTATGATCCACTGTGTGTATTCCAAACGTGGCGAATAAATGAAAGGTTACCTTCCAATTTTAACCATTATGAGCCCCTCCAGTAACCTGAAAAAATATATAGTAATTTTTGTTAAATTGGAAATATATACAAATAAATCACCACCATTGAGCATCCCCCACTTCATGCCACTGCTCTGAAAAAATAAAATAGGTGAATTGCAGTCTTAAATAACTTATTTGATACTTCTCTATACTACTGAGAGGGCTGGTAAGGAGAGTTAAGGAAACATGCTTTTCGCCCCTATTTGGGCTTCTATCTCCGGTTTTTCGACTTTGAGAGTAGACTGAGGCCTGCCAACCAGAATTAATTGCCAATGTTATAACCCATTACAAAGTATATGTTGAGTTGGCTATGCTCAATTGGCAAATTCTGACTTACTTACAAGTACCAAAGGCATGCAAGGCAGAGTGTTGACCTTACTGGTGACCTCCCTGCCGGCCTTATTTCGATTTTCCCCATGGGCTGATGGGCAGAAACCAACGTTCCACCTGTCAGCAAAGCGGGAAAGTGGCAGCAGCATTGTCGCTGGCTCGTAATCATGCCAGCGGCAGTGCTGCCACCCACAGGGGGCACCAGCACCCTCCTAATGCCCAATGTCTGCACAGCAGACACTGTGCATTACAAGGATCCTGGGCAGGTGGACACCTGCACTGCCCATGCCATGGGCAGGGCAGTGCAGGGGCCGACCTGTGCCCCCCTGCACCAGTCTTTTCATGGTTGTGAAACCGCCATGTAAAGGGTGGTGAAGAACCAGCTCATAATTAGCAGGGTGGTGTTGACTTCATCACCGCCCTGGCTGGTTATGACCTGCCCACCGTCAGCCTGTCAGGAACATTGTTCCGGCAGAGACAGCAGTCGTTTGGCGGCCCAACCCCCAAACTATTAATTTGGCAGTCAGATCGCCAAACCGGCGGCAGACATGACAATCACAGAGAGTCTGGTGGTCAACAGACCGCCAGAATCGCAATGAGGCCCCTAGTTTTATCTTTGTCTTAGCAGCAAAAACCTTGAAGTTGTTGTTTTGCTGAGGAAAGTTAGTAGCCTCATTGGCTAATACAGGGTTACTAGCTGGGACACCAGCCTGGCTAACTTCTGAATGGGACTAACTAACTGGATACTGTAAGGTATTAAATTAATCGTGGCATATCATGGCATTAAATGTGACTTGATGGCCAAGTCCAAATAATGTCACTTCTAAAACTGAACAATTTTTAGAAAGTTGCCACTCTGTGCCCCAGCTGGTCTAGTAGTTTCATATGGGCCCTGGCCAACTGACAGCTTTCTGCCTTCCTGGGAAGGTGTGAACGACTATGAAGTGTGGGAACAGTAGCAGTCTCCTATAGGGAGAGGTGTCACCTCCCACTTGGAGGTAGCCACTTAGGGTGTTAACCCAAAAGGTGAGCTACAAAGGGGAATATATCTATTATGGGAAATGGCATCAGCAATCATGAGGGGCTGCCTTTTGCCCTGGTGGACAAGTTGGAGACAGAGCCAGGGAGTGAAACCTCGTACCGCATTTGGTTTTCCCATTGACTTGTATCTTTTAGGTAGCCACACCTCTGAGGTGGGCTCTTCAAGCTCCTCATAGTTGAGAGAAGGTTCAGAAATCAAGAGAGTGGCAAATATGTTGTCCTTTGGGATTGCCAAATGCCACAAATTACTGGAACTTTGTCACTAAACAGGATGGGACCTTCTAGCCCATTGGCAAGTGACAGTGTTGTCACCTTGGGCACTTTCCTGGGATAAATATGGTACCCCTGGCACTATGAACTGTGGTACACTTGGGATTTGGAGAAAGTACAGAAGAATAACCAACCTGCCACCCCTGAAAGTGCACAAAGAGAGGCTGCACTATCAGAAGGTCTGTACCTGCTTCACTCTGGGTTAGTAAAGTTTGGAATGTGTTTGTGGCTCCTGACTTGAGGAAACGTTGATTCTCAGTCCCAGATTTCAGCAGTGACTCTAAAGGACAGTTGGTTGCCCCTGTAAATCACCATGGACATCAAAGCTGGAAGAAGTCTAAACCAACAATTTGGTAGCCATCGCAGACGTTTTTCTGCTACCTGCCGCTGGGTGCCAAAAGTGACCAATCCTCCATGGCTAAAAGTTGTACCTGAGTCTACTTGATCCAGGAATGCCATCAAAGTCTGAATTCATCCCCCGAGTAACACTAGCCCCAATGAAAGGATTTCACCTCAACCAAAGTACAAGGAGACCAGTAGCCTAGCATCCACTGTCCATCTACAGCATAAAAGAGGAATTTGTGGGACCCAAAATTTGTAGGACCTGTGGCCAAAGTATCTACACAGAGGACTCACCACAAAGGCACCCTCATTGACCACACCTAAACCTGAGCACCCTTGAACATCTTTCCATTCTGTATCCTCAGCACTGAGACCACTCAATTGATGTCTAAGGCGGTCATCCTGTAAAGTTTGAAACTGAACTTAAAAATACTCTAGTGGCTAAGTAATTATCTGAACTATCCTTTCTAGCCTTCTGACCTCTGCTCTTTCAGAATTGGTCACCCAACTCGGGTCAGAGATGCCAAACAAACTCTTTCAAACTTTTCAAAAGATGATGAACTTTTTGTTGACAAATGCGTGTTTTCAATTGCTGTAAAAGTTTATAAATGCTTTAAAAATTCATATCTTCAGGACTCTCCTGTGGATTTTGATGATCAAAGACACTAAAGAGTCATACAAATACACTCCATTTTTATAAATTGTTGTCTCTTTCTTGCTGTGTGACATTCTTATTTCATTGTTTGGTACTTTTATGTGCTTTACACTAAGGCCTCATTAGAGGTTTGTGGGTGTGGCGTTGTTGCACACCACCAATGTGACAGTAGCAGTCCAACCACCACATCTCAGAAGGTGGAAATGGGCAGTATATAGGGAGACACTCACCTGCAGGCAGCCTCACATGTCAGTGCCGCCATGGAGCCCATCACACACGTCCTGCTGCTGTTGTTGATCATCAATAGAGCAGAAAACCAACACCACCGTGGACGCAATGGACCACAAGTACACACACCTACCTGTGTCATTACACTCAACAACAGATCATTGCGCTGTTGTCCACATGATATGGGAGTCATGCTACAGGCACCAAGTACACATCTCATTGTGTACACAGTCGGGATCATACATAAAGATGGACACATTCACAGTCACAATACGCCACATTTGGGCAGGTCACTTGCACTGCAACACTACACAAAAACACACATCTACTCATCTCAGGCACAAGGATGTGAAGGCTACACAGCATTGTCTCACACAACACCTACAACACACCAATATCACATATACAAATACAACCCCCACACTCACATTCCTCACAGGTCATGGACTGTAATCACATCCAACACACATATGTATGGATATGTCATAGGACACGAACACCACTTCCATCAAACAGCCCTGCGATGTACACACACATCACCCACATTACAGCACAATGGAAGGACAATGGCACGTACAATAGATGGCGAGACAAATATACAGAAACCACTATGCTAACAATACATGTACAATAGGGATGGGTGTATCAGGAGCACCCAGAGAATGAAACTGCTCTGGGAAACATGTCACTTTGCACATGCCCCTTTAACAAACTTTGCACAGAACATGGCCCTACATGTGTCTCAGGGACAAACAATAATAGACACAAATGGTATGCCAATATGCACAATGTGAAAGTGCAAACCAACAAAGCACATAGAACTCCAACTGCATGGAATATACCTCTACATGAACTATCTGCAAGGTACACACAGCTAAATTGACACATGAACAGTCAATTGCAAACAGACCCTCCAAGTCTGCACAAACAAAATTCAAGCTGACACAATTAGATGAATACATAATCCATAATAGGGGGCATGTCTAACATCATACATGCTTACATAGGACAGTCCAAGATGAAATACTTACCATAACAAACAGTACAAAAAGCACTGGCACCAGCATTGCATTTACATCCACATATTTAAACCCAAGACGCATACCCTTGTGTTGGGGGGCACCAGCAGTAGCCACAAAGTCAGATATTGCAAACAACAGCAAATGGATTAGCAAGCAGGCTGAAACAACTGTAGGCAGACAACATAAGTCACTCAGGAACAACATTATAGTAATAAAGGAATTGCAGGACAAATGTGTACCCCCAAAAAACTGTTTGGGTTTCTTAACTTTAAATTATCAAAGTTCAAGGCCATTGGCCAGTCCATAGTGTGATGCCCAGACACTTCACGGAACCTCCAGAGAAGGAAGGCACCAAATGGGCAGGCAGGCACCTCAGGGATAATCCTTGGGGGGATGGGCCAGATTTGGGAGGGGGAGTTTGGTTTTGAGTTTGGGAGGGGTTGTCTGCTTTTTTGAGAGGGTGGGCATCCTTTTGGGGGAGTGGTATGGGTGCTTGCAGGGGGGCATGTTGACCTTGGAGATGGACGGGAGGGGCTGGGTGGGAGCCTCTTGGTTTTGGGATGGGGTGGATGGAACAGAGGAAGGGGGAAGGCCACACAAAAGACATTCTCAGGGACACAGGGACGGTCATCCGAAATGGATCAGGATTTGGAGGTTTAGGGGGTTGTTGTGTGCTGTGTTGGTGTGGATGTCATGGGTGCATTCTTCAGGGAGTTATGCATTTGTTTGTGTGGTGTCTGTTGGGTGAGTGAGTGTGTTTGTGTGTCTTGGGGGTTTGTGAGGTGAAGGTGCTGGGAAAGGAGTGCTGGATGTGTGTGTGTGTCTGTTAGAGTGGTGACTGCGGAAATGCTAGATGTGGTAGATGTCTGTGTGTCTGCAGTTGTGGTGTCTGTAGGTATGGTGGGCATCTAGGGGTCTGCTGTCATGGTGTCTGTGAGTGGGATGGTTGCGGTGGGTGTGTCACTGACTGTTAGAGTGGTGCTGTGGGTATGCTGGATGTTGTGTGTGTAATGTTGGGATGGTTGAAGTCTGTAGGGAAGTGGTTATTGTTGTTGTGTTTGTCGGTGGCTGCTGTTTGATTGCGTGCCAATGTGTTTTGTGGTGCTTGTGTTTGTGTGTGCTGCTCTTGTGTTTTGATGTGGATGCATGTGGATCTACCTGTGTACTTTGGGTAGGAAGGGGAAGGGGGATTTGGATTGGGAAGGGAGAGGTGGAGGGGGCAGAAATTGGGAGTGACTGGATGCGATCAGTAAGGAGGCCAGAGGCTGAAAATATCTTTGTAGGCTAGCCATTGAACTATGGATGCCTTCCAGGAATGTATTTGTCTGTTGTACTTGATTTGCCAATCCCTGGATGGCACTTGCAGTGGCTGACTGACCCACAGAGTTACTTCTCAAGAGGTCAATAGCCTCATCACTGCTGGCAGTGGTGGAGGTGCCTACAGTAAAGGAGACACCAACTCTCTTGGGGAGCAGGCACGGCCAACTGGGTGGGCAGCAACAGGGATGGTGGTGGTAGAACAGGGAGTGGTGGACAAGGATGTTACAGGGGGATGCTCAGATGGGTCTGCCACCATAGTGGGAGTCCACTGGAGGAAGAATCAGATGATGATGAGGATGTCCCGGTCTCCGCCATGGCACTCCCCTCACCCTTCAGGCCACTGGGTCCCTCTGTGTCAGTGGTGTCTTGACCCAAGGTCCCATGGCCAGATGCTTCCCCACTTGGCTGTGCCCTGTCTCCTTTGCCTGCCGGTGCTGATGTTGAAAATACTAACAGAAATAGGGTCATCACATGTCCATGATCACATTTGAACAACAGCTCTGATTGGCGTACATTACTAGCCAATACATGTGCCATACCTTATGCATGCATGCCATATGAACTGTCAACAGTTGCACACAGGAAAATCTGGATCTCAGACAACTACAATTTCATGGCTGAAGTTGTGCAATCACAATACCCGTTCAACAAAAAGGAGACACCATCACCCTCACACCTTTGTCACATGGAGCAGACCTCACTCACCTGTTGGCATACAATAGTAGGCTAATGCCAAATGAATTTCCACAGATCCCACACAAGGTCATGTACACATGTACACATGTACACATTAATTTGTCACATACATGATGACCTAACAATAAAAAATGATGCTACAAAATCATGCCATGTTGATGACAAAAGTACAATATCCTGGAGATGGTGACATGAAAATACCCATGTTACACTGGAAACATATCAACAATGCACACTTTACCAAGTGATATATGTCCCAATAGAGTCATGGAGGCATAGAAATGGACACTGTGGACATCATGTACAATATGTCAGGGAGAGATGTCCCCAAAATACACAACACAATGAATCAGCAAGCCCCAGGGTAATCACCACTAATGTCTGGCATGCCTTACAATGACATACTCTTTTGCATGTTGGAGAGACACAGATTTGCAAGTACTTGTAGAAGGCCCTCAACATGTTACCCAATGGTAAGCTACATTATTGTCCCAATTTTGGTCATGCAAACCAAGATGTCTGTCTGTGGATGAATGCTTGTACCCAGACACATGTGATTTCAACATAAATGCAAGTCACTCCATGATGCTGGCCAAAAGTTAGGGCACAAACTTTACACATGTCACATGTACAATGCACTTTTCCACATTATGCCACATCAAGGGCATTGATATTCACATTGCAGCTCTAGACTCTAGGCCTACCTGTCTTGTCCCTCATTTCAACAGCAGTTGTACATTCCAAATGACATGCTAATACAGTGAGGGTATGTGTCAGCCAATAAACAATGGTGACACACTCCTGTATGTAGCACAACATGAAATGTAACCCCATTCTAAATATACTATTCCACAAACAGTCTGCCATGCACGTATATGTGAGGGAGTACAGCCATCATCCCATCAACATAGGTAGACCATGCGTGAAACTGCAGCTTGCAAATGTTTTTCAAAATAAAGGGACACATGCTGACAAGTAGGCACATGGAATGATGGCAACAGTGATGGCACATAATCATGCCAATGGACATTCCCCACTTAACAAGGGAAAGTATTGACCTATAGCTGCATCCAAAGAGCAATGTAGGCCCTGTCACATGTATGTTCATCTTCCCATTACAAACTTCATTGAGGCATCAGCATCAAGCAAACGCTGAAGAGAACTAGCTTCCGGGTGGCAGATACCTTTATACACATTTACCCAGACACATGACAGAGGATAGTGATCCATCTCCTACTTACCTTTGCTTGGAACATTATGGAGTAGTGGTCTGTTGCATAGAAATCACACACACTACAACACAAACATTACTTGATTGATCAATGTACCCAGCCATATGTTGTCCCTGCAGAGGTTTGTGGATTCCACCCAGTTGTGTCCTAGGTCCCTGGGCCAATATACAAGGCACATTAGTATGCACCATATGACATGTCTACACAATCACTCATCTATTGGGTGACACATGGCTCATCCCTAATTGTCAAGGGGAGCTGTCAGAACCCAACTCATTCTCTTGGGAATGCCACCCTTTTCTTCAGTGGGTGCTCCTCCAGCCGTGGATCTCCAGGGTCTGTACCTTCTTGGTTATGACTCTCCATAATCCTTTCTTTTGTTGGGCATTGACCTGCATGGATGCAAAAGAAAAATCAAGAGATCATGATCGCAAGTGTTTGAGTGATATACATGTCACTAACATCAAGCTAGAACATACAGTGGCCCTGTCAGCTGTTATGTCCCAATCTATGTTCAGTCTGGTTTTGAATGATGTCCTCTTAGCAATGTTGAAATACCTGGACAGCAACGTCCAGATTCCCAGACATCAGGATTTAGCCCATGTGATGGCTGACTTTTATGGAACAGCACCATACCCCAGGTCAAGTCACAACTGGACCCAGACAGGGTCTGACTGCTTGGTAAGTCACATCTGTCCTGATTGTGTGTGTGCAATGTCAGGTGCTACAATCCTGAAAAATGACGCTCACTGTTGTAGATATGTCACATTCCATAAAAGGATAATGTGCATATCCAAACCATTTTTGATTATTGATGACACTAAGGAATCTAACTACCCCAGAGGACATCCACTTCAATGAGGCCCATGGGAGCACACAGCAGGAAGTGGAGCGGATTTTTGGGCTCCTCAGGACAGATTTAGGCATCTAGACAATACAGTACAAGTGGAGCCCTCCTCTACTCACCCAGAAAAGTGTGTCAGGTCACATTGCAATATTCAGCCAAAGGGTATTTGAAGGTTACCCTTTGACGTATCCCCACCTTGATGTAGCTACTTTGTGTCAGTGTCATTGCAATGTAAATTCCTTTCCAGATGTTTACTATATAATTTGTGTAATAGGTATGTTTCCCAGGCTATAATCCTTGTTTTGTCTGTGTACAGGTACATTCACCATAACATTCACATGTGGGCATTTCAGAGTTGTAACACTGGCAGGTATTTTAAGCAGTTCCAATATACGAAGTGTACATGAATTGTTCCAGGTAATGTAGGTCAGAGATTTGGTGTGTATGAGACCTGTGGCAAGGCAGGTTGAACAGTGTTCGGGTGGAAGGTCAGAAGTGCACATTGGACTTGTTTTGTCTGCTGTGTTGGTCCGACTTCATCATGTGTGTCATCATGTGAACATGAAATATGTTGTCATCAAGTGCAAGCAAGGCATTCACCCTTCACATAGGCTAAACTCTATGTATGACCTGTAAGTAGCTGTAGATGTGTTTCATCATTGCAGGCCACAGTGCCTGTGCCACAACACTGACATATTTTTGTGTCATACCACCAGATGCATAGTCATTGGATTATCATGGACCTGTGATCAGGGACTGTTGCACAGCCCTCTGTCCGTACCTTGGTGTACGTTATGTTGGATTTCTTTGGTTTGGTATGTGATAAGGCTCAAGATGGTGACCTCATCCACTTTTCAGTTTGTGTATTCTACAGGACAATGTCTGAAAAGTCCCTTCCTTCCGTGGTCTGGGGGCTGTACCTTGGTATGTGTACCTTGACACAATATGAGTCAGGCAGTCTTGGCTATGACAGTCTGGACAGCTCAACAGCTTATGTGCTATACACCCTGAATAAAATGTTTGGTGTGACCAGACACTTGTAGCAATGTGTTTGTGTGTGTTGGTAGTAGTCCTTAGCATGACAGTGTACCTGTAACATATCCCTCCTTGCATTAGTAGCTTGTGTCTTCCTCATTTGCTTCACATGGTCTTACATTTCTACATAGCAAAATGTGGACAGAAGCAAGCAGACACTGACTTTGTGATAGGTAGATTTATTGAAATATGTTTGCATTAAATAATATTGGGGCATGATTGAAAAGAACAGTGAAGAGTTCAGTCATGGTGGATGAAATCACTGGAGTAGATGCCACACCATAGAGAGTCCAAAGTCTAGTTTACTTCTCACATTGGAAATGATAGGTGGTTGAAGAACAGTCAACAGAGTGGATATGTGGCACACAAAGGAGGTCTTTTTGGAAGAGGTCACTTGCTAACAGTGGTGGGTGTCTTGCCATCTGCACCTCCTGGAGTCTTTGCTGGATGTCCCAAATTGTGTGGTAGGGGGATGTCTGCTGATGAAGAGGCAGGGGTGTCCAGGACGGGTTCTTCCTCTGACAGGGCCTCCCTTCCAGTGGCTGGCAGCGATGAAGGGCCTAGTGTAGATGTGCCAAAGGAAGGGGTAGAATGTTGTTGACGATACCTGATCAGGGTAGTGTGAACATCCCCCAGCACCCCTATTAGGGTGGCTAAGTTGCTATTGTGAGTGAGGAGTCAACTTCAATTGAGAGTTAGCAGGCAAGGGTTTTTGGTTAAGCAACCACTATTCTGGTGTTTAGAGTCACTGAAACAGTGCCTACTGGGAAATGTCGTCAGGTCACTCTCTCTACTCCCCAAACCATGACAAATGTTATTCCCCCAAGTGAGTAAACTTCATTTTGGAATCAACAAACTGCAATCTTTGGAGAAGAGAACACTGTGCTGGTGTTTGGAGTTACAGATAAAGGGGGTCATTCTGACCCCGGCGGGCGGCGGGAGCCGCCCGCCTGGAGGGAACCGCCAGAATACCGCTGCGCGGTCAAAAGACCGCCGCGGGTATTCTAGGTTTCCCACTGGGCTGGCGGGCGACCGCCAACAGGCCGCCCGCCAGCCCAGTGGGAAACACCCCTCCATGAGGATGCCGGCTCCGAATGGAGCCGGCGGAGTGGAGGATGTGCGACGGGTGCAGTGGCACCCGTCGCAAATTTCAGTGTCTGCTAAGCAGACACTGAAATTCAGGGTGGGGCCCTCTTACGGGGGCCCCTGCAGTGCCATGCCATTGGCATGGGCACTGCAGGGGCCCCCAGGGGCCCTACGACACTCCATATCGCCATCCTGTTCCTGGCGGAACAGGATGGCGGTATGGGGGTCAGAATCCCCATGGCGGCGCAGCAAGCTGCGCCGCCATGGAGGATTCTACAGGGCAGCGGAAAACCGTCAGGAGACCGCCGGTTTTCCCTTTCTGGCGGCGGCTGAACAGCCGCGGTCAGAATACCCTGTGGAGCACCGCCAGCCTGTTGGCGGTGCTCCCGCCGACCCCGGCCCCGGCGGTCCTTGACCGCCGGGGTCGGAATCAGGCCCAAAGTGTCTCCTGGGAGTTGCAGTTAGGTCACTCTTGCTACTCCCCAGTACTTGAAAAATGTTATCCCCCCCAGTGAGTAAGCTTCAATTGGGAATTGACATAGTGGTCTTTGGAGAAGAAAAAAATGGTCTGGTGTTTGGAGTTAGAGAAACAGTGCCTCCTTGGAGCTGCAGTCAAGTCACTCTCACTACTCCCCAGTACTTGACAAATGGTATCCTTCCAGGTGAGTAAGCTTCATTTTTTTAGTTTACAAACATGGGTATTTGGAGGAGGAAACACTGTGGTGGCATTTGGAGTTTCAGAAACTGGACCTGCTCAGAGTTGCAGTCAGTCATGCCACTAACTCTAGTTCAAACACTGTACAAATGTTATCCTCCCAGGTGAGTACACTTCATGTGTGAGTTCACAAACATGGGTCTTTGGAGAAGAGAACACGGAGCTGGTTGAGAGAAGTAACAGTAACAATGCCTCTCGGCCTCAGCAGTCATGTCAGGCACTGTACTACACACACTATTCATAAGTTATCCTCTAAAGTGAGTACACTTCAGTTGAGAGTTCACAAACAAGGGTGTTTGGAGAAGGAATCACTGTGCTGATGTTTGGAGTTAAAGAAAGTGTCCTTGCTTCGAGTAGCAGTCATGTCACTCCCTCTAGTACACACACTATACAAATGTTATTCCTCATGTGAGTACATGTCATGTGAGGTCACAGACATGGGTCTTTGGAGGAGAGGACACAGGGCTGGCTGAGTGGAGTAACAGTAACAGTGCCTCCTGACCTTAGCAGTCATACCACTCCCTGTACTACACACACTATTCATATGTTATCCTCCCAGATAACAAACAAGGGTATTTGGAGAAGGATGCACTGAGCTGTTGGCTTCAATCAATCAATCAAAAAAATTTGTAGAGCGCGCTACTCACCCATGAGGGTCTCAAGGCGCTGGGGGATGGGGGGGAGCAGGGAGGGACACTGTTCGAACAACCATGTCTTGAGGTTCTTTCTGAAGACCAGTAGGTCTTTGGTTTTGCGAAGGTCGGTGGGGAGGGAGTTCCAGGTTTTGGGAGAGAGGAGGGAGAAAGACCTGCCTCCTGTGGTGGTGCGTTGGATGCGGGGGACTGTGGCTAGGGCAAGGTCGGCTGAACGGAGGTTGCGTGTGGGAGTGTGGAAGTTAACTCTTTCATTGAGGTAGGTTGGGCCGGTGTTGTGGAGGGATTTGTGTGCGTGGATGAGGATCTTGAATGTGATTCTCTTGTCTATGGGGAGCCAGTGAAGGGATTTGAGGTGTGGTGAGATTCGTTCGTGGCGGGGGAGGCCAAGGACGCGGCGTGCAGCTGTGTTCTGGATTCTCTGGAGTTTGCATTTGAGGTGGAGTGTGGTGCCGGCATAGAGGGCGTTGCCGTAGTCCAGTCTGCTGCTAATGAGTGCGTGGGTGACTGTGTTTCTGGTTTCTGGGGGAATCCATTTGAAGGATTTTTTTAGAGTGCGGAGCGTGTGGAAGCAGGAGGAGGTTAGAGCATTGATTTGCTGTGTCATGGAGAGGGAGGGGTCGAGGATGATGCCGAGGCTGCATGCGTGGGTTGCGGGGGAAGGTGCGGGGCCTAGGGCGGTGGGCCACCAGGAGTCGTTCCATGTGGTTTTGTTGGGGCCGAAGATGATGATCTCGGTTTTGTTTGAGTTGAGCTTGAGGTGGTTAGTGGTCATCCAGTTGCCGGTGTTGAGGAGAGCGGCGTGTAGGTTGGTTTTGGCGGTGGTGGGGTTGCGGTGAGGGAGAGGATGAGTTGGGTGTCATCTGCA
The DNA here is from genome assembly GCF_031143425.1 of Pleurodeles waltl. Lineage (NCBI taxonomy): Eukaryota > Metazoa > Chordata > Amphibia > Caudata > Salamandridae > Pleurodeles > Pleurodeles waltl. Next base: position 1,095,569,291 of record NC_090446.1, on the reverse strand, counting down.
TAGGAGAGGATAGTGATTCCGTGTGCTCGGAGGATGTTGGCTAGGGGGATCATGTAGATGTTGAAGAGTGTGGGGCTGAGGGAGGACCCTTGGGGGACTCTGCAGGTGATCTTGGTAGTGTTGGAGTGGAAGGGCGGAAGGCGGACTCTCTGGGTCCGGTCGGTGAGGAAGGAGGTCAGCCAGTCTAAGGCTTTGTGGCGAATTCCTATGTTGTGGAGGCGTGTGCGGAGTGTGTGGTGGCAGTCGGTGTCAAAGGATGCGGAGAGGTCTAGGAGGATGAGTGCGACGGTCTCGCCTTTGTCGACTTTGGTCCTGATATCGTCAGTGCATGCGATGAGGGCGGTTTCTGTGCTGTGGTTCTTGCAGATCCCAGATTGTGAGGGGTCAAGAGTGTTGTTTGCTTCGAGGAAGTGGGATAGGCGGGTATTGACTAATTTCTCTGCAATCTTGATGGGGAAAGGGAGGAGGGAAATGGGGCGGTAGTTGGAGAGGATCTCTGGGTCGGCTTGTTTTTTTTTTAGGAGAGCAGTGATTTCCGCGTGTTTCCAGGGGTCTGGGTAGGTGGCGGAGTCGAAAGAGGAGTTGATTATGTTGTAGAGTATAGGGGCAATGGTAGGGATAGCTTTGTTGTAGATGCGGTGTGGACAGGGGTCGGAGGGGGAACCGGAGTGGATGGAGTTCATGTTTTTTTTGGTTTCTTCGTGTGTGGTGGGGGTCCATGTGGAGAGTGTGGTGGGGGGGTCCTGAGTGGGGGTTGGGTGAGTGAGGGGTGAGTAACAGTAACAGTGCATGCTGGGAGTTAAAGTCATGTCAATCCCTGTACTACACACACTTGACAAATGTTATCCTCCGAGGTGAATACACTACAATTGAGAGTTAACAAACGAGGGTAATTGAAGAATTAAACACTGACTTGATTAACAGTAACAGTGCATGTTGGGAGTATAGTCATGTCAGTCCCTGTACTACACACATTTGACAAATGTTATCCTCCCAGGTGTGTACTCTTCAATTTGAAGTTTAAAAAAGGATATTTGGAGAAGGAAACACTGGTCTGCTGTTTAGAGTTGTAGAACAGTGCCTGCTGGGAGTTGTAGTCATGTACCTCCCTGTAATACACACACTATGCATAAATGTTCTCACTTCAGGTGAGTACACTTCAGTTGTGAGATGCCAAACAGGGGTCATTGGACTTTTCAACACTAGGCTGGTGGGAGAAGCGACTGTAAAGATGTAAAGGTGGCAAAAGGTGAGCAGTAAGCATGAATGAAATGGCACTTTGGTGACATTATTAGTGTTCTGACTTACCAGACTTCACCGCCCCAGGTAATCCGGTCAAGCACTCAGGATGCAGGATGGCGAATTCCTTCTCCTCCCAGGGAAAGACATGTAATGGGGCACTGGGATGACCCCCACCAGTCTTCTTGGCCGGCAGCTGGTGCCTAGAGACCAGGGAACAGACCTTGCCCTGAGGTCGTACCACCTCTTCCTGATGTCCTCCTTTGTGCACAGGGTGGTGCCTACAGCAGTCACTCTGTTAACTATCCTGTCCCATATTTCCATTTTACTTCTGAGAGGAGTCTGCTGTCTTTACCTCCAAACAATTATGGCTCTATTCCCACAATTTCATCTACCATGACCCTCAACTCATCCTCAGAAAAACATGAATTTTTAAAACGTGTCGGTGAAATAAAAAATACAAAAGTGACAGTGACCTACTGGAGAGGGGAAGTGCAAAATGGTTTGACTGGACAAAAGTGTGTGCAGGGTGTTGTATGGGATGGTGAAAAAATTGGTGCCTAGTATATGTACAATGTGGAGAAAAGTTGCTATGTCCTGCTGGGTCTTGCTGTGAAAATGCAGAGGATTGTACTGTGTGAAGGGGTGTGTCTTATAGAGCCCTTGGCAGATGTGTCCAGTGTGGCAATGCGTGTCAGCTGTGTTGTGTTCAAATCCATCCAATCTGCCATTGTGTACTACTTTTGTGACTGTGAACCACTGTGGTTTGGCCCGCAACAGGATGACTACCATGGGTGCCCGCCACTGTGAGTTTGAGCTTGTAATATGGTCTCTGATTGGTCACTGTGCTGTTGGGGATGGAGGTTGGACCACCTATTTCTGGGCCCCGTGCCGCTACCGGTCAGCCATTTTTGGTTGGCGGTCGGAAGTCCTGCCTGTAAGAATCATAATGCAGCGGTCTTTAAGACCACCAACATGGCCATCTTTTTAGGACCGCTAACACAGCGGACTGGGGGCCTGACTGCCTAACTTGTAATGAGGCCCGGAGTTCCTTTGTTAAGCCTTTTTGCTCAAAGCCACAGCCTTCCATGGTTGAGCTGCAGGTGATGCAAATGAGCCTGACTAGACCCAAGACAGTTTTTGTGACTATATTCCACAATAAGGCCCCACAGACATATTACATAACACACCCAAATCCTCACAGAGAGTTACTGACCAAGGCCCTGATTGTGAATGCAGAAGAATTCTGGCCAGTTGAAATTATTGTTACTATCTTACCAGTTAGTCTCTGTAGATGTCCTCATCATGAGTTTCATATTAACTCTTTGGGGTGATATGAGGGCCAGAATGAACAATTTCAGCTGGTAACTCCCCAGAAATTCAGTAGGTATTTTGAGTTATTTTCCCCAGAAGGAGGCAAGGCATACAGACCAGTGAATACCAGGTCCACTTTTGTATGCTTTCCACTTTCTGGGGGAGGATTCTGCTTGAAATTATAGTTGCCTTAACAGTAATTGCCCTTGGGGGATATCTCTCTAGGAAACTTGTAATCATGGCCACAATGGGCAATTACTTCACAGACCCTGTTTAGTGGTGTAATTTACACATTGGTCCTCGCATTCCTGTTGTGGAGACTGTGGATCCATAACAACTCAGGCAGCCAGGCAGACATGCTTGAAGTGATCTGCCATTCGAGCTAACAGTTTTTCAATGAATCAACGTCCGCATGCTTCGGGGGAGTTGCTTTTGGGGAAGACATGAGGTTGTTCCAGCATGCAAATCATTGTGTCATTTGTGATTCCTGTGTGCAGGGAAATGTTCCTTAGTATTCGGTGTTCGGTCTTGTACAGTCATAGATTTATTGGCAGACCTCATCAAAAGGGCCACAGTGGGAAAGACATCAGCGAGGCTAATAATTTTTTGGCTAGACCCTCCTAAATCAGGTTAGGTGTACCAGGACTGTTGAAAAATTAAATAAGACAGGAAATGCAGAGGAAAGAAAACAGAAGAATGTTCAATTTCTGGTGGCTAACCTATTAAAACTCAGCCTTAAATGACTATATCAGTTTTAAAGAACGTCTTAATATTACAAATGTTTTACTTTTTACTGAAGAGCTGCATCACATCATGAAGAAGATTTTGCGGTGCTTACTCCGTATAAATATAGGATGTGTTAAAATGCAAGAAGCCGATGAAATATAAGCAACAATACCCTCGTTTGAAAAGAAAGATACCATTTCAATTGTAATGTAGGGGAATAAAATGTATTTTAGATTCCTGTGTGTTTGTGTAAAATAAGATACACAAAATTAAAGAAATGTGTAATAGTGGGTTGTTTTCTATTGGAAAGATGGTACAATGTGTAGACATGTTTGAAGACGAATTGCAGATAATCATATAAATAATATTGAAGACAACCTGTTTAGACAGCAGGTAGCCACTAGATTACAAGAAAATCGTAGGCAAGGTAGAAGGATAGGGCAGCAGTTTTTTAATCTCCTGAATTTGCTTCATTAACACAAATAAAATACGGGGGTCATATTTCCTATGAACATACTTATTTGCACATTTATAAAGAAGCAATAGCGGCATTAGTATTCCTGAATAACTGATGAAATCATAGATATTATCATCACATACTTTCTAGGTTTAAGGTTATTTCCCTTATGTGACAGTGAGTATGGCTCACTGCAGAGGGCAATAACAGTTGGTAAACAAGTCCAATCCAAGTTATGGGCCTGTAATATGTGCACGTCCCTTATGTCTTTAGTATTCAAGCATATGTAATATGGTAATATTATAAGTTAACTTTTGCTTATACTATGATGTATCTGGTATTCTATGTTTTGTAGTTATGTGATGCATCACTTCATCCTTTGAGAGGGATGATGAGTTCTGGAATTCTGTGGGAGTGTCAGTTGCCTGGAGTTGTGGAGCCTGCTGGACCTCTCTTGAGTTGTGGATCTGTAACTTGGAATACATCTACTTGAACTCTCTTCCTCTCCGTGTCATCACATTAGTTTGCCAGAATCTATTTGCACCCTTTACTACATCTGGTACCAAGAGTGGGGTGGACGCAGCTACAGATCCACCAACTGACCTTCTTGCCTTTTTGTTCATCACATACTGCCTGAAGTGAAATAATCTCTATCTTTTCGGGTTAGTGGCATGCAGGATAGAGAAATGTCTGCCCTGTCAACCTTTGCTGAGTGAGTTATTTATTTCTGGAAGCTCTGTTTCTATTAGTTTATCGGCAGTGACTGGAGGTGATTGGGGACTGCGTGCAGTGATTGAATTTGAATGACACATGCCGAGCAACAGAGCAAGTTGAGGCTTGAGCATACATGTGCCGAATGACAGTGTGTGGAGGATCTAGCGTACTGTCCTTCAGTGTGAGCATAGCATGCATGAAGACTCAGGCCCTCATTAGGAGTTTGGCCCACCAAACTCCAGCATGTCAGGAGACCTGCAGTGCAGTATTCTTCCCGATGGCCCTATTATGAGTTTCCCGCTGGGTTAATGGAAAATGCACATCAACATTGATGCTGGCTCGTAATACGGCTGGCCGCAATGCTGTTGTGAGTCGGGTGCACGAGCACCTGTCTTGCATATCACTGCCCACAAAGCAGACAGTGATTTGCGCTGTGGGGCTGGCCAGGGGGGGCCCGCACTACCCATGCCAAGTGCATGGATAATGCAGGGGCCTCCCTGAGGTCCCTGGCACCCTCTCTCCTCCAGCATTTACATGGCAATGAAACCACCATGTAAACGCTGGTGGAGAGAGGGGTTGTAATCCCCAGGGCAGCACTGCCCTGATGGATTGGGCCTGCCGGCCACCGCGGTCGTAATGTCACTGCTTTTGCAGTGGTCTGACCATGACCCTGGCAGTCTTGTGACTTCCAAGGTCATAATGAGGCCCTTAGTGCGAGCATAGCAAGTGAAGAATAAAGGACCGCGTTCAGTGTTTGCAATTTGGACAATGCATTGCAACAGAGAACCAAGGCTTAAGCGTGCTGTCCCTCAGTGCATGAGAATTTTAATTTTAAAACATTACCAATGTTCTTCTTACCTTGCTGTGTTGCTCTCTCAGTGCGCTGGTCTCCTTGGCCCTGTATTTATAGTTGGTGAGCTATTAATCATCACCAGCACACTGTCAAGATGAGTTCACATACTAAGAGCCTCTGACTTGATGCTAATATCTCTTCCTGTGGGGAGCACCCCATAAGTCTTTGCAGTTGTTGTTTACAGGAAGGGCTAATGTGATGAAACACATTTGTGGCCTCATCTCGCTTTGGGTTCAATGTATTTTATGGAACATTGAAGTTATTTAGTTTTCCACTTCAGACTTTTCGTTCTTGAATATAATTTGCTTCCAGGTTCATCTACAAGTTACATCTGCTCTAGTGTGACTCTAGTTATACCCATGGCAACAGCACAAGGGGCAATACAACCTCCACCGTTTCTTCAAAGAGCAGGGAAAACAGAATTTAAGTGAAGCACTGGATACTTATTTTTGAAAACTATCTTACTGCAATTGATGCAAGTCATTATAATCCACCCAGAATTCTACTCAACTAAGTTGACAGCCTAACTGCCACTTATCCCTAAAAAAATATTTTTTGTTGATTAAGTTAATAAATGTTCATATGAAAATGGGCAATGACACCCCTTTTTTCACCTAGAACTAAGTAATTATTTTTAATGCACTCAAATGTAGCTTTCACGGAGTGAGCAAAAGGGATATGGGTTGAGAATATAATGAATAATATTGATTATTCTGTCCTCCTTGTCTGTTGATTATTTCAGATTCCCCTCTGTGCTTCCAATGTTGTGGTACTAGTTGAACCACAAATCAGAACTACATTTGGTGATTGCTTGAAAGTTGCAGGTAATCTAATTAGCAATAGGTCTTGGTGAAAGCCATGGAACCTGAGTGGCTGTGTCAGACTGTAACATGTCGACCTTAATTTTAGTTGTATAGGATTCATTGCTGATCCTCAAAACATCACATGTTTTTAATCTTACCCTTCTCCTTTTTATGGACACTAATGAATAGGAATTTAGTATATTAGGTATTTTTAAATCACATTATTGCCCTCACCTTCTCACAGAGATATCCTTCAGTTTATTTGGATAACTGGATACTGAAGTGAATGGAGATCCCGTGATGATGCTACCCACAAAATCATCCACGGTCATGATATTCACTGTTGAGGGTAGATAAGGAGGTTGAGGGTCTGTTAAGAAAGATCTCAGAAGGCCTGGAATTATATGATATGAAAGTGCACTTACTTTGGTTTTTAGTACAGTTATTGATTGTCATTCCTTGCCACATATCCAAGAAATGATAGCTAACATTGAGGAATCAATATTGTTTTCACTATAGACTTACATTCTGCGTATCATCAGATCTTGTTAGGTCAAGAGTCCCGAGATATAACAACATTTGTTACACCTTTTCAAGCTTTTAAGTACCTCTGGCTACCTTTTGGTCTAGCATCAGCAAACAGCATATTTAAAAAAAATTATAGATGAGCTTGTCGGAGGGATGGGCAATGTGCAAGAATTTCAAGATGACTAAAATGGAGGGACATCATCTGGACATCTTGCATCAAGTTCTAAGTATCTCAGAACAGAAAGGCAGGACAGTAAAACCTAACAAATGTCCACTAAGAGTACAGCAAATTGACTACTTAGACCACACTATATCAAGTGAGGGAATAAAACCAACATTTTGTAATGTAGAAGCCATCGTTAAAGCTCCTTCACCAACAGATAAAAATGGCTTGCATTCATTTTTACGTTTATGTGAGTACTATGCTGGTTTTGTCCCAGGATATATTCTAACAGTACACATTTTAAGGTATTTACTTAGAAAAAGGTTCTAAATTTATATGGTCAAATCAATAAACTGAAGCTTTTGAAAAGGTTCATGAACTAGTTGTAAATGCACGTGCTCTACATGCCTTTGTATTGACTAGAAAATCATTCATCTCTGTTGATGCCAGTATAAGAGGCTTTGGAGCAATATTTGGTCGATGGATAGCAGGGAAAGGGAAAACTGTGGCATACACATAATACATGCTCAAGGATTCTAAAGTGTATCACAACACAATAGAATGTGAGGCACTAGTGTGTGTTTGGGCTGCACAGAATTTCAAGATGTACATCTGAGGTGAGCATTGAGGCAATTGTTCCCTGTTTAGTTGTATGATGAAGAGTTTTAATGTGAAAAGGGTGAGGAAAGTTTTAGAAAGTTCTTTTGGGGGAAAATTAAATGATGTATATTTTTAAAAATGTATTTATTCAAAATGTTTATATCATTACTTATAAATGTAAAGTTTTGATTATTTTTAAATTATTATGGGTTTTATGTATTATTTTAAAATCACTATATTCAATTCTTTAACATGTAATGATCTATTCATCAATCAATCAATCAAACAATATTAATTTCTTTCAGGCATTTGCCCATAAAACAAATTACACAGCAGGCAATACATGCATTTCATATAAAAGGAACATGTTAAAACCTACAAATTATAAGAAGAGAAAAAGGAAAGAAGCCTTCATGTTAAAATTTGAATAAATATCATCCTCACCATAAACATTCTCATGTTAAATACAATCACTTAATTTTTTAACTTTTTGGCTGTTCTTTTTCCTGATTAGCAACACAAAAGAATGATTGACGGAGTGCTGAACAATGCAAACAAACACCCTAGTCACAGATCTGGGTTTAATACATCGTTCTTTTGCTCACCATCCCACCCCAGTTTGAACCCACCCATATGCAAATCAGTTTTGACCCTGTTCCTCATCGAAACAGTCCAGCCCAACTGCCAAGCAAGGTCCTCCCTGGACCAGAAAAAAGCATCCTGGGACCAGTTTCAAGGTATCACCCTTCACCACCCAGGCTAGCTTGAATCCAGTGGCACAGTGAGCAAGGGGCCCACGTCTGGGCATACCCTTCCCACTTAGGTCAATTTCAGCAACACAAAAGGATGATGGACGGAGTACTGAACAATGCAAACACTCAGCCCCAGTCACAGATCTGGACTTAATCCATCTTTCTTTTGCTCACCATGCCACCCCAGTTTGGACTCAGCCATATGCAAATCAGTCTTGATCCTGTTCCTCATGGGAACAGTCCAGCCCAAACTGCCAAACCAGGTCCTCCCTGGACCGGAAACAAGCATCCGGACCGGTTTCAGGGTATCACCTTCAACAGCCAGGCTGGCTTGAATCCAGTAGCACAGTGAGCAAGGGACCCACGTCTGGGCATACCCTTCCCACTTAGGGCAATTTTAGCAACACAAAAGGGGAATAGATGGAGTGTTAAACAATGCAAACACTCAGCGTAGCTGATGAAGGGTGATACCCCGAAACCAGTCCCAGGATGCTTGAATCCTGTCCAGGGAGGACATGGCTTGGCAGTTTGGGCTGGACTGCTCCCATAGGGAGCAGGGTCAAGACTGGTTTGCATGTGGCTGGGTCCAAACTGGGGTGACATGGCAAGCAAAATAATGATGGATTAAACCCAGATGTTTGAAAAGTTTCAACACTCCGTCCATCATTTTATTTTGTGATATTGCCTTTTTCCTTATTAGCCAAACAGCATATAAATATTGACTAACCCACAAACAGTTGGCTCTTTCAAGTCAGAGCACAGGATCCTATAAGCTTTTGATAATGCCTCACACAAATATTACTACATAAAAGTTTAATTCACAATCAATGTGACTTCTTGTATCTAGGGCAGAAAAACATAACATGTTCGATATTCTCATGCTCATACCCACAATACTGACATCCTGATGAGGTTGATAAAACAGTTTTCCATTTGCTCACAAATTCATTCACTACAAGATTCCCAAACCGGAACCTAACAAAAACTGTCTGAGTGACTGAAGGGTATATAGGATCCATATAGGATCCATATAGGGCTCCCTTCCAGGAAGTGTTTTTTGCTCTAGGAAGTCCTCCACCAAACTCCCTGGCATAGCCTTATGTTGACACTCCACAACCTCTTCTCCCAATAGGCAGTAATCTGTCGGGGACAGAACTAGTACCTCCCAGTCCCAGGTCAACAAGGTGGTGCTTAACAAATTTGAACCAGGAAAAAGTATGGGCCTTGCTTAAATTCATCATCTCTTCCACAGCCAAAATGTAAGGGTGAAGCTCTTCTATATACCATAACCTAACCCAATACAGGAGTGGTATTAAAGCCTTGGTGTGTGAATGACCCCATATTTCTGCTCCATACAGGGCTGCAGCCTGTGCCTTTGCCCTATAAATTTCAACTCCTGGGAATAGGGCTTTCGGGGTTGTCGCCTCGATCCACTTGATAATAACAGAAGCAAGATGTTCCATCCCTACTCCACATTTTTCCATGTGGGACTTCCTGGCACTAGATTTATCAAATCTTATCCCAAGTTAATCAAAAGAATTTACCTGTTGTAACAGCCCCCCCCCTTCATGCTAAATCTCCCTCTACACAATCTATGCTGATTGAGAAACATGATTTTTGTTTCAGTGGTGTTGACTTCTAAGCCCCGGGCAGCATAAAAATCACCAAATTTATTTAAAAGATTTTGAAAGCTAATCAGCGTGCAAGAGATATGTTGTAGTCATATTTTAGGTATTTTTTTTTTCAGTTTTAAAATGTACACAATTAAAATGTAATTTGTTTTATTTTTTAGGTATAATGCTAGTGTTTTATTATAAACATAAGTTAGTATGTTAGCAGTAGTAAGTATTGTAAACAATTTAGGCCCTCATTACGAGTTTGGCAGTCCGTGGACCACCATGGTGGGTTGGCGGTCAGACCGCCAGATTATGAGTCATGCAGGCGTATTGAGCAAAGACCGCCCCGGTCCCCGCTGGCACCGCCAGGTAGCACAGACTGCCACAGTCACAAGTCACCACAAACAGGCCCTTGGAGCTTGTGTTTTTGTAGGTACGTTATGAGGTTGCACAACTACAATGTGACCGTGGTGGTCCAATCACCACATCTCAGCAGGCAGAACCTGGGAATAAAAAGGGAGACACTCACCTGCAGGCAGCCTTATATGTTCGATGGCACCATGGATCCCATCACTCATGTCCTGCTGCTGCTACTGATCATCAAAGGTGCACAAAATCCATGCTGCCGTGGATGCAACTGACCATAAGTACACATACTTAACTGTCTTTTTGCTCAACAACAGATCGTTGCGCTGTCAGCCCCATAACATGGGGGTGACGCTACAGCCACAAGTACAGGTGTCATTGTGTCCTGGGTCAGAATCATACACAAAGAAGGACACATTCACAATATGCCCCCTTTGGGAAGGTCACTCACAATGCACAGTGCCACTACACAAAAACACACATCCCCACATCTCAGGTATAGGGATAGTGAAGGCTACACAAAATTGTCTCACAAATCACTAACAACACACAAGCTTTGCATCTACAAATACAACTCACACATTCACATTCCTCACAAACATGGACTGTTGTTGCATACAACACACATATGAATTGATGTAGCATGAACACAAACACCAATCTCAGTAAACAGCCCTGCAATGGACAAACACATTACCCATATCACAGCACAATGGAAGAAGAACGGCATACACAATAGACAGAGAGACAAGTAGACAAAGAACATTATCCTAACAATACCCGCACAATAAGTATGAGGGCATCAGGAGCACTCAGGAAAGGAGGCTGCAATGAGAAAGTATCACTTGCACCCCTCCTCCCCCTAAAACAACATGTGTAGGGAAATGGCCCTACATGTGTCACAGGCACAAACAGTACTAGCCCCAAATGATATGCCTATCTGCACAATGTGTAAGTGCAAGTCAACAAAGCAAATATAAGCTGCAAGGTACACAAAGCCAAATGGACACATGAACAGTCAAATGCAAACAGAGATAGCACAATTGAACGCTCTCCAAGTCTACAGTAGAGAAACTCATACTGTCACACATTTGATGAATCTATAAAAGCCATTTCAGGGGGACAGGTCTAACACCGTACATGCTCACATTGGACAACACAAGATGAAATACTTACCATACCAAACATAACACAATATTATGGCACCACAATTGCATTAACACCCACATATCCACACAGTCAACATCTACCTTTGTCTTGGGTGACACCAGGACTGCCCACAAAGTCAGATACTGCAAACGGCAGCAAGTAGATCAGCAAGCAGGCTGAAACACACACAACGATAGTTAGACATCACAAGTTGCTCAGGGACAACATAAAGGCAGAAAAGTAATTGCAGGACAAATGTGTACCCAAAAAAACTCAACTATTTGGGTTTATTCATAATAAAATGTAAATTGTCCAAGGCCATTGGCCAATCCATATATAGAATTCTTCATGCACATCACTGTGCTTTCACTTGACTGCTTTATTGCCAGGGGACCTCCATGGAAAGAGGCATCAAGTGGGCAGGTAAGCATATCAGGGATCATCCTAGGGGGGGTGGATTTGGGATGGGTGGGATTGGATTGGGGAGAGGTGGACTGCTTATTTGGAGGGGTTGGCTTCTTCTTGGGGTTAGGGATATGGGTGCTTACAGGGGGGCAGGTGTGACAGCGGAAGACTTGGGGATGGAAGGGATGGTTTCAGAGGTGGGTGGGGGACTCTTGGGTTTAGGTCGGGGTGCAGGAAAAAGGGGAAAGGGCAAGCTCATACAAAAAAACTGTCTTAAGAACACAGGGATGGTCAATAGAAGAGGGTATATATTTGGAGGTTGAGGTAGTGGTTGTCTGCTGTGTTGGTGTGGATGTCTCAGGCTTGTGCATGTGTTAGGTATGCTTGTGCTTGGGTGGTGCCTGTTGTGTGTGTTGAGAGTGAGCATTTGGGTGTCTTTGGTGACTGGGAGGTGGAGGTTGTTAGTGATGTGGAAGTGGTAGATGTGTGTTTCTATTAGGGGTGTCTATGGGTATGCTTGTAGTAGTGGATGTGTGTGTGTCTGTCGGGTGGTATTTGCAGATATGATGGATGTGGTGGATGTCTTTGTGTCTGTTGGGGTGGTGTCTGCAGGTATGGTGGATGTCTGTGTGTCTGTTGGGGTGGTGTCTCTGGGTATGGTGGGTGTGGTGGGTGTGCCACTGACTGTTGTGGTGGTGCCTGTGGGTGCCTGTGGGTATGCTTGATGTGGAGGTGTTTGGTGCCTGGGGAAGTGGTGGCGTCATGTGTGTGAGTGTCTGTTAAGTGCTTGCATGCCTATGTGTTTTGTGGTGTTTGTGTTTATGTGTGCTGATTTTGTGTGATGAGGTGGGTGCATGCAAATTGGTCTGCATGCTTGAGATATGTAGGGAAATGGGGGATTTGTATTGCTGTCAGTGTTGAGGCCAGAGCCTGAAAAGATCTCTGTAGGCCAGACATTGCTCTATGAATACCTTTCAAGACTGCATTTGACTGCAGAAGTTGGGTGGAAATCCCCTGGATGTCATTCACAATGGCTGTCTGACCAACAGAGATACTCTTCAGGAGGTCAATAGTTTCCTCACTGAGGGCAGCAGGGGTAACAGGGCATCAGGCGCTGGGGTGGAGGTACCTGTGGCAAAGAAGACAACCACACTCTTGGGTAAGCAGGCACAGCCACCTGGGTGAGGGGCAAAAAGAAGGATGGTCATATAACTGGGAGTGGTGGACAAAGATGGTAGAGGGGTACATCCCGATGGGTTGTTTATCACTAGGGAGTGGCCACTGGAGGAAGAATCCAAAGATGATGAGGTTTAGATCCAATCTCTCCTCCAGCACTCCCCTCATCCTCTGGGCTAGTGGGTCCCTCTGTAGTGTCTTGACTCGAGTTCTTGTGGCCAGATGCTTCCCCACTCAGCTGTGCCCTGTCTCCTTAGCTTCCCTGGGCTGAAACTGCAAATAAAAAGAGAAATAGGGTCATCACATGTCTATGATCACATTTAAACAACAGTTGTGATTAGAAAACATTACAATTATGTCAAGTAGTCCCTAGCAACAAACTCCACCTAAATTGCACATATATGGTACTTACTCTATACATGCAATTGCATGGCTGAAGTTGTGAAATCACAGTAACCATTAAACAAGTGGGAGACATCATTAACGTCAATGCTTTGGCTCATGGAGCATTTATAACTTACCTGTTGGCATCCAATAGTAGGCCAATGCCAACTCCATTTCTCCAGATCCCACACAAAGGGGGTCATTCTGACCCTGGCGGCCGGTGACCGCCAGGGTCACCGACCACGGGAGCACCGCCAACAGGCTGGCGGTGCTCCCGAGGGCATTCTGACCGTGTCGGTTCAGCCGCGGCCAGAAAGGGTAAACCGGCGGTCTCCCGCCGGTTTACCACTGCCCTTGTGAATCCTCCATGGCTGCGGAGCGTGCTCCGCAGCCATGGGGATTCTGACACCCCCTACCGCCATCCTGTTCCTGGCGGGTCTCCCGCCAGGAACAGGATGGCGGTAGGGGGTGCCGCGGGGCCCCCATAAGAGGGCCCCGCAAAGTATTTCAGTGTCTGCTAAGCAGACACTGAAATACGCGACGGGTGCAACTGCACCCGTCGCACCCCTGCAACTACGCCGGCTCAATTCTGAGCCGGCGTCCTCGTTGCAGGGGCATTTCCTCTGGGCCGGCGGGCGCTCTTTTGGAGAGCGCCCGCCGGCCCAGAGGAAATGTCTGAATGGCCGCCGCGGTCTTGACCCCCAAAGTCATGCACCATCTATTTGTCACATACACAATGACACAACAATAATAAATGATGCTCCCAGAAAATGCAATGTTGCTGAAAACAGTACAATAGCCTGGAGAAGGAAATACTGATGTCACAGTGGAAAGAGATCCACGATGCACACTTCACCAAGTGATATCTGGCCCAATGGAGCCATGGAGGTAGTGCTAATGTTGCTCAGATGGGCCACACATTTGGCATGGAAATATATACTGTAGGCAAAAAGTGCAAAATCTTAGGGAGTTATGTCTTTAAAATCCACAACATAATGAATCAGCAAGTCCAAGGGAAATCACCACTAATGTTGGGCACCTCTTACAAATGAATAGTCTGATTGCATCTGCAGATTCCATTAGTCCTTTGGAAGTGATTTGCAAGTGCTTGTAGAAGGCCCTCAACATGTTGCCCAATCAAAAGCTGCATTATTGTCTCCATTTTGGTCATGCAAAACCAAGATATCTGTGGAAGAATGCTCATACCCAAACACATGTGTTTCCAACATAACTGCAAGTCACTCCATGATGATGCGGCATGCCAACAGTCAGGCTACGAACCTTCCCCATTTTACATGCGCAAAGTACTTTGCTACATGATTTTACATCAATGGCATGGAAATGCACATTGTGTGTATACATTCTATGCCTGCAGATCATGTCCCGCATTGCTACTGCAGTTATACATGCCAAATGACATGCTACGATGGGTGAGGGTATGTGTCAGCCTATAACCAATGGTGACACACTGCTGTCCGTGGCATAACATGAAATGTATACCCATTGTAAATGTCCTATTCCACTCACAGGTTGGCATGCACAGTTATGTGAGAGAATACATAAATTATCCCTCAGCAAAAGGAGACTATGCATGAAACAACAGCTTACAAATGGTTTTCTAAAGAGAAAGGGACACATGCTGACATGTATGCACAAGGAATGGTGGCAACAGTGATGGGACATTTCCCACTTACCAAGGGAAAGTATTGAACTATATCTACACCCCAAAAAATGTATGCACTGTCACATGCATGATGACCATCTTCACATTACAGGTAGTAGTGAGGAACCAGAACACATCATGTGCTAAAGACAATTAGTCTTTGGGTTGCAGAGGACAATATACTCCTTTCACCAGCCACATGACTGAGGACAGGGATCCATCACTACCTTTCTTGTGGTCCATAACACTGAGGAGTAGAGGTCTGTTGCAAAGAAATTACACCCACTACAACAACAAACAGTACTTGATTGATAACTGTACACAGCCATACGATGTCCCTGAAGAGCAAATTGTTGTGGATTATACACAGTTGTTTCCTATGTCCCAAGGCCTAAAGGCAAGACACATCAGTATGCAACACTTAACATGTCTACACAAACAATCACTCATCTACTGTGTTACATATGGCTCATCCCTAAGTATCAGGAGGAGCTGTAAGAACATAGCATTTTAACTTGGCAATGTGACAGGCAGCAATTTGCTGTTTAGTCATTCCCATTGTGGCATCTGTGCTCCCCTCAAATGCCCATCAAGATCTGGGTAGGGCACCAGCAGAATGTGGGCAATTAGGGGGGTCATGGTCCGAGGGCCACCTCGCCTACGTGGGGAGGACATCCCCATCTGGAACTCAGCTATCTTCTGGGTCCAGCATCTTCTGTTCTCTCACCTCTTATGACAGTGTGCGCTCCACCAGCGGAGGGCCCCCCAGGGTCAGCATCTTCCTGACGCTCCTTTTTCTGATAGGTGTTGACCTGCAGAGATGCAAAAGACAAATCAAGAGATTACAATCAACAGTTTTGTCACAAACAGTTGAGTCACATACATGTCACAAACAGCAAGCTAGAAATGTTCACTTTTTTAACACTCCACCAGTGTAAAACACAGAAGCCCATAATTACAAGGACATGACTACAGACACATGCATTTGCATCTGCATACTAACCCACTACCCTGCTCATTGACTGCAATGACTAAGCAAGCTTACTGACATCAGGTAGCTCTAGCATTAGCAGCCTGTACTGTGATGTGAGCCTCAATGAACCACTGCACACCAATGCGGCTTCTGAAAGATAAACTCTTTAGGCCTGAAAGAACCTACACATACACACTTTGTGAGATTGACTCACTGCATACAGTCGCTACAGGCAACTGCCATAGTACAAACTTCACCATTACACTTGAGTAAAAATCAAGGGGCTGGCATGGTGGGTACAGAAAGTGTCTTCCTTGTCCATGTGTCGACATGACGATTAACAAATGCAGACTCATGCCACTTCAGGGGATGGGGTTCTGTGGTATGTACCTGTACCACATAGCAGTCATTTGGACCTACATGTCTATCCTACAGAGATAGCATCTAACATACAAAGGCATGAATTTTACATTTTCTGCTATATGACCAAGCTATTGAGTCACATATCAGGAACCTACACACTGGCTGCACCATGAGACTGTTATTTATGCAATAAGCCTGTACAGGACAAAATTGATCTGTGTGAATGGGACAAAAGAACTGTGGGAGTAAGGGACCAGTCATGAGTCTAAATCACACATTGACAATGATGCAAAATGCACATATGAATTAGTTTGATGGTTTACCTCTGTACCTATTCCTAATCTAGTAAAAGGAATGAGGAATTCAGGGCAGGATTCGCCACAAAAGCATCATATTGGCCACATGCCAGGAACTGCTGGTGTACAGAGATTTGGCATAGTGCAACAGTTGCATTGCCATAGTGACTCTGCCTCATCCTGGACTAGGTCCCATAGTCGGAGATACATTTGACAGGTCCTCGTCTCTGCAGGCTGAGCATACTGGGCCTACATAACACTCCATATCAATCACTCCCATGCATGACAGTACATCATGTGGTCATCAGCAATTTGGCATATGGTGGATGTGGCAACCTGAAAGGCACAGTGTGTCATGATATGCCCTCAATGCAACAGTTTAGCAAGGCCAAATGTGGTTTGAAAGATCTGTGGCACTATGTACATTGCTCACATGATTCTCGAATGACTCATACAAGATCTATGCACAGCTCATGCTGTCATGCACATACATGTTGTCAAACATTTACAACAGTCATGATGAAAGAGATGTCACTGGATGGCAGTAATGTCTCCTTACCTAATTATGTGCATCTAACACAAGGAGGATATAGGTCCCCAACAACCTCAGAAAACACAATGTGACTGAACTTTACATATGGTACTGGCCACCAATACCTGCAAATTTTACATTCTATTGATGCCACACAGACTACAACTACTGGCACATAAAAAGCCTAACTGACACACAGGGGTCCATTGTAGCCTTTGAGGAGGAAAAAGAAGGTGAAGTACATATAAAATTGTGCACATGAGGTACTTATCTGCACATTTGGTGAGCCACTCAGCTGTTCATACAGGGGTAGGACCTAAGTCACAAGCCTTTTGAGCTCCTCTGGAGAGAAGGCAGGGATCCTTCCACCTGTTGGATATGGCATGATTGCTCTCAGAGGCAGCACACAGCAGCTCAGGTTATGGAGGTTTTGTAGGCAGTAGTGTCAGGAGTCACGTGAGTGAATCTGCAGAATATGGTGGTCACATCCACCACATTCATGGTCATCACCACTGGCAGAGACAGCCATTTGGCTGTGACAGCCACTGGCAACAATGTTAGTCTATGGCTGTGTCCGCCACTGTTGCAACTGCCTACCGCAATGACGAATTCCGCCAGCAGCCGTGGGCAGTTCCTAATGTCTAGTGGATTAGGTCAGGCATCCACCATTTTGGCAGCCTGAAATGCTGTACTGGGCTTTATAAACTGTGTCACACCTATAAAACATGTTATTTTACATCACAAACATTCTTATTCTGTCTTGTCATGTAAGTCCTACTACTCAACAACCATTGTAGCATGTTGCATGGCGCAGATGGCTTTTAACAGTGGGGCACAGTTCACCACCACCGATGGACATTTTGTCAGTCGGAACATACAGTAATATTTCGATGGGCAATTGTGTTGCACATCTTTGAGTTTCTGACAAATCCATGTTGTGGATACAAGTGTTGAAAACCATGGGGGTCAAATGTGACCCTTGTGTAGTTGCCTGCTGTGATGTGTACTGGGTGCAATGTTTATACAGTCAGACATGGTTTGTCACATAATATCCTTGAGATGCATCATGTCTTGTCAGACATAGGTACCCTGGGAGAGGGAGGATTCAACAACCTCCAATCTACTCTCCACTGCCAGATCTTCATACCATGGAACAAAGACACATCATGTATTACCATCTGGATAAGCAAAAAATAGTTGTCTTATATTGTCAGTTTGAGCCAGATCTGATGCCAGCTACTAGTTATCCAACACGCACCCCACCCATTGTACAAGTCATGTTAGTATTTAACTTCCTGGCGATAGGGTCCTTCCAACATACAGCGTCCCAATCTGTGGATATGTCCCACCCTATGTTTAGTTGGTGTTGAAGGATGTCCTCTCAGCAATGTTGAAACATCTTGACAACTATATCCGTTTCCCACGTGAGGATTTAGCCTATGTGAAGGCTGACTTTGATGGTTTTGCACACCTCCCACATGTGATGAGGGGCCATTGATGGCACACATTTTGGCTTGGTGGCACCGCAGGCCAATTAACAAGTTTATCATAACAGAAAGAACTTCCATACCATCAACGTGCAAGCTGTCTGATTGGCGGATCTCTACATTTCACATGTCTGTGCCCGCTAAATGGGTGATGCCCATGATTCCTTCATCATGCAGAACAACAGCACCATACCCCAGCTGAGGTCACTATTGTACCCAGAGAGGGCCTGGCTGGTTGGTAAGTCAAATCTGTCCTGAATATCTGTGTGCAATGGCAGGTGCTACAATCCGAAAGTGAGTGATTCATTGTTGCACATATGTCCAATTCCTTAACAGTAGACTCTGCATATCAAAGCCATCCTTGGTTGTTGATACTGCTAAGGAATCCAACTACGCCAGGAGAAGTCTGCTTCAATGACACCCATTGAGGAACACATCAGGTAGTTGAGCGGGCTTTTGGGCTCCTGAAAAACAGTTTTAGGTGTCTGGACAGGACTGGTGGAACCCTCCTCTACTCAGAAAAGTAGGTCAGATCACTGTGGCATGCTGCATGCTCTACAACATCGCCCTGTGAAGGAATAGGAATATCCCATACATCCCAGAGGAAGGGGAGCCTGCAGTGCCACCAAGTAAGACTCCTGAAATGCCAGCTAGGATGGCAGTGGTGAAGAGAACACTGTACAGGTACCTTCACCATGACATCCTCATGTGGGCATTTCAGAGGTGTGACACTGAGGGTATCTGATGCTGTTCTGACATACAAATTGGACATGGATTATTCCAGGTAATGTAGATCACAGATTTTGGTTGTATGAGACCTGTGTTAAGACAGCATGTACAGTGTTTGGGTGAAAGGCCAGTAGTGAAGCGCACATTGGACTTGTTTTGTGTGATGTTATGAACCGATTACATAATGTGTGTCATCACGTGGGCATGAAATATGTAGTTGTAGATTGCAGACAAGTCATTTTCCCTTCACAATGGCTAAACACTGTTCTTGTATGACCTGTATGTGGCTGTAGATATGTTTCATCATTGCCGACCACAGTGCCTGTGCCACAACACAAACATATGTCATACCACGAGATGCATGGGAAATTGGAACGTAATGGGTGTGTGATCAGGGACTGTTGTTCTGCCATCTATCTGTATCTTGGATTATATGATGTTGGGTTACTTTGGTGTGGTATGGGATAAGGCTCATTCACTTTAATGTTTGCCTATTCTATAGGACAATGTCTGACAAATCTCTTCCTTACTTGGTCTGGGGATCTGTACCTCAAAATATGTACTTTGACTCTGTATGAGTTGCATATTCTTGTTTCAAAAAGTCCAGACATGTAGACAGCCTATGTGCTGTACACTGGAATAAAATGTTTGTTATGACCAGAAACGTGTACTGATGTGTTTGTGTGTAATGATTGTAATGCTGAGCAGGTCACTGTGTACCTGTAACATATCACTCCTTACGCAAGTAGCTTGTATCTTCATCATATGGTTCACATGGTCTTACATCTCTACATAGCAAAATGTGGAAATTAAGGAAGCAAACAATGAGTTTGTGATGGGTGCATTTATTACAATGCTGAAACAGAAAATAACATTTGTACAGAAAGGAACAAAAAAGTAAAGTGAAGGTGTCAGTCATGGTGAAAGAAATCATTGGAATAGATGCCACACTATTGGCAGTCCGAAGTCCAGAGTATTCCTCCTATTGGAACTGGTAGGTGGTTGAGGATCAGTCAATAGAGTGAATATGTGGCACAGAAAGGAGATTCTTTAGGAAGAGTTCACGTGCTGGCAGTGGTAGTATCTTGCCATCTGTACCTCCTAGATTCTTAGCTGGATATCCGTGCTTGTGTGGGGCGATATGTTGCTACAGAGGCAGCGGTGTATGGGGCTGGTTCTTCCTCTGGCAGGTACTCCCTTCCAGCATTTGGCACCGATGTTGATGTGCTTGGTATTGATGAGCCAAAAGAAGGGGAAGATTGGTTTTGAAAAGCCCTGTTCATAACTGTGTGTATGTCCCTCAGCAGTCCTGTTGGGGAGGCCATGTTGGTATTGTGTTTTCATGCATGTCCCTCTGTAGCTGCTTGATTTCCTGGAGTTCGGTCAAGACCTGACTCATCATGCATTTGGACTCCCGAGAGACCCCTAAGATGTGGCTGATGGTTCCTGGCCAGGAACAGCCACAGTGGCCTTAAACCTCTGGCCCACTGGATCCCTTCCATTTACCCATATGCCCATGGCCCTGTGTCCTTGCCATAGGATGCCCTCTCCCACTGGATCCTGGACTCTCATTGTCCAAAATTCTGCGCTGCAACTCAGGATCCAGTATTGGGGGGCACAAGATGGTAGACACTGTGCTTGGTACACAGGTTGGGGGCAAATGGCTGCCTGTGATATAGAGACAACCAGGCTAGGAGGTACTGATGTGGCCACAGTGAGACTCACTGTTGGTGTCTGACCAGGTTGCCCAGATGGACCGTAGCAGTCCTCCATGTCCTGATGTCCAGTCGTGTCTTCTTCACTGAGGGCTTCATTCGAGGGGGCAGTGGCAGTGTATTTTGTGGTCTCTGTGTGGCCAGTGGCAACTCAACCTGTGAAAGATACAATGTTACTTGTTGTTTTGTGACATCTGCCTCCATCAGTTTACTGTTACATTAAGCAGAGACCTTGTGCAAAGTTAGGTTGCATTTAATCCTATTGTGGCAAGTACACATGTTATTGGTTGTATTGACATGACATTTGTGGACCATTCCAGATCTTTTTGACTGAAACAGCTGCTGCTTAAATGTGCAGATTATTAGCCCTTGCGAGTATGGCCTGAGAATGCCATCTTGCCACCAGTGCAGGAAAAACAGTGGCTAGGCAAGATATGTCTTTGGCCATTTTGAGGCCTTTTGTATATGTGACAGTAGTCATCATGTGGTCAGAGTAGTGTGAATATGTCTGCTGCCAATACCATTCTGGTTATGCATCTTGAGGCCTTTAGGATCATTGTTTTGCACTCTGGCTGAGCTGTCCTTCCAGTCCTCATCTTGGGTTAGCAGGTCAAGATGAGCTAGGCAGCCAGACATATCTCAGAGTTGAGCATGATCTGTATCTTGGTCACTCCCAGGTGAGTAAACTTCAATTGAGAGTTAGCAAGCAAGGGTATTTGGACAAGTGACCTCTGATCCGGTGTTTGAAGTTAGAGAAACAGTGCCTCGTGGGATTTTCAGTCATGTCACTCTCTCTACTACACACACTTGGCAAATGTTATCCTCCCAGGTAAGTAAACTTAATATGAAAGTTCACTAATAGATGGATTTGGGCAAGTGAAAACTGGGTTTGTGGTTGGAGTTAAAGAAACAGGGCCTACTGGGCTATGCATTCTGGTCACTCCCTCTACTTACTACCACTATAGAAATGGTATTCTCCCAGGTAAGTAAACTTCAATTGAAAGTTAACAGACATGGGTAATTGGGTATGTGAACACTGGGCTTGTGTTTGGAGTTTGAGAAACAGAGCCTCCTGGACCTAGCGGTCATGCCACTACCTCTACTTCATACATTTGATATATGTCAGCCCCCAAAGCGAGTACACTTCATTTGTGAGTTGCCAAACAAAAGTATTTTGAGAAGAGAGCACTGGACTGGTGGTTGGAGTGATAGTAACAGAGCCTCCTGGGAGTTGCAATCATGTCAGGCCCTGTAATACACACAATATACAAATATTACCCACCAGTTGACTATACTTCATATGTGAGTTACCAAACAGGAGTATTTGGAGAAGAGGACATTGGGCTGGGGAATGGAGTAACAGTGACAGAACCCCCTGGCTGCAGCAGCCATGTTACTCCCTCTTCTACACACACTATACAAATGGTATCTTCACAGCTGAGTAAACTTACATTGAGAGCTACCAAACAGTGGTCCTTCAGCAAATGGTCACTGTTCTGGTGTTTGTAGTCTGAGAAACAGTGCTCCTGTGTTTGCAGTCAGATTATTCTATCTACTTCACACACTTGACCACTGTTTTCCTCCTGGGTGAGTGAACTTAATTTGTGAGTTGGCAAACAGGGGTCTTTGGACAAGGGAACAGTGGGCTTGTGGTTAGGATTATATAAGCATTGCCTCCTTAGAGGTGCAGTCATGTCACTCTTTCTACTACACACACCATACAAATGTTACCTCCCTAAGTGAGTACACTACAATTGATAATTATGAAACAGGTGTATTGGGCATGTGCCCACTGTGTTGCTTGTTGGAGTTTGAGGAACAGTGCCTCCTGTGAGTTACATTAAGGTCACTCTCTCTAGTGCACACACTTGACCAATGTCACCCCCCTGGTGAGTACAGTGCAACTGAGAGTTCACTAACAGATCTATTGTATTGTACAACTGGTCATAAAAATTTAAAAGTCGTTCACTCCTAAATTAACATTTTAATATTATTTTAATTATTTATTTATTCATGTATACATTTTTTTAATTCATGGGAATTGTATAAGTATGTACATATATATGTGTGTGGGCATAAATATATATGTGTGGGAATATAAATATAAACAGAGAGAGAGGGAGAGGGAACGAGAGAAAAAGTATTGGTCATTTATACAAAATAATACTTTATTTGTTTATTATTTTTGCTTTATTTAAAGTAGGTAGAGTTTATGTTCCTTTTTAAAATGTTAATGTTTTCTGTAATGTAACCGAATAATAAATTTCACACATTTAGGTCCTCATCACGATCATGGTGGTGGGTGAAAAAGTGGCAGTAATACCACCAACAGGCTGGCAGTAAGTACTGCCAAATTTTGACCATGGCGTTGATATCTCCGATAGACAGCCAATGTACCACAAAGACCGCCAGGGCGGGAACAACCGTCACCGCGGCGGTAGCCACCTGCAGCCAGGCGGAAGACAAAGTACTGCCCACCATATTTTGACTCACGATTCTGCCACCTTTTTCGGGGTGGTACCAATGCCATCAAAAGCTTGGCAGAAACACATCACAGAAGAGAATGGACTTACCTTCGGAGACACAGAGAAGGACCACGCTGCCATGGAACCCGAACTGCAAGTCTTTCTGATTATCTTCTATGTTATGCTCCAACTGGAACACCAATGCCTAGGACACAAGGAAGGTTGGGAGGAAAAAGGGAGTGACACACACACACACCACACATACCCGACATACACATGCCATACACACAACCATATGCATTACATAAACAATTTGACCACAAAAATCTGCAGAATAATGCAAAGGCAACAGGAATTTATGAAAATGATTGTAATCAGTCCAACAATAAAATCAAAAGTCTGATTTACACATTAAACAGATCTGTACATGTGTATAGTTAAGGGACACTTTCCAGTTCATAGTTCACAGGGCCCACATGGCCACAGGGCAAAGCCCAAGGCCCCACTCAAATCCTGCACCAATCCAGAGAGAACACTGCAGGGGCATCAGTTTGGCAAATAGGCAGGCACCTGAGAGGTAGGGAGGTCACCTCAGCCAGATGCGGAAACATGTCCATTGGTTCTGGAGGGGGAAACATGCCCTGTGCTTGGTCCTGGGGAGTGCAAAGCCACAGTCTCTCAAGTGGGTGACTTGCCCACTGGTTCTGGAGGGGGCAACATGCCCTGTGCTTTGTCCTGGGGAGTGCAAGGCCACAGTCTCTTAAGTGGGTGACTGGCCTACTGTTTCTGTAGGGGCAGGCCGCACACTAGCCCTTGGAGGCTAGACTATATGGCGTCCGCTGGCGGTGACGGCTGCATTGTGGTGGAGGTTGTGGGAGGCTCCTGCTCAGCCCCTGAACTCTCTGATGGCTGCACAACCACGGCTGGTGGTGGGAGCTCTGTGACAGCTGCTGGTGGTGGCAGTGTTTGGCTGTCAGTTTCCATTGGAGTAGATTGCCTCCTCTCCTCCTTCTCATGGGTTGGGGGTCCTTTATCCTTCCTGGCACTGGTGGATGGGCTCTTCCCCCTCTGCCTGCTGGTGCAGGCTCCTTCCCTTTCTTTGCAGCTGCTGCAAGCTCCTTCCCCTTTTCTGCAGCTGGTTCAGGCTCCTTCCCTTTCTTTGCAGCTGGTGCAGGCTCCTTCCCTTGTTTGCAGCTGGTGCAGGCTCCTTCCCCTTCTCTGCAGCTGGTGCAGGCTCCTTCCCCTTCTTTGCAGCTGATGCAGGCTCCTTTCCCTTTTTTGCAGCTGGTGCAGGCTCCTTCCCCTTCTTCGCAGCTGCTGCAGGCTCCTTCCCCTTCAGCATTGTTGACCTGGAATCCTTTCCACCACGAGTAGGTGGTGCTACCACTGGGCCCCTGGAATGTTTGGCTGAGGTGCTTGGCTAGGTCATTGCTACCCTGCCTGTACATGCAGAACGGGAGGTTAGAGGGGTAGGGAAGAGGACAATCTGGGAAAGGACAAGCTTTTTAGGGACGTTGGGGTTTCGAAGAGGGAGGAGTAATGGGAGTGGAGGAGGAGGGAGTGATTGTCAGAGGTGTTTGTCTGCTGGATTTGGGTGCAGGTACATGCGCTGTATGCTGTTGTGAGGTGGATGACTGTTGGGTGTCTGAGTGCTTGTGTACTTCAGGAGTGGGGACAGACGCAGTGGGAGAGGACACAGTGGACGTGTGCATGGATGTTGTGGAGGTGACTGCCAGAGAGGTGTGTGTTCTGCTTGGTGTGGTGATGCTGGTAGTGGATATTGATGTAGTGCATGCATGTATGAGTGTGGACGTCACCGGGTGGGAGGTGGAGGAGGAGGAGGGGAAGACAGTGGAGATAGTGGATGTTGTTGTGTCTGCAACTGAATGGTGTTTGTGTGAGTGCCTGTGGGATGAAGTGTGCTGCTTGTGTTTGCTTGTGACACTCTTGGATGTTGTCTTGTGTGCATGCTCGTCTGGCTGTGTGCTTGGGATGGGTTGGAGTTGAGGAGAATGGTACTGGGAAGTGGAAGTTGGAGGGGGGACAGTTGAGACAGGGACAATGGCTGCCATCAGAGAGGAGGCCAGAGCCTGAATCGATCTCTGTTGGGCCGCCAATCCACTCTGAATGCCCTCCAGGAATGTATTAGATTGTTGCATATGGGCTACCAGCCCCTGGATGGCATTCACAATGGTTGTTTTCCCTACAGAGATCGATCTCAGGAAGTTAATAGCATCCTCATTCAGAGCAGCAGGGCTCACTGGGGCAGGGCCTGAGGTGTCTGGGGCGAAGGAGATGCCCACCCTCCTGGGTGAGCGGGCACGGGCAACTCTCTGAGGGTCTACTGGGAGGGCGATGCTGGTACGGGGATGACGGCTGTACCTGTAGCTGGGGTGGTCACAGATGTGTCCGCCACCACCAGGGAGCTCTCATTGGAGGAGGTATCAGAGTCTGTATTGTCCCCTCCAGTCTCTGCCGTGGTGCTCCCTTCGCCCTCCGTCTCACTGGGGCCCTCGGCGTCAGTGGACTCTGCCTCCAGGGTCCTGTGGAATGCAGTTCCCTCTGTCGCCAGTGCCTCTGCTCCTCGGCCAGATGATGCTAATGCACATAAGGACAGGATGACAAAACAAGAGAGGGGGGAGAGACAAAGGATACACTGGGTCAATGACTGCACCAACATAACAGTTGGCATGCACAGCACCCTCACACACAGGGAACAGGCCTACGCACTATGCATAGCACTACTTGTGAAATGGCTACTCAACAAGGAATGAGGAGGGGTACATACTGTCATCTGCAGCACACCTGGGACCCACGCAGCCCTGAGCAGTAGTGAATACTAACAAGCTAGGTAAGCAGTATTTTATAATCAAACCCTTAGCCACCAGAGGACCTACCCTGCTATGTCTGGCCAGCTCTAGGAGGAACTCACTGAAACACAACCACCACCTGGATACCACCCCTCACCCCGTTGTGGCTGATGAGATGTCCTCAAGTGCCCATCCAGCTCAGGGTAGGCCACCTCCAGTATGGAGGCCATCAGTGGGGTCAGGGTCTGAGAGGCACCCCTCCCTTGTTGGGAGGCCATCCCCAGCTGGGCCTCTGCGGTCTTTCGTGCCCAGCATCTCAGGTCTTCACACCATTTACAACAGTGGGTGCTCCACCTGCCATAGACCCCCAGGGTCTGCATATCCTTGGCGATGGCACGTCATACTCCCTTCTTTTGATGGGCGCTGACCAGCAGAGGCAATACAGACAGGAGAACACTATTAGACAAACAGTCCACCAGTCACACAAATCGCCCACCATACTCATTTCCATCACCATTGGCACACACATAGCCCAACACACAATGGCCCTCATTCTGACCTTGGCGGGCGGCGGAGGCCGCCCGCCAAAGTCCCGCCGTCAGGTTACCGTTCCGCGGTCGAAAGACCGCGGCGGTAATTCTGACTTTCCCGCTGGGCTGGCGGGCGGTCGCCTTCAGACCGCCAGCCAGCCCAGCGGGAAAGAGGCTTCCACGAGGAAGCCGGCTCGGAATCGAGCCGGCGGAGTGGAAGCTGTGCGACGGGTGCAGTTGCACCCGTCGCGTATTTCACTGTCTGCGCAGCAGACAGTGAAATACATGTAGGGGCCCTCTTACGGGGGCCCCTGCAATGCCCATGCCAGTGGCATGGGCACTGCAGGGGCCCCCAGGGGCCCCGCGACCCCCCCTACCGCCATCCGGATCTCGGCGGTCCGACCGCCGGGATCTGGATGGCGGTAGGGGGGGTCGGAATCCCCGCGGCGGTGCAGCAAGCTGCGCCGCCGCGGAGGATTCAATGGGGCCGCGGTACACTGGCGGGACCCCGCCAGTGGTGCCGGTCCGACCGCGGCTTTACCGCCGCGGTCGGAATCCCCATTGGAGCACCGCCGGCCTGTCGGCGGTGCTCCCGCGGTCCTCCGCCCTGGCGGTCAAAGACCGCCAGGGTCAGAATGACCACCAATGTGTACACCGCCAAAAGGACATCCACCCACCCCCTTACAGGAGGCCTTCACACACAACTCCATGCATTCATGCCACATGCATCGTGCCCAGAGTGTACTCACCTGTTGGTCTAGAGGCCCATACAGCAGCCCGTACTGTGGTGGGACCCCATCCACCAGTTGCTCCAACTCCTCCAAAGTGAAGGCTGGAGGCCCTTTCCCCAGTCACACGGACTATAGTAGGTTCTAGGCACAGGTCACAGCAGCACATGCAGTGTAGGTCCTTTCCTAAGGAAGGTCAGGAAGCAAGTGAGCAAACTGATAGAAAATGGAGGTCTCTTCCACGGCGGTGAATACCGTCACCGCCAACGTAGATCACCATTGGCCACTGTACTCCATAGGGCCCAATTATAACCAATGAGGAATTGCATGGTGGTTCACAACCGCCTACCGCCACAGAGCACAACGTCAGCGGTATTACCTCACTTCCACCCATCCCTCCACTCACCACAGGCATATGCCATTTCAGAGGGGGTGAACAGGCCTATGGATTAATGCTGTGTCACAGGATAAATAGACACATACTTCACAAATTACACTGTCCCATAACATGTTTACACATTGCGGACTGCTGTTGTGGCTCCCTTGTTCAGTTTGTGACAGCCTACTCACTCTTGAGTCCCTTAGATACCTACCGCTGCGGATGAATAGGAGATGGAGACATGTCCCCGTGTACAGACCCCTGGTGGACTTTGCTACACTGAGGACAGGCACATAATACTCACCTATAGACTGGACAGGGCCACAATCACAAAGCTGTGTGCCCAATTGGAGCCTGACCTGATATCTGCTATCAGTCACCCCACTGGTATCCCCCCTCTTGTGTAAGTGCTATCAGTTCTCCATTTCCTGGCAACTGGTTCTTTCCAAATGTCAGTGGGCTTGGAAGCAGGAATGTCACAGCCAATGTTCTCAAATGTGCTAACAAAAGTGTTGTCTGCCCTGATGAAACACATGTGTAGCTACATTGCATTCCCCAGGTTGAGGATTTGGCCACTGCAAAGGCCGGATTCTATGCAATGGGACATATCCCCAATATAATTGGTGCAATTGACCGAACACATTTTGCATTTGTGCCCCCACCAGAATGAACAGGTGTTCAGGAATCGTAAGAGTTTTCACTCAGTGAATGTGCAGATGGTGTGCTTGGCAGACCAGTACATCTCCCACATCATTGCCAAGAATCCATGCCTTTGTCCTGAGGAATAGCAGCATCCCAAATGTGATGTCTCAACTACAGATGCACAGAGTGTGGCTAATAGGTGAGCCCTGGTTCCCACCCAGTATATGTAGGTATATGCCTATGGTGTGGGCCATATAGGATAGTGTGTAGCTAAATGTTGTCCCTCAATATTTTCAGGTGATTCTGGATACCCAAACCTAGCATGGCTGCTGACCCCTGTGAGGAATGCCAGGACAAGGGCAGAAGAACGTTATAATGAAGCACATGGGGGAACCAGAAGGATCATTGAAAGGACATTTGGCATCCCAAAGGTCAGGATCTGGTGCCTCCATCTAACAGCTGGATCCCTGTGCTACTCACCAAAGAAGGTCTTCCAGATAGTAGTGGCATTCTGCATGTTGCACAACCTAGCCCTCAGACAACATGTGCCTTTTCTGTAGGAGAAGGAGACTGGAGATGCTACTGTGGCAGCAGTGGACCCTGAGGACAGAGAGGATGATGAGGCAGAGGATGAGAATGTGGACAACAGAACATCTGTGATACGTCAGTACTTCCAATGACAAACAGGTGAGACAACATGTCTATGACTTTGGTTGTATTCTGTGCAGCATTAGCATGCTGGCATTTCCCACTTCTTTGCCCACTTACTGTTACCTCTGGATATTCATTTTGCAGATGTTGGTGATTTGACAAATGTTTCTGGTTTGATCACAACAGCCAGCTACAGGTCAATAATTCTACGGTCATTCTATGTACAGTTCATTTGTAATGGTTGTAGCTGTTTCAATCAATACATATTTGAAATACATGAAATACTAGTAGTCGATTTTTATCCAAGGATGTTTATTGTAGTGCTAAAATACAGAGGGGAAAGTGCAATGGAATGAGGTGATGATGGAGGAAAGTCCAGGGTATTGTTCCAGTCTGTTTGTAGCACAGTTGCATTGTCCATGGGGACATGGGAAGAGGAGCAATGGCAGTTCAAGGTGGACAAGGTGACTGATTGGGACACAAGGGGGACAATCAGGAGAGTCATATTTCCTGGCGGTGGTCTTGGCAAATGTCTGTAGCTTCTGTCTGGTTCGCAGGGAACATTTGCAGGGTGGTTCACCTTCTGCAGAGGAGGGGTGCTGTTTGCCTGTTGGTCCTGTGGTGGGGCCTCCTGGCCACTAGTGGCAGCGGAAGTGGAGGGCTGTTCAGATGAGTGGCTAGGGGCCAGTTGTTATGACACTGCCTCCCTCATAATGTTGGCTATTTCTGCCAGCACTCCTGCTATATATATCAGGGTGCTGTGGATGGCCTGCACGCCCTCCCTGATCCCCTGATACTGTCCCTCCTGCAGCTGCCTGTTCTCCTGCATGGTTGTCTAGAATCTGGCCCATCATGTCATGGGAATGTTGGTAGGCTCCCAGGATCAGTATCTCCTTGAGAGTCGGTTTTGTGGTCCTGTCCTCCCCCTGGTGCACAGCAGTCCTCCCAGTGTTAATTTTGGCCGGTGCCTCTGTCCCCTGAAGGGTGTGCCCACTGCCCCCAGGTCCCTGATTGCCTTGTGTGCGAGGTGTGGCCTGGGGTCCCTGTACAGGTGGGCACACTGCTGATGTACGTGTCCTGGGGACAGAGGTTTGGGAACGCTGGGTGGGTACTGTGGTGTTGGTTCCTGATGGGGGAGGCTCTGTGGTGGTCTGTGACTTTGTTTGGGTGACCGACTGTCCAGTGGTCTCTGATGGGCCAGGTAGATCCTCCAGATCCTGAAGGCCAGAGTTACTGTCATCACTATGTGCCTCTTCTGTTAAGGAACTGGATAATGATGGCACCTCTTTTCCAGTGACATTGGCTGGGGTACCTGTAGGGATGTAAATGATGTATTATGCTTCAGGTGTCTGACATTTGTACTTCCCTAGCTTTCCCTCTATGGTTGATGTTGCCCTGACAGCTTTTGCTTGTGTATGTTGGTGTATGGTAGGATTGTTAGTTTCCCTATGCTGTCCATGCTTTAGTGATTTAGGTGGTCATTATGAACTTGGCGGTGTGTCCTGCCACGCCGGCGGTGGCAGGAAAATCCGCCAGCCGGCATGGCGGGCCACACGCCACATAATGAACCGATAGAGGGCCGCCATAGGCGGCCCTCACTCACCGCCAGGCTGCCTCCGTCTGCCAGTCTGGCGGCGGTCGTCATCATCATCCAACAGGGCAGCGGTGCTGCCCCTCAGATAATGATCCCTCAGGCACCAGCCTTTCCCTGGTGGGTCTCCAACCCAGGTCAGGCCCTCTAGATGCAGAATTGCCAAGACTTGCTCCTCCCATGCTGTGAGTTGTGGGGGAGGAGGTGAAGGTCCACAGCCAGTCCTCTGTATAGCGAGCTGGTGTCTCGCTGCTATGGAACGCACCTTCCCCCATAGGTCTTTCTACCTCTTCCTGATGTCGTCCCTTGTTCTGGGGTGCTGTCCCACTGCGTTGACCCTGTCCACGATTCTCTGCCAGAGCTCCATCTTCCTTGCTATTTATATCTGCTGTACCTGTGCTCCAAATAGCTGTGGCTCTACCCTGACAATTTCCTCTACCATGACCCTTTCCTCCTCCTCAGTGAAACGGGGGTGTCATTGTGGCGCCATGGTGTTATGTGATGTTTGTTGGTGAGGGTGTGTTGGGTAATGTATTGGGGGGTGTGATGTGGTGTGTGTGAGGGTTGTATGGGTGTGAGTGGTGTGTGATCTAGTTGTCACAGTGGTCTTGGTGTCTTTCTGGTGACAGAGATTTGTTTTCTTAAAGGGTTGTGGGTAATATGGGTTAGTGTTTTATAGAGGTGTGGGAGTGTAAGTGTCCTGTATGTATGGTTGTCAGGTGTGTGTTGTTTGAATTGTCCAATATGGTGTTGTTTTGTATGTGGGTGTCCATTGTGAGTGTGGCGATATGTACCGCTAATGGTTTACCGCCATTGAATGTCCGCTGTGTTGATTCGTGGGTCATAATGTGATGGGCGTTGTTCTGTCGGTGTACGGTGTGTGTTTTGAGACCGCTAGTTTATCACTGACCTTTGGTCAGGTGGATTTGTGTATGTGATTGTATTCTGTCGAATTGGTGTGTGTGTGTGTGTCATAATATGGTGAACGGATATCAACCAAAGCAGTGGTAAGCTGGCCACCGTCTGCGTGGCTGTAAACGGGATTTACCGCCAGTGTCATAATGAGTCCCTTAATGTCCAGTTCTTTCCCCAATGTAACTTAGATTGTATTTGGAATAGTACAACTACCCATTTTTCCCCAAAGTGACTCACTCACAAGTCCTACCCCAAAGTAGCTTAGGTCCAAATGAGTGGCATAGACTGGAGTGGCATAGAGTGAAATAGCATAGAGTACAGTGGCATGCAGTAGAATTGAGTACAGTGACATAGCATAGAGTGGAGAAGCACAGAGTGGATTGATGCTTAGTGGAGTGGCATAGACTGTAGTGATGAAAACTGGAGTTGAGCAGAGTGCAGAGGCTTAGAGCAGAATAGCATTGAGTGTTGTGTTGCAGAGTGGAGTGGGGTAGAGTGGAGTGGTGTAGAGTGTGGAGTCATACAGTGTGATAGTGTAGAATGGGCTGTTATAGAGTTGGTAGGTGTAGAGTGAAGAGGCATACAGTGGAGTAGAGTAGAGTGGTGTAGAGTGCAATAGCATTGAGTGGAGTGGTGTAGAGTGGAGTGTATAGAAGAATGACATACAGTTGAGTGGCATAGAGTGGAGTGTCATTAAGTGGAACATTGATGAGTGTAGTGGCGCACACATGAGTTACAAATAGTGAAATAGCATACAGAGTAGTAGCATCGAGTGTAGTGGTATACAGTGGAGTGGTGCAGACAGGAATGGTATAGAATGGAGTGGTGTAGAGCAGCACAGCTTAGAGTATAGTAGTGTAAAGTGAAGTTTCGTACAGTGGAGTGTTATATAGTGGATTGGCGTACAGTGGAATAGCGTACAGTGGAGTGGCATTGACTAGAGTGTCATAGAGTGGAATTGCATAGAGTAGGGTGGCATACAGTAATGTTACATACAGTGGAATAGTGTTGTGTGTAGTGGCATAGAGTGGAATGGCATAGAGTGAAGGGGCATAGAATGGAGTGGCATACATTAGAATTAGATATACTAGAGAGAGGTAAATTGGAGTGGTGTAAACTGGGGTTGTGTACAGTCAAAAAGTCAAAGAGTGTGATGCGTGCTGGATTGTAAAGTCATTAATTTTGTTTTTTTGGGGTGTATTGAGTTGTAACGCTTGTGTTGAGTTAATGTTCAATGCTAATCTACAGTAAAGATATGAATTATAGATGTATCTGCATTATTTTTGTTCTCTATAACTTAATCCCACAAGTAAAATCCCCTATGTGTAGTCCAAGGTGGCAGGACTTCCTGTTTTGCTCTCAAAGGCAGCTCACAAGATTGTATATTTGACATTGTGTTCAAAATAGTGTTGCACTGTAAATCTGAACAAAGTATGACAGTAGAGGTGTTTGAAAAAGTAACTGAAGTTACTTATGTATTTATGTATTGCTCCTTTAAATGTACAGTATTTTTTTGTGATTCCACGAAACAACTTGCAAGAGGACTGTAGGGGTGAAGACACACCAGTCAAGTAGATTATGATTGGTTAACATCCATGTGACTAGTGTAAAGGAAAGAATCCACCTCTTTTCTCTCATTTCTGTTTTGTATTTTGGTATAGGAAGACGTTTTGAAGACCGTAGCCTTTCTGTACTTTGGGGACTTGCTGTTTTTTTGAAGATGTCACAGATGAAGACCTTTCTGAGTCAAGATTTGATGCTGAAGCATCCAAGACTGTCAAATCATCTTTGATTTGAGAGCTTTTTCTGATTACAGAGGGTGCAAAATAGGTGTCTGCAAAATGTGTAACCTGTAAACTGTTGCAAAGGGTTTTCAAGAGGGATTAGACAAAGATACAGCTTTGGCACTACTGGGATGTGGCAGAATTTAAAATCAATGCATCCTACTCCCATACAGTGTGCTGAGGTGCAGAGATCTACACAAGAGACATCTTCTACTGCTTGTCCCTCTATAGCACAAGTTGGTGAACCAGTGATAACGCATCCCAGTCTAGATAATTTATTCACTCGGGACTCGTTTTAGGCCGATGAATCTTTTGACCCTGATTGAAGACACCTTAAGACGAGATCTCGAATCCACATGTCAATCAATAAGTCAATAACGTCATTGATAATTACCATAACAAATCAATTAGATTAATCAATAACATTAATAAGACTCGGAAACCACCATGACCTTTTAGTCATGAATAACCACACCAGTTTAGTACGATTTTATGATGTTTATTCCCTATTGATTACAATTCTACTAGTAAGTTTATTAGTCTCAAAACCATGAAACACATCAGCATTGTCATAATATGGCAACTCGAATAAGATTTAATCAAAACAAAGATCACGAACATTAGAACATAACACGACGTTAACATAGGTTAACCTTAGCAGAGTATCATTAGCGCATTATTCAACAAAGCATTGATTCAGTCATTTGTCTATTTGTGTCCGTCTAGTGAACCCCTTAACTAACCTCGAATTAGCATTGGTATGTTGGGCTTCATGCAAAACAATTTTGGTAACACAAATTTAGAAAACATCTAACTATGGTCTCTGTCAAAAGAAGCAGTTGGTACCTAGAAAGGAAAGGCAAACAGACAATTGCAATTTCATCATCATATAGTTACCCTCTGTAATGGGTCAGCATACAGAGTCAGTCTTCGTCCTCAGGACATCAGTTGCTTCGCCATCAGCCAGGAAACACAGCAAAGTTCAGGAAGACGGGGTAAGTAGGGACACTTCCCTCATAAGGAGGAGAAGTATAGAATGGGCACGGTAAAGGAGAGGATGGTTGGAAGAGTCAAACAGCAAAGTTTTTAGGCAGAGTGAAAAAGGGTCTGGGTAATAGCAGGAATAGTTCGCAATGGCATCTCTAATGGCTCCTTGTGTCAAAGGTTTTTATCCCTTTTCTGTTGGACAGTCCCCTAATTTCCAGTTGGGCAGGTTTGGCACACCACTATCTCCATCCAATGGTTTTCCAGTCGTACCATCAAAATTGTCACCTCATAACAGTTCTCACGTAGTTTATTGGTTCTTGTGATTGACGTCTCCAATGGGTAAAATGTCCGGTATGATTTCATATTCTCGTGGTCCTCTCACATCCCTAGTCAGTGGTTCCATTGTCTATACCGGTTTAGGCGACCTTGTACCTGTTGTGAGTCTACACTGTTGCATTCAGCAAGAATGTTTCCTTGAGCAAGTTGAGTTTCATGAGAACGGATCTACTACAGTTACACTCATCTTCTAGCTTCTGGAAAAATATGATTACATGTCCTTCAGCAAGTCAGCATACTGCACGTTAGAACAACACACTTAGGGGGTCATTCCGACCCTGGCAGTCCAAGACCGCCAGGGCCGGGGACCACGGAAGCACAGCCAACAGGCTGGCGGTGCTTCCCAGCCCATTCTGACCGCGCCGGTAAAGCAGCAGTCAGAAAAGGGAATCCGGCGGTTTCCCACCAGATTTCCCCTGCATGGGCTGAATCTCCATGGCGGCGCTGCAAGCAGCGCCGCCATGGAGATTCCGACCCCCTTCCCGCCACCCTGTTTCTGGTGGTTTTTACCGCCAGGAACAGGATGGCGGGAACGGGTGTCGTGGGGCCCCTGGGGGCCCCTGCACTGCCCATGCCACTGGCATGGGCAGTGCAGGGGCCCCCTAACAGGGCCCCATAAAGATTTTCACTGTCTGCATTGCAGACAGTGAAAATTGCGACGGGTGCAACTGCATCCGTCGCACCCCTGCAACTCCGGCGGCTCCATTCGGAGCCGGCTTCATTGTTGCAGGGCCTTTCCCGGGGCGGCGGGCGCTCCTTTGGCGGGCGCCCGCCGGCCCAGCGGGAAAGCCAGAATGGCAGCCGCGGTCTTTTGACCGCGGAGCGGTCTTTCGGCGGCCTGATTTTGGCGGGCGGCGACCGCCGCCCGCCAAAGTCAGAATGAGGGGCTTAATATGAACCCGGGCAGCTGGTCCCCAACTCATGCTAACTACGGCCTAGTGAATTACTTAGCAAAACCTTAATGTATAGCTCTTTATACTAAAACAAAATCATACATGAGTGTATCAATAACTCATTATTAGTCAATTTTATTAGTCCCCTTGTATATTGACGGCCACTGCCCGTGGGCACATTTCGGACTCACGTTAGTAAAACACATTAATACATTTTCTATGTGGCATTATTATGCATTAGTTCATAAACATTTTCATGTTAATTTTGATTATAAGAGCTATGCTCCAACACTAGCACCTACTGAAGTGCACATCCAGGAGGCCCAACTCAACCAGGCATATGCCAACAAAGTGCTTTATTTATTGTCAGATATGTGGCAATGTAACATTTGTCTCTGAGCTTTGCAACAGTGTTCTGGACAAATTAACTCAGGGGCAGAAATGCGCCCAGAGAAAGTTTTTTTTTTTTTAAGTTGTACCTCTTTTTTTTATTCAAACACCACCATGTTTTTTCACTTTGAAAAAAACAACAAAATTTACAAAAAGAAAAAAACAATTCAAAACAAAATAAAAAAGGCTCTTTACAGAGATATGAGATACTCTCTAATGTCATGGTCTATCATGTTTATATTATCACCTCCTTTTTTTGTAAAAGGAGCAAGGCTACTGCGACATAATGACATAAACATCACCAGTACTCAGTATCTTTTCCAAATGTCATAACATTATGAAATTACATATTATTCTAGTTACTATTATGTTATTTCAGATCCATAAAATATATTTCTTCAACCATTTCAGCATGCTTTTTCTGTAACAATTTTACTAGCATGTGCTCAGCATACCTATTTAATGATTCAAATATGCATAGAGAAATGACCTCAATGTTATTGATGTACACAGTAGAAGAGTATGGGTAAACAATATTTCTCCATTAATATCCCGGTAGTGGGAACCAACACTTATAAACACTGATCCAAAGCTTAATGGGCATGAATACTAGTAGACATGTGTGAACTGCTAACCAGTGCTAAAGTGCCCATGCTCTCTGTGTCAATTGTATTGATGATTGGTTCATCCCTGATTCTCATATTTGATTTACTAGTAAGTTCCTAGTAAAGTGCACTAGAGGTGCCCAGGGCCTGGAAATCAAATGCTACTAGTGGGCCTGCAGCACTGGCTGTGCCACCCACATGAGTAGCTCTGTAAACATGGCTCATACGTGCCACTGCAGTGTTTGTGTGTGCAGTTTTAACCTGCCAATTCGAGTGTACCCACCTGCCAGGCCTAAACCTCTTCTTACATATGAGGCACCCCTTAAGTAGACCCTAGGTAGCCCCATGGGCAGATTTTAGTGTATGTTAAAGGTGGGACAAATTGACAAAAAGGGAGCTTGGGTGTAGCCTGCATATCCTGATGGGCCATCACTCTAGTTAGGGCAAAGGAGAAAACACACCTGGTTAACCCCCACTCACCACCTTGGTAGCTTGCCACAAGCAAGCAGGTTTAACTTAGAAGCAATGGGTAAAGTATTTGTACCAAAACACACAGTAATATAGTGAAATACTACAAAATGGACACCATACCAGTTTAGAAAAATAGGCAATATTTATTTAAATCCACGTACGGCAATTTTATCCATGTGGTTAAATTTCCAATACAACCTAATGACTTTTCAGTTTCTTCATGAATCAGATTCTTAAAAACGGGCTGACTTATGACAGGAGTCAATTGTAGAAGGTCACCAAAAATTAAGATGTGTTTACCACCAATCTGAACATCATAGTCAGTTCAGAGGACCTCTTTCATTCTCAAATGCATGAAAGCTAGCATTAGGTTAGATACCATATTAACCTATCAATAATAAGAACTTTTATTTTTTTCAGACCTCTGGAGACTACATGACAAACATCAACAGATAACATCAAATACTCTAATTTGTTGGTATGTTTCACAGAAAACATATGGAGTCTGTGCGATGCGATTCCTTTAATGTTGTGAGCAGCAAGTCCAGTAGGAGCAGTCACAACACATGAAAGATCACAACTAGTCTTCCTGTGAAGAAATTGCAGTCACCACTTTAATTAGACAATGTTTCCTGCACCTTTCCGACCACCACCATTGAGAATTGTAGGCATAAATGGTGTACAGAACCATCAGAGTTATCATGTAGGAGGGCATGCTCTATATGTATTGTTATTTCCTCAACAATTTCTAGCTGTTCTTCATTCACTTGAGAGATGAAATTGTCAAAATCAATAGTGTCACTCCTAACTTGGCCTATGGTAATTTTTACTTCATTCATAGATATGGATGCCTCATTTTTAACAATAGGCTAACCAAGTGGATCTTGACTATTAGGCCCTGTGCTCTGGCTGTATTTTGAACCATCCTTTGCAACTTTTATATCAATTGTTTCCTTTTGTTGAATTTCATCATTTAACATTTTGTGATATGTGGGAAACACTTCACATTGAATAGTATATTTGACTGCATTTTACTGATGGCAAAGTATGCTCACCACCAATAAAATGGTCAGACCATCACATTTAGACCTTTGGTTTAAGCATGGCGGTGACCACTCCGTCTCTGACATAGTTACAACCCTCCAATAGCCCGACAGAGTTAGTGCCATCAGAGGTTGATCTTTATGTCTGCCTACCTCATTTTGATGCGTGGACGTAATGGTCAGTGTTCATTGCCTGTCACCGCCAGGAAATGTCGGGCAGTAAGGGGCAGTGAAAACTGTCTAATGACCCCAACCATGGGAGATAACTCCCATGGCAAGAGGGGCAGTTTTTTATTCAAAAAGGAAATCCTACAGAGCGTCAGGAGGATGCACAGAGGGGACTAGGAGGCTGAGAGGCAATGAGCAAGAACAACAATGAACAAAGAGGTTAACAAAAGGGTGAAAAACACACAAACAGACACAAAAGAGTGAAAATGCACAAGAGGTGACAACAGAAAGATCAATGAAGCACAAGAGTGAAAAGGAGCAAAGAAGCACAGAATGGTGAAAATAAGCAAAGATACACAAGAAGGTGAAAACTGTTAAAGATGAACAAAAGGTAGAAAACTAGCAAAAAGGTGCAAAAGGGAGAAAAGAAGCAAAGAGGTGCAGAAGGGTGAAAGGGTGAAAAAGGGGAAGTAGGTATAAAAGGAGGAAAAAAAAAAGGCACTGAAAGGACAGAAAGAGTAAAAAGGCAAACCAAAGGTGAAAGAACAGCTGGAGATGTGGCAGGAGCCTTGAGGCCCTAGAGCCAGGTCTGAGAGGATCTAGACCAGTCGCAGGACTGGTTGACAGGGTGACTAACTCTATCTCGGTTTGTTTGCTGATTTATTAGTTGACTTTAGGAACTTTGAGGCAAATCACTATGGTGGTCATTCCAACCTCGGCGGTAAAAGGCGCTTACCGGCATTCAGAAGACCACCATAACACCGCCACGGCCGCGGTAAACCACCACGGTCATTCTGACCCACAACAGGCAAACCGCCAAAATACAGACATCCACAAAAGTCTGCCACACCAAAGGCCAGCGAGAAACTGGCGATGACCAAACCTCCACCGTCACGCCAACAGAAATACGCCCACACTATCACGACACACGAATCCACGCGGCGGTCTTTCAACCGAGGTATTCCATTGGCGGTACACACCGCCGCGCTCAAAATACACACACACTTACAAAATACAACCACATTGGACAATTCAAAATACACACACCTGAGACACATACACACACCACTCCCACACATCCAATTAAATATAAAATACACTCCCACATCACCCACAAACCTCCACTCCTAGAGATTCGTGAACACGCACAGAGAAAAGACATCCGAGCACCCAGACGCCCAATTCACTGTCACCCAGCAATATTTGCACGCACTTCACACAACACAACAATACACATCACCACACTTAGCACCACACAATCCACCCTACACATCACCCACACCACCCCATGGCACCGCAAAGACACCCCAGGTTCTCTGATGATGAACTCAGGGTCATGGTGGAGGAAATTGTACGAGTAGAGCCACAGCTGTTCGGGGCACAGGTGCAGCACACCATTGCCAGGAAGATGGAGCTATGGAGCAGAATAGTCGACAGGGTCAACGCTGTGGGACAGCACCCAAGAAATCGGGACGACATCAGGAAGAGGTGGAACGACCTACGGGGGAAGGTGCGTTCCATGGTATCCAGGCACAACATCGCGGTGCAGAAGACTAGCGGCGGACCCCCACCTCCTCCCCCATAATTTACAACATGGGAGGAGCAAGTCTTGAACATCCTGCATCCTGAGGGCCTCACAGGAGTAGGCGGAGGAATGGACTCTGGTAAGGCAAATCTTAACTACTTCTTCCCCCCACCCCACCTGCATGCCAACTCATACCCCCACCCTCACCCCCATCACATCCTACTCCTTGCAACTGTCTCACCATCACAATCCACCCATCCCAACACCTAGCCCTGCATGCGTCCACAAAGCATGGACACCCATCACCTAAGCATGGCCACTGCACCTACACATACAACCCCCCCCCCCCAACCACCGTCACAACAGTCCCCACAAAGGAATGCCATCACGGGGGTACACAGGCACCCAACCCATTGCACGCTATGATACACACTGAAGCAATAACCATACTTTTATACGCCTGCAGGACCTGAACGCCACGTCACCGCGCAGGAGGGTCCACAAATGTCCCCTCCAGCCCCAGAAGAGGCCCACAGTGAGGACAGCAGCTCTGTCTCCCTGGATCTAGATGACCAGCCCGGTCCATCGGGGACCTCGGGACAGTCGGTTCCCCTCACACAGCCACAGGCCACAGTAGACCTTCCCCCCTCTGGGAACACCAGCACAGCACCCACCCAGCGGGCCCATACCTCTGTCCCCAGGACACGTCAATCAGCGGTGTGTCCACCACTACAGGGAACCCAGGCTAACCCAACACCCCAACAACAACAGGGACCTGGGGGCAGTGGTAGTGGGCACACGGTCCAGGGGACAGAGGCCCAGGGAAACAGGGGAACTGGGAGGGCTGCTGTGCGACAGGGGGGGGACAGGCCCAGGGAACCCACTCTCCACGAGGCCCTCTCCTCCATCATGGTAGCATACCACCGCTCCCAGGAGACGATGGCGACGGTCCTGTCCAGGTTTCAGGAGATCCAGCTTCGGCAGGAGCAACAGTATATGGGGTTCAGGGAGGAACTAAGAAACATCAGTTCCGCCATGGGTACCATCGTAGTGGCCCTGAATGAGGTAGTCACGACATTGCGGGACACTGTGGCACCTCAAAGGGCCCCTGACACTAGCATGGACCAAGAACTGCCTACCACCTCCGCCGGCGCTAGTGGACAGGAGGCCCCGACACAAGACCAACAGGCCACCAGAACCCCACCCCCTGCAGAAGGAGAACCACCCTGCAAGCGGGCCCTGAGATCCAGGAAGAAGACAGAGTAAGATGTCAAGACCCCCGCCAGCAAAGGATACCGCCCTGATTGTCATCCCACTGTCCTACATTGTCACCCTGTCCAACCTTAAACTGCCCCTGCTCCACTTCCCACAGGCATTTGGACAATGCACCTGTGAAACTGATAGTATGGACTCTGCCATGGACAATCCTCCACCATCACCCCTCACCGATTTGCAACCAACCATCCAATTTAGAGCACTTGAATAAAAACACTTATTGCACAAAACAATCTGGAGTCTGGCTGTGATTTTGAACAAATGTATTAGACATGACCGTGCCAAAATGTTCATTCACATTGTGATGCTAACAAACCGCTGTCACTCAGCTGTAGTCCATGGGGAAACAAAGCAGATGTCACGCATTGGGGCCCACATCTCTGAAAACGGAAGGGAAAGGACAGTAGAGAGGTAGGAGTCATTAAGTAAATGTAAAATGCCGGTGTCTACTCTTACCTGTGTGTCACTGAAAATACTGCTGTATTACTGTGTTCCTGTTCTCTATGTCGTCCTCTTCGGCTTCCTCCTCTTCACTCTCCAAAGGCTCCACAGCTGCTACAACACCATCATCTGGACCATCCTCCTTCGGAAAAGGCACCTGGCGGCGCAAAGCCAGGTTGTGAAGCATACAGCAGGCCACGATGATCTGGCACACCTTCTTTGGTGAGTACATTAGGGATCCACCTGTCATATGGAGGCACCTGAACCTGGCCTTCAGGAGGCCAAAGGTTCGCTCGATCACCCTCCTAGTCCGCCCATGGGCCTCATTGTACCGTTCCTCTGCCCTTGTCCTGGGATTCCTCACTGGGGTCAGTAGCCAGGACAGGTTGGGGTAACCAGAGTCCCCTAATAGCCACACCCGGTGCCTCTGGAGTTGACCCATCACCTACGGGATGCTGCTATTCCGCAGGATGTAGGCGTCATGCACTGACCCAGGGAACTTGGCATTAACATGGGAGATGTACTGGTCAGCCAAACACACCATCTGTACATTCATGGAATGATAACTCTTCCGGTTCCTGTACACCTCTTCACTCCTGCTGGGGGGGGACCAAAGCAACATGTGTCCCATCAATGGCACCTATGATGTTGGGGATATGTCCAAGGGCATAGAAATCACCCTTCACTGTAGGCAAATCCCCCACCTCAGGGAAAACGATGTAGCTCCGCATGTGTTTCAGCAGGGCAGACAACACTCTGGACAACACCTTGGAAAACATAGGCTGGGACATCCCTGATGATATGGCCACTGTTGTTTGAAATGACCCACTTGCTAAGAAATGGAGTACTGACAGCACCTGCACTAGAGGGGGGATCCCTGTGGGTTGGCAGATGAGTGACATCAGGTCTGGCTCCAGCTGGGCACACAGTTCCTGTATAGTGGCTCGGTTAAGCCTGTATGTCAGTATGACATGTCGTTCCTCCATTGCCGACAGGTCCACCAGCGGTCTGTACACGGGAAGATTCCTCCATCTCCTCGCATGTCCCAGAGGACGGTGCCTATGAAGGACAACAGCGAGCACAGAGTCAAGCAACCCACAGGTACGTAACCACAGCTTGCACATAACACGATTCCCAATGCATTGAATGGTTTGTATGAGTGTTGGTGCAAGGCCTAGGTATGTGTGACGCAGTTGGTAATTAGGCCATGTGGGCCCTTGAAATGGCAGGTGCCTGACCTGTGAAGTGCGACAGTGGGATGTGAGGTCAATGCGCTGGCGTGGCACACCGCGGCGGTAGGCGGTCGAAGACCGCGGCGCTAAGCCGCATTGGTTAACATTGAACCCTATGGGTTTCAGGAGCCAATGACGATGTGCGCCGGCGGTCGCGGTACGCACCGCCGCGGTACGCACGCCGCGGGTATGACTGCCATTTTCTATCTGCTTAATCACTCGATACCTGATCTTCGACAGGAGAGGACCTACACTGCAAGTGCTGCTGTGAGCTCGGTCTGGAAGAGACAATGGCTCATGCGACTGGGGAAAGGGCCCCTGCCTTCACTGCGGAGGAGTTGGAGAAACTTGTGGATGAGGTCCTCCCCCAGTATGCGCTACTCTACGGTCCTCCAGACCAACAGGTAAATACACTGGGACCATGCTTAGTGGGCAATGCCTGGGTTGAGTCGGGTGGATGAAAGATGGTGGGGAGGGGAGCGATTGAGGCATGCATCAAACGACAGATGAGAGCATGTGCCACATGGCAAGGGTGGGGATGGGGGGCCACTCACATCGAGCATGCAGAAGGTGATGACAATTTTTCTCTCCCTGAACATGTCACATAGGTCAGCGCCCACCAGAAAGTCGCGATTTGGCGTGCCATCACCAAGTACGTCCGGACCCTGGGGGTCCACAACAGACGGGGCACCCACTGCCGGAAGAGGTGGGAAGACATC
Source organism: Pleurodeles waltl (assembly GCF_031143425.1). Taxonomy (NCBI): domain Eukaryota; kingdom Metazoa; phylum Chordata; class Amphibia; order Caudata; family Salamandridae; genus Pleurodeles; species Pleurodeles waltl. Next base: position 1,095,525,708 of record NC_090446.1, on the reverse strand, counting down.
CGAAGCTGCAGCAGGAAGACGGCGGAGGCTCAGCTGGGGATGGCCTCCCAACGTAGGAGGGGTGCCAGTCGTCATTTGACCCCCCTGATGTCCCGGATCCTGGCTGTGGCCTACCCCGATTTGGATGGGCGCGTAAGGACATCACAGCAGACACAAGGGGGTGAGTACAAATACATTCTGCTGACTTTGCGCGCAGTGGAGGTGTCTGGGTGGGGGAGGAGGGCTGTGGGTATCCCTAGGCCAGGGCGATTTCTGTAGGCTAGGCCCCTCCGTAAGGCATGGCCCTGTGCCCCCGCCCCCCACCTCTGTAGGATGCCAAGTACAGGTATCCATGGCCCTGTGTCATCTATGTGTGCAGTTGTCGTCCATAGGCTTGTAGGCCATGTCCCACGGATTGCGTAGTGGACCCCAAGTGCACAGCATAGTGCAGGGGCCTTCTGTGTCTGTCTTGTCCGCCAACGGTAGCGGTAATCCATGCACTCAACATGTCTTTATTTCTCCTCCCCCCCTTTTTTGTGGTCTTCCTGTTCATGTGTGCATTACCATCATCAGGCGGAGGAGAAGTGGCATTGGAGCACGAGGGAGCGGCATCTCACATGGCCATGGCGGGCCATGCAACTGACTCGGATTTCACCAGTGAGACCCTTTTGAATGCCATCCAGGGTGTACAAAGAGAGGTGCACCAGAGTAATGCATACCTGGAGGGCATTCATTCGGGTCAGGCTGCCCATCAGCGATCGTTCAACGCTCTGTCCTCAGCACTGACGGCAGCAATTGTCCCTGTCTCTAGCCTCCCCCCTCCAACTTCCTCCACCCAGACCCAATCCCCTCTACCTCTGCCTATCCCAGACACACCTACAGACCAGCCTGCACACACCTCAACACCCAAGGGAAGCTCATCCAGACATAAGCACCACACATCACACAAGCATTCACACAAGCAACATCCACATGCAGACATACCAACAGCCACTGCCTCCTCTGTGTCCCCCTCCTCCTCGTCTCCCTCCTCCCTCCCTGTTACATCTCCACTCACACTTGCATGCACAACATCTTCAGCCACTACGTCCATCACCAGCACACCCACCAGAACACTCCGCACACGTGCAGTCACCACCCACATCACCATTTACACGTCCCCTGTGTCCTCTCCAAGTGTGTCTGTCACCCCCTCCTCCAAACTACACAAATGCAGGAAGCCACCCACCCAACAGCCATCCACCTCACGACAGCCTCCAGCCCAAGCACCTGCACCCAAAGACACCAGACTTCACACTCCTACAACCACATCCTCTTCCTCCACTCCCATACCCACTACACCTACCTGTCCCTCTCTTTCCAAATTGCTTTTCCTTGCCAACCTTAACCTCTTTCCAACAACTCCCCCACCCCCTCCATCTCATAAGACTCCAATCTGCACCTCAGCCACCACAAAACCGGGCCCTGTGAAGACTGTTGCCCATGAACTGTGGAGTCCCCCACCCTCAAGGGCATCCAGTTCAGCTAGGAGCCAAGGCACGGCCAGCCCACCACCGGAAAAGCATCCTAAGATTGCCAGTGCCCGACGCGAGCGACCAAAGACCCCAGGGACAAAAATCCCTACATTGGCTCCGTCAGGAAGTGGGGTGCCACCTGGCACACCGCCAAAGGTGGGAAAGGGCCACAAGCGTGCAGGAAAGGGTGGGAAGGGCAGCACGCCCGACAAGTCCGGCAGCAGGCCAGCTGGCCAGGAGGGCCCCACCAGCCCCATCCCAGGTGTGCAGAAGGACACACACAGGCCCGGTACTGCAGCCAAGGAGGGCCCCGCAAGCCACGTCCCAGGTGGGCAGGAGGACACCCACTGGCCGAGAACTGCAGCCCAGGAGGGCCCCGCAAGCCACCAGACAGATGGGCAGGAAGTCCCCGCCAGCCACATGTCAGGTGGCGAGTGACATCCATGCCTGGGCCGGATCCGCTGACCAGGACACTCATCTCAAGCACCGCTCCGCTGGGCACCGCCGTCTCAAGCACCGCTCCGCTGGGCCCTTCATCTTAAGCACTGCTCCGCTGGGCACCGCCGTCTCAAGCACTGCTCCGCTGGGCACCGCCGTCTCAAGCACCGCTGAACAGGGCACCGGCGTCTCAAGCACCGCTCCGCTGGGCCCTTCATCTCAAGCACTGCTCTGCTGGGCACCGCCGTCTCAAGCACCGCTGAACTGGGCCCTTCATCTCAAGCACCGCTGAACAGGGCACCGCCGTCTCAAGCACCGCTGAACAGGGCACCGCCGTCTCAAGCACCACTGAACAGGGCCCTTCATCTCAAGCACTGCTCCGCTGGGCACCGCCGTCTCAAGCACCGCTGAACTGGGCCCTTCATCTCAAGCACCGCTGAACAGGGCACCGCCGTCTCAAGCACCGCTGAACAGGGCCCTTCATCTCAAGCACTGCTCCGCTGGGCACCGCTGAACAGGGCCCTTCATCTCAAGCACCGCTGAACAGGGCACCGCCATCTCAAGCACCGCTGAACTGGGCCCTTCATCTCAAGCACTGCTGAACAGGGCACCGCCGTCTCAAGCACCGCTCCGCTAGGCCCTTCATCTCAAGCACTGCTCCGCTGGGCACCGCCGTCTCAAGCACCGCTCCGCTGGGCATCGCCGTCTCAAGCACCGCTGAACAGGGCACCGCCGTCTCAAGCACCGCTGAACAGGGCCCTTCATCTCAAGCACTGCTCCGCTGGGCACCGCCGTCTCAAGCACCGCTGAACTGGGCCCTTCATCTCAAGCACCACTGAACAGGACACCGCCGTCTCAAGCACCGCTGAACTGGGCCCTTCATCTCAAGCACCGCTGAACAGGGCACCGCCGTCTCAAGCACTGCTGAACAGGGCCCTTCATCTCAAGCACCGCTGAACACGGCACCGCCTTCTCAAGCACCGCTGAACAGGGCCCTTCATCTCAAGCACCGCTCCGCTGGGCACCGCCGTCTCAAGCACCGCTGAACAGGGCCCTTCATCTCAAGCACCGCTGAACTGGGCCCTTCATCTCAAGCACCGCTGGCCCATTGGCGGAAGGGGCAGGCCTGCATCTGTGTCGGGCAGGGCTGCACGAAGCACTCTGGGCACTAGTCCCCCTCCAGTACCAGTGGAGACTGTTATCTACTTGAGAGACTGTGGCTTTGCACTCCCCAGGATGGAACAGTGGGCAACCCACCCACTGTAGAGACTTGAGAGACTGTGGCTTTGCACTCCCCAGGATGGCACAGTGGGCAACCCACCCACTGTAGAGACTTGAGAGACTGTGGCTTTGCACTCCCCAGGATGGCACAGTGTGCAACCCACCCACTGTAGAGACTTGAGAGACTGTGGCTTTGCACTCCCCAGGATGGCACAGTGGGCAACCCACCCACTGTAGAGACTTGAGAGACTGTGGCTTTGCACTCCCCAGGATATGGCAGTGGGCAACCCACCCACTGTAGATACTTGAGAGACTGTGGCTTTGCACTCCCCAGGATGGCACAGTGGGCAACCCACCCACTGTAGAGACTTGAGAGACTGTGGCTTTGCACTCCCCAGGATGGCACAGTGGCCATGGAGGCCCCTCGTGGATCTGGCGTTGTGGACTCATCTGGCTGAGGTACCCCCTCTTCCTTTCCCCCTGAGGTGCCTGTAGTTTTCCTATCTGATACCCCTGCAGTGTTCTCTCCGTTGGGGTCAGGTATCCTGTGTGGGCTTTGCCCATGTGTTTTTGCCCAGTGGCCCACGAACAATGGCTGATGGACATATCGGACTGGACAATTTATGTATATAAAATTATTGATGTGTGATAAATTTTATACTCAGTCTTACAATATAATTCTATATTTATAATCATTTCTTTTTGCCTTTGCATTCTTCCGGGTGGTTTGGGGGTGTAACTGTGATGTGTTGCTATACATTGATGTGTGTGTTGTAGTGGTTGAGGGTGAGGGTGGGTGTGTCGCATATGTGTGTCCCCATAATTTTTTGCCTCCCCCTCCCCTGTGTCGTAGGTGCAGTACTCACCGTTGTCTTCTGCGCCGGCGTTCGTGCTCCTGGTAGAGGAGCAGGAAGACAATGGCTGGTAGGATGTGTAGTTCGGGTTCCATGCTGTCCAGATTCCTCGTGGGGTGTATGGAGGTGAGCGTTTTCCGTTTGAAATGGCTGTTTCTGCCGTGTTTTTATCGGCGGGGCTACCGCCCCAGAAAAGGTGGCGGACTGGTGGGTTGTGATAGGGTGGGCGGTACATTGTCTCCCGCCTGTCTGTTGGCGGTGACCGCCGCGCTGTTTGTTTGTTCCGCCGTGGCGGGCGGTGTGTTAAAGTGGCGGTCTCTGTTGGCGGTTTCCGCCAGGGTCGGAATTGCATTTCTTTTACCGCCAGCCTGTTGGCGGTTTGACCGCCGCTTTAACACCGACCGCCAGGGTTGGAATGACCCCCTATATGTATTCTAGAATTTGTGGAGCTTATTTATTTGGACATTAGACCCTTTCTTTACTAACTTTGCTAGAAAATACATTTCTTAAAAACTGTCTGCAGGTGCCCCAGGAATTGTGTTAGCTCCATGAAAGACTGACACCTGCCAATACTGTGACACTTCTACCAGTATTACAACTACTGATATTTCGAATTATTTTCCTCTAGTGCAAAGCTAACTATTTAAAAAAACACATTTCAGAAGTGTTGTCTTTTGACAATACAGTAAAACTACATTTGTTTACTAACATTTGAAACAATTTCAGTTATCAAAATGTGAGTTTGACTAAATGAAATAGCCAATACCCTTATATGAGATACATTTTAGGCTATCATTATGATTCAGGCAGAGTGAAAGTGATGCAAGGATTCCACTTCCCCTGGTTATTAGTTGACTGTTTTTTCCACACCTTTTATCAGAGTGTAGAAAAACGTGTTTTTTGCATGAGACTTTGGCTGCAGCAGCAGCCATGACAATTCCCCATCTTTTTATGGCGGTGGAGCCATGCACTCCTCCTCCGCAACAGATTAACATTGTAAACTGCATGCAAATCCACCCTGACCCCACTACTGTGCAACTTGTTAGGAGAGCCTTATTATTTTAAAGTAGGTATTCTAAGATAAGGCTAGATTTCTCAGTTCAATCAAACATGAGGTTCAGTATTAGGATGGTTTTGTTTACATGCTTAAGTTAGAGCAACACAGTTTAGTAAAGCAGGAGAGTTAAGCATTAGGCATCTGGACATCAGAACGCAAGAAAACTAAGAAAAAAAACTAGAAAAATCTGAACTGACTAGAAGAAGCAGCCAAGAAAAAGATAATACGGTTGACAAAGCAAATATGCCTTTGGAGCTTTGCAAAATAATAGGTGAACCATAACATGGAGTATGAGAATTTTCACAGACTCACATCCCTGAAGCACTGCAGTAATTTCTGGAGTCCTCTCATTGGAAGGGAAGCTATTTACTGTCCTTAACATGGTCCTGTGTACAAATAACTAAGATTTAAGCAAAATGTGTTGCTTCAGAGAAAACTAATGTAGATATGTGTATGCTTAGAAACTTACTCAAGCCACAGACAACTCAAATAGGATTGTATGTCAGTATTGAGGTCCACAATTTTAAGCTTCAAAAATATTGCATTGACTACATCCTCTACCACTACATCATCAAGACAAGTATCGATTTACTATTCTCAGCTCCATATCTACTTTCCTTTACAATGAAGTGATAGTTAATGTCCTAGATGTGTTATTTTATCATGTGTTGTATTGCACTAAATATTATGATATCTACCATCCTGGCATCTTTTTACATTTTGTCATTATTGTATACATTCCCCCACTGGGCAGAAGACAAGATTGTATAAAATCAGAGACAGAGCCAATCCCTGTGAAATCCCACAAGTCGTCAGTAAGATAGAAAGGAGGAAGCGTTAACATTGTTGTCTGACCTCTCAGTAGGGAGCTAAATATCATCAATTACTACACTGAAGAAACACATCAGCCTTTTTCAACATTTGCTTGCTTACAGTGGCCTTCAATAACATCTAAATTCTCATTTGCAGTGGCCAGCTCCTCAGGAGTGTCTGCCTTTTTTCTTGAATACAAAATGTTAGCACTCTAGTTGTTAAACATAATTCATTGCTTAAGGAGACACTTTACATTTCACAGCTTTGACTCCTTCGAGATGGCATTCAAGTGTGATACACTTTTGTCATAACTACAGAATGTTTAAACTCTATTTATTTATTAGACCACTGTTTGAAGTTTTGGTACAACATTCAGAATCAACTGACACGCTGCTGTCAGAAGTATATGTTTTACACAGAATATCAGTCTATTCTAACACAGTAAAGAAACGTAGTGGGAACATATGGAAAATATGCTCTCAGTATAGCTTCTGGAGCACCTTCTATTATGTCTGGGGGAAAATCGTGAGAGAAAAAAAATTCTCTCAAACATGATTCATCAAATCCCTGCTGAATTTCAGTGTTTGGCATAAGGTACAATTACCTTGAACATACTGAAATTCCTAATATATGTATAACACAACCAAAAAATTATGTATATTGTGATTTATATTGTGAATAACATATTTTTCACTCTTTATGTGTTGTCCTGTGATGCTCAAAATCAGGCTTTCACTTCACTGTATCAATGGGATATTGACCCTGAGTCCTGTAATGGCTGTCATAGAATGTTTCCATATTGTGGCCTTCAAATCAAGGAGGTGCCCCCTGTAAACCCTGCTCCCACAACAACATGTCTCTGGGGTCAGTTAGTGCTCATTCTTTCCTATTTTCTGATTCATTATCGAGACAAAGGGAACATGTCCCTGTGGCCAGCAATAATGTTTTTAAAGGTTTTGTGAAGATTAGTCAAACAATACCAACGTTATTAGTGAAACAATGAATGTTCTCCCTATGGAAACTCTGACTTTAAGCGCAACTCGTTAATGGATTCAATCTTATTGTAAAGTGTTCGAAGAAAACAGCTTAATACTAACATGAGAACAGATATTCAGTGCTGATAACCCTATAAACAAATGTAACATTTATTTTTTAGGATGGGGTAGTTTATTTTTAAAGGGGTGGGGGAAGGTTTAAGGAAGGGAGGGTGGAGGAAATAGAAAAGAGGAGGAAGGATCGCGGGAGAACGCGGTGAGGTAAATGTGGTTGGGGAGGGTAGTTTTTAGTGGTGGGGTAGATTTAGGGCTTAGGGTGGGTGGGGGGTGTTGGGGTACTTTAGCTTTAGTTTTTAGGGTTGGGGATCGGGGTATTTTATTTTTTATGGCTCAGGGTGGGTGGGGTTCAGGGTAATTTAGTTCTTATGGGCTGGGGTAAGGGGTCAGGATAATTTATTAGTTTAGTTTTTTTAGAGCTTAGGGTGGATGGAGTGCTTGGGATAGTTTACTTATTAGGGGCAAGGTTTTAGGGCTCAGGGCAGGTGGGGATGTCATGGTAGTTTAGTTTTTAGGGGTGGAGGTCAGGGTAGTTGTTTTTTTAGGGCTCAGGGCGGGTGAGGGGGTAGTTTTTTTTTAGGGGTGGGAGAGTTGGGATAGTTTTGTTTTTTTTAGGGCTCAGGGTGTGTGAGGGGGTCGGGGTAGTTTATTTTTAGGTGTGAGGGAGTTGGGATAGTTTTTTTTAGGACTCAGGGCAGGTGGGAGTGTCAGGGTAGTTTAGTTTTGTGGGGTGGGGGTCAGGATAGTTTTTTTAGGTTTATTGCATATTGATACTTTGTTTTATAGGGGTGAGGGTGGGGGTGTTGGGTGGGTGGGGGATTGTGTTTGTTCAGGTATTAGTGGTGGGGTAGTTTTGGGCCTCAGGGCGGGTGGGGGTGGAATGATAAAACTACGCGTGCCGTTTTGCATGCCGTTTTGCATGCCGTTTCCACACATGCCTTTACTAGTCATGCTTTTACAACAAAAATTAGTTGTAAAGGCATGTGTGGAAACAAAGCGGTTGTTGTTCTGACCGCATTGTTAGGGCATGCGTGGTTCCATCATACATCCATTACCTATGTTGTGTAGTCAGATATAACAGTCAATCTGAACTTATCAGATTCTTTGGTATGTGAAGATGATCAAGATATGAACTCTGAGATCACAATTAATCTTGGAATAAAACGCTAAACATTCCAATGAACTCAATAGGGTTAAAGAGCTTGTAATGCGATGTAAATGTTAACTGGGTTACCTTGTCCTCTCCTAGATGCTTCCATAAAGTGAGCTTTTAATTTTTTAGGTACAAAAATTTCTGAAGTGTGACACTTTGTTCACCCTCCAGGGAACCACTTCTGATTTTTGTTCTAGTATCTGTGCCTCGCTTCGAATGCACATGGGCTATGTTTTCAACTGCATTATATGTTTTGATGTTTTTCTTTCTACTTTATTTTTTTTTCTTTTAATTATGAATGTGTTAGATGACTTAATTGTTACCATGTCTATTGCTGCTGCTTTTTAATTCATAATGAGTTATTTTGCTCCATCAGTACATGCACTTTACATACCTACACACCTTACATGCACTCAAGCTCTCAGTATTAAAGGTTTTCAACTAGTATAAGAATGGGATTAGTGACAATTAGATATAGGACCACTGTTAGAAATGGTTGGCAGTCAGGTTACCCTCTGTCCAAGCAAGGACCATCACTCTAGTCAGGGTCAGTCACACACAATCCAAATTATCCTGGGCCCAGCCTCTGGTAGCTTGGCACTGAGCAGTCAGGCTTAATTTAGAAGGCAATGTATAAAGTATTTGTTCAATTAATCATGCAATAACACAGTATATCACCACAAAAATACACCACACAGTATTTAGAAAGGCATGTAATATTTATCTTATAAGATGCAGGTCAAAATGATAAAAATGCAATAGGTATATGTTGAGATATCACTGCAAAAGTGATATAATGTGTCTTTAGTCTTTTAAAAGCAATAAAATGTCTCCTTCAAGCACAAAGTACCTGGTTGGAGTGTAAAATCTCTGCAAAGAACCGCAGAGGAGGAGATGTTGGGAAACAAAAGGGTGTGCATTGATTTCTCGGGCCTCACGCGGCAATGCATTTCGTATTCACACAGTGATGGTTGTGCGTCGATTTCCGGCACTCGGTCGTGGATCCTATTCGGCTTGCAGTGTTTTCAGATGCCCCGTGGATGATGCGTGGATTTCCTGCGATGGCAGGATAAAGTCACAGGAGCTGCATCGATTCGGTGGGTGTTGCGTTGAAATTTCTACAGCACAGCAAGTGCTACGTTGATTCCTCTCTGGAAGTCAGGCTGCGTCATTCCGGCTTGGCTGTGCATCAATCCAGTGGGCAGTGCGTCGAATTTCTGGTCGCAACGCTGGAGCTGCGTCAATCTTCTCGATGCGAAGTCGGGCTGCATCATTCCAGTTCAGCGTGCAGTGGATTTTTCACTGCGGTGCAGACTGTGCATCGTTTCTGGCTGGCTGTGCGTTGAATTTTGCAGCACAAGGATTCCTTCTTGTTAAGATGAAGTCTGAGACTTCAGGGAACAGGAGGCAAGCTCTAGCTAAGCCCTTTGAGAGCACTTCTTCACCACAGCCAGAGAGCAACAAGCCAGCAGGACAACAGCAAGGCAGCAGTCCTTCACATAAGCAGACAGGTGAGTTCTTTAGGCAGCCAGACAGTTCTTTTTGGCAGGATGTATGTTTTAGTTCAGGTTTCTTCTCCAGGAAGTGTCTGAGTTGGTAGGGGCAGAGGCCCTGTTTAAATACCCAAATGTGCCTTTGAAGTGGGGGAGACTTTTAAGAGTGGCTTAGAAGTGCACAAGGTCCCCTTTCACTTCAAACCTGTCTGCTAAAGCCAAACCGCCAATCTACCACACATACTGCCACAGCGGTAATGACCAGCCCGGAGGCCGGTAGTGACCAGCCCGGCAGCTGTCACTTGCCCACCTGCAGGATTACGACCCCACCTACCATCATGGTTTTTGTGGCAACCTTACTGTCACAAAAACCATGGTGGTAGGCACTATGAGTGACAGAGAATCCCTTACCTGTCACTGATAGGGGTCTTCCCCACCCGATCATCCTCTCCAGATTCTCTCCCCACGCCCTCCTACCCAGACCACCCCATTACATACATGCACCTTCATTCACACACAAACACATGCATACACACACTCATACCCACATTCATCCACGCATGCATACATCCATTCACACACACATCCACACACACTGACATACATACAAGCACACATGCATTCACACAACACAACATACACACACTCACACATTCATGCATGCACACACATACAACACGCATCACACACCAACATACATGCATGCACAGACATACACACACACACATCCCCACACACACACAACACCCCCACCCCCTTCCCCTGTCGGAGCACCCGGCTTACCTGATCTCAGGGGGTCCTCTGGCAGGAGACGGAATGGTGTGCTGCTGCCAGCAGCAGCGTCCGCCAGCAGAATACCACCAGGTAGTATCAACGGTCATGATACGGTCTGCGGCAGTCTACTCTACTGGCATGGCACTGTTGCTGGCAGCAGCACCACCTTACAGCCATCCGCCAGCATGGCCACAGCCAGATTTCTGCCATCCTTCTGGCGGAAATCCGCCTGTGGTCATAAGGCAGCAGATGGCTGGTAGCCGCAGCAACGGTCTTTTGGCTGCCTACGCCGTAGTGGAAGGTGGTTTTTACTGTCGGTCGTAATGTGCCCCTGAGTGGCTTACAGTAATATTTACAATAACTACTACTTTGAAAGACTTCCTTTCCCCTGCTCATACATTTGTTATTAAAAGTCATTTCCTACACCTCATATGCAAAAGTCTCCCCTAAAGCTTAACTCTGCCTACAGCAAAATATTTGAAACACAATGTGAACTGGAAGATGGAAACTGACAGGGAGATAACTCCATGTACTAATCACACTGCTGATGGAGTCTCAGCCACTGTAAAAGGCAACTTTTCCAACTTCTCTGTATTGAGCATTGTGTTGGGTGCATCCTTCTTAGCCATTATCTGTTGTTTGCATGATACATTGAGGAGCAAGAATAATTCTTTCAAGTTCACGTGCTGCCATGGCACGCGGTTAAATTTCAGAAACTTTATTGTCCAACTTAGCTGCATTATGTATCTAAGCTCACTCTGTCCAAGTAGTAAAAATGACGTCATTTTGTTGAATATCAATTGCAGATGACACAATGATTTTAAATGTGTAAATGGGAGTGGAAAATGTATTCATCTTGTTATCAAGGAAGGCTAATGCTTTCTCTAAATTCAAAAACACAAAAGGCAACAATGATTATAATTAGCTGCACATTCCTCAAGTTCTCAATACATACTATATACGTTATTGATGCTCATACACTATAGTACATATGTTCCCAACATGTACATACTGGAATCAACAGAGCAAAATCAGTTAATCACAAGAACAAAAAGATAGTGGAGCTCACCATAATTTCCTTGTAGAACATATGATTATAAGAGACAAGAGGTACCATCAAGTCATATAAATATATAAGGAAATCTAATTCAAAATCAATCGCATGAGTGTCTGGGTGTTGATTACCCTAAGCAGTTGGTAACCACAAAAATAGTATATATATCATAATTTATTTATAAATATACATACCTATAAATATGCAATCCAATACAAATAAAAAACACAAACATTATACAAAACATATACACAAAAAGTATTGCATTTCATTCCACAGAAGAAATTTTTCAGATCTCAGATGTTCCAACTTTGTAAGACCTCAGCCAATGAATATGAACTACAGCTGACACATGTTTTGTCCGATCAAGGATTTTTTCAAGGCTTATTGACAATGTATATCATAGATCCGAAAGCCGAAGCTTTCAAATTCTTCCACAATAGTTGTAACAAGATGCCCAAAGCGAACTAGGTCCAATTCTATATTCTCAATTCTCACAACGAAATCCTCAAGGTTTGAAGAAGATGTAAACTATAACTGCAACAGTTTTGTTTGGATGTATGAAGCATGCAAAACAGGACCCCAAATAGAGGCCAAACAATACAGATTGGGACTTTTCCACTGCTGACTCAGTCCAGGCGTGTGCCACTCTTACAGTTATACTTTACATATTCTTGTGTTAATTGCACACAAAAATCTTTTGGAGTGTGATGAACTAGGACCTAACAAGAAATCTTGACAGTCCATGTCATCAGATAGGAGAGAGAGGTGCACTTTTACAGCAGTCAATGTGGAATGTTGCAACTATTGCTGACATTACTTCAACTAAGCTGTATGTAGTGACAATCCTTTAATATTGTGTCTCAATATGAGGATGGTCCAGTCTGCTTGCTTAGAACCCTGTGTAGAGTTAATAAAATGTGTAAGACAATTATTCTCTTACCATAATCTCTGGGACTAGATTGCGGACCTTCGGAAAACAATCTATATGGCATCACTCATTTTTACAGCAGCAGCATTTGTAATAGAACACACATCTCTGAAATTTTGGAGTTCCTGTAAGACAGTAAGACATTCATTTATGTCAAATGCACTTTCTGCCACCACTGTGTGAGGAACATCAATATCCGGGACATGCAATGGCATGCTAATTAGGCCTTCACATGGAGTCCGGCCACCTAAATATCTTCTAGGCATATTATTTTATGATGTCTGGATCCCATAAAGGTGATTTATCCACTAGTAACCTGAACCTGATACTCTAGCTGTTAAGGATTGCTTTAAATGTTGGTTCTTTCTCTCAATGATCAAATTACCCTCGGGTGGTAGGGGGAAGAAAAATGCACATCTACACCCAGGGTTCCCATGGTATCTCTGTATGCTTTGGAGATAAATTCAGGGCCCTGGTCCAAGTGGAATGCAGCTGCTGCATATGTCCCAACAAAGACTTGCAAATCTTTAATAATAGTGCAAGTGTCAGCTGATCTTGCCACATCTAAATGACTCTGGTGAAGAAATCTACAGCAAGTAGAATGTATTTGTATACACCATCAGAATTTAAGGGACCATAATGGTCCAGGTACAGACATGGCATAGGCTTGTTGGACCATAAGAGGGATATCCATGGCAGGCACATAACATTGGAGCCTTTAATATGTTGGCAGATCTCACAAGAAAGGAAATACTGTTTTGTCTGTTTAGACAGACCATGCCACCAACATCATCCTGAAACAAGGAAATTGTAGCTGCCACACTAGCATGGGCAGCAGCAGCACTCACATGTACTGTTTGAATGAGTTCAATAAGCAGGATTTTCGATTACCATTCTGGCCATAATAAACATGATCTGTTTATCCCTTTCTGATCAGAATCTACCACTCAAAGAGTATGTGAGGGAAGACCCAATGCTAGTCTATGAAAGGAGCAGGCCTCACAGTGTAGGAAAAAGAATGAATGGGTTTTCCACTACCAGGACATGTAAAACACACCTATATTTGTCCTGCCTTTTACCTACATAACACCCTACCCTTTGGGTTACCTAGGGCCTACCTTAAGGGTGACACATGTAGAAATAGGGAAGCTTTAAGGCTTGGCAAGTACCTTTAAATGCCAGGTCGATATGGCAGTGAAACTGCACACACAGGCCTTGCAATGACAGGCCTGAGACATGGTTAAAGGGCTACTTATGTGAGTGGCACTACCAGTGCTGCAGGCCCACTAGTAGCATTCAACGTACATGCCCTGGGCACAGGTAGTGCCCTTTACTAGGGTCTTACAAGTAAATCAAATATGCCAATTGGGAATGAACCAATGTTACCATGTTTAAGGGAGAGAGCATATGCACTTTAGCACTGGTTAGCTGTGGTAAGGTACACGGAGTCCTAAAAACAGCAAAAACAGTTTCAGAAAAGTGAAGGGAGGCAAGCAAAAGTTGGGGGATGATCATCCTAACGCTGTCAGGTGTAACATGCCATATTCAGCAATTTCTAAAACAATGTAATCTACCCTAGCTAAACATGTGTTTAAGTCATCATCCATCACATATAGACATAGGACTATACTTCAGGGTCAATATCATGTAATATTGATGTAACCCAGGGGAAGCGCTGTGTGTTCTTGGAGGCGGGGCAGGAGCCCTTTAAAAACTCGTTCGCGCAACCGCCGTCGCTGGAAGCGCTGTGTGTTCTTGGAGGCGGGGCAGGAGCCCTTTAAAAACTCGTTCGCGCTCCCGCCGTCGCGGGAAGCGCTGTGTGTTCTTGGAGGCGGGGCAGGAGCCCTTTAAAAACTCGTTCGCGCTCCCGCCGTCGCGGGAAGCGCTGTGTGTTCTTGGAGGCGGGGCAGGAGCCCTTTAAAAACTCGTTCGCGCTCCCGCAGCGCGGGACGCGCGTGGGCGGCGCCCGGGCCAAGCCCGGGCCAAGGGCGGGCCCGTCCTGCGCCCGTCAGCGGCTGACAGAGGCTGGGCTGGGCCACTCCCCTAACATCTATCTCCCAGGAAGGCCATATTGTACTCAGTCCCTTTTGTTATTTCCTACTCTGTCTCCCCAGTCAGCTGCTCCATTTAATCTGACACCTTATCATTTAACCTTGCACCTACACTAACACCAGATGGGCAAAAGGAAAGCAATAGAGGCAGGGGCCGGGGCAGTACTAAAAGCCAAGCGAAAAAGGCATAAGCACGCAGCTAGCAACTGCGTTATGGATAGAATCGACTCTCTCCTAGGCGAATGCAACGGAATACTAACTAGCCCTCAGGGTAACATTTCTATTGCAACTGGGGAGGGGCCCACTTCAACTAGCAGGAAGGAAGGTTCCATGAAAATCGCTGAGATTTTCGTGAAACGTGGGCAACAAGTTACTGACTCTACAGGGGTGGGTGAAAATAGGAACGTTATCACCCATGCGGCCCCCTCCCTAGCAGAAGACCTACCACTTGCCACCAACGATTCCATCCAGCTCAGTAACAGCTTCAATCCCCTAACCAACCTCCCTGAATCACGCGACGACATCAACCCAGACACCCTGGCAGATGGGCCAGCAGCAACCAACACGCACTCTCCTCATGTAACCCCACAGCATATCGAATACATACAAGCTCTAAGGAAGGAAGTCACAGAACTCAAGCATATGGTTAACTCATTACTTGCAATAGTAAAACAGCTAACCCACGCAAATATCACGACCACCAGTAACCTTGCCCAAAATCCAATCCTATCAGGCATCACAACAAACTCGCTCAACTCCTCTGCTTCTAGCCACGCTGGCCCTCACCCTACCAAAGAAAAGACCATGAACTCCCACCAGACTCCCCTCGTCCACAATTTAGGCACAGGAAATTCACTAGACATCTATCATAATACCATCAAACCCATGAGCAACACCGCCTCAAAATACTCTACGCAACCAGCCACTGACCAGTCCCATTTAGGTAATATAGTTCTAATGGTTAACGTTCCCAAGTTAACCACATTGGCGCGCAAGGAAGGGGTAGACTCTATCAAAAACAAGGCAATCCACTGGATTCGCCATGTTAGAGGCTGCCGATCCATAATACGTGAGGACCTAATTACCGTAGTACGACGGCCAGACCCGGGAACTCACTTTGATATCCTAAAACTGACACTCAAGAACAGGACCATGGCGAACAATCTGGTGGCCCTAGACGCAAGAACAAGCCCACCTGCACACTCACGCATCCAGTTTAAACAGCCCAGGTCACCTACGCTCCACGAGGAATGCCCGAGTTATCACCCGGCAGAAAACCTATCCCCTCCTGGTAAACATGATTGACTCACAGCCCCTCCTAAAATCTATGCAGGCAAACCTTGCAACCTTCCAACATCTATCACCCCCAGATCCTCCTTTTACCCCACCACTGTCTGTCCATGTATTCACCCCCCTACCCATGACACCGCGACCATTTCCGGCTCACCGAGCAATCATGACAACGATGCCCCACCCATCTTGCAGGCACATTGCCCACCAAACTTAGGGCCGTATTTATACTCCGTTTGCGCCGAATTTGCGTCGTTTTTTTCGACGCAAATTCGACGCTAAACTAACGCCAACTAACGCCATATTTATACTATGGCGTTAGAGGCGTATAGCGCCAAAGTTCCCGGAATGTGCGTCATTTTTTAGCGTGAACCCCTTCCTTGCGTTAATGATATGCAAGGGAGGCGTTCCCGTCTAAAAAATGACTCCCAGGCCTTTACGTGGTATTTATACTCCCGGGCAAAAGAGACGCCCGGGAGTGGGCGTGGCTAAAAACGGCGCATTTGCGCCGCTTTTTAACGCCTGGGTCAGGCATGGCGTTAAGGGACAAGTGGGCTCAAAATGAGCCCAGAGTGCCCTCCCCTGCCCCCAGGGACCCCCCCTGCCACCCTTGCCCACCCCAGGAGGACACCCAAGGCTGGAGGGACCCACCCCAGGGACATTCAGGTAAGTTCAGGTAAGTATTTTTTTATTTTTTTTTAATAATTTTTTTTGGCATAGGGGGGCCTGATTTGTGCCCCCCTACATGCCACTATGCCCAATGACCATGCCCAGGGGACAGAAGTCCCCTGGGCATGGCCATTGGGCAAGGGGGCATGACTCCTATCTTTACAATGATAGGAGTCATGTTGATGGGGGATGGGCGTCGTTAAAAAATGGCGCAAGTCGGGTTAAGACGATTTTTTTGCCTCAACCTGACTTGCCCCATTTTAAGACGCCCTAACGTCATTTTTGCCCAACGCCGGCGCTGCCTGGTCTACGTGGTTTTTTTCCACGCACACCAGGCAGCGCCGGTCTGCTTGCGCCGGCTAACGCCATTCCATAAATACGGCGCCCGCATGGCGCTTCAGAATGGCGTTAGACGGCGCAAAATTTTTTGACGCTAAACTGCGTTAGCGCAGTTTAGCGTCAAAAAGTATAAATATGGGCCGTAGAGCTGCTGTCTAGGCCGGCAAGCATCTCCTTGATCAGGACCAGGCCTGTTCCAACAGAGGAACATCACCAACCACCACAAGCCTCACTGGCAAACATTGGTATCAACCCATCTCTGCTCCCTCAGCCACATCTGCCAAACCAACCCCCGACAGCCAACTTCACAAACCCCGGGCATTTAGGCAGGACAACTCAGTCACAATCTGGGGTACGACTTGTCTCATGGAACGTGGCAGGTCTGAAATCTATTCTTCCCCTTCCATCCTTCTCCTCATTTATTGACGAACATGACATATGTCTCCTACAGGAAACATGGTCACTCGACCCACTCTTCCGAACAGGCTACTCAAATTTCCACATCCCCGCTGTGGCCAGCACGAGAGGCAGGCCCTCAGGGGGTCTGACCATCTGGATCAAAACATCGCTTAGCTGCCATATATCACAGCTACCTACCGCCTCTCCCGACCTGTTAGGCCTTCGTCTATCCTTTGGGCCTGACTCTGTGGTGAACATCTTTAATATCTACGCTCGAGGGGTCAGGGCGGGTCAAGTCTCCAAAACCCTCAGCGCCCTCGTAGCCCTCTTACAAAATTATCCCCGCCATCATAAAACCATTGTGGCTGGGGACTTCAACGTCACATTCGAACCCCTTGACTGGGACGATCTCAGGTCCACCCGCGAGGAAGATCAAGCCTGGTCTATCCCCGCCCTGTCAATTCCACCCATCAAAAGGTGGACGTCGGTTGCCATTCAGGTTAAATCATTGACAATGGAGTTTGGACTCAGGGCGCTAAATGGCAAAACTAATTCAGACACCAACGGTAGTCACACATACAACAAAACGAACCACACCAGCAGAATCGATTATTGCCTATTCGATATAAGATTATGGCCTCTAGTCATCGATATGACAATCATCGAAAGGACCGAAAGTGATCACAACCCTCTCTCTGTCCACACATTAGCCCTAGGTAACCTCCCAGCCACGTCTAACCCCGCAGCAGTAGCACCCGAGGGTATTAACCTGGCCAACAACAAAAGACACCTAAAATGGGTCAATATTGTGGCCCGGCCCGCACTCATCAATGCTGCCAACAACACCCTAAAATCCACACTAAGGGACCTAGAGGCGGGTTCTGCAACACCCCATCAGGAAATTAGCTCAATCCACACCTCCTGCTTTAGGGATATCGCGGACCACTTCTCAGCTTCCCCAGCCCACGACGACAAATGACCCAAAGCCAGGCACCGCTGGTTCAACAAAACGTGCCGGTCCCTAAACAAGCGCCTAGTTCAAGCCATTAAATCCAAGGACCCCATCGCCATCCGCGTAGCTAGGAAGTCCTATAAATCTGCAATATGCATAGCCAAGCGTGATCAAGATAGCAAATGGTGGACAGCACTCAGCGACGCTGTGCGCAAGAGAAATTATAGTCTGTTCTGGTCCCTGGCAGCGCGAGGCCCAGAAACCAGTGGTTTGGACATCACAACCAATATTGCCCCAAGAGACTGGATAGCCCACTTTAGTAGTCTGTACTCCCCTGATCATGATAGCCCCACCTCTGTTTGTACGGGTCCCCTCCTACTTCACTCATTAGCACCAACCACCGCAGCACCCCTGTTGTTCTCCCAAAGTGATAAAACTTATTCTCTAAGCACTCTAAAACGCGGCAGGGCCCCTGGTTCAGACTGCGTCCCAGCAGACCTATTCTCAACAGACCTAGCATCATGGTCAAGATATCTTACCATTCTAGCTAACGCAATAGCATCTGGGGCGCCAATTCCCGACTCTTGGAAAGCGGCCATTGTTATTCCAATCTTTAAAAAGGGCGACAGATCTCTTCCCTGTATTTATAGACCCATTAGTCTAATTGACTGTGTCCAAAAAGTCTTCTGCCACTGCCTCCTAGGGAAGATAGAAGAATGGATAATTGACCACGATATCCTTAGCCCCCTCCAAGCCGGTTTCCGAAAGAAGATTTCCACCACTGATCAAGCCCTCAGATTCCTATTATTATATTGGAAAACAGTGTTCATTGATAAAGGCAGCCTTTATGTAGCTTTCGTGGACCTCAAATCTGCCTTTGACCTAGTACCTCGCAACAAACTGTGGGTCACTCTCTCTCGGATGGGAATCCCGGAACACATCCTTGCCATTTTGATACGACTCCACGAGGACAACTACGCACAAGTCAGGTGGGGCAATAAGGGCCAACTTACCGATAGAATCCACGTCTCTAGGGGTGTGCGGCAAGGTTGCGTACTTGCCCCGACCCTCTTTTCCCTGTACATCAACGAAATTGTCCCCTCCCTCCTCAGACTGCAGGCTGACGCACCTTCACTTGGCACACAAAAAATCCCAGTCTTACTCTTTGCCGATGACACTCTTTTGATATCTAAGACCCCTAGTGGTCTAAGGAAACTCCTTGCGTGCTTCGAGCATTTCTGTTCATCCCAGGGACTCGAAATCAACGCAACGAAAACCAAACTAATGACCCTTAATCCCCACAGATCCTTCAAAGGGAAATTTACTTTAGAGGGCTCCTCAATCGAGAAGGTGGGCACTTTCAGCTACCTGGGCATAACACTCACTGACAACATGTCCTGGAAGCCACACATAGGAAAACAAGCCCTTAAATTTAGACAAACAACTGGGGCTCTAGTAAAAAATTTCCACCTCTCACACACAAAACCAATTCGCCCAGCATTACAGTTATACGAAGCCCAGGCAGTTTCCTCTGCGCTCTACGGGGCTGAACTTTGGGGTTATACCAAAACCCAAGACCTAACCATCGCTGAAAACAACTTCTTAAGAAACCTTGTGTCCCTTCCGCTTAGCACCCCACTGTTCCCTCTTTTCAAGGACCTCGGCATCAAACGCATTGGTCACAAAGCCCGCCTGCGACCTCTGCTGTACTGGCGGCGTCTCTGGACCACTCCGGAACTTGACATCTTCACCGAAGCTCTACAGGTCATCCTAAAAGCCGACCACCTGCACAGAATCCCCTGGCTACGATCCATCAAGGATTTACTTCACTCTATCGGGCTCGATGATCTCTGGAACTCACCAGCCACGTCAGTCTTTCCCTCGAAAAGCGAACTAAAGAAACTTTACTGGCAAATGGCCCCAACAACGAAGACACTCGGGCTGCACTCCACACTACATTATCTTGTGACTTTGCCAACCTAAAAGAGTCATGCAAGTACGAATCTTTTTGGGACCTAATCACGGTCCCAAGGGAAAGGAAACTGTACTTCCAGCTCCGCATTGGAACACTCCCATTAAGACTTTTCACCAGCAGCTGGTCACACAACGAATCCACCGCATGCCCTGCTTGCAAAGCCCCCGTCGAGAATCTCCCTCACCTCCTTTTTGCATGCCCCGCGTATACTGCCCCCCGTAGGAAATGGCTGGCCCCGGCATGCAGACTACTGGGAGCACGCTGCTCTGCGTTAGCTCTGCGAATCCTTAGATCAGACACCAGGCCAACGCTAGTGATCGCTATCGCCAAATTCCTCGGAGCTAGTTGGCTTATTAGAGGGAAAACTCTCCTGGACAAAGACTCCAAATAAGACTGTCCCAACATCCTGCACAGTGCATTTCATTTAATTTCATTTCATCTAATTTTATTCCATTTTATTCTATCTCATTTTTATTCCATTTTAATTTTTATTTACGTTTTACTCCCTTTTATCACCATATTTACCTGCAATTTTATTTTTTTACGTGCATTTACTTGTATTTATTACTGTTCGCGCTTTTTTGGCTCTTGTAGCCGCAATAAAGCTTCTTTGAATTGAATTGAATTGATGTAACCCAGGCAGACCACAGTCTTGGACTGTTCTTTTATTCTTGGGGGAGTCAGAAAAATCAGCGTTGGGAGCCAAGTGCATTAGAAGTTGTCATATCCATGCTTTCAGGTGCTATATTTTGGCAGATAACAACATTGGAAATATCCAAGGTTGTTTTGTATTTTTTTGCAGACAATGTTGTCATTCAGTTCTCTGTGTGAATTTTGTATGGCAAATGTGCACTTGTGACTATTTAAATGTCTATGATCTAAGACTAGTTTATATGAATGAGTTGAGTTAACTCAACTTAACTACCGGGAACAAGGGATAGTTCATAGGGTTCAATTACTCCATGGTACTTCAAATCAAATCTGGGTTTATAAAGTGCAACTACTCACCCATAAGGCTATCAAGGAACTAAGGGGGTTTGTCCCCTGAGCATCAGTTGAAGAACCAGGTTTTATGGTCCTTCCTGAATTGGGGTAGCTATGGTGAGCCTGGGAGCCTGGGAGCCTGAGGACAGGGGCTGGTGTTCCAGCTCTTTGCTGTGAGGTAGGCGAAGGATCTCCCACCAGATAAGGTCTTCCGTATACAAGTTACGGTGGCTAGTGCTTGTTGAGTGGAGCGGAGTGGTCTGGTGGGGCAGTAGAAGGTGATGCAGCAGTTGAGGTCGGTGGGTCCTAGGTAATGGAGGTCCTTGAGCTGAGAGAGAATGTCCCTCACTGGAGCATTGCTTCATGTTTTATGGGGTATTGTGGTTGGAACTGGGGCCTGGACCTTATGGGCATTACAGGATAAGAGGAGTCCCTATCCCTGCCCACATAGTTGCGGTACAGTGCTAAGACATGTGCAAGAGCCTAATTTGAAGTATATGCTTGCTTTACCTGCTCTGCGACGAGGAAAGGGAAAGACAGTAAAACCACATCTTCCCCTTGTGGAGAGTTCTAACAAACTCTAATGGCCAATCTTTTTCAGTCAAGAGAATGTCATAGCTAAAGATTAATCTTTTCCACAAAATTACTTTAATTGTGTGCATTATATCCCCTTCAATTTGTATGTTTACTTTATAGACACAGTCTGGAGGGGCAACTCACCTTTGTATTCATTTGTTGCTCTCACATCCAGAAACTCTTGAAGATTCTGGCAAACTATTGTGACCTCTAACACACTGCCCATCAGAGTAACTGCCAAAGTCCTGCTGAGAAGTAACATTCTCAATATGTGTGGCACATTTTTCTGAAATTCATGTAACCTTCCTGCAACTTTTTTCTTTTGAATTGGAGAGACAACTCTGGTTCTAGGCTGTTTGCCAATTTATGAGAAACCTTCGGTCATCTCAAAAAGGGATGGAGGGTAGATTGGGGAGTATTTTCTCTCCAACGAAAGGGCTTATAGAGAGGGTAAAGAACATTTAAATACCTCAGTGAGAGATTATTTCCTTATCCAAACCACACTGGGGATGGCACTTTATCTAAGCCTGATACCAGGCTCCTGGGAGAATATGCTGTTATTCCGCTTTAGATTAGGCTCTATTAGATAGTTACTTTGTTTCTCACAAGGGCAACTTGCCATCTCTGACATTTGCATATGCCCCTCTGATGAGACGTCGCTCCAGACCTTCTTTCTTTTTTTTTTTGCAGGCTCTTTCTTCGCTTTTCCCTTCCCTCACTCTGCTCTCTCTCTCTCATTCTCACTGTCCCCCCTCTCTCTCTCCCATGCAGCTGCTTCCTATCCCCCTCGTCTCTTTTGTGCTGCACTCCCACTGCTGCTGCCCCCCAGCTCTGCCCCCTTTTTTAGCACCGTTTTTGCCCCTGCTCCCAGCTGTCCTCCCCCCCCATAATGGTGCCCGCTGCGCGGTAGGACGAGCAATACCACTGACCTGGTCAGTGAACTGCTCTGCCTCCAGTAGCTCCAACTGTAAGCAGAGCAGTTCACTGACCAGGTCAGTGGTATTGCTCATCCTACCGCGCAGCGGGCACCACAGAAGCTCCAACTGTAAGCAGAGCCCTTGTTCCTCTGAACTCCTGACCTCTGTCGGTGTTGAGGCCCTCATCCACCCGCAGGCTTCTGCCTGCGACTCATCGCTGGTGTTTAGGGGAGAGCTCTGCTTTCCTACTCGACTGCCCTCTGCCTCTCTCCTCCTTTTCTCTGCTTCACTCTCTGTGCTCTCTCTTTGTGTCTGCCCCCTTTGTGCTCCTTTTGCCGTTCACTCTCCACAGTGCTCCTTTTGCCTTTTGCTTTACACTCTTTCTTCGCTTTTATCTCCCCTCACGCTGCTCTCTCTCTCTCACTCTCGTTCTCCCTTTCTTTCTCTCCCCCGCTGCTGCTTCGCCTGTGACCCTGCCCCCCTCTTCTCTCTTGCACTGCATTCCTGCCGCTGCTGCCCCGCAGGCACTCCACCTTTTTTTATGCCATTTTCAACCCGCTCCTGCCTCCCTGCTGTCCTCTCCTCCCCCTCCCTACTTAATGTCGGCTGCTGCGCGGCCACGACGTTGCCATGCCAAAGGCGTGCCCAAGGCAAGCCTGCATGCGCCCATCTGTGCCTGGACCGCGCCCAGTGTCAGAATCCCTGGTTCTTGCCCCCCACCGCCACAACACCCAACTCTGCTATCATGTCACCACTTTCCACACACTCAACACCGGCTGCTCATCCACCTGCCATCAAGCCACCCCACAGCTCACCCGCAGACCCTTCTCCTATCGGAACTACTTCTCCACTAGCCTCCACACCAACAACCCAGCCACCAAGGCAGGACACAACCATCTTAGATGCATCCTACTCAACACCCGTTCCGTCCACAAGCACGCCGTCAAACTTTGGAATCTATTCGACTCAGCATCCCCAGACATCGCTTTCCTGACCGAGACCTGAGTGAACCCCCTCCCTCAGTGCCCAACATCGCCATAGCCATCCCGGACAGCTACAAGATCACCCGCAGGGACCGAGCCAACACACCAGGAGGAGGCATCGCCATAGTCCACAAGAATACCCTCAGAATCACGACCAGCACCAAAGACACCCTCAGTACCGCCAAACACCTGCAATTCTAGATCCACACCGACCCAAACACCACCCTCAGAGGGACCCTTGTTTACAGACCTCCTGGTCCCCCGACAACAGTTCCGCGACTCCATCACCGACATCATGAGCACGTGCGCTCTCGCATTCAAAGACTACATATTCCTTGAACTTCTACCTCAAGAACACCAACAACAACTCTACCACCCTGCTCGCCAACCTCGCCAACCTTGGCCTCAAGCAGCTCATCACAACACCCACCCACTCTGCAGGAGACACGCCCAACCCTATTTTTCCGCCAGCAAACACGTCTCCTTCAGCCACACCACCGAACTCCACTAGACCTACCACTGCTGCATCCACTTCTCCTTCGAGAAACCCACAACACACCATCACCCACAACAGATTCCCCAACGCAGATGGAACAAGGTCACCAAAGACCATCTGATCACTACTCTCTCTCAGAACCCACCTATCAACACCACCAACAGTGACACAGCAGCCCGTAACCTCAGGCAATGGATCGATGACTGTGCCAACACTCTCCCCCGTTCAAGAAACCTACTAACAGACGCACTGACAGAAACACCTTCTGGTTCACCGCTGCCCTCCAAGATTCCAAGCAAACATGCAGAAGACTCAAGAAAAAATGATGCCAAGATCAGACACCAGACAACCACACAGCCTTCAAGAACGCCATCCGCAGACACCACCAACTCATCCGAACCACCAAGAGAACCACCTTCAAAGAACACATTGACAACAACGAACACAGCTACAAGGAGCTCTTCAACATCGTGAAGGGGCTCTCCAATCCTGGCTCCAAAGTCAACGACATCCCGCCATCACAAGACCTCTGCAACTCCCTCAGCACCTTCTTCTACCGCAAGATCGCGGACATCCATGACAGCTTCAAGACTCAGAGCTCCCCGTCAACCATCAACACCACAGACTCACCACCCACCAGCCTCCTGCTCGCCTGGACCCACGTCAACAACAACAATACAATTGAAATCATGAACACCGTTCACTCCGGCTCACCATCCTACCCCGTCCTCACCACATCTTCAACAAAGCAAGCTCCGTCATTGCACCCCAACTCCAGAAGATCAACAGTTCCTTCAAGACCGCCACCTTCCCGGAGAACTCGAAACACACCGAGGTCAACGCCCTCTTCAAGAAACCCAAGGCGGACCCAAATGATCTCAAGAACTTCTTGCCCATCTCCCTGC
This sequence comes from Pleurodeles waltl, assembly GCF_031143425.1. NCBI lineage: Eukaryota > Metazoa > Chordata > Amphibia > Caudata > Salamandridae > Pleurodeles > Pleurodeles waltl. The sequence continues at coordinate 1,095,500,839 of NC_090446.1, read as the reverse complement.
TCCCCTTCCTGGCAAAAGTCATAGAGAAAATTGTCAACAAACAACTTACCAGTTTCCTTGAGGAGAACAACACTCTGGACCCATCCCAATCCAGATTCTGCAAGCAATCACAGCACTGAAACTCCCCTCATCGCCACCACTGATGATATCAGGACCATACTTGACAATGGCGAAACTGCGGCCCTCATCCTCCTGGACCTTTCAGCCACGTTCGACACCGTCTGCCACCACACCCTGCGCACATGCCTCAATGACGCAGGGATCCGTGACAGAG